>NC_062568.1:201982064-202642897 GCF_022837055.1 Prionailurus viverrinus | reverse complement strand
AGAGCCCAAGGGTTTCAGTCTACACCCCTTGTACCTGAGACTGGAGGAATCTTAAGCTGCCAGCCCACCACTCTGGAATAAAGTGGACCTTCTGGGACACCTCTTAGGACGTAGGTCTGGGTCAGAACCCAAGTCCCCTCTCAAGTAGGGAGGGCAAGGTGCTACTGAGGAGACTTGGGTCAGCCTCAGAAAGTACTGGATCTGTGTTCCTCAAACTTGAATAATGCAGAAACCCCTGGGGATACACTCACCGAATCCCAGCATGAGAAACACCGATTTAAGAAACTCAAGTCTTTCCGGGGCTCCTGGGTGGCTTAGTTGGTTAAGCATCTGACTCTTGATTTCGACTCAGGGCATGATCTTGCAGTTTGTGGGTTTGAGCCGCATGTCGGTCACTGCACTGACGGTGGAGAGTCTGATGGGGATTCTTGTTCTCCCTCTCTCTCTGCTCCTCCCCTGTTTGCTCTCCCTCTCTCTCTCTCTCAAAGTAAGTAAACATTAAAAGGTTAAAAAAAAAAAAAACCCTCAAGTCTTTCAGGTAGGAAACATGGAAATGTCACTGTGTAAGAGAAATTTGGCAATTGCAACTGGCAAAAGAAATAGTAAAATACTGTCATTAAAGAGCACGTGGATGGCTCAGTTAAGCCACTGACTCTTGATTTCGGCTCAGGTCACCATCTCGCAGTTTATGAGTTCGAGCCCCCCCATCGCGCTCTGCACTGACAGTGCTGAACCTGCTTGGGATTCTCTCTCTCCCTCTCTCTGCCCCTCCCCTGCTTGCTCCTTCTCAAAAATAAATAAGCATATAATATAATATAATATAATATAATATAATATAATATAAAATATGATCTTGTCATTAAAAACCCAAGCATAAAAATTGCCATAGAGTTTGTGACTAATCCTACCACCCACCAAAATACTCTATAGAGCTCAATGTTAGAAACACTGAACTGGCTACTAACTGCTTCCTTTTAAAAATGCAGGTTCCAGGGCTGGCCTCAGACCCCACTTCAGACTTTTTCTAAAACTTTCTAGGGCTTCTGATGCCCGGATTGGTTTGGAACTGCTCGATCATGTTAGAACAGGTTAAAACATAGAACTACTCCACCCTGAATCTCCTAGCTCAAAGACAACAGATACTGCTCTGTTTTGTTCACAGCTTTATTATCTAATACAGAGATTGGCATACAGTAGAGACTTGCTAAATATGTGTTGAATAAGTGAACACACTGGGAATTTGACAACTGAGAGAGCATTCAGTCAGCAAATATTTAGTGAGTGCCTACTATATGCCAAACCATGTAATATGTATAGTAATATATTTTTATTTATTTTATTTTATTTAAATGTTTATTTATTTATGTCGAGAAAGAGAGCATGCATGCACGTGTGCACATACAAGTGGGGAAGGGCAGAGGAAGAGGAAGAGAGAGAGAATTCCAAGTAGGTTCCATGCTGCCAGGGCAGAGCCTGACGCAGGATTCAATCTCACAACCGTGAGATCGTGACCTGAGCCAAAATTGAGAGTCAGTCGCTTAACTGAGTGAGCCATCCAGGTGCCCCTGGTGATATATTTTTAAATATATTCGTGGAGGAACCCATGGAAGTCCCCTACGTTACTGGGAGAGACAGATAATAAGCAAGTAAATAAACCAAAATGAAAGGATAAATTGCGATAAGAATGAAAGTATTATCATCAAAACAAAATTGTCAAAAATAATCACAGCTGATGTTTATTGTTTGGTCTTATGAGTCAAACTGCTAAGTAGGGGCCATTTTGTGCTTATTCTGCAGCTGATGAAACTGAGGAGGGACGCCTGGCTGGCTCAGTCAGTGAAGCATGCAACGCTTGATCTTGGGGTTGTGAGTTCAAGCCCCACGTTGAGTGCAGAGATTACTTAAAAATAAAATCTTTAGGGGCGCTGGGTGGCTCAGTCGGTTAAGTGACCGACTTCGGCTCAGGTCATGATTTCGCGGTCCGTGAGTTTGAGGCCCGCGTCGGGCTCTGTGCTGACAGCTCAGAGCCTGGGGCCTGTTTCAGATTCTGTGTCTCCCTCTCTCTGACCCTCCCCCGTTCATGCTCTGTCTCTCTCTGTCTCAAAAATAAATAAACGTTAAAAAACATTTTTTAAATAAAATCTTTAAAAAGAAAAGAAAAGAAAAAAGAAAAAAAAAGAAAAAAGCTGAGGCATACAGAGATTAAGTAGCTTAACCCATGATCACAGGCAGAGGTCTGAACCCAGGTGGTTTTACGTCAAAGCCTTTGTTGTTGTTGTTGTTGTTGTTAATTTTGTTAATTATTTTTTCCAATTTTTTTGGAAACAACATTTACTATCCTACCCTTTTTAAGTGTAGCATTTGTTGGTATTAAGTACATTCATATTGTAGAACCATCACCACCATCCATCTCCAGAACTTTTTTTTATTTTTAATTAAAAAAATTTTTTTAAATGTTTATTTATTTCTGAGACAGAGAGAGAGCATGAGTGGGGGAGGGGCAGAGAGAGAGAGAGGGAGACACAGAATCAGAAGCAGGCTCCAGGCTCCCAGCCGTCAGCACAGAGCCAGATGCAGGGCTCGAACTCACAGACCGCGAGATCATGACCTGAGCCAAAGGCGGACGCTCAACCGACTGAGTCACCCAGGCGCCCCTATTTTTAATTTTTTTTTTTAAATTTTAATGTTTATTTATTTTTGAGAGAGACAGAGCATGAGCGGGGGATGGGCAGAGAGAGAGGGAGACACAGAATCTGAAACAAGCTCCAGGCTCTAAGCTGTCAGCATAGAGCCTGAAGCAGGGCTTAAACCCACAAACGGAGAGATCATGACCTGAGCTGAAGTCGGTAGCTCAACTGGCTGAGCCAACAGGGGTGCCTCCAGAACTTTTTTCTAAAGCGTAGTTTGACACACAACATTCTGTTGGTTTCAGGTATATGATATAATGATTCAAAATGTGTATACATTGCAAAGTGATCACCACAATATATCTACTATGTGTTACTGTTACCGCAGAGTTGTTACATATTTTTAACTATATTCCCGATTGTACATTGTATCCGTGTCTTGTTTTATAACTAGAAGTCTGTACCTTGTGGTCCCCTTCTCCTATTTTGCCCACTCTCTGACCCCTCCCTCCGGCAACCACCAGATTTTTCTCTGTATCTATCAATTTCTTTCTGTTCTGTTTTGTTTGTTCATTTGTTTTGTTTTTTAATTTTTTCAAGTTTATTTAATTATTTTTAAGTCATCTCTACACCTAATGTGGGCTTGAACCCACAACCCAAGATCAAGTGTCCTGTGCTCCACTGACTGAGCCAGCAAGATGTCCCTGTTTTGTTTTTTAGATCCCACATGTAAGTGAGATCATACAAGGGTGCCTGGTTGGCTCAGTTGGTGAAGCATCCAACTGTTGATTTCGGCTCGGGTCATGATCTCCCAGTTTGTGATTGAGCCCCAAGTCGGGCTCCGTGCTGACAGCGCAGATCCTGCTTGGTATTCTCTCTTTCTCTCTTTCTCTCTCTTGGTCCCTGTGTGTGTGTGTCTCTCTCTCCTCCCCTCCCCCACTTGCACATGCATGTGTGCGCTCTCTCAAAATAAAAAACTGAAATCACACAGTATTTGTCTTTCTCTGACTTAGTTCATTTAGGAAAATAGCCTCTAGGTCCATCCATGTTGTCACAGATGGCAAAATTGAATTCTTTTTTTTTTTATGGCTGAGTAATATCCAATTGTACAAATATATCACACCTTTATCAGTTCATCTATCGATGGACACTTAGCTATTATAAATAATGCTTCAATGAACATAAGGATGCATGTATGTTTTTGAAGTAATGTTTTCGTTTTCTTTGGATAGATCCCCAGAAGTGGAATTGCTAGATGTTATGGTAGCTCTATTTTTGATTTTTTGAGAAACACCCATACTGTTTTCCACAGTGGCTGCACCCATTTACATTCCCTCCCATAGTGCACAAGGGCTCCCTTTTTCTCCACTTCCTCACCAATACTTGGTATTTCTTTTCTTTTTCATAGCAGCCATTTTCACAAATGTGAGGTGGCGTCTCTTTGTGGTTTTGACTTGCATTTCCCTGATGATGAGTGGTGTTGAGCCTCAAAACCTTGGTTATTGAACCCTATACAATGTTGCTTCTGACAAACAGGAGGACAGAGGATTGAGGCCAGTTTATATATGGTCTGAAATATCAGCAGGAAAACTGGATATTAACTTCTATGTCATGGAGATTTGGGGGTAGGGAGGCTATGTGATGAAAATAGTATTTTAGAATAATCTCTCTGCAGGGTGAAGGCCAATTGGGATATGATTGAATACAATGAGACAAGAGACGAGAGGGCTGGCTGTCGCCTCTCTAATAAGTGTAAAAGAAAAGTTTTCCTCCAGAGTTGATTCCAGTAATCAACTACTGAAAGTAATTTCTCATGTATATACCCATGTAGAGTAAGTAAGCTGTAAACATAGAGCAACATTCAAAGGGTGCAAAAGGAGATACAAAAATTAAATCCATCCTGCCAGTCCCCTAGCTACCTCTTTCCTCCACCAAAGCAACTACCATTACAAATTCCTTGTATCTTTCCAGAGATGTATACGCCAACAAACACATACACATATAGGGGCTCCTGGTTGGCTCAGTGGGAAAAGCATACGTCTCTGGATCTCCAGGCTGTGAGTCCCACGTTTGGGGTAGAGATTACTTTAAAAAGCAAAACAAGTACACATACAACATATAAATAAATAAATAAATAAACAAACAAACAAATAAATAAATAAACAAACAAATAAATAAATACAAATAGCAGCAAGCTATACATGCTGCTCTTTACCTTGCTGCTTTTTTTAAATAATAATTTTAAAAGAATGTTTATTTATTTTTGAGAGAGACAGAGCATGAGCGGGAGAGGGGCAGAGAAAGAGGGAGACACAGAATCCGAAGCAAGCTCCAGGCTCCGAGCTGTCAGCACAGAGCCCCACACAGGGCTTGAACCCACGAACCATGAGATCATGACCTGAGCCAAAGTCAGACGCCCAACCGACTGAGTCACCCAGGTGCCCCCCAATTTTTTTAATGTTTATTTTTGAGACAGAGAGACCAAGGGCAAGCGGGGGAGGGGCAGAGACAGAAGGAGGCACAGAATCCAAAGCAGGCTTCAGGCTCCGAGCTGTCAGCACAGAGCCTGACATGGGGCTCGAAACCCACGGCCCATGAAATCATGACCTGAGCCGAAGTCGGACACTTAACCAACTGAGCCACCCAGACATCCCAGATGCCCTGTACCATATATTTTTTATTTTTTTTTAATTTAATTTTATTTTTTTTTAATTTTTTAATGTTTATTTATTCTTGAGACAGAGACAGAGTGTGAACAGGGGAGGGGCAGAGAGAGGGAGACACAGAATCCGAAACAGGCTCCAGGCTCTGAGCTGTCAGCACAGAGCCCGATGCGGGGCTCGAACCCATGAACTGCGAGATCATGACCTGAGCTGAAGTCGGACGCTTAACTGACTGAGCCACCCAGGTGCCCCTCATATATTTTTTAAATAAATTCTCTAGAGGTGGACATTTGTCTCTACTGTTTTGTGAGTATAAACAAAGTAGCAAAGCATATCCTTGTACTTTTGTTATTCGCATATGAGCAAATGTATCCACAGGGAAATTTTCTAGAAATGCAACTGCTGGGTCAAAAAGGCATGTAATGTACACTTTAAATATTGGTAAGATCTATCTTTCTTTCTTTCTTTCTTTCTTTCTTTCTTTCTTTTGCTTGCTTTCCCATTTATTTCTTAACACACCTGTCTACCTAGCATCAGTTTGTGCATTAGATGGAAAGTTTCCTCACTATGGGCTTTGCTCTTAATTCCTATCACATATCAGAGTGTTTTATCTGATGTATCAAAGGTGCCTGCAGTTCTGAGTACAAGTCCCAAATGTGAATAGTGTATCAAATGTATTTCACAGGAAAGAGAAACTCACGTTTTAGGATATCTGCTAATATCTACATGTACCACTACTGCAACTTCTTGGACTTTCCCCCTGATCGAAGCAAATCACCACCACTTCCTCGATTTCAGAACTTATTTGGTCCCATCCCTTCATTTTACAGATGAGGAAGGGACTTGTCCAAGGTCACAAGGGGTCTATATCTAGGGCTGGTGTCCAGCCTTAATGGAACAAAAGCTATTTCCTTTGCAATATGCTCAAGTGGTTTCCAAGGTCTCTATCTTTCTGCTCGCCTGGAAAATTCAGTCTCAGGAATGTCCAACTAATTCCTTTGTGAAGGTGCAATGGCAAATATAACAAAATTGTAAGAAACTATCTCCCTCTGCTGGTAACATTCTACAACTACAAAGCCTTAAAAAAAAAAAAAAAAAAAAGCACATCAGCTGCAATGATGAAAAATTAATCAAACCTCAAGAGTGAGACTTTGGTGAGGCCTGATAGACAATCTCATCCTCCTTGCTGTCCCCAAGGCCCAGTCAGGATAATTCACTTAAGAGAACAGTTCACAGAAGAATGTATTCAAAGTAAATATAGCTCCAGGGGTGTCTGCTGGCTCAGTCCATAGAGCATATGACACTTGATCTCCAGGTTGTAGGTTCAAGCCCCACGTTGGGTGGAGAGCTTACTTAAACATAAAAATCTTTAGGCGTGCCTGGGTGACTCTGTTGGTTAAGAATATGACTCTTGATATCGGCCCAGGTCATGATCTTGCAGCCTTGCCCTGAAGTGTGCCTCCCCCCACCCCCCCACCACCTCTCAAAATAAATAAATAAACTTAAAAAAAATAAAGTCTTTTTTAAAAAACCCAACAAAGTAAACATAACTCCAGAGAGTGAACAAGACAAAATGCTTTTTCTCTGACATTGGTCAGGCTGTTCATAATATTTTATTATATTTTATACATAGAGAATTTGAATTGCTAATGGAATATCCAATGTGGAGATGCCAGTAAGAAGCCTAGATTAAGAATTGGTAACACCAGGTCAGGTCGGGGCTGGAAGTCAACTTTGGGAGTCTTTAGCATTCAGTAGGGAGCTTACATCATGAGCATCTATGTAAAAACCATGGACTGAGGACATACCCAGAGATTATCCATATTTCAGAGACAGGAAGTCATGAAACCAGAATTAGTAAGCATGTCACTTTAACTTCTAAATAAAAACTAGTAAGATTTAACACATGATTGCAGTTTATATAATAATTATTAGGAATGCAAATTGCAAAAATTCTTGGGGTACCTGGGTGGCTCAGTCGGTTGGGTGTCCAACTCTTGGTTTCAGCTCGGGTCATGATCTTGGTTTCATGGGTTCAAGCCCCCCCCTCTCTGCCCCTCCTCCATCCACACTGTCTCTTTCTCAAAATAAGTAAATAGACTTAAAAAAAAATAAAAAATTCTCAACAGGAAGCTGTTACTTTAGAAAGATTAATGACATGCTAAAAACATGAGAAGAAACACATTCCAAGTTAGGTAATTTGATTACAAATAGCTAAATGCACCACTACCAAATGACAGGTTTTTAAAACTGGGGAGCCCATGGGAATATGACAGTGAGAATAAAAATACATGGTGTTTGCTTTTCCCCTTTTTTGTGTTTTGGGAAAGAAAGGATGATTAGAGAATTGCAGGGTTTTTTTAGGGAGGCAAGACACCCTCACAATGATAATAGCTAACCCTTGGAACTCTTACTATGGGTCAAGCACTGTCCAATGCTTCTCAGCATAGTAACTAGTTTAATTCTTACAATCTACCTTTGAAGCAGCTACTATTATTATCTTTTTTTTTTTTACACTTGAGGAAACTGAAGCACAGAACCCACAAGTAACTTGCATAAGATCACACAAACTTGTTCAAGTTGGAAGTGTCCAAAGTTGAACTTTAAAGTTCAAGGTCTCTACTTCTGTACTGTAGAAAAATAAAGCAGGAATACCGTTTAGGAAGATGCATAAATAAATGTTTAAGGAAATGCTAATGTTTGTATCTGTCATTGAAGACTCAGGAGAACTTTTGTGGTTCTGGTTGGCCAGCTCAGGTGCAGTATTATCAACTAAAACTACCGTTTTAGTTAACAGATGCTTGGAATATGCTTTATGTGAAGGAAAAACTGTAACGATTTTCACCTTATCACATAGAAATAATAAAATGTGTTATGCATCAGATGTTTTTCATCCTCTATTGAGGCATAAAAATATTTTAAGAACTTAAAAAAAAATACGCCATCTGCAGTTCATCAAGATTACCAGTCACTTTAAAAAAAAAAAAAATGTTCTCAGTAATTGCCTGCCCTTAGAAAAGATGGTTCCAAAGAACACACTTTCCCTACTCAGGACGATGACTTCACGTGGAGTCTCTCATTGAGTACAAGAGCTAACACGTTGCCCTTAAGAAAAATGGCAACCTTCTGGTTCCTCTGCCCTTTTCCAAGATGGCTTTCTCGATGCTCATGGGCGCTGGCCAGGCGCTTCTTCCGGGCTTGGCAAGGGGCGGGGTCCATTGAGTAAAGCCTTGCGTGCCGGCGCCCGCGACGGAGGCGCGCTTCAGGGCGCAGGCGCGGGGAGGGGGTGGGGGAGGAGGGAGAGCGGCGAGTAAGATGGAAGATGAGGAGGTCGCTGAGAGCTGGGAGGAGGCGGCAGACAGCGGGGTAAGGAGGAGCCGCCGCCGCGGGGCAGGGCCGGGCGGGACCTGGCGTGAGGGAAGCCTCCGGGGAGCGGGCCTGGGGATGGTTCTCCCCAAGGAAGGGCCCCACACGCCGGGCCGGGCGTGGAGGAGAGGCCCCCGGTCCTTGAGCGCCGTGAAGGCCTCTTAAAGGGGCCGCGTTCCATTTCTCCCTCCACTTTCGCCCGGTGCGCTTCCCTACATCCCCCCCGACGTGTGCGTCACCCGGGGCGCCCCACCCGCCATCCAGGGCCTCTTTGCGTGGCCCCCGCGCCCGCTAGCTCTTCCCGGGACTCTCTGGCCCTTCCTCTCCTGTCGCCGCCCACCCCCCCTCCCGAGTCACCATTTTAAAGTTCATGTGCTCTGATGAGGAGCGACACACGGCGGGGGGGGGGGGGGGGGGGGGCTGCGCTGACCGGGGCGGCGTGCCCGGCTCCGGAGAAGAGCAGCGGAGGGCAGGAGGGGAAATTGAGTCGTCTCTGGTCCCCTCCACTCTGTGCTAAAATCCCCCATTGCTTTGCGCCTTCCGCCACGGTGGGCGAGTCTGGGTTTTTTTTTTCTCTTTCAGTTTTACTCTGAGAGCCCGTTGCAGGCGGGTCTCCCGGGGACCCCGCCAGAACAACCGAAAGCCCGGTGGGCAGCCCCTCTCCCCGGGGACCCACCCAGCGATCTGAGCCCGGGGCGAAGGTCTTGGAGAGTACTTGCCCGAGTCCGGGGGGGGGGGGGGGGGGAGGGGGGAGGGGTGCGATTTGTAAAGTAGCCGCATTCCTGGGAGAGGAGGGGGGAAATGGACCCTTCGACTTTGCTTTTGGAGTTTTTGTTTGACTCTAGAAGCTGTAGGGAAATAGTTTATCCCAAGCTGAAACAGCCGGAGCCAATCCTGTTAGGTTTGTGATTCATTTGGGTCTTTTCAGAGTTTGTGGTTCAGTGGTGACCCTTGTGAAGATGCGGAGATAGCCTTTTGGCCTCCCGGCGTTCGTGTCTGTTCAGTGTTGGCTCAAGTGACCTCCACCTTCAAGGTTTATGTGTTGGGAGTGGGGCGCGGAGAGCTGAGTGTACTAGGGTAGAACAGGAGTTTTGTTTTTATTTATTTATTTTCCCCCAAGCGCCTTTGAGGGTGCTCATCAGAGCTGGAAGAGGCGGAGAAATTGACCCGGCTGCAGAGGGTATCTCTGCGGGAATGTTGAAACTTGGCTTCGCTCGTAGTCTTTTCCCGTGGTTCAGCATTTCTTTCATGGTGTTTCTGTTTTTCCGCTTAGCATAATTAAGAATTTGATGGATTAGTTCGTTCAGAAGGTATTTGATACAGTTCTTATGTGCTGACCATCTTTCTTGGATTTTGACTTGAGTAAGGAGAGCGATTGAAAGATTTTATAGAGAGCAACAGGTGTCTGAGTGTTTATTCAGCAAACATTTTTTGAGTCTCTCTATGTGCTGGACAGTGTGTGTAGCAGTGACTTTGTGCTATAGAATGCAAAATTTCCGGGTACAGGCATTTATTACCTACCACTAATATGAGTGCAGCATTCAGACATGCTTCAAGTACACCCTTCTGCAAAAAAAAAAAAAAAAAAGAAAGAAAGAAAAAAGAAAAAAAAGCCTGGCCTGTAATTTGAATGTGGCTCAAATGATAAGTTTCTTGAGCATCTTGACATTTCTTTGTTTTTTCTGACCTGTTTACAAGAGACATGAGTTTTTCATGTTAGGAAAATAAAAACAAAAATCAATGCAGAAATTCAGAAAATCAATTCAGAAATCTGTGGATTACTTGTGTTTTTCAGAACAGATAAGGATCAGCTAGCCCAGTCCCACATTTTACAGCTGAATGAACCCCAGGGATGTAGGATTTAACTTAGATCTTTCTGATGTTTGTCCACTACGCTTTTGACTATATGTTAGAAGTGCCCGGTGCAGAGATGGAACCCAAACCTTGCCTTGTTGACATAGGAGCAAAATGCAGGTTCCTTCTGTATCTTTTATGTAACTGAACCACTGAAACAGTCTCTAGTTATTGCCCTTTTATAACCAAGGAAACTGAAGTTTAGAGAATAACCTGTCTTGCGCAAGGTCGCACGGATTGGATAGTAAGTAGGGAGCTGGGTTTTGACACCAAAGCCTATCTGACTCCAAGGCAGAGTTCATTCTGTAGCATTTTGCTGTCTCCCTTCCTGGGACCTGTGGAAGACTTGGGAGTTGGGCATTACCTTTATTTTTTCATATGTTTGCTTTCGGCTTATATTTGAAGGCTTTTTGAATTTGATTCCCTCTTTGAATTTCACAAACGGTTTTGTAAATGTGCACCTTTGAAGGAAGGGTGCCAGAGATGGGATGACGTGCTGTGTCCACGTCACTGGGAAACCAACTGATTGTACGTGTCTTTCAGATGTAGCCAGTTGCATATGTAAAAGTTATCCTTTCTAACATTCAAGTGATCCTTTCTAACAACTGAAACTTGGTAATGAGTGTTACGCACTCACCCTTCCAAAAAAACAATCTGGATGGTGAGAAGACTAGTAAATGGGGGTTGACAAATTTTTTAAGTGAACACGCAATCTTTATATAATCTGGAGGTAGTTCTGATCCTTCAAAATAGAGGCTTTTGGGTGATCCCTGCCCTCGGCACCACGAAAAAATTTTGATGTCATACTGGAGGTTTTGTTTTGTTTTTTAATGTTTATTTATTTTGAGAGAGACCGCACCTGCCTGTGTTGGGGGTGGAGGACAGGCGCAGAGAGAGAGAGAGAATCCCAGGCAGGCTCCTGCTATCATCACAGAGCCCACTGCAGGGCTCAATCTCATCGTGAGGTCATGACCTGAGCCAAAATCAAGAGTCAGATGCTTAACCGACTGAACCACCTAGGTGCCCCTGGAATTTCTTACGTGTCAGTACATCTGAGATCGTTTTTTTTTTTCTTGCATATTTTCAAAATACTCAATATTGAGTCCTATTGTGTCATTCTGGGGAAGACTCCAAATTGAGAAATACTCCAAATTTTCTGTAAATTGGCTGCCTTTTGCTGTTAGTTAATGTGGTGGACACTGACCTGATATAGAACTATTCCTTTCCTGTTTCCTCCCAAAGAGTCACATTGCCAATCAAAGGACAATTCAAGGAATATAACTTACATCCCACTAAGGAAATGCTTCTTTAAAAATATACTGCCTTTGGGAGAAATGAAAATGTAAATTGAGTTAATTTTGATTCAAACTCTAAATTCTGTCCTTTGTTTTAAGCACATTTCAAGGGACAAATAGAGCATTTTGTAATTGGAAGACATCTTTGTGCGCCAAAAAAAAAAAAAAAAATCAGATCAACAGTTTGCTCAGTTTCTGACAGTTTGAAGCTTTATATATTCACATGTTTAGGGAAAAAACAAACAAACAAAAAAAGGCATAACCTTGTCCATCGTGTTGGTAATGGGCTAACCTGATCCTAGGGGAAGACAGATGGTACATAAATGGAATTGGACTGGTAGCTATAATGCTTTGGCAGCCTCTCTGATTTCTTTGCATCTCAAAGTTGCCTTTTGTCCTTTGCCAAAGGCAAGTCATGTAACTAATTGGAAGAAAATGTATCTTAAGTTAAAGGACGAGTAGTCTGTCTTCTGGACTAAGAATTCAAATTTATGTTTACTTTCTACCCTCACTGAACCTCTAAACATTACCCCATCAGCAATGCTGGTTGCCATATAAGTCTATAAGAAAGTGTCAGTAAACTCCAGATACCTACTGTGTATCAGGCACTGGGCACAGGCCAGTGGAGGAGTCAGATGGGTAAAGCAGCGCTTTTCTTTAGAAGAGGCATAGATGGGGTACGATAGCTGGGATCAGAGACAGTCTTGTAGAAAGAAGGTGATGTTTCAGACTACTTGAATTAAGCCGTAGAAAGCCTGGGAGGGGTGGGTAGAGTGTAGGGCCAATGTGGATGTGTATAGGCAGCAAGAGAAGAATGTGCCGCATTGGGAGAGCTACAAATACTTCCTTCTGGCTGTGGGGTAAGGGTTTGGCAGGGCTGAATGGAAAGAGACGAGGCCAGAGAGGTATGCAGGGGCCAGATGGGGAAGGGCCTCATTGTATTTGGTTCTGGGGAGCTTGGACTTTGTCCTTACAGCACAAGAGAGCTTTGAAGGCTTAATTTTTTTTTTAAAGCAGAGTAGTGGCATATTTGTTTATTTACTTATTTTGAGACAGAGCATGCGTGTGAGCGCTTGCATGGGGGAGGGGTAAAGACATGGGGAGAGAGAATCCCAATCAGGCCCCATGCAGTCAGCACAGAGCCTAACATGGGGCTTGATCCCACGAACCAGAAGATCATGACTTGAGCCCAAGTCAACAGTTGGATGTTTAACCAACTGAGCCATCCAGGCATCCCTGGCATAGATTTTAATTGAAGAGATAAGAACTTTGATTTACTTCTTGTGTGTGTGTGTGTGTGCGCGCGCATGTGCATGTGCACGCTAAAAGGTGATTTTATTAAAGCTTGGGGACAGGACCCATGGGCAGAAAGAGCTGCCTGATTTACTTCGTATTCTTTGGAGAAGAGGCCATTCTCCCTCCTGGAGCATGGCTTGCACCTTACTTTGGGGTCCTTAGCGCTTCCTGTAACTGCTGTCATTATGGAATATTTACTATAGCTGTGGGTAGTGGGCAGATAACAGTTATTTCGGGGCTACCTGGTGTTGATTTCTTTGTCCTTAGAGTAAAGAAGGCATTTAAGATTTGTGGTATTAGAAAGTACAAATCCAGGTGTCCCATGCCTGTGAAGGAGCCATTTCTTTCTTTCTTTTTTTTTTTATATATTTTTTTAACATTTATTTATTTTTGAGACAGAGACAGAGCATGAACAGGGGAGGGTCAGAGAGAGAGGGAGACACAGAATCCGAAACAGGCTACCGGCTCTTAGCGGTCAGCACAGAGCCCGACGCGGGGCTCGAACTCACGGACCGCAAGATCATGACCTGAGCCGAAGTCGGCAGCCCAACCGACTGAGCCACCCAGGCGCCCCTGAAGGAGCCATTTCTAAGCTGTTCCAGTTCTTTCTGGGAAGATTGGGTCTTAAGGATTGTGATATGCTCAGAGCAGCCTTCTGTAAAGCATTTGGCCGGTTGAGACATGATCATGCTGAGCAGTCTGTCCTTGTGATTCTGGAAACAGGTCTGTTTCGTTATGGTTTCAAAGAAACCGTCATGCACTTTTCACTAGTAACCCCTCTGCTCCTTTCATTGAGGCTGCTTGGGGGGCCTGTTCCCAGCATGCTCTAGGTGTTTGAGACAGCTGCCATGGTTGCTGTGGGCTGGAGATGCAGTCACAGGCCTACTTGCTTTAACTTCTACAACAGGAGAGAACTTAGTGTATGTCTGTAAAGCTTTTGGTAAATCCCTGCAAGAGAAAAGGCACTGTTGTCTAGATCTGATGACTCAGATGTATTCTTGGGGCTCCATCTTTCTTTCCAGTTTCCACCCTTATACTGCAGTGGCTTCCCCACAGGTAATGTCCATTTCTGGCTGTATCAGGTAGAAGCCTTCACCAAGGAGTGGGTTGTTCTTTCCTGCACACTTGCCCCACAGGAATAGAAATTATTTTCTGTCAGGACAGTTACTGACTTGGTTTCCTAGGAGAAGACTGAGTTTAGCTACTTGCGTTTGTGGCCAAAATACAGAATGAAGAGTGTGTGTGTGTGTGTGTGTGTGTGTGTGTGTGTGTGTGAAGTAGTAACCATAGAGATTTCTCTTGCTGAAGGGTTTTTAACTGGTAGCCTCTACCAAGCATCCTTCTCTGTAACGTTGAGCTCCATGCAGGATGTTTGATGGGAAGACAGAGGTGAAAACCCACCACCGCAGAAATTAGCAACAAATCCTGACCTCAGTCTTTATGTAGATAAAAAATCTTATCCCTGAGGTTAAAACATTTCAAGATGTCCCTCCCAGTAAGTCATCCCCTCCCTGCACCCAAAACTCTTTCCCTTATAAAATGAACACAGGAAATTACAGTCATTCTTTCCTAAAAGGAATAATATGTACGGTTGAAATTGCATTCTTCAGGGTTGTGATCCTTAGACTGTTCGAACTCGAGTCTGGAGAAGTCAAGTTTGTCCTCACTCTCCCTGGACCTTGAGAGCCAAATTCTCAGCCCTTATGCTCTGGCATTTGGCATATTCTTGGCCCAGTACGAGCATTTGTGACCCTCCAGCTCTCAGTGCTGTTTTTGCCACCCAGTTGCACATCTCATTGGTGAGTGGGCTCTGCCCGTAAGCCCACACAGACTCCCAAATCCCGCTGGCCCCTTTTGGAAGGACTTCTTAGATAGCGTCTTAAGGGCTCACTACAGGCTTTGCGGAGCGCATTTTCACATTCATTATCCCAGTCAGTCTCCGTGACCTGGTGATGCGTAGGTGTTTTTATTCCTAGTGTCCGAGAGAGGAAGTCACTTGGTCGGTCTCAGCTCAGCTACTGGCATCCTGAGCCCACACTCTTAGGGACCTTTTTGGACTGTTTGTTTACCTTTGCGTTTCAGCAGATAATTAACCAGTTAACTGCTTTAGGATGTTTAGTTCCTAGTTCCTTTGAAGTATTGTTATTTGTTTCACCTGGGATTGACCTTCTGCCTCTGTAGTCTGATGATGAGTTGATAAATTTCTTGTCTCTGAGAAACTTGAATTTGGTTCCCAAGAGCCAAAAGGACACAGTTGCTATCAGTTGTTTTAAATTTAAAACAAAACAAAACTTTTTTAACTTTAATTTTATTTTTAAAGATTTATTTATTTTTGAGAGAGTGCAAGCGGGCAAGGGGCAGAAAGAAGGGGTGGGACAGGAAATCCAAAGCAGGCTGTGTGTCGCCAGCATCGAGCCCAATGCGGGGCTTGAACCCACAAGCCACGACATCATGACCTGAGCTGAAGTCAGACGCTCAGCCAACTGAGCCACCCAGGTGCCCCTAAAATTCTGAGTAGCTTCCACACCCAATGTGGGTCTCAAACTCCTGACCCCAAGTTTAAGAGGCTCATGCTCCACTGACTGAGCCAGGCAGGCACCCCTGCTGTCGATGTAACACTAAAAACAGTGACTGCAAATGACATGCTCGTTGAAATCTTGATCATAATTGGGAAATAACATCTGGCCAAGTGAAAAGAGATAATATAAATATCTTTTGCTCAGATCTCTTGAGAAGATTTAACCACTCTGCTTGCTATCTTAAGGATCCCTGTATCTGTAGTTGCAGACTGGCGGCTCTTGGGTATTCAGCCTATGTACTTTCGCGGGGTGCACGCTTCGTTTATATATTGAATTTGAATGCTTTTCCCTGGGCCTTGGTTGTTCTCCCGTCCTCTGTAGTCCCCACTTTATGTATTGTGCGACCTCTTGCGATCCTTCCTGCTTACTTCATTGGCTCGACCTGGAGGCATTGTGTTTGCTGCCCCTGCTTAGTGCCATGATTCTAAGTAGCCTTTGATGACAGGGCCCTTGGGCCTTTGGATGAAACTTCCTGGTGGTATAGGGAGGAGGTAAGAATGACTTTGTTCCATCCCCCAGTGTCCAAATGCATTGTATTTCCTCCTGGGAGAGGAGCCTTGCTGTCTTTATAAAAGGAGGAAAGAGCAGGTCACTTCTGCCAGTTAGTGACCCATTTCCTCCATCCATGGCAGTAACAGAAGTCCGAAGGCGAGGCTGACTCTTGAGGTGCCTGCCAGGTCTGGTTTTGGGCAGATCACTGCCTACCTTTCTCTCAACTTCCTTTTCCTCTTTTGTCACCTGGGGCTAATAAAATCCCCCTTGCCTGGCAGTGAGGGTTAAATGGAGCACACAGGCGGATGTTGGGGTAGCGAGTACGGTGGCCGTGAGCGTGAGGGCATTCCCCAGCCACTCCAGTAGAGTCTCTGCCTGGTTAGAGTGGCAGGTTCCTAAGACTGGCTGAGAGGTCTCTTTCTTGCTCCCCCTGAGAACTAATACACAGTTTTCTTTGAATTGTAAGGGACAACAAGCGTAGAGAAAGGGGAGCCCCGTTAGATTCTACCCATTATTTTATTCCAGGGACAGGGCTCGCCACCCTACTCCCCCTCCTGCCTGTTCTGCGCTTTTAAGCTAAAGGGTTGTATGGATTCCCTCCCCCATGGAGACTCTTTGAAGAGGCACTGGAAGCAGAAGGAAACAGTGTCTCAAGATTGCAGTTCTCAGTTTCCAGGCCCTCCATCCTGGGCTACGTCTATATCACCAGACTCGGTCTGTACTGAAGAATTGTTTCCTTTAGGGGACTTCTTCGCAGACTTAAGGTCTGGACTTTGTTGTGGTCTGCCACTGCTGTAGCCCCTCCTTAGAACCCCTCAGCTTGCCCTGGCCTGGCCTGGGGTGCAGAGCAGGCAGGGTGGTATTCCCTGTCTGCCTTTATCCTACCTTCGTAGTTCCTGTGGCCACCCACTAGCCACTCCTGAACGTTTTTGCTTCCTCCTCTTGACGTTTAGGATTCAGTTTTGTCACTTACAAGTCGAGTGGCCTTAGGCAAGTCATTTAACCACTGAGCATGCAGCACGGCTGTTGTATGTCCCATGGATTATGGTGAGGGTGAGGTGGTGAAGGGAGGGCCAGAGACTTCCGTACACACACCTGCAGCAGGTGCTTGGAGTGTGCTGCCACCGCCACTACTGCTGACAAATGCGTGTGGCAGCCTCAGCTCTTACTGGGAACACAGGTAGTGTTGCTGTGTTCAGACCCAGATAGACCCAGTTCAGATTCTGGCTCCCCTCCGTACTGTGGTGGAACCACGGTCAAAGTACATAACCTCTCAGAATTGGTTTCTAAATCATTTGTAAAATGCGGCTATCTTTCTCTCTCTTTTAATGTTTTTAAACAAAAATTTTTTAACATTTTACTTACTTTTGAGACAGAGAACAAGTGGGGGAGGGGCAGAGAGAGAGGGAGACACAGGATCTGAAGCAGGCTCCAGTCTCTGAGCTGTCAGCACAGAGCCTGACGTGGGGCTCGAACTCACCGTGAGATCATGACCTGAAGTCGGACACTTAACTGACTGAGCCACCCAGGCGCCCCTCTTTTAATGTTTACTTTTGAAAGAGGGGGTGCAAGCAAGGGAGGGGAAGAGAGAGGGGGACAGAGGATCCAAAGCAGGCTCCAAGCTGAGACCACAGAGCCTGATGCGGGGCTCGAACTCACTAACCGCAAGATCATGACCTGATCTGAAACCAGACGCTTAACTGACTACTGAGCCACCCAGGCACCCCAAAATGGGGCTGTATCTCTAGAATCCCTGTTTCACAGGATGGTTCATAATTCATGTGTTGGGTACTGTTTTAGGAGCTATGGACAACTGTAGTGAAAGAACTTTCTTCTCCTAAAACTTGCTTTCTAGTGGAGAAAAATGGACAGTAAACAATAATGTTTTATATACGCACCCAATGAAGAAAAACAAGAGAGATAAAGAACGTAGAAAATGACTGGCAGAGGTGCCATTGTGTGTGGGGAGTGCAGGGGCAGGAAGGTCAGAGAAGGCCTCAGTAAAGATAGGCAGAGAGACCTGAAGGGAGTGAGAAAGCAAGTGTGCAGAAGAAGCTGGTGGAAATGCGTTCCAGGTAGAGGGAACGGCAAGTGCAAAGGTCCTGAGGCTGGAGCATGCTTGTTTTATTTGAGGAACAGCGTGGCCCAGAGGTAGCAGGGAGCCGGATCCCCTAGAGGCTAGTAGGCTGTGGTGGGTATTACCTTGAAATAGGAAGCCATGTGAGGGTTTTGAGCAGAGGCTGACTTGGTTTTCAAAAGGATTATTCATTCTGGTTGTTACGTGTAAAATAAACTGTAAGGGCAAGAGTGGGAACACGGACTGAAGATGCCATTTCAGCTGTCCTTTCGAGGGCTGTGGTAATTTGGACGAGGGAGGTCACAGTAGCAGAAGCGTTGAGAAAGTTCGGGATCTGTTTTGCAGGTAGAACCGACGTGGGGGATGAAAGACATCAGAGCTGAAGCGGGGTGAGGAGAGGGAGTGTGGGAGGAGCAGGCTTGGGTGAGTGAATGAAGTCAAGAGTTTGGTTTGGGGCCTGGGGAGTTTAGGTCCCTTGTGAAATCGGAGTGGGGGTGGTGAGTCGGCAGCCGTACACCCACTGATGTGTGGAAGGCCGTGGAACCAGATGACACCGCCAAATCAGCCAGCGGAGTCACAGAGGAGGGGAGGTGCAGACTCTCCAACCTCGGGGGCCTGGAGAGGAAGAGGAGCCTGTCCTGTACAGGGAACGTTAACTGTGGGCATGAGAGGAGCTACCAGGGAGCTGGGAGGGGACCGGCAGGCTGGGATGGACAGTACTCTGAGGAGGGAGCAGCGAGCAGTGTTGGACGCTGCTGAGAGGCTGAGTGAAGTGAAGGTGTGGAATTGACCGTTGAGGTCATTGGTGACTCCGGCTGCAAGTTTCAGCAGGACGGGGGGCGTGTAGAGAGCAAGATTGATGAAGTTGTGAGTGTCACTTAGAGCAGGGCCTGGGCTGAACGTTGGGCACCGGGCGAGTGCTGGTTGCTGGCACACCAAAATGACAGGACCCGCCACAGTAGGATATGCACATCAGTAAACGGCATGCCCCTTGCCTCTTGGGTCCCTAAGGTGCTCAGTTGCTAGTTGCTGAATTTTTTTTTTTAAACGTTTATTCATTTTTGAGAGACAGAGAGACAGAGCATGAGCAGGGAAGGGGCAGAGAGAGGGAGACACAGAATCCGAAGCAGGCTGCAGGCTCTGAGCTGTCAGCACAGAGCCCGACCCGGGACTCGAACTCACCAACTGCGAGATCCTGACCTGAGCCGAAGTCAGACGCTCAATGGACTGAGCCACCCAGGCGCCCCAGCTAGTTGCTGAAACATTAAATGTATAACAGATACATCTTATTCTAAGATTGTATCTCAAGCAGTGTTGTCTAAGCGAAGTACCATGTTAGCCACGCGTGTGATTTAAAACTTCCCCAAAGCCACATTTAAAAAGTATAAGGAAACAGGTGGAATGGATTTTAATATTTTTTTAAGTTTTATTTATTTAAGTAATCTCTATACACCCAGCATAGGTCTTGAACTCACAACCCTGAGATCAAGAGTCGCATGCTCTACCAACTAAGTCAGCCAGGCACTCTGGCTCAAATTCAGTAATTTCAATATTTAGATTAAAAATTTTTAATGTTTATTTTATTTCTGAGAGAGAGAGAGAGAGAGCGAGCACGAGCAGGGGAGGGGCAGAGAGAGAGGGAGACACAGAGCCCAACCTGGTGCTCGAACCCAGAAACTGCAAGTTCATGACCTGCAGTTGGACGCTCAACCAACTGAGCCACCCAGGCGCCCCTGAATATTTTAAATAGAATGCAGCATACCCCAAATAGTATCACGGTCAGCACATAATCAATATTGAAAATATGTTAATGAGCTGTTTTACACCTTTTTTTTTTTTTTTTTTTTTTTTTTTTTTTTTTTTTTTTTGTCGTCATAAGTCTGGGAAGTCTGCTGTGCATTCGGCATTTACAGCACATCTCAGTTGGGACTGACCACGTGTGAAGTGCTCACCAGCCACGTGTGGCAGTGGCCACTGGACCGGGTGGCGTGGCTGGAAAATGTGCCCAAAGGATTTCCTCTTCCTGGGCAGGTGCAGAGAGCTCCTGAAAGCCTTGAAAACTTGGGAAGGAAAGTGGGAAGTGGCTTCCCTTCCAAGCAAGTGAGAATTGTTTTGTCTCTGCAGCATATCCTCCCCACACCCCCAAGCCCTTCATGGTTTTCTGGAGCCCCTGGTTTCTTCAAATTTGTACCTTGCTGGTCCTGGAAAGTGTAGCTGGCTTTCTGCAGCAGCTTTTCAAGTTGCATGGATACCAGCTAATAAAGACCTTTGCTGAATGCAGCTCAAGTAATATCCAATGGATTTCAGTTGAAGTTATCTCTTATTTGGGGTCCCTTTTTTTCCCCATTTTCCTTTCCCTCTATTCATGTTTTCATCCTCTTTCTCCCCAATGTTTCTGTGCCTCTCTCTTTTTCTTGAAAGTCTGTTCTTTAGGTCTCTGCCATTTTCTCTGACTCCTAACAGGTTCACCACCTCCCCATTTCTCTCTCCACAGTGCTGTCTGTACAGCTAGCACAGCGACTGTGGTTCCCTACCAGTCTTCTCCCTCCTGGCTGGGCTCTCCTCTTCAGCAGAGGTTGCCTTATCTCTGGGCATCCAGCATCTGGCACGTCTCCTACCTTACAGTCAATTTGCCACAAAATGCTTGCCTCCAACTTTTTTCTTTTTCCTTTTCTTTTTCTTTTTTTTTTTTTTTTTTTTTTGTCACAGTGAAGCAAAAGGACAATGGCTTTTGAGATACATTAACAAAGTGTAGACTTCCTTAGGGAGGGAATTTTAAAACTATCCTGTGCCCCCACAGTGACCCATTTAATGTGGAATGTTTTCCTTGCTGTGGGAGTAGCAGAGAAGGGAGGAGTGTTCTGTGTTCCTTCAAACAGACTAACCTGTCTGTATTAAAAAAGGGCAACTGATGAAATCATGGCCCGGATGTCTGGTCTCTCAACTTCTGAACTCTGCCTTTTTCAAGATTTTACTTTTTTTTCCTCAAGATTTTACTTTTAAGTAATCTCTGCACCCAACTTGAGGCTCAAACCCACAACCCCAAGATAAGAGTCGCATGCCCCACTGGCTGAGCCAACCAGCAAAAAGCTTTTTTTTTTTTTTTTTTTTGACTTAATCAATCATGTTTGCCCAGGAGTTGAGTTAGTGTTTTGAACCTGACTATGTTCCTGAATGAAACATCGCTGTAGAATCAAACCTGGAGTGGTAAGACATTGGGGGCTTCTCTCCCTGGGTTAGCCAGGGTCAGTAGATGAAGCACTGTCCACTGCCACAGCACTGACGTAGAGAAACAAGGCAGGGGCTGAAACAGAGAGTTAACAGAGTTGGTGTGAAGGTGGTTTGGAAAAGTGTGTGGATCGCACGCCTGGACTTGAAATGGCCAGCGGTGTGCTCCAAAAGTACACCCCGTTTTATCTGATAGTGTTAAACCAGATTTTGCTGTCTGTAACTGTGAATTCTTGTGCTTCCCTCCTAAGTGAAATTGAGGCTCTCCCAGGAATAGGCAGAATCCCATCCAGATGCGTGATCTGGGAGACACAGGTGCCTTGCTGGGGACACAGAAGGCCCTGTAGCCAGGGGAGTGGGTGCTGAGTTCCTGCCCAAGACTTCCGGAGACCAGGCCCAGCCTGGCACTGTCGTCCGTGCTGGGAGTTCAGGGCCACACATGTTGGAACGAGGCCTGCCTTCTTCCCAGCATCTTCTCTGCGTTTTGCTGAAACGGTGTCATTATGTTCGTCAGGATCTGTCAGGCTCCAGTTCTGAGAGAAACCCTGTACCCAGGGCTCAGTCTCTTCTTAGATTTCCCCCAGTGTCTGTGGACGTGTGCTCCCCAGTGTGGGATAGCGGGACACGACCAGACAAGCCTGTGGGACACAGTGGTTCACGGAGAGCCTGAGGAGAAAATCAGAAAATGTCATCTTCTGAAATGGAAACTGACAAAGAGAAGCAAATCATCTGAGAAAAGTCACTTAAATAGTAACTTTGGGTGATAAAAAGAGGTTATGTCCTAACTCAGGGCCAGGAACCTCCATTTAATACAAGGTTTCTTGAATTCTTAGAAGTTGTGTTCGTCGCACTGGTGAGCAAGGATTCTGGTTATCAGAGGAGGGGGTGCGGTAGAGGAGCAGGATAATCAGCGTCTTTGGCACTGAGTTGGGGGGAGGCTGGGAGTGGACAGCAGCAGGTCAGGCACCAGAAAGGGCGGGGCACCGTGTAGCAGAGGATGTGGGTTTGTTTGCTGTCTATTGTGAGTTTGGCTAGTTTGTTTTCATTTATTTTGGGGAGAGTGTGCGCTCAAGCGGGGGAGGGGCAGAGAGGGGTGCAGAGGATCCAAAGCGGGCTCTGCACTGAAAGCAGTGAGCCTGATGTGTGGGGTTCAGACCCAAAAACCATGAGATCATGGCCTGAGCCAAAGTCGGATACTTAGCTGACTGAGCCACCCAGGTGCCCGGAGAGAGAGAGAGAGAATCTTAAGCATAGGGCCCGTTGTGGAGCTCGATCTCATGACCCTGGGATCATGACCTGAGCAAAAATCAACAGTCAGACGCTCAACCCACTGAGCCACCCAAGCACCCCAAGTTTGGCTAGTTTGAGTCAGTCCCCCAGGGCTTCATCCATCACCCCTAGGTAAACTGATAAAGTCTGTTTCTTGAATATTCAGGTCTGAGAGTATGGCTGTGATGATGATGAACTTGAACTTGCTGTAATTTGCCCCAAGGCCCAGAGTAGCCTGTTTATTTCTCTCCTTTGCCTTTCTTCCACTTCGCTCCCCTTCTCACCTTTCTTTTTTTTCCTTTCTCATTCCCCTCTTAGAGCCACAGCAGTGAATCTGTCACTGTAACCTGCCTCCCCTTGCACATTCATCCCGATCCTCGTGTCTCCTTTGTTCCTTTTGAAAGAGGTGGCTGCGTAACAGATTAGGCTGAGGTGTCCCTTCTCTGCTCTTCCCTTCATATGCCTCTGTTCCCCAGCTTTCTGGGGGTGAGGGGGCTCACAAGTGTGAGCGTTCCAAGGTTAAGGGCATCAGCAGCCATTGAGGCTGTGCTTTTTCCCTCAGGTGAGTCGAATTTGCAGGTGTTGTGTCTGATTCATTCACCTGTGGCCGTGGCCTCTCCTTTGCCTCCCACAAAGGACCAGTGCTGTCCACAACTACCTTGCTCCCCACTGTGCTTCTTCACGACCTCCTGCCTCCACTCCTTTCCTTCTGGTTTTGCTTGTTCTCTCGGACCAAGAAGGGTTTACCTCATTTTTGTAGAGATGTAGCCCCACAGGGCAAGTGATACCTGTGTTTAGTAATAGCAAACCATTTTTGTTTTTTGTTTGTTTTTTTACGTTTATTTATTTTGAGAGAGGGAGAGAGAATCCCAAGCAAGTTCCATGCTGCCGGCACAGAGTCCGATGCAGGGCTCAATCCCACAAACCGTGAGATCGTGACCTCATGGTCATGAGCCGAGATCAAGAGTCAGGCACTTAACCGACTGAGCCATCCAGGTGCCCCTGCAACAGCAGACCTTTTGCTTAGGATTTTGACCCAAAGAGGAGACCCCTTACCACCCCCCCCCCCTCCACCCCCCGCCCCATCATCAGAACACAGCACATTGTCTTCTGGAGTCTACTCAGTGCTACTTGGCAAAAAATAGCCAGGAAAAGTCATGGGAAATCAAACTTTTCTTAGCACCTCACCTCTGATATGCTTATGCTCTAACACTTGCCTTGTGTCCTGGTGACCCCTCGTGGCTCTGAGAAGTCATAGAGTGATAAGCTTATGTATGGGTTTCTTTCACTACCTGTGGAGGTTGAGCCTCTAACACAGAAGCCTTGACTTTGGGCCAGAGTTCTGTTCATCCTCATGAAAAGAGAAGGTGCTCTTAGGTGATAAGGTTTCTTGTTGGGTCCACATCCAGATGCTTCCTCACACAGCATTGTGGGGCCTTTGGATTCCACTGGGCTGTTGCATCTTTGGAGAAGACAAGCATTCTCCTTGCAGCGTACCCGGTAGGAAAGTTTTGGCTTGGTGCAGCTCTTCAGAGCACGAGACAGAGCAGATCCCTTGCAAGGCCTTGTCCAAAAAGAGAATGGACTGACTCATGATACCTGGATAGACTCCAGAGGGAGTTGCAGTGCCCTCTCCGTTTGCGGGCAGGGCACTCCCTCTTAGCGGGGCCAGCTCTGGGCACACTGGTGTCCAGCTGGCCATCCTGACGTAGTCAGGATCAGCTTTCTACCGAAGCTGTTGGGATTTATATCCCGTTCTCTAATCCGATGGAAGAATTCGTCCTCAGCTCTGATAAGCCATCCTGCCTGATGTGATGGAGCTTGAAGGGAGTGTTAGTTATTGGAGTGCCGGAGAGCAGTGTGGAATTCAGGGGAGATGAGGAAGAGAAGACCAGCGTCCAATGGCTTTACCATCTCCAGGGATTCAAGCGCTTGTGGGGTTGTAGCAGCATCAGGCAGGGCCCCAAAAGGCCCTAGGTGTTGGGCTGCCTCTACGATTTACTACTTTGTGACGTTGAGTATGTTAACTTAACCTCCCTGAGCCATATCACCTTCATCTGACAGAACAGGATAAAAGCTCTTTTGTCCATCAAACCAGGGATGTGTGACCGGAACTGAGTGTTTGGGGGAAGCGTCTTGACAATCCTAAAGTATTATATTGACATAGGTCATTATTTCTAAATTTTTTTTAATGATTTTATTTATTTTTGAGACAGAGACAGAGCACGAGCAGGGGAGGGGCAGAGAGAGAGGGAGACACAGACTCCGAAGCAGGCTCCAGGCTCCGAGCTGTCCGCACAGAGCCCTAGGTGGGGCTCAAACTCACAAATAGTGAGATCGTGACCTGAGCCGAAGTCGGATGCCCAACCGACTGACCCAACCAGGCGCCCCAGACGTAGGTCATTATTTCTAAAGCCAGTAGCTTATATTATATGCCAGGGATGCTGGTTACATTCTAATTTGGGGACAGAGGCCCATTTACTCATACATGGTCCATACATAATGCCCTCTTGAAGGGCTTTTCTCTACCCAGGCTCCATTTGCTGGGCATGGGCAGATTCTGTCTTCCCGGAGGCCGTAGGGAAAAAAAGGAAGCAGTTTGTTTTCCTGAGAGTCTCCTGGATGGGGCCTCTCAGATTCAACTAAAGTAATGTGTATTCATTTTACCACAGTTAAAAAAAAAAAAAAAAAAAAGACTCCTGTGTTAGGCTCCTTTGCCTATATGCCTTACTTGGCCCTCATCATAATATGAAAGTGAGAGTTCATGTAATAAAGTTTAAAAATGTAGAGCTTTCCCATGAAAATCTTGAGTTTGGTCTTGCTCTGGCCCTGTAAGCCAAGGCTCTGCTGCCTGGACCGTGGAGGCATTTGGTTCTGACCTTGTCTGAAGGCCTCTAAATCCCACAGATGTTAAACCTTGCATTTATGATGGAGACACTTGAGTAGGAAGTGTCATTTTCAGATTGGAGCAAAATGATAACACTGTGGAGTTTTAAAACTGTGAGTTACTTGAAGAAGGCCTTGAAAAGTCCTTAAATGGTAATAGACATCAGACTAATATGAGACATAGTATCTACTCAGGTTATAACACTGGTATTCATTAAAAAAAAAAATTAGAACAATTAATTCTGACACAGACCATGCTGTGGGCGTGGATTCTCTTTGCATGTCTGTTAGTTCACAGGAAACATCCAGGCTGTTCTCCCAATCTCCGTGTCCCTTTTCCATTCAGTCATTAGAGTTGTTGAGTGCCAGCCTGGGTTCCAAGCTTGAGTGAGTTTTCCATCTAGTGGCTTCCTAGCCCCTCCAGGGAGTTGAGGGGATCCTCAGAATGCAGTCCGTTGTGCTTGCCTTAATACATTTGGGGTATGTCATAAAAACAAAAACATATAAACACAGCTCAGCACCTATCAGAATGAACGTCAGTGTCAAACTGGATTGAAATCTGGCTTTGTATGGTTAGTCCAGCTTCACAGTGTTTATAAGAAGGAGACAAAAGTAAGAGCATGGAAAGATGAGAAGGAAAATAGGGAAACGTTCCAGGGAATACTAACCAAAAGAAAACTTGGCATGGCTTTATTAATATTAAATAATGGATTTTTTTTAAATTTATCTTTTATTTTTATTTTTAATTTTATTTTTAATTTTTTAAAATTTACATCCAAATTAGTTAGCATAGAGTGCAACTATGATTTCAGGAGTAGATTGATTCCTTAGTGCCCCTTACCCATTTAGCCCATCCCCCCTCCCGTAACCCTCAGTTTGTTCTCCATGTTTATGAGTTTAAATAATAGATTTTAAAGCAAAGAAGATCATTTCATAGTAACAAATGGGACAAGTTACTAGAAGATAATCTTTGATTTTTTTTCCGGAGTCGATACACGTAGCAAATCAGCAAGAATTTAGAAGTTCTGAACATTATAGTTAACTAGCTTGAACCGTACCCATCAACTGTAGAATATAGCCCTTTTCAGGACATGGGGAACATTCCTGAAAACTGGCTACGCACTGGGCCCTGGGGTGGATCTCCATGCATTTCAGAGACTTGACTGGCAGTTAAGGCAGTGATTCTTAACATTTTGCAAGTTAACAACAACTTTGAAAATCCTGTATACCCTATAAGTCAAGATTCTCAACCTCAGCACTACTGACATTTGGGGCTAGGCAGTTTTTTGCTGCGGGAGCTGTTCTGTGCATTGTACCATTTTAGCAGCATGGCATCCTGGACTCTACCCACTGGGTGCCAGTAGCACGTCCCCTCTAGTATTGGGGGTGGGGGGGATGCGTCTCCAGACATTGCTAAATTGTCTTGTGGTGGGCAGAACCACCCCTGGTTGAGAACCACTCTGATAATAAGTCTTTTTTTCAGAGAGAGAACCTAATTGTTTCATACGGTTTTTTCCTTCTTCAGTAGCTGAATGGTGCTGTCCTCACTGAGGACAGCTGAGTGGGATGTTTGTAAGAAAAAGCAGTGAGACAGCCAAGGGGCCTGAAGGTTTGGTGCTTGCTCTATGCACAGCTCCCCTGTCCAGTGTACAGACCCTTGTGCATGAGGGCGTGGAGGCATCAGAGTTCCTGGCCCTGAGGGCTCACTGCTGTCCAGTGTCCCAGATGTGAGACTTCTGTTTTGTTCTGGGCCTTTGGCTAGGTGCTAGTCACAGAGTTCAAGTCCATACGGGGGGGGGGGGGGGGGGGGGGGAGGCTATACATTTGTGATACATGTGATTATGAAGGAATGTAGAAGAGGGAGAGCTTATGTCTGAGAAGCAGGTGATTAACTGTACCGGACCAGAGAAGACTTTACCAAGGAGAGGCAGACATCAGGCTGGGTGTCGCAGGAGAAATGGAAGTTGGCAAAGGGAAGGTGGATCAGCGTGCGGGGTTCTGGGGGTTAGTAACAGTTCAGTTTCACAGTGATGTAAAACAGGAACAGAAGATAAAGGAAGGTGTGGGTGAGGCGTGCTTAGGAACTTGGACTTGATCTGACAAGCGGTCTAGGGGGTTTTAATGGGGAAACAACCAGATTTGTGTTTACAAAGTTGACTTGAGTGGCTCTGCGAAGGACAGATTGGAGGCTAGGAGACTAGTTGGAAGCTATACAAAGAACCCAGCTGCATGATGAGGTCTAGAACTATCACCGTGGCCATGGGGATGGAGGGAGATGAACCCTCAGGGAGTCAGTTCCCGAGCCCCAGAGTCTAGTAAAGGGAGGTCTGCATCCGTTACCTCAAAGGAAACAGTAATGTCCCTGGTCAGAGGACACCATCCTTAGCTCTGAAAATAAAGACATAAGTTTTTATCTAAGAGAGATTTTTT
Organism: Prionailurus viverrinus; assembly: GCF_022837055.1. NCBI lineage: Eukaryota > Metazoa > Chordata > Mammalia > Carnivora > Felidae > Prionailurus > Prionailurus viverrinus. Next base: position 202,614,835 of record NC_062568.1, on the reverse strand, counting down.
TCCACTTTTTATATACATTTTTTTCCTCTAGGAAATAGACAGACGGTTGGAAAAAAAACTGAAGATCACACAAAAGGAGAGGTAAGGCTGCTGTCTGGTCTGAGGGCTCATGCTCTGCCGTGTGAGAGCTGGGCAGTCAGTGGTATTGTCCAGGTGGCCATTAGGTTTAGCAGGGCAGGCTCCCGGGCAGGCTTCTGAGCGTGTCCCTCAAGGACATGGTGGTTTGAGGCTTTGAGAGTAAGGCTGGAGTGTCGCATCTGCCTTCTGACTTCGTGGTACCCTGTGTGAGGTGGTCTGGTAGAAAGTGGGGAGGTGGTGAGTCAGAAAACTTAGGTTTTAGGCCTGGCTGTGTTCCAGTTGCTCTGAGGTTTGGGACAAGTTGTTTTGCCCTCTGGACACCAGTTTCTTTCTCTGTGACATAACGAGATTGGGCAGATGATTTCTCTGGGCCCTCTGTGACGTGGTGGCTAAGGGCATTGTGGGGGTATTCTGGAAGAAAAGATGCTCAGAAATTCTTGAAGACTTATTAAGGATACCCCACCCCCACCCCCACCCCCCGACAGGGGAGAAGGCGGGTTTCAGAGCAGGTGAAATTGACCTCAGCAGTCTGACTTTGGGCTTAGGTAACCTGTTGGCTTCCCACAGGGACTAGCGACAGGGAGGAGGAGGAGAGGACCTCTTGGACTTATCATTCCCCAGGGGACGCCGGGGTGCCCTGCCTGCCTGCTAGTTTCCTGGCTTCCTGCCTCTTTGATCAGATTGCTGGCTCCTTGTCTGTCTGCTCGTCTCAGCAGCTGCACTGAAGTCTGGTTACAGTCCCCTTGCCACACTGTTCCTGTCCCCCCCCGGGACCTCCCCTGGCGGCAGCTGAGTTCACCAGCTCCTTCCCCTCCTGACAACCGTGGCTCTGAAAACAGGCCCCCTGCAGGCTGTTTGGTTCTGAAGAGAAGCTAGTTGGCTGCTCTGGGGAGGGTCTTTGTGGCTACTGAGAGGTGGTCACTCCTGCCCGGATCCCTTTTTTCTCTTGTGGCTTTCGTTTCTTTCCCTCTTCCTGTGTTGTTTTCCACCTCTCCTGTGGACTCGTTGCCTGATGTGCACACCCAACAGCCTTGGACAGTGCTTCTCCTCTGAGCAATGTCAAGCACTGTCTCTGGGATCGTCCTTCACCCCAGCCCCGCCGCGTCCAGGATACCAGAGAGCCCGGGTGAGGGAGGTGTCTCTGCTCAGAACCTCTTCTGGAGAGATGACCCAGTTGTCTGGTGTAGCTGGTCTCTGGGAGGCACAGGTCACTTACCAGAAGGCTGAGGCAGTTTGGTAAATCCTATCCTGATGCCAGGCAGGGACGGTGGAGTGGGCTCCTTTGTAGTGTTTGACTGGTGTGGGCACATGTGGAAGGCTGTGGCTGGAGCGAACACTTTGCTGACCCCTAAGCTAAGGGCTCCTGCTACGCCAGCCTGTTACACTCTGCTCTGTGTGTAGGGAAGTCGGGATTTTAACTGACACCATTGGATTCTGGGCACGAAATGTTTTGCCACAGGGGCAAACAGTGGTTGGTGCGACTGTGAACCCGGGTGTAGAAGTCCCAGAATGAGATGGTGCTCCCGCCCCATTTGCCTGGGGTGAGGTCTGAGGAGCAGGCCTGAGGACGACGTGAGCTTGTGGCAAGGTTGCTCTTTTGAGACGCCCAGGAGTGAGAGTTCTGCTGTCTGGTCTGAGGCCAGAGAACAGCGGGTAGAATTAGGAGGAGGGAGGGGAAGGTGATGGGGGCGGTTGAGGGACGTGGATGGGGCCTCCGAAGTCAGGGGTAGGACTTGTGAAGCTCTGTTTGCTCTTTGTCAGCAGGAAATCCAAATCTCCTCCCAAAGTGCCCATTGTGATTCAGGACGATAGCCTTCCCACGGGGCCCCCTCCACAGATCCGCATCCTCAAGAGGCCCACCAGCAACGGTGTGGTCAGCAGCCCCAACTCCACCAGCAGGCCAGCCCTTCCTGTCAAGTCCCTAGCACAGCGGGAGGCAGAGTACGCCGAGGCCCGGAAGCGGATCCTGGGCAGTGCCAGCCCCGAGGAGGAACAGGAAAAACCCATCCTCGACAGGTGAGTGTAGCTGGCAGGGCTGACCATCGACCACTCTGCCCGACCACCTTACAGGGGAGAAGGGGGGGCGGCCTGGCTGCACGTGGAGGAATGAGAAGCAGGCACAATCGGGGCTGGAACCAGGACGGCTCCAGCTGCCGGCCCTGGCCTGGTGGGCAAGTTCAGTGTCTGCTGCGTTGGCTCAGGACCGCAAGCTTTGAGGCTGTGGTTTGCTGGCGGGCTGCCTCTGCAGGCACCGGGGGGGCGGTGTGGCATGGAGGTTAAAGGCATGGACTTTGGGTCAGAATCTGCCATTTCCTTCCACTTAGGGCTGCCTGACCTCTCTGTCCCCTCATAGCCTAACAACGTATGGGGGAAATGGGATGACACAGTACCTGCCCCGTCAACTCGTTGTACAAGTAAATGAGCGTGGCATTCTGAGAACCTCACCTCGCACAGTGGATGGTGCCCCGTGAAGTGCTTAGATGTTATCTTCTGGGTCTCAGAATAGCTCTTTGTAATGTTTTATGGATTTTCTGAATCCTTTTTCGTCCCTGGCACTTTTTTCTTTGCAGTCCTAGAGGTTGCATTATGTAAACGTGTCACCTCTTGCTAAAGCTAAAGCAGTATTTGTTAAAATAGCCTCTTTCTTGGGGCGCCTGGGTGGCTCAGTCGGTTGGGCGTCCAACTTCAGCTCAGGTCACGATCTCGCGGTCCGTGAGTTCGAGCCCCGCGTCAGGCTCTGGGCTGATGGCTCGGAACCTGGAGCCTGTTTCAGATTCCGTGTCTCCCTCTCTCTCTGACCCTCCCCCGTTCATGCTCTGTCTCTCTCTGTCTCGAAAATAAATAAGCGTTAAAAAAATTTTTTTTTTAAATAGCCTCTTTCCGACTTTGGGAGGCCTCCTCGGGCTAGCTGTTCTGGGGCTTGCACCTTCTTCCCATCCCTCCATTAGTCTGATAGACTTTTCTTCTCTAAGCCTTCACTTGGCAGAGTAGAAAAAGTCTGTTCCCTTTTAGTCTTCTGTGTCAATAGGAGTCAACCATTAACCTCATAATTTGGAGAGAAGCAAGAGGGCGGCAGTGGCTGATGCTGGATCCCTCTGCTGAGCTCTTGCTTTGGGGGCTTCACCTCTGCTTGATACTCTGACAGGTCTGTGCCACACGATTCTGTGGGGGCTGAGCTGCCTGAGGTCACTGCCTCTGGACAAGATGGGCCCTTGAGCGCTCCCCTTGCCCTCTAGATTCGGGGAAGAAGCGCTGTTAGCACTCAAGGTGAATGTACACCACCTGCCCCACCTACCCACGGGGGCTTCCCAGCTTGGAACAAGGCTCCCTGAGTCCACATGTCAGAGAGGCGAGGTCAGGGAGCCAGAGTTGGCTGATAGCCACTTTGGCCTCTGCCCCAGCTGCAGTTTTAAGATTTGGTTTTAAGATTTGGGGACGTCTTTGGGGCGCCTGGGTGGCTCAGTCGGTTAAGCGTCCGACTTCAGCTCAAGTCATGATCTCGCAGTTCGTGGGTTCGAGCCCCGCGTCGGGCTCTGTGCTGACTGCTCAGAGCCTGGGGTCTGCTTCGGATTCTGTGTCTCCCTCTCTCTCTGCCCCTCCCCGTTCACGCTCTGTCTCAATAATAAATAAACGTTAAAAAAGTTAAAAAAAAAAAAAAAAAAAAAGATTTGGGGACCTCTTTGATGTCCTTTTTCAGGCCTCCCTCTGATCTTCTTCCCTCCAGGCCAACCAGGATCTCCCAACCCGAGGACAGCAGGCAGCCCAATAATGTGATCAGACAGCCTTTGGGTCCAGATGGGTCACAAGGCTTCAAACAACGCAGATAAATGCGTGCAGGAAAGGATGCTGCCGCTGCCGCCGTCACCGCCTCTTGGGTCGTCCGCCACGGGTCGCACTGCCGTGGCAGACAGCTGGACTTGAGCAGAGGGAACGACCTGACTTACTTGCACTGTGATCCCCTTTGCTCCGCCCACTGTGACCTTGAACCCCATGCACTGTGACCTCCCTCCTTCCCCCCCCCTTCCCACTGTGATTGGCACGTCTATAAGGGCTGTCCCAAGTCAATGGAAAGGGAAAGGGTGGGGGTTAGGGGAGGGTTGGGGGGACCCGCAAAGGACTCAGTAGAGAGTCAGACAGTGCCACTTGGCCACTTGGGGTAAAGCCAGTGCCAGCAATAACAGTTTATCATGCTCATTAATTTTGGGATTTCAAAACACAGATGAGAACTCCCGCCACCCACCCCCAAGTGCATGTCTTTCATCACTTAAAAGCAAGTTCCATTTGAAAATATCCTCTTTTTTTTTTTTTTTTCTCCTTCCTATTTTTTGTTTGTTTATACAAATCTCTGATTTGCAAGAAAAAGTGCATGGGAGGGGTTTTAGCAGTTTAATGAATTTTTAATTGAGAAAGGGTAGTTTGGTAGTCTACTTAAAAATGTTTCTGGGAAATTCACTAGAAACATTAACCAATCGGTTTTTGGTGAGCTTAGCTTCTGTATTCCTACTGCCGCCCAGAAAAGGGGCAGGGCTCTGCAGCCCCCAGGACAGATGAGCACCCCATGCCTATACCTCCCTCCCCCAGCTGAGTCCCAGGGGCATCTTGGCCCTATCTGAGACTGGGCTAGCTCTACAGGCTCAGAGAGCCTGGGGGAGGGTGCTAACCCCACCTCTAGTATTCTGGGAGTTAGGGAAAGTGAAGACTTCCCCTTCCCATACCCCTCAGGGCGGTTCCCTGCCAGCCAGGCTTGCTCCTTCTAGAAGGGAGCAGGGACTGAGATGCACTCCGAGCTCAGAAGTAAGGGGTGTGAGACTTGCTCGGTGTTTGGCTGTTAGCACAAGGAGAGCCAGGAGAGAGTGGCTCCAGGACTTTGCGCCTCCTGCCTAGTGTGCTCGGAAGGTGGAGAGATCTTCCCGCTCCGGAGGGTCTGTGAGCACCGTCTCTGCGGATGGCACCAGCTCAGTAACCGTTCCTGGTACATTTCCTTTGTGAAATCACTACCTTGGGAGCAGACCATTCTGAATACATTTGGGAAAAGGCACGCTGTGCATTGCAAAGATTGGTGATGACAGACTGGTTTCCCATAAACCCAGGCGACCCTTCACCCATTTTTCTGGAGCGGGGGCTTGGAATGAAGTCAGTTTCCCCCTCTGTCCCTGGAGCCTAGAGATTTGCTTTGGCCCTTTAAGGTGGAAGAGGCTAAGAGGGCCCTGCCCAGAGCAGCTGTGTGTGTGTACAATCTGGGTCCTCTCAGGCTTTCTGGTCTCTTCCGTTGCACTGCGCCTTATCCCTCAGCCAGCCGGATGGCCTCCCCGCTCAGTGGATGAGTTTTGGAGTGGGCGGTATGACGTTTTGTGATTAGGGCAGCTTGTGGTGGCCAAGGTGGCAAGCACGGTTTTGCAGGCTCACTCCGCCTTTGGTTCACCTGGCTCTCAGCCCTGCCCTGTGGGAATGTAGGCCGGGCCCAGCAAGCCCGCTGCACCTCCCGCTTAGGAAGGGCCGGCTGCCTGTCGAAGCAGCAGCTAGTCCATAGCACAGCCTTATAACCAACCGTGAGAAGCCAGGAAATTGTCCGCGAGCAGAGCTGGGACAGAACTTCAGTCATGGAGAACCCACAGGGCGTTGGGTTGTGCCCATGGGCCGTTCTGAGGAGGGATTCCCTCCGGGAGTGGGCAAGGGAGAAAGTTGGCTGCTGTCTTTGTAGTTCCCCTGCCCTGACCGAGTTTCCTCATTCTAGATGTATAGTGTCCGTCCCTCATGTAATAGTGGTTTCTGGCCCAAGATGAGACCGTCCTTTCAGTTGGAGACGGGCACAGAGGTAGGCCAGGTGGCACGGCCAGGAGTGCCAATGCGCAGCCGTCGGGACCACCTGTTCTTGCCCACCCCTCCCCTAGTGGGAGCCAATGGGAAGGCTGGCTGATGGGCGTCTGTGGATTGACGATGGAGTAGGGACGGGTGTTCCCACCTCCCTCTGGCCAAAGATGCGGCTCTGCCCGCTGTGTGCCTGCCACCAGCCACCAGCGGTCGTACCCTTGGCTTCCCAGATGGAGAGGTGGCAGGCAAGATTTTAAAAAGAAAGAAAAAAGTGAAAATGAACTGTATTGTGTTGGGGGGAGGCGGGAGGGGAGATGGGAGAGTGGTTTGGATTTTGTGTGTGGGTTGTTTTTGTTTTTTTTGTTTTGTTTTTTTGTTTTTGTTTTTTTGGTAGTTGTCTGTAACTTTCCTTAAGTGCTTTTTTTTTTAAATTTTTTTTTTTTTTTTTTTTTTTTTTTAAAGTAAGCTGCAGGCTTTGGCTTGGAAAACCCCAGGGGGATGGGGGGCAGAAACCTGAGGCTGCTGCCCCTTTATCTGCCTTCATGGTACTGTCCCCTTCCCCCAGCTCCTCCCTGACCCCGTGAGCCAGGCCTCAGACCTTCCAGCTAACCGCTTCCCATGAGCCACTATTCTGATGTCAGCCTATAACCAAAGGAGCTGGGGGTCCGGGCCTGGTGACCAACCCTTCTCAGCCCACTCAATCAGGGTGCTCCCCACCTGCAGGCAGGAGGCAACACCCTATCTGCTACCATCAGCCCCTTCCAGAGCCCACTGCCCCGCCCTGCCCTGTCCAGCCCAGCCATACCCTGCTCTGCCCCATGTGGGGATGCTCTGCTCAGGGATGGGCCGGCAGGGCTGCCCCAGCCTCCCTGGTAAGCAGAGACTCTGGAAACCTCTGGGGTCCTGTTTTCTGGCCGTGCGATCCCAGGGGTGCACATGGGCCCCTTGGGTGTCTGAACAGAAGGGCATGGGAGGAAGGGCCGCACCCCTGCAGTCCTGCTCTGCTGGTCTAGCGGGCAGCTGCCTACCCCACCCCACCCCGCACCGCGGGCTCCTGAGTCGGCAGATTAAGCATTTTATAAATTGTATTTTAAATACATGTTTTAAACTTGTCAGAGCCTTGTCCTCATTTCAGTCCCTGGCCTCCTAACCTCTTGCTGTGCCTGCCTGTTTAACTGCTGGGGGAGCTGCCCCTGCTCAGTCCCAGGGAGGAGCTCACTCTTGGTTAGAGAAGTAGGCCTGGGGTGGCATGTGGGTTGGGGGGCAAAGACCCACACGCCCTTAGGTTTCAAGAGAAGGGCCCCCCTGGGTCCTGGGGCTCTGTTGGTGAGAGCATGGCTGAGACCCCCTCCTGCCCTTCTGCAGGGTCTGGCTGCCCCTTTCAGGGTCCAGAATCTTTCCCAGGTACTTCCCTTAGATTTACCGCTCGAGCAAGAGGGGAGAGATGCTTCCTGTCCTCGTGGGGATCCTAGTCCAAAAGGGGAGACACTCCTCTGCGGAGAGTGCCAGCTCTGTGCTTCGAGAGTGCGTAGGAGGTCAAGACTTTGCACCCTGGGCCCCTCTAGCAGGCGCCCTAACCCTGGGCAGGGTCGTGAGGTGTGTCTCGTTTCAGGGTGTCCCAAGCCTGGGGGAAGCCAGGGCCCTGCAGGCCAAGAGCCGAGTGGAGGGGTGAAAGCCTGGGGGCCTTCCCTGGCGCCAGACGCAGAGGCCGAGGTTCTCGGTGTTTATTGGCTTACCAGGCCACAAAAGCAAAACTCAGCAGCAGTACCTGCCTGACGACCTGTCCATCTGCAGGCCTTGGACAGCAGCCGCCCCGAGTAGACTCCGTAGGTCAGTGGGTTCGAGCTGGCACAGAGCTGAGCCACTTTCGGCTCTCTGAGTTGTGTTCCCTAGGGAGAGAGGCGAGAAGGGTGGGAGGAAACGAGCCATCCCCACGTGTCCCAGGGGAGAGGAGGCCTTCCCTGGGAAGTGATGGAGCCAAGCAGTCAGGCTCGGGGGCCTGATTGCAAGGCCAGACTTCTTTTACCCCCAAAGTGCCTGGAAGGGGACTGGCGGGGGAAGCTTCCCTCCACCCAGCAGTCCCTGTTGCCTACTGCTCCTAACACGGGAGTCAGACGCAGGCAAAGGACTTGAGAGCTAAACCCCCTGTGTGGGGAAGGCAGGCAGCGCCAGCCTAAGAGAAGGACAGCATGTGCCGCTGAGTCTGGGCACAGGAAGGCGTAAGTGCTGTGACAGGCACGATCGCCGTGGCACACAGTGTTCAAACAAAGGTTCGTTTCTTACTGCTTCTGTCCTTTCCCCCTTTTCCTGCCTAGAGCAGCAGTGTCCCAGGTATCCTCTCTTGGAAGGCTGGATTCCCCTCGGGTTAGGCCAGCACCTCATAGAGGAGGAGGTGGATGGGCCTGGGCTGGAGCCCCTGCCTTCTGGACACCCACCTGCTTCCTTGAGATCCTGACTGGAAGAAAAGGCTACGGATGTCGGGGCCCAGGCTGGTGGGGGTACACTGATCTAGCACGTAGTGGCTGCCCTGCTTCCGTCGGGCCATCTTCTTGTCCAGCCGCGGATAGAGCGGGATGCAGGGCACCTGGGCGTACGGGCTCTGCAGATTGGCAGCTGGCAAGGGAGGAGGAGTCAGAAGAGGGGAACGCTCCAGAGCGCGCCCGACCTCGGGAGGCTGGCCCACCCAGCTGAAATCCCACCTTCGTCACATAATGAGCTGGGTGGGTTTGGGCAAATCGCTTAACCTCTCTGAGCCTCTGTGTAAGCTGGAGGTGATAGTGGTGCCCACCTCTCCGAGCTGATTAAAGGGGCAACACGCGCGGAGCACTCGGCTAAATCCTGAGCACGGTGTAAGGGCTAATAACGGCTTGCACAGGAGGACACGTCTTTGTGATGGCTCCTGGCGGTCCAGTCAGTACACCGGAGAGACTCTGGAAAGCTCCTAGCCCGTCACTTGGCACACAGTAGGGATCTAATTGGTGGCACCTGCGATTATGGGGAGCCAGCCTTGCCCAGTGAAAAGGGCACAGGTTTTGGAATCAGACCTGGGTCCACACTGCCCTTTCTGACACACGCTAGTTGTGGGGCCTTGGGCAAGTTGCTTAAACTTCCGTCTCACTGTTCTCTTCTGTAAAACGGGGTGAACGTGATGGCGAGGGCTAAATTCTAGCCCCTGTACGAAGTCCCAGCATGGGGAGTGACCCCAGTGGGTGTTCAGTAAATGGTGAGCTGGGATGGCCAATCACCCTCCGTTCTCAGTTGAGGCTCTTGGGACCAACATGTGCTCAGGGTTAAGGCCTGGGGGACGAGCGCAGGGGGCCCCTGTCAGAGAGCTAGAGGTGGAGGAGCGATTTGCAGCCCGTTGACTACTGCCCACAGGTAGGCCCAACGTGGGCAACCATGTCGCGCAGCAACGAGGTGTGGCCGCGGGGGCCCAGGGAGAGGCCAGGCGGGCAGGAATGCGGAGAACTCACCATGCCCAAGGCCCTCACCGTAGTTCTGCTGCTTCAGCCGGCTCAGGATCCTGAGGACCCTTCGTTCCGGGACTTCCAAGGTGTCTGCTTGCTGGGGGTTGCAGGGAAGCTTCTTCCGGGACCGCAGCCGGCCTATGGCCGACTCCATCTCTCGGGCCTTACAGGTGCCTTCCTTCAGCTTCTTCTGGTAATAGCTGGGGAGGCAGTGTCCGCCCCGCTCAGCCTGGCTGCGTTTAGTTCACCCTCCTCCCCACTCATTCTTTCTGAGCCCCTGGTCTGTCTGGCCAGCTCTGGGACAGGGACACAAGCCCAGGAGTTGGGAGACCTGGGTTTCAGTCCCAGCTCTGCCATTGACTTCTCATGACTGGGCAAGTCACTGCCTTGCTGTGGGTTCCAGTCACCCCTCAAGGGAAGTGGTTACCTCTACCCTGTCACTGCAAGTCACTTGACTTCCCTGGGCTTCAGGTTTCCCCTGGGGAAAACGGGTCAGTTTTCATGTTATAGGATTAAATAACCAAACCCATCAAGTATTCAAGAAAATTGGCCCATGGAAAGAGCTTTGGTAAATGTTACTATGATGTCTGTCGCTGGTATTTTTGCTTAGATGTACACGTGCTCTGCAAGGCAGCTGTGCAGTTAACCTGCTCATCTTCCGGATCTGAGTTTTATTTGAGTTTTATTTTCTTGACTCATTGCTACTTGCCTACCCTCTAGACCGCAGCACCTTTCATCCATTCAGTAAGTATTCAGTGGGTGTTTACCGCATGCCGGCTGCTCATCTAAGTGCTTGGGGAAAGCAGCAAGAGATCTCCATACAGGCCCCTGCCTCCTAGTCTCTCTCAGCCCCTCTCTCACTCCAGCCACTGCTGCAGAGTGACCATTTCCACAGTGGATTTTCAGCAGCTTTGCCCAGGGACAGTCTGACATGGCCTCACCTCAGAAGCCTCTTACCTGGAGCTTCTCTGACACATAAGCAACCCAGAAGTCCAGGGGAATTAAACCACTGTGGGGTCTACCCTTGACCAAAGGAGCTAGCAGCTGAGGGATGCAGGTTTCTTTTTGTTCTCCTGACAGAATTCTGAGCCACCGTTCAGTCTCCTCAGAAGATCCTGGGGGTGGTTGACTCACTAACACACGCTTGCATCGTTCTGTTCACATTCCTCCTGTCACTCCTCCCTGGATTCACTTTCTAAAATCAACCACCTAGGCACACACCTAGTGGGAGAGTCGGACCGTGAACAAATCCATACGATACCATGTCAGGAGTGGTGGGTGTTCTGAGAGCGAGTAAAGCTGGGTAGTAGGGTAGTGACGAGGGTCTATTTTTGCTTGCAGTGCTCGGTGCGAGTCTCAGAGGCAGTGGTGTTTGAGCAGAATGAGGGGAGGGAGAAAGTCAGATGGATATCTCTGGAGAAACAGTCTTTCAGGCAGACAGAATGGCATGTGGGAAGGCCACGAGCTGAGAAAGAGCACAGTGGGCTCTAGGAATGGCAGGGAAGCCAGAGGGGCCAGAGCCTGCTGTGTGAAAAAGAGGGGGCGGCGTGTGCGGCAAGATGGCAGGGCCAGTCCACCCAGGGCTTGGAGGCAGTGGTGAGGGGTGGGCATGCTACGTGGTGTTGGGAAACCCTAAGGCTTAAGCTGCTGGTGCTGCTAGGGCCTCTGCTGATCTCTGGAGCCTGGAATTTGGGGTTTTAATGAGCTTCACACACAGAACATAGAAATTGAATACCAGAGTCCTCATGTGAAAGTTGGATCTGGACCCCTCTGTAAAACGAGGCTCTGAAAAGGCAACGTGTTGAGTGAAAAGATGAACCAGAAAATAACCTCACCCCACAGAGGCCAAAAGGACATGAGCAAAGTGTGTGCAACTTTCTCGGTCACAATTTTAAAGGAAATCGCTTGCTCTCCACTTCCTGTCTCCCTTTTCCAAGGACTTGAATTAAGATGTGTTGCTGGTAAATTGGCTTAGGATTGCCCTAGGGAATGGTGGAACAATAAGTTAGAAAGGAGCTATATGTTGTGCGCTGGGCAGCCTTGTCTTCCTGCCTGCTTCTCCTGGACTGTCAATATAAGAGAGAAATAAACTATCTTGTTTGAACTATAGTGCATTGGGGTCTATTCCTGAACTAACATGCCGATCTACAATCCTATACCCAGCTAAACTGCTCAGTATGTGTGACTATAAACCCTTTTGCAGACACACAAAAGATCAAAAATTCTGCATCCCATGCATTCTTTTTCAAGAAGCTACTGGAGGACGTACCCTTCCAAAATGAGGGCATAAACCAAAAACAGAAAAAGAATATATACGTACAGAAAACAGGCAATCCAACACAGAAGAGAAGCAAAGGTAAAGGAAGATGGTGAAGGGAGATCGCACATTCGTACTGCAACTGCCATAAAGGACAAGTATAGATTAGATCACTATAGCTTAAAAGAATAGGGCCATTTCGAGGGCTGGCATTAGTGCACCAGTTATTGAATCACTGCCTTTCTAACCCAAAAAAGTTACTAGGGAAACATCTCCCATTATTATTATTTTTTTAAGTTCATTTATTTTGAGAAATAGTGCAAGAGAGTGCGTGTGGGAGAGGGGCAGAGAAAGAGGGAGAGAGAGACAGACAGAATCCCAACACAGTGCTGGAGCCCATGAACTATGAGATCATGATCTGAGCCAAAATCAGACGCTTAACCGACGGAGCCACCCAGATGCCCCTCCTATTATTTTTTAATCAAACCAAACAGACCAAGAAAGATTAAGCAAACCGAGAAAAAGTAAGACAATGTAATCTAACAAACAGAATCCTAATCAGAGGAAAGGAAGAATACCTAGGATGACAACAGACTCCCGGGATGACAACTCTGCAACAGGCCTGAAAAGAATCCAAAAATAAGAAGAATGGAATTATTTAGAACATGCCTCCAAGAAAATGAAACCCTAAGAAGGCACAGAAATTATTAATGAGTACAAAACAAACATCAAGGCAATTGTCAACTTCAGGAGCTAAAAAGATAAGGAAGTGAAATCATAGTATAATAAAAAAAAAATCAGCTATTAAAAAATTGCATAACCATAATAATAGAACCCTCCCCCCAAATTATTGACTCAAAAATTATATTAGAATGGGTAGAGGAGAGTTTAGGGGATAGTCGTATCAGACAGCTAAATCCATACATTAATAGGAAATCAATAGATACAAGTCTAAAAATCACTAAAATATTGTAGTACACGCATATTATTTAGAAGTAAGGAGAGAGTCAAAAAGTATTTGCCTTGATAAGGGAGACTTCAGGGAGTGGGAAGCATGGTGAAGAGTGGTGTGGGGAACTACAAGTGTTTATTATGAAGCTTTTTGGACTGTTTGGCTTTTAAAACAATGTACACATTAGTTTTTAAGAATTAAAGGATAAAGAAAGTTCTGTCAGTTGAATACTGACCAAAGGAAGTTGCTATAGCCATATTAATATTTAAAAAACTAGGCCTTAAGATAAAAAAAAAAAAAATCACTAGAGACACAAATGATTACCATAGAATATGATAAAATGTTCAGTTCATCAGGAAATACAAAATTCCAAACATGAAATATAAAGTAAAACCGGATAGAACTACAAGGAGAAGTAGACAATCTCGTATCACAGAAGTGATAATAGATACTCAGTGCTGCCAGTGTGTCACATCAAGGAATCCATAGACTATATGTAGATGAATGGATGTGGCTGTGTTCTGATAAAAGTTTAACTATAAAAACTGAGCTGTATGTGACCTGCGGACAATAGTCTGACGATCTCTGTCAGCTGTAGACTTTCCCTAAAACTAAAATCCACAGGAAGAAGAGTTTGGAACTTGAGTCTACCAAGTCAGAAGGTTTAGGTAACACCTAGGCTTTTCACAAATATGCCATAACAAAGAAAAAAAAAACCCCAAGGCTACATAAATTCAGAGTGATGCCATAACAAAGAAAAAAAAACCCCAAGGCTACATAAATTCAGAGTGATTAGCCAGTAATTGAACTGCCTACAAAAACAAAAAATCAACACTCATCAAGGGAAGAGGTTGGTCTCTAAACACAACAGAATCCAGTCTCTAAATCATATCATCTAAAATGTCCAGGACACAAAACAAAATTATCAGACATGCAAAGAAACAGGAAAATGTCCATAGTAAGGGCCATAAAAATAAACTCATGGAAAGCAACCTTGAGGTAGCCCAGATGTTGGATTTAGTAGACGGTGGCTTTAAAGGAGCTATTAAATGGGAATGCAAGCTGGTGCAGCCACTCTGGAAAACAGTATGGAGGTTCCTCAAAAAACTAAAAATAGAACTACCCTACCACCCAGCAATGGCACTACTAGGCATTTATCCACGGGATACAGGTGTGCTGTTTCGAAGGGACACATGCACCCCCATGTTTATAGCAGCACTATCAACAATGGCCAAAGTATGGAAGGAGCCCAAATGTCTATTGATGGATAAATGGATAAAGAAGGTGCGGTATATATATATATATATATATATATATATACATACATACATACAATGGAGTATTACTTGGCAATCAGAAAGAATGAAATCTTGCCATTTACAACTACGTGGATGGAACTGGAGGGTATTATGCTAAGTGACATTAGTCAGAGAAAGACAAATATCCTATGACCACTCAGATGAGGACTTTAAGAGACAAAACAGATTAACATAGGGAAGGGAAACACAAATAATATAAAAACAGGGCAGGTGGGCGCCTGGGTGGCTGTGTCGGTTAAGTGTCCGACTTCAGCTCAGGTCATGATCTCACGGTCCATGAGTTCAAGCCCCACGTCGGGCTCTGTGCTGACAGCTCAGAGCCTGGAGCCTGCTTCAGATTCTGTGTCTCCCTCTCTCTCTGCCCCTCCCCTGCTCATGCTCTGTCTCTCTCTGTCTCAAAAGTAAATAAAAACATTTTTAAAAATTAAAAAAAAAACAAACAGGGAGGGGGACAAAGCATGGCAGACTCATAAATATGGAGAACAAATAGAGGGTTACTGGCGGGGGTGTGGGAGGGGGGATAGGCTGAATGGGTAAGGGGCATTAAGGAATCTACTCCGGAAATCATTGTTGCACTATATGCTAACTAATTTGGATGTAAATTTTAAAAACATTATATTAAAAAAATAAAAAAAAAATTAAGGAGCTATTAAAAATATATTGAAATAATTGAAGGAAAATGTGATCTTAATGAATAGAGAAACAGAAACTACAGACCTGAAACAAACGGAAATTCTAGAACTGAAAGGTATAATAACTGAAGTGAAAAAGTCACTGAATGGGCTTCACAGGAGCTTGGAGATAGCAGAAAAAAGAATTAGTAAGCTTGAAGACAGATCAATAGAAATCATCCAATCTGAAAAACAGGAAAAAAAAATTGAAAACAAATGAACAGAATAATGTTTCTGGCCATAACGAAACAACTCGTACTGAACTTGTCCTTCTGCCATAAATAACTAGATACATGAACCAACTATGTGAAATTCTTGTCAGATATTGAACAGCGGGCAGCACAAGACTATGATCCCCGAGAGAAGAGAAACCGATGAGGTGATCTCTCTAGAACTTTGCCTGGAGGTACTTCCTGGGCTGCAGTGCAGGAAGTGGTATCCCAAGCAGAACAGTAGATTCACTGAGGTAAGAGGACAGACATCGTAGCTGGGGAAGATGGGAGGCCCCTGGGATTAGTGTATCAGAACATCACAGAGGGGAGCCAGGCAAAGAAAGAGTTGCCGAAATATGCATGGGGTACTCTTAAGTCTTTGGTTGCGTCCTGAGCAGTACACACATAGCGTGAACTTTTACGAAGCCAGATAAAGAACAAAAAAAAGGGAGGAGAGTTCACCCAGGACTGAAAGACACACGAGTTTCAAACGGCCAGAGCAGAAAGACTTTGGTGAACACCTGTGGAATTAGTGGACACCTTAGATGGCTCCTTTTAAGTAGTTGGGACTAAATCAACCCTAGAGTAGAGACTATTCTGGATCTTCCCTTACAAAGCTTTAAAACCTTAAAAGAGGCACGCCTGGCTGGCTCAGTCAGTATAGCCTGTGACTCTTGATCTCAGGTTGTGAGTCTACACTGGGGGTAGAGTTTACTAAAATAAAATAAAATAAAATAAAATAAAATAAAATAAAATATAAATAAAAAATATAAAATAAAACAATACCTTGAAAGAAAGAAGACTATCCTCATTTACTTAGCCACCCGCCCCCCAGTTCAACACTTTAAAGAACAAAATCCAGGGGTACCTGGGTGGCTCTGCGTTGACAGTGAGAAGCCTACTTGGGATCCTCCCTCTCACTCTCTTTCTGTCCCTCCCCTGTGCTTTCTCTCGCTCTCTCTCAAAATAAATAAACTTTAAAACAAAAAGATGAAAATCCAGACATTCAATAAAGGAAATGCCCCAATATCCAGCATCTCATTAAAAATAGCAGACATGAGGGGCGCCTGGGTGGCTCAGTTGGTTAAGCGGCTGACTTCGGGCTCAGGTCACGATTTCACGGTCCGTGAGTTCGAGCCCTGCGTCGGGCTCTGTGCTGACAGCTCAGAGCCTGGAGCCTGTTTCAGATTCTGTGTCTCCCTCTCTCTGACCCTCCCCCATTCATGCTTTGTCTCTCTCTGTCTCAAAAATAAATAAACATTAAAAAAAATTAATTAATTAATTAATTAATTAATTAATTAAAATAGCAGACATGAGAAGAAGCAGGAAAATGACCAGTAAAAAAGGAAAAAGAAGTTTATATAAACAGACCCAGAAATGAGAAAGATGATGGAATTAGAAGAGGACCTTAAATGAGCTATCATAAATATGGTCAAGGATTTAAAGGAAATATGAACGTGAGAGAAATAAAACCATGGAATAGAACTAAATGAAATATGTAAACATGAAAACTGCAAAAGCTGAAATGAAAAATCCACCGGATGTGCTTAAGAGCAGATGAGACTCAGCAAAAGAAAATATCAGCAAATGAGCCCTTAGCAATAGAAACTATTCAAAGTGAAGCGCACAGAGAAAATTATCAAAATGATCAGAGCCTCAGTGACCTAGGAAACGATTTTTCTTAATGCTTTTTTATTTACTTATGTTGAGAGAGAGAGAGGATCGTAAGCAGGCTCTATGCTCAGTGTAGATCCCAATGTTGGGCTCAATCCCACAACCCTGAGATTGTGACCTGAGCCCAAATCAAGAGTTGGACACTCAACCAACTGAGCCACTCAGGCACCCAGGAAACAATTTTAAGTGCTATGGAATTGGAATCCCAGAAGGAGTAGAGAGGGGGGCATATAAAAATAATATTTAAAGAAAAATGTACATTTTACATCTAACAAATTACATTTAACAAATAAATTTGATAAAAACTAGAAACTATAAATCCAGGAAGCTCAACGAACCCAAAGTAGGATGAATACCGACAACTGACCTATAGTCTCAGGACGGATAGAATGAGCCAGTGAAATATGGGGACGGCGTGCTTAGATTTGTTCTTTCCTGTTTGTTACAATCTAGTTTTCTCCCCCTTTTACAGATATCTTACTTCACAACTTCTAACTTGAATTCCTCCCCCTAGCCACTAACTAAGATTTAAAAAAAAAAATTTTTTTAATCTTTATTTTATTCTTGAGAGGGAGAGACAGTGTGAGCAGGGGAGGAGCAGAGAGAGGGAGACACAGAATCCGAAGCAGGCTCCAGGCTCCGAGCTGTCAGCACAGAGCCCGACGCGGGGCTCGAACCCACAAACCATGAGATCATGACCTGAGCCGAAGTCGGACGCTCAACCGACTGAGCCACCCAGGTGCCCCTAAGATTTTAATATATGAAGTTTACAGGGGGAGAAAAAAAAAAAAAAAGGAAGCTTACAGGAAAGTTTCTGGTTGGGGGGAATGAAGGAGTTGAGGGCACATGCCATTGCAAAACAGGCCAGTTCGGCATATGGTTATTTTAGTTCAAAGCACTTGAAAAACAGCAGATACAAGAAGAACATTCAGATCTTTTTTTTCCCTCTCTCTCTCTTTCTAAAAGCAGGTGATAAAATTTCCATGTGAAAGGTGCCCTCTCTGTACCAGGAGGAAGAAACATTCTTATCACAAGAGAGGACGGGCCTTGACTAAGAGAACTCCATAACAGAGCTTGTTAAAATAATTCTTCTCTTTCTTTGGTCGCCTCTATCGTTGCTTTGCTTCTGCACAATCACTAGTCCCTGTTCAACCTAGGATGTAAACACTCGGGCCGAGTCTTTCCTTTGGTTCTCCATTTTTCTCATAAGGGCACCCATGTACATATAAAGAAGATTCGTATGCTTTTCTCTTGTTCATCTATCTTTTTTTTTAAGTTTTATTTATTTAAGTAATCTCTATACCCAACGTGGGGCTCAAACTCACGACCCCAAGATCAGGAGTCACATGCTTTTCCGACTGAGCCAGCTCTAGGCTCCCGCTCCTGTTCATCTATCTTCTGTCAGTCCCAGTTGGAAACTCTTAAGACAGTAAGGGAAGGGGCTCCTGGGCGGCTCAATCGGTCGAGCGTCTGACTTCAGCTCAGGTCACCATCTCACGGTTCTGCATCAGGCTTTGCACTGTTGATACAGGGCCTGCTTGGGGGTCTCCTCTCTCTCTCTCTCTCTCCTGACCCTTCCCCGCTCATGCTCCCTCTCTCTCTCAAAAAAAAAAAAAAAAAAAAAAAAGACAGTAATGAAAACCTTTTCCTCCCGTAGGTATTAAATGCCATTTTTACTTGAAAGAAAGACAAACTATGGTTATTGAGCCTTTGGTATTGGGCAGACATTTCTCTAAAAGTGGATGAAGTTAGCCCATCGCTTCAAGGAAAACGGACAGCATTTGTTGCCTGTGATAGAATTAAAGCTTTCAAGAAAAAAGTTAGAATTTGGGGAAACTTAAATCCATTAATATGGGCCTATGCATGTTCTTATACAAAATAGTTTATTTATAGCAGTGAAAATGAAATCAACTATAGCCACACACAACACTTCTAATACTTAAAGACTTTTCTGATGTTAGTGATAATAGTGTATATTATATATGTACTGATTATAATATATTTGTACTATATATATTAGTGTATATTATATATGTACTGAATAGAATATCAACATTTGGAAGATACATAGTATTTCCAAATAACCAGTGCATGTCAGGAAAACATTCATGGGAGAAGAGCCATTCGAACTATAAGACAGACCAGTAGACTTTTATTTAAAGAGTACAGGGGTGCCTGGCTGGCTCAGTTGATAGAGTGAGTGGCTCTTGATCTCAGGATCATGAGTTCAAGCCCCATGTTGCATGTAGAGATTGCTTAAATAATTAAACTCAAATAATATCAAATAAAATAGTAAAGTTCATTGATAGGGTTTCAGATTTCACATCGCAATCACAGAAGCGTCTACCACTTGTCAAGTCTGGTGTCATATCAAAAAAAATATCCACATGATATGTAGATATGAAATGAAAAGGCTATTAACATCCTCCCTCTTACAGTTACCTATCTGAGTTCTTCATATACTTCAACTAAAGCAAATTGCAGGGGCACCTGGGTGGTTCAGTCGATTAAGCGTCAGACTTTGGCTCAGGTCATGATCTGATGTTCATGAGTTCGAGCTGCGCATCGGGCCCACTTTGGATCCTTGGTCCCCCCCCCCCCCCGCCTTTCTGCCCCTGTCCTACTTGCTCTTTCTTTCTTAAAAGCAAATAAACATTTTTTAAAAAGCAGTATATTACAATAGATTGAATGCAGAGCAGATAGGAGAATCCAGCTGCCTTCTTCTATGCCAGACTCTGAAGAGATTTGCAATATTGCATAACAATGCTATTCTTCTCATTAACTTTTTTTTTTTGGAAAATATAGTTATTTTTTATTAATTTTTTTTTAAATTTTAGGTAGGTTCCACACCCAACATGGGGCTTGAACTCCCAACCCTGAGATAAAGAGTCACATACTCTACCGACTGAGCAACCTGGTGCCCCTAAAATGTTTTCTGATGTTAACATGTAATGGGGTTATTAGTGTTAAATAAGTTAATAAGTATTGAATTTTTTTTCCCTCAGTTTTAAGTTCAAGTGTAGAAAATATTGATAGAGGGGTTCCTTGGGGTCCCCAATAATTTTTAAGAGTGTAAAGGGAGGTTGACTAAAAAGTTTGAAAACCTCTGCTCGGGAAAAACTCTTGCCCATGTGTCCCGGGAGACACATACAAGAATATTCACACTGTTTCTATCATAGCTGGAAACCAAACATAGTCCTAATGCCTATCAGCAGGACGAATAAATATATTGTGATATAGTCATACATAATAGTATGTAGCAGCGAAAATAATGAACAGTCAGGTGCCTGGGTGGCTCATTTGGTTGAGCCTCTGACTTCAGCTCAGGTCATGATCTCATGGTTCGTGAGTTCAAGTCCTGCGTTGAGCTGGCCGCTACCAGCATAAAGCCGTCTTCAGATCCTCTGTCCCCCCTCCTTGCCCCTCTCTCGCTCAAGCTCTCTCAAATATAAATATAAACATTAAAAAAAAGAAAGAAAGAGGGGCGCCTGGGTGGCGCAGTCGGTTAAGCGTCCGACTTCAGCCAGGTCACGATCTCGCGGTCCGGGAGTTCGAGCCCCGCGTCGGGCTCTGGGCTGATGGCTCAGAGCCTGGAGCCTGTTTCCGATTCTGTGTCTCCCTCTCTCTCTGCCCCTCCCCCGTTCATGCACTGTCTCTCTCTGTCCCAAAAATAAATAAACGTTGAAAAAAAAGTTAAAAAAAAAAAAGAAAGAAAATGATCAATGATCAATAGTTATACACAAGAACATGGAAGCATCACAAGAAGATAACGTAGAGGAGAAAAAACAAGTAACAACTTACTACAGTATGAGTCTACTCATATAAAGTTCAAAAATATGCAAAGCCAAACAATATTCAGGAACACAAACAAGTGTGAGTAAAGATCAGAAAGCACCACTGCATACCTACCAGAAAAAAGACTGACTACCAAATTTATACGAGGTGTGGGGCAACTGGAACCCTCATATTGTTGGTCGGATTGTAAAATGGTAACATCACTTGGAAAAAAGTGTGGTGATTTCTCAGAAGTAACGTACAAACCCCTACAATTCCCTTCTGCACGTTCCCCCAAGAGAACCAAAATACGTGTCCACAAAAAGACTTGTACAAAAATGTTAATGGCAGCTTTATTCATTATAACCCCATGCTGGAAACAGCTCAGAAATCCATCCATACGGGGCGCCTGGGTGGCTCAGTCAGTTAAGCGTCCAGCTTCAGCTCAGGTCATGATCTGGAAGTTTGTGGGTTCGAGCCCCACATCAGGCTCTGGGCTGACTGACGGCTCAGAGCCTGGAGCCTGCTTCGAATTCTGTGTCTCCCTCTCTCTCGCTGCCCCTCCCCACTCATTCTTTGTCTCTCTCTCTCTCTCTCTCTCAAAAATAAATAAAAACATTTTAAAAACTAAAAAAGAAAAGGGGGGGGGGCGCCTGGGTGGCTCAGCATCCTGATCTCACATCTTGTGAGTTTGAGCCTCGGGTTGGGCTCTGTACTGACAGCCTGGAGCCTACTTTGGATTCTGTGTCTCGGTCTCTCTCTGCCCCTCCCCTGCTCATGCTCTGCCTCTCTCTCTCTCTCTCTCTCAAATAAACATTTAAAAATAAGTCAATCAATAAAATAAAATAAAATAAAATAAAATAAAATAACAAAACAAAGAAATCCATCCGTAAAAGAATGGATGAACCAACTATGGTAGACTCGTAAATGGGACACGCTCAGCAATAAAAAGGGGTGAACACTGACACCCACAACGACATGGACAAATCGCAAAAGCGCTGTGCTGAGTTCAAGAAGCCACGCTACGACTGCAAACCGTACGTCTCCACTGATGCGAAGTTGCCTGCAGGCAAAACCAATCTGTGATGGAAAACAAACCAGAAGAGAGCGATGGCCTGCGCGGGGGTGGGTTCAGAGGGCGACTGGGAGGGCTCAGGAGGGCCCTCTCCGGAGTGATGGTAAAGTTCTGTATAACTTGAGAGGGGTTCAGGTTGCCCAGAGGTGGGCGTTTGCCGAGACCCAGACCCTGACGATCTGTGTGCTTCACTGAATGTAAATTATACCGCAAGAAAGGATTAAACAACAACAACAACAACAAACCTCTAAAGAAATATTGATCTTTAGTTATTGATATGTTTGCCGAAGTATTTAGAGGAAAATGACCCTAATTTATTTTGAAATGAATAAAAAAACCCAATGTGGATGGGTGACTAGAGGGCTGAGTAGACAGCAGATAAAACAAGTATGGCGGACAGGCAGTGATGGGATCTAGGTGGTGGGTATGTAAACATTCGCGTGAAATTCTCTCCGATTGCTGCATATTTGAAATTTTCAATAAACAAAGGGGAAAAAAAACCAAGCAGTGAGAACTTAAGAACAGAAAGCAAGGGAGTAAGGATTCGTTCTTGTTTGGGGAGAGAGTGCTTTGTGATTAGGGCAGGGCCCACAGGGCTCTGAGGTTATTGGACAGGATCTATTTTTAAACTGGGGACATTGGGGCGCCTGGGTGGCGCAGTCGGTTAAGCGTCCGACTTCAGCCAGGTCACGATCTCACGGTCCGGGAGTTCGAGCCCCGCGTCGGGCTCTGGGCTGACGGCTCGGAGCCTGGAGCCTGTTTCCGATTCTGTGTCTCCCTCTCTCTCTGCCCCTCCCCCGTTCATGCTCTGTCTCTCTCTGTCCCAAAGATAAATAAACATTGGAAAAAAAAATTAAAAAAAAAAAATAAAAAATATAAACTGGGGACATGGACACATGGGAATTTGTTTCATTGGTTTTAAAATTATACATGTATGTTCTTCAGAGTTATATATATTTAGAGTACTTTACAGGGGCTGGGGGGATAAAGACCTTTTTTGTCTTTGGGGTTGCTAAGCTGGAACAGCCTGCTATCATTCCCCCTCCTCCGGCCCCATGTGGACAAGGCCTGGTCTCAGCGACAGGGACAGGCCCCTGTGGGGGAGACAGAGAGACCAGCTGGGGCATTCTGCTGTCACGTGTAGCTTTTAGCCCTTGAGTGTCGATGTTCCGTTTGTATGTAGCCATACCTTCCTTAGACGAACCACTAACCACCCACCAGCCCACTCTGGAGACGTGGGGAGGTCTCCATCTCTAGTGTTCTCTGGCCCCAGGCAGCCTCCATTGCATTCCTTTTCTGAGACCGCCACACTGATAGAGCAAGAAAGAATTCTGCTGCTTGCTGCTGAGGTTGTTAAACTAGGAGGGTGTGAGTATGGGGCTGCCAGTTGCCATCCTTCCCACGGTGAGAAGAGCCTAGCTGAGCTTGGAGCCAGTGTACAGAGATGACGAGGAGGGACCGAGCCTTAATGGTATCATCCGGTCTCCTGGATCCAGCCATTCCTGAGACACGATCAGTTATGTGAGCCAACATATTCCCCTTTTGCTTCAACCAGTCTTATTTGGGTGTCTTTCACTTGCGACCAGGAACCCTAACTATCAGCTGTCAAAATACGAGGTGCCATTTCTGGGTCTGCGACCCTCCACCCCCAGCCACCAGCCCCACTCACTCGGTGATCTCCTCTAAGGCTGCCTCGGGTAGGGCCAGCATCTCCACCATCAGGGACAGGATCTCAAAGAGCAGAGTGTGGGGGTTGGGGGGAGCCGTGTCCGTCAGGGCGCTCTGTTCTGGGGACATGGGATGATGTCTGCCGTTACCATCTGGCAGCTCCGGAGACCCACCCTCCACCGGCCTCCAGGCCCCTCCCGGAACTCTCGCTGCTCTGGGCTCATCCCTGCTCACCCACGGAGGAGAAGAAACGCCCGCTGTCTGTCATCACAGCCAAGAAGTCCTTGAAGCCTACGCGACCATCTCCTGTGGAGGCCAGAGGTACAACAGTGGACGGGTCCCAGGCATTGCAGCCCAGGCGTGCTTACTGGCATTTACTCAATGGGTCTGATGATAAAACACGTATACGGCACATACTGAACACATATATCACATGTATTCAATGCATATATCTGTGGTGCAGACGGGAAAGTGGAAGGCGAAAATTAAAATCTCCTGCGTGGGAAGCTCCCAGAACTTGGGTCCTAGAGATAGCAGCCTGGATTCACATCCCCAGTCCACCACTTGCTATCTGTGCAGCCTTCGCAAAGTCTCTGAACCCCCCCAAGCCTTAGTTTTCTCATCTATAGTCATCCCTGTATCATGGATGATCATGCGAGGCAAAGTGTTTAGAACAGGGCCATGCATCTCTTACGAGCTCACTAAATGTCAGTGACTGTTATTATTACCACGTGCCAGTCACTGCACGAAAATTATGCGCCCACAAGAGTCCCACCTCGGCCTTCAAGGCCCGGTTACCTGTCTCCGGCCTCACCTGGTGCCAAGCGCCTCCGGCACGAGCGTGTTCTTCCACGGGGGGCCACGTTCCCTGTTCTGGGCCTTTGCACATGCTGCTTCCTCTTCCCGAATCCTCTCTACCGTCCTCCAACTCTCTCCCTTAGTGAGCATCCTACGTGTGCTTCTGCCTGACTAAAACCTGACCGAGTCAGCTGCCCCATTAACCACTCTCATAAATTTAATGGAGGTTCTGGAAGGCAGGGACTGGGTCTGTGTTGTTCTGCGCTGTATGCCCAGGACTTAAGACAGGTAGGTCTTGGGGGGGCCTGGCTGGCTCAGTTGGAGGAACGTGAGGCTTAGTCTTAAGGTTGTGAGTTCAAGCCCCGCGTTGGGTGTAGAGATTACTTAAATGAGTAAAACTTAAAAAAAACAAACAAACAAGACAGGTAGGTCTTAGCAGATGTTCTCTGAACTACTAGACAAATGAATGAATGGTCTCTCGTCCTGAAAACCACCCTCTGGAGGTGCTTAATACGCTTATCCCCATGTCACAGATAAAGCCTGAGGCACGGAGAGTAGAAAGCAGTTGCCAGAGGGTCACATAGGGGCAGAACTGGGGTCAATTCCTGGCTTGTGTGTGTGGATTCGCCCTTGTACAGTGATGGAGGAAACACAGGAGGCCAGGTAGTGGCCAGGACCCCAGGACCCTTACAGCTTCACTGCTCCCCGTGTCATGCATCTAGCCAATCAAACCACGTGCGATTCCCCTGATCCCCCCCCCCCCCCGCCATTCCTCTTCCCTTTGTCTACGTTATTTCCACCACCAGGAATGCCCTTCTTCCTTTTCTCTCCACCTAACCCCTGTCTAATCTTTCACAATTTGCCTCAGGCATCACCTCCTCCAGGAAGCCTTCCTCCCCGATCCCTTCCTCCCAGCCACCTTAAGTACTTCTTCCTTTGGTGACTCCTACTTCTGTGTCCCTGTCTAGGTGAGCACCTCAAGGGCAGGTCTCATGGGTCTTACACATCCCTTTATTCCCAGTGCCCAGCACGGGAATGGGCACACAGTGAGCATTTAATAAATATTTGGTGGATGAGTAGTAACAGCAGGCTAACGTCTCCTGGACGCGTCCCGCGCACCAGGCCTTGTGCTCAATGCTGTGCCTGGATCGTCTCATTTGCTTTCCGGTAGCCTGGTGAGATGGGTACTGCTATCAGGCCCATTTTACAGAAACAGGCGTGGTGAGCTTGTTCAAGGTCACACAGCTGGTCAAAGGAGCGACCAAGTCACAGGAGAATGTCCTGTGAAGCACACGTGAGGGCCTAAAAGGGAGGAGTCTGAGGAATCACCTACGTCCTGGGGTCAGAAGGTAGGCCGCGGTCATCTCTGGGTCCCCAGGACCTGGCACTGAGTGGGTGCTCAGAGAGCAGTAACCGTGGGGGCCGGGACCAGCTACACCACTCGTGGGCCCCAGTGCAAAATGAAAACGCAGGGTGGGGCCCCTCACTCAAAAATTACGAAGAGTTTCCAGACCGTGACAGCAGACCATTAAACTGCGCGCAGGGCCCTTTGAGCTCGGGGCCCTGTGTGACCATGAAGGTCCCACGTGGCTGGTCCTGCCTGGGACTGAGAATGACGCCTCCCCCCACTCACCATCGACATCAGCACTCATCAGGGCGTCCTCTACCTGGGCCGGTGTCAGGGAGATGCCCACGAGCAACAGGATGTTCTCCAGGCTCTGGGCGTCCAACTCGCCATGGCCATTGAAGACCTCAAAGTAGCTGCGGAAGGCTGCGGGGGCGGGGGGGGGGGGGGGAGAGCGCCGCGGGGTCACGTGAGTGAGGCAGGGACATTGCTTGTTGCTACCATTCATCCCACCCCTTCCAACCACCCTCCTGCCCCGGCATCCTTTAACACCATGGCTGGGAGGAGGGGCAAAGGTCACTAAAAGGACGACAGTGGAAGGCGCAGTCCCACTCACGCACTCTACTCTACTCTGTGTTACAAGGTCAGGCCAAGGGTTCAGCTGGTGCACCAAATGCTAACCTCCTTAGCAATCTTCATTTTGTACCAGGAGGGCACACGCCCTATTGAGGGCACCCCTGCTATGCGCCAGGCACTGTGCTGGGCTCTTTACGGCCGTGTTCTCATATTAAATTCTTACGACAACCTCTAAGAGTCGAATGCGTGTTCCTTTTGTAAAGATAGGGAAACTGAGGCTTCGAGACTGGCCGGGCAGGTCTTTCTGACCCTTTGGCTTTGGTGCTGTGTGGTCAATTATCTGCACGGATGTGGCTTCTAGGACAGCTTGTCTGGACCAGAGCAGAGGGCTGGAAGCACACTGAGAAAATTCCAGAAAAGCACCAACTGATACCAAAGCCACGGCCTGGTCATAACGTGAGAGTGCCTGGCTTCTCAGCCCTCTCGTTACAGCAAAATGCAGGGAGAGTCAACAGACCTAGAGAGACAGCTGGTTCCACCAGTTGACAATAAGCCGAGTTGCCCTCATGGGCTGAATTGCATCCCACCCAGATTCCTCTGTTGCAGCCCTAGTCCCCACTACCTTAGCATGTGACTGCATTAGAGGCAGGGCCTTTAAAGAGGTGGTGAAGTTAAATTAAAAAAAAATTTTTTTTTACTTTAATGTTTGTTTATTTTTGAGGGAGAGAGAGACAGAGTGTGAACAGAGAGGGGCAGAGAGAGAGGGAGACACAGAATTAAGAGCAGGCTCCAGGTTCTGAGCTGTCGGCACAGAGCCCGATGCGGGGCTCGAACCCACGAACTGTGAGATCATGACCTGAGCCGAAGTCAGACGCCCAACGACTGAGCCACCGAGGTGCCCCTTTAAATTTTTTTGTTTGTTCGTTTTGTTTTAGATAGAGAGCGCGCAAGAAGGGGAGAGGGGTAGAGGGAGAGAGAGAGAGAATATCTTAAGCAGACTCTGAAGTTGTCAGCACAGAGCCCGACGTGGGGCTCGAACTCCCAAGAGTGAGTTCACATGACCTGAGTCAAAGCCAGACGCTTAACCGACTGAGCCACTCAGGTGCCCCTGGAGGCGGTTAAGTTAAAATGTGACAGTAGCATGGGTCCTGATCCAATGTGACGAGTGTCCTTACAAGGAAAGGAAATGTGGGAAGAGACACCAGGGATGCGTGTGCACAGAGGGAGGACCACACGAGGACACGAGGAGAGGCGGCCGCCTGCAAGCCAAGGAGAGAGGCCTCAGAAGACACCAAATCTGCCAACACCTTGATCTTGGACTTCTAACCTTGAGAACTGTGAGAAAATAAATGCTCAGCCACACAGTTTGGGATACTCTGTTGTGGCGGCCCAAGCAAACTCTACAATTGCCGTGGGTGAGTCGCTGTACTTCTCTGAGCCTCGATGTTCCTATCTGTGAGATGGACAGAACAGTGCCTCTTCTGAGAGCAGTTGTGTTAACTCAGTGCCTGGCACATGATAGACTCTGAAGTCTGGCGCATAGAACAGACCCCAGGAAGGGGTCACGGGGAGCCAGAGAGCACTTTCGGGGAAGCTAGAAGGGGCCACGGCCGGCCACGGCTGACGGAGAGGTCACAGACTTGGGAGAGGAGAGAAGGGCGGAGGGAGGACAGCCGTGTGCCCTCCTGGGGGTGGGGTGGGGTGCGGCGGGGCTGCCCTCACCTTCCTCCTGCTTCAGGGTGAGGTGCTCCTCCGACCTCTCCTCCCGGGTCTGAGACAGCTTGAGGAGGCCGCGCTCCTCCAGCTCCTGCCTGCAGAGGACAGACCGGGGCAGGGGCACATGTCCAGCCACCCACCCTGGCCCGGAGCCTCCCCCAGGAAGCTAGGGGAGGGTGAGGGGGAAGGGGGGGACAGGGGAGGGAACCGGGAAGATGCTTGGGAAGTCAAGAGAGTCTCTCAGAGTGACCCTCGGTGAGGAGGAGGCAGGGGTGAGGGGCCATGAGGGGAAGGGACACACTGTGGGAGGGTTAGGAAGGGAAAAGCTGTCAGAGATGGGGGGGGAAAAGACCTAGGTGTGGGGGAGGGAGGGGACCGGAAGTGAGGAGAAACGGAGAGAGGACACCCGAGCAGGAACAGGTGCAGTGACAGGGACGAGAGTCTGGAAGGGAGGTGCCGGGGACACAGGGACACGGGCTGTGACCTTGGGCGCCCTTTGCGGGGTGGCTCCTACCGTGCCTTGGAGCTGCTCAGGCTCCTGTCTCCGCTCGGGTGCAGGAGTTCTGTCCTTCTCCAGCCCGCATCCAGGGTGGGGGGCGGCAGGGCCACCACGGGCCCTGGGACCGGGGTGCCCCCAGGGGCGGGGATTGACCCGGGGGCTGGCAACCGGGCCCAGGATGGGGCCATCACAGGGGCCGGCGCGGGGGCCTGAGGCAGGGTCAGAAGCAGGCTGGGGGCTGAGCTGGGCACAGGGGTCAGGGTCCTGGGGGACTTCCGGTTTGGCAGGGCCCGGGCCTTGGCCGTCGCCCTCCGATGTGTGGCCTCCACCTCTTCCACCTCCAGCAAGCACTTCATGAAGCCTTGCCGAAGGTTGCCGAGGTTCGGGGCCCCTGCGGCCACCGTGGGCGCCTGAGGCTGCTTCTGCACGGGATCCAGGTCCCTCCTGTCTCCAGTGTCCCTCGTCTCCTGGGGACAGGACACGGGAAGGGACCCGGGAGGCCTCCCGCCAGCCAGACTGTCCCACCCGAGCTTCTGCCACTCGCGCTCCGGGCCCTGGTCTGCCTCTTTCCTCCATAACTGCCCGGGACGACGCATGCGAGGCGCCTAATAAATGCCCACTCATTCGTCCGGCAAATCCAGCCACCTCCTGCGCCTGTCCCTCCCAATACGGGGATGGGCCGTCCCCAGTCCACCTCCAGCCCCCAGGCCATGCCGCACAGACTCCTGGGCCCTTTCTCCCAGATGAGACGCAGGGCTTGCCTCACACCCTGTCCCTGAGGGTATCGGCTCTGCTTCGTCCGTCATTTTCTTCCTAAAAAAAATCTCCCCCCGATCAACCCCTCCAGCTACCAGCCCAGGGCTCTGCTCCTCTTTCCAAGCTCCAGAGTACAAGGGCATCCTCTGACCCCCCCGCCCCCCCGCAAGACGCACACACACGCCTACGTGCAAACACACGCGCATGCGTGTGCCTCACGTACACACTCACACTTACGCCTTCCCCAGCTGGACTCCAAATACCACAGCCCCTCCTTCCTCTTCCTGCCCACCTGTGCCCTCCCCACCCCCCACTCGGGGTCTACTTACTGGTGGAGGAACAGGCCCTGGGGTTGGCTGGGTCTCCACCCCCTCGACCCTAAACAAGGGAGAGACCCCGGGATGGCGGAGGGGCTCAGCTCAAGACTTGTCCTTTGCGCCGACCGTCCCTCCGCCCCCAGGACACTCAGATGATCCCTGCATCCCTCCGGCCTTCTAATCTCAGAGGGGCCCCTCATTCCCTCACATCCCCACGTGAGGACAAGACCCTTAAAGCACAGGTTTGCAGCACAAAGAATTCTGGTGTCAGAGCTATCGTACAGATGGGGAAACTGAGGCCCGGAGGGGCGTGACTTGCCCGAGGTCCTACATCAGGTCAGGAGGAGTCAGGACTAGAATTCACCTCACCGGTAACTTACCAGAAGCATGTCCTTGTTGGGCCAGGGAGTGGGGTAGGGGATGGCATCGGGGGATGGCTTACCCTCCTTTTGGGGGGTCCGGTCCTGGCGTGGATGGTGGGAAGGAGTTGGCCGTCTTTTCCTCCAGAGTTGCCAGGGGCATTCGGGGCCCTGCCCCCTGAGAACTGTCCTCATGTCCCCCTGGGCCAGGCTCTGGCAGAGCCCCCTGTGGCCCGATACATGGGGTGTCCACCTCCTCGGCGGGCTTGTCTCCCAGTTGCTGCCCACGGCTGTCCGAGGTGCAAGAAGCCTTCACCGGCTGTCCTATGTCTTCCCCATTAGCTGCCTGGTGACCTGGGGGAGGCCGCCACTCTGGGTCCTGCCAAGGACAAGGATACCAAAATGAGGAGTCCCATCCTGGCTCCCAGGTGAATTCCACAGTCACCTGGAGACCAGTTATCACAGGCTTAGTCTCATCCAGGCACTGCAAGCGTCCTCTTACTGCGTGCTCCCAGCACCCCTAGAAAGCAGCACAGATTCTCGTGTTCAGGGATGAAACGCTGAGGCCCGTAGGAGTCATGGCCCACCCAGAGTCATAGGCGTAGAAAGGGAACTTGGAGGAGGTGAGGCAGTTCCCTTTGAATAGGGTTTCCCGAGGAGGGTTCAGAGTACAAGAATCCCTAGAAAAGGAGTTTTACGTCAACCGATACAGGACTTATTATAAAGTGACTTGTGACCAAGACAGTGTGATACCGGAATGAGGCCAGAGAGATACATGGAACAAAGAGAGTCCAGAAATAGGCTTCCACAGGCATGTTCAACTGGTTTGCAACGAAGGTACAAACCCAGTATGGAAAGGAGTCTTCAGTAAACGGCGCTGGAATGGATGGATGGCCACACGCAAAAAACTGAACCGCTATCTAACACGCACGCACGCGCAAGGATTAACTCAAGACGCATCCTGAGATGTAAATGTTAAGCCTAACATGATAACATTCTTGAGGAAAACATAGGGAGAACTTCTGATGTGACCTTGGGTTAAGCAAAGATGTCTAAGAAACACCAGCAAAAAATCAAGCCCTGACGAAAATATTGACACATTCGGCCTTATCAGAATTCAGAACTTCCGTTCTTTGAAAGTCACTGGTAAGAGAATGGAAAAGGCAAGACACAGACTGGGGGAAAGACATTCGCCAATCACACATCCGATAAAGGACTTGTGTTCAGAATATATAAGAACTCTCCAAACTCAATCGGAAGAGAAGAATCTGATTTTTTTTTAAAGGCAGTAAGTGAAAGGACAATGCACAAAATGGAAGGAAAAAAGTGTGTAAATCGTTTGTGTCGTAAGAGTTTAGTATCCACCATATATAAAGAACTCCTACAACTCAACAATAAGATGACTAGTCCGATGAAAACAACGGGCAAAGCATTTGAATAGACATTTCTCCAAAGAAGACCTACGGATGGCCCAGAAGCGCATTTACAAATGGTCAGCATCGTTAGTCATTAGGAACACGCAAACCCAGGCCACCATGAGAGTCCCCGAGGCACCTATCAGAACACTTAAAATTAAAGACCGGCCCTACCAAGTTTTGGGGAGGATGCGGGGCGGCTGGAATTCCAGGACGTCTGGTGGGGATGTGAAATGGCACCACCACTTTGGAGAAGACTTTGGCAGGTTCTTAATAAGCTCCACATACGCCTACCGTATGATCCATTCTACTCCTAGCGATTTCTTTGCTCAAGAGAAATGAAAGCCTTTGTTCACGCGGACACGAAACGTTCGGAGAAGTTTTATTTGTCGTAGTCAGAAAGGGAGAACAAACCCAATGTCCGTCGGTAGGTGAAGGGATGAAGACAGGGAGGTAGGGGCCTACAACGGAATATCGCTCAGCAACAAAAAGAATGAAGTATTCATACTTCAACAGCACGGCTGAACCCCAACATCATCAGGCCAGGTGAAATTCGAGGAAGTACAAACAAACCCAAAGAGACAAAGAAGCAGATCAGTGGTGGCCTGGGGATGGGGTGGCGGAGGGGCAGAAAGGACTACAAAGGGCCTGGGGAAATTTTAGTGGTGTGTGTGTGTGGGGGGGGGGGAGGTGACAGATAAGGTTTGTTTTCTTGATTGTGGTGCTGGCTTCACGTGCACCAAAACGTCAAGTTGTACAGTTGGAGTATGTGCGAGCGTGGGTGCATTATACCTCACTGAAGCTTTAAGGAAATAATCTTAAAATGAAAATAACTGAAAAGGTATTTTGTAGTCAAAGGAGTTCGGAAAAGGCACCGCGCTCTAGCCATCTCCTGCGAGGTCCCACGAAAGCTCGGCCGCTAAGAAGCAGCTTCTAGGATATCCTAGCGTGAAGAAAACTTTGTCTGAGCTTTTTAAATCCAACATGTGCCCGTTCTTATTGTACACGTAACCCCCAAGTCCTCCCTGCCTCCATCACCCCTTGACATACTGTGGGGCCACTCCGGAAACAGGTTGTAAAGGCTTGCCGTGGGCGATCAAGAATATCCAGAATATCCCAGTGACCCACACAGACTGGGCACTCGACATCGCCAGGGCACAGAGAGGAGCACACACGAAATGGGGGGGGGGGCCCGGGAGGCTCCTCCTTGGTCTCCCCCAGAGAGCAGCCATTCTGTGCCCTCCTGTCACATCTCCGTGGACATTACCTGGTGGCTCTCGGGGGCCTGACCCTCCACCATCCCTGGGTTCTGATGTCTCCCCGGTTGGCCCTCGGTCTCCTTCCCTGAGCCCTGTTGCTGCTGCCCTTCCTGTGCCGCGGGGACCCTGGAAGGCAGCACCCCCAGCTCACTTCCTGGCTTGGCCTGATCACGGCCTCCTTGCCGCAATCCGGGCCCTTGCTGGGGTGCCGGGGTTGACTGCTTCTTCCTGGGGAGAACGACAAAGCGACACCTCAGCTCCTGGATTGGGCCATCGTTTTATATTCTTAGACTCCTTTGTATTTCCCAGAGCGCCCGTGCAGGACTAGGCACACCATAGGTGCATACTTAATGCTGGAGAGAATGAATGGAGGACTGACATGAATTCCCCAAATCCCAGATACTATGATGTCAGTGTCTCGGGGCGTTAGGATTTTATTATTGTTGTTGTTCAGAATAAAAAGAAACATCAGGGGTGCCTGGCTGGCTCAGCCGGTGGAGCATGTGACTCTTGATCTCAGGGTTGTGAGTTCGAGCCCCACCTTGGGTGTAGCGGTTACTTAAAAAATAAAAGAACCTTAAAAAAGAAAGAAAGAAAGAAAGAAAAGAAAAAAAGAAAAATCAGAGAGAAGAGAGATTGAGGGGCTTGAAGGCTTGAGCCTAGGCTCATAAAGCTGAAGGAGACAGCTCAGGGTTTCAGTCTGTGCCGGTCTGATGTCACTTTCGTGTTCTGGAGTATTTCCCCAGGCTTCTTCCTATGGATGTAACATGTGTATTTCTCATGCAGATTTAGTTCATTACCATCTTCAAACAATTGCCTAATTTTACACAGTTACGATTGTGTCGTGTGTACAGCTTTGCCATCTTTTTTCAATGATCGTTTAAAATTTTTTTTTTCAATGTTTATTTATTTTTGGGACAGAGAGAGACAGAGCATGAACGGGGGAGGCGCAGAGAGAGAGAGGGAGACACAGAATCGGAAACAGGCTCCAGCCTCTGAGCCATCAGCCCAGAGCCTGACGCGGGGCTCGAACTCCCGGACCGCGAGATCGTGACCTGGCTGAAGTCGGACGCTTAACCGACTGCGCCACCCAGGCGCCCCTATGATCGTTTTAACCTAATTTTTTTCCGTGCCAAAACATCTCTCATACACATGCCTTTTAAGTGGAAGTAGAAAATTCCATATTCGATAAATAAGCATATTCGACTTTACCATTCCTCTGTAGTGGGTATTTAGGGCATACTGGCATTTCCAGCATTTTTAGCATTTAAAATGACGTGGCAGAGGAAAAAAAACTTGCGTAAAACTTTGCCCGCGTCGCAATTATTTCCTCAGGGTGTATTTCTAGACATGGATGAAGGTAAAGGTATTTTTAAGGCCGTTGAAACAAATGGCCAAGTTGTTGAACAGATGTGTTGAAATGGTTTCTATTTCTACCGGTTCCCATCTGGGCGGAGGGGGGCTCCGACCTAGCTCTGCTTCATTTCCCTAACTTTCCATGTAGAAGAGATTATTCGGAGGCTTTTGGTTATAAGCAAATTAAAACGATATGCTGACTAGTCTGAACTATTCCTATTTCTCAAATCTTTCCCTTTTTGCTTCTGTGTTTCTCTTTCACTTTCCTCTTTTGAAAAAGACTACACTCTGGGGCTCCTGACTGGCTCAGTCGGTGGAGCATGGGACTCCTGATCTCAGGGTTCTGAGTTTGAGCCCCACGTTGGGTGTAGAGATGACTTAAAAATAAAATCTTTAAAATATAAGAGCCTCATACTCTGGTTTCTTTTCAGATCTTATAAATCTTTTGCCTTTTAAAATAGGAGTCTTGGGGCACCTGGGTGGCTCAGTCGGTTGAGCGACGGACTTCGGCTCAGGCCACCATTTCACGGTTCGTGGGTTCGAGCCCGGCTCCAGGCTCTGTGCTGACAGCTCAGAGCCTGGAGCCTGCTTCAGATTCTGTGTCTCTCTCTCTCTCTGACCGCACCCCCCCTCCCCATTCATGCTCTGTCTCTCTCTGTCTCAAAAATAAACATTAAAAAAAATTTTTTTAATATGAGTCTTACTGTAGACAAGGTAAAAATACAATATTTAGAAAACAGTAACAAGAATGCCATGTAAATGTGTGTTTCTGAGTCTCAGCCTCTCTTTTGTTCAGTCTTCCATTAATTCGGTGAGCACATGTTTATTGACCATCTACTAAGTGCCAGGCACAGTCCCAGGCATGAGGGGTTTGAAGCAGAGCAGGACACATCAAAGAAGCTTGTGGTCCAGTGGGTCTAGAAGCCAGTGCAGATGGAAGGTTCGGGAGCGATGATGTAGCGGGATTTGTGCCCCCGTGAGAGAGAAGATTAAGGGCGCATTTGCCTTAGGCTGGGAGTCCTGCCTCATCCCTGTCCCCCAGGTGGCTCACAGAGTTCTCTCCCGGACCTGCTTTAAGAAGTCCCCAGCTCACCCCGGTTCTGGCGGCTGCCTCTGCTCCTGGGTCCTGAGCTCCCGAGGCCCTTCCTCTGAGGCTGCGCTGTGTTCTGGTCCCTTCTCTGGCCCCCCTGGGGCTGATGAGGGCTGCTTCCCACTGCCCATCCCTGCAGCATCTGGAAACGCAACCTGGAACCGAGATGCCCATGCGCTAGCCCAAGGGTTGGCCACAAGTACCCATTCTGGAGGGCTCCTCCCTCTCCTTGGACATCGTCCAGGCCTCAGGGACAGGGACATCCTGTGCTGACTGCGGAAGGCAGAAGGCGCTGCAGAGAGGCGAGGAGGAGGAGGAGGAGGAGGAGGAGGAGGGAGAGGTGCGGGAGAGGGGGAGGGGGAAGGGGAGGGGGAGGAGACAGGCAGCTGGAGAGTGGCTAGGCGTAAGACCTGGCCCAAGCCAGCAGCGCTAAGGGCTCTAGCAGAAACCTACAGTCCGTGGTAGCACCTGAGCCAAGGGAACCCCCTGAGGACAGCCTGACGGAGCCCCCTGGGGGACATCACGACCCTCAGAAGATCCAAGAGAGGCTTCCACAATTTCTGCTACTTCAGAGGTCAGGCTCTGGAACCGGATCTCGATGCCCATCTTGGCCTATCAGTCCCTGGCTGAGCCAGTGACTGGAGCCAGCTCCGACCCTCACCTGAGGCAGCAGACTCCAGACGACCTGCCTCAATCACTTGAGGACAGTTGTTCTAATGCAAGGTCGAGCCAACACTGAGGACACCTACGCTCGGGGAGGCAGAGTCTGTGCCCCAGGCAGTGGGGCTCAAAGGGGTGCCATGGCCCGCCCAAGGTCATATGGCTGGTTACATAACCGGACTGAAACCCATGACTTTGTTTGTTGAAAAAAAAAAATGAGGGGTAGAGGTGAAGGAAGCCCTGAACGCTTGCCCCAGCCTCCTTCTAAGACCGGCCCCCCTACCTTCAGGCGCTCTCCCTGCCCCCGAGGGAAGCCGTGATTTATAACAGAAGCTACAGGGAGAGGGTAACACTTTACCCAAGGGAATGTTGACTTTTTTTTTTTTTTATGGTGACATTTTTGGCTCTGGGGAAACCAGATGAGAAGGAGGGCTTTCTCTGTGCTCTTCAGTTCATGCCCCTTGGCACCTAAAAGAATGGCTGGAAAGAGGCTGAGGGGTATGATGGAGGCTTAGGATGCAGGCTGAGGGCTGGGGAGGGTCGTGCTGGAAGCCTTGAGCAACTGTCAGGGGACTGGAGGGCCTAAAGGGGGCTGGGGGCACACAGCAGAGTAAACAGGAATTCTGGTTTTGCTCACCCAGCATCTATCCTGGTAAGAGAAGCCAGTGGAGTCAAGTGAGTACCACCTCTGGCTCCGTTATACCAAGAGATCCAGGCCACTCTGCTCTGCCACGGTGACTAATTCAGGGATGAGCATGTGACCACGATCTGGGCCAGTCGCAGTGATACCAGAGACTTCCTTCAACTATTACAGAGAGGCTCTCTTCCTGTTGGGGACGCTATGCCAGAGGACATAAGATGAGAAGATTTTAACCCGAAGTGGCCAGGGCAATCCTTGCCACCTTTCAGGAAGGGCCTGCCTGGGAGCGTCACACTGGAAGGCAGAGCCAACAGACACTCATGTAGCACCTTGATCCAGCCATACCTGAAGCACACCCGTAGATTTGTCATCTACCCAAGCTGACGTAGGGAAAGGTGCCGGCTGGGAATAGCAGGGTCAGAACATGAGGTGCAGGGCCCTACCTGGCTGATTTCTGATATGGTAGGCTCAACACCAGGCCTCTTGCTGGTGGTGCTCATGCCAGGACTTGGCTGGGCTCCTGGAGCCTTGATCCTTCCCTCCGTGTGCATCTGGGCGTTTCCGTTGTCCATTGTGCCACAGCCAGTGAGGGTGCCGAGTGAGGGGCATCAGTTGCTGTGGTCCCACAGGAGAAATCCAATCAAAGTTCCACCAAGGTCATTACCTAAGCACTCTTCAGCAGCCCACCTGGAACCTGTGATACAGAGAGCCTGGCTCAAGGGAATAGTCAGGGCCCGGCCCACACCGGAGAGGGATGCAGCGGAAACAGAGAGCTAGCCACACATTCATCCTGATTCTCACAGTAACTCCGAGGAGCAAAGTCACTGGCCCAGGGTCCAATGCCAACTAGGCCACAGAGCAGGAATTAAACCGTGGGCTGTCGGATCCCCAAACACACGCACTTTCTCCTACCCCGGCATTTCCTAATGGGTGCTCTTTGGTCCTAATATTGGTCCCATGAGGTACAGCACACACACACAAAAAGAGTTCTGAGGCCAAATGCATTTGGAAAGTGCTGAGTTAAAATAGAATAGGCTCTGGGGCCCCTGGGTGGCTCAGTCGGTTAAGGGTCTGACTTCGGCTCAGGTCACGATCTCGCGGTTCGTGAGTTCGAGCCCCACGTCAGGCTCTGTGCTGATGGCTCAGAGCCTGGAGCCTGCTTCAGATTCTGTCTCCCTCTCTCTCTGCCCCTCTCCTGCTCACGCTCTGTCTCTCTGTCTCTCAATAATAAATAAACGTTAAAAATTTTTTAAAAAATAGAATAGGCTCTGTGCTGCAGAACTTCTCAGAGCCTTCAATGTGCATGTTAAATATACATTTTAAAGAGTGCCCCAGAATGTCACGGCTGTTGCTGCTATAGATGAAAACTCCAAGTTCTTCTTGGGGTTAAGGAACAAGAGCTGAGAACATCTGTCTCGGGAACCCCAAGGTCTCCAATAGCAACATTTAGTTCGCCAAAGCACCCTCCACCCTCCCCCGGACACATCCCTTTCTAAAGCCTTTCTTGGTGTCTCTTCACCACCCCCTACTCAAACATGTTTCAACCTGAGCAGCCCTCCCACAATCCTAATCCCACAGACCCCCAGCCTCTGTGCCCACATCCCACTTCTCTGTCTCCCCAACAACCCCCCCCCCCCCCACCATTCTTCAACCTCCCACCTCTTCTCCAAGCTTCTAGCCACCTCAGCCACCTCCAGCGTCTGGATTCCTCTGAGGTAACATTAACACTATTTCTATGGCTGCATCACAGACCCCTTTATACTGTTGACGATTTCTAAGGGTAAATCCCACCCCCCCCACCCCCCACCCCAGTGCAACCCTGGAACCTTGAAGATCTTGATGGTGCTTTCACTTTAAGCCAGGGCAGGCCAGTCAACAGACACAGGAATCTTCTATTTGCTGGGGGCGTTTGCAGGCGGTGCTTTCCTAAGGGCTCTGTGGGATCACTGGGTTCAGCCCTGAGGCTCAGAGGAGCCCCGTGTCTCGTCCAGCGCAACTCAGCTAGTCTGCAGAAGATCTGGATTCAGACCCAGCCCTGTGAGGCTCCCGGGACCGCCTGTCTCACCGTCTTATCTCGCATCCAAAGAAGCTCAAGCCACTTACTCGTCTACCTACGTAACCAACAGCTGTTTAACAGACACCTGCCCAAGCTGGGCACGGCACCAGGTCCTGAGGATGCGCTGGCTGTTCTGAAGGCTCTCGCAGTGTACGGGGAGCACAGAGCAGGTGCTCCCAACAGCCACGACCCCCAATCCCCACTCCCTCCTCCTTTCCTCCCACCCCTAACTACACCCCGATCCTTCCTGCAGCTAGGCCTACGCCCCTACAATGCAGACGAGACCTCCATCCCGTGGGGCGCCCGCCCCAGGCACAGCACCCGTCTCCCCAAGGATCTAGTGTCTCGCTTGGCACAGGGAGGTCAGCGCTGTGACCAAATCCCTCCCTCTGCCCTGGAAGTTCCTTGCTCCTCCCAGTCTCTCTCCCATGAGGGCCCCCGGCACATCCCCCTTTCCTCCGGGCATTCCCGCCCCAGGGGTGGATGACCCATCCGGAGGACCGCCCTTCCAGACCCCTCGAACACGCCCCCCATTGTCCCCTGTCTCCACCTCAGAACACTCAGGCCCCGGCATTCCACGAGCTGGAATTTTGAGGGGGCAGAGGCTCCAGAGGGGATCCAGCCCCCTCTCCGTCCCCATCTGGGACTTACAAACCCTGTGAGAGTCTGAACGAGGGGACGCCCCCAACCCTAGCAGAAGGGCATGGAATCTGAGGACAGAATTGAGGCAGGTGGGTGGCACATACAGACGACGATGTCCTTTCCGAGCACTTGTACCTTCTGGTTTTGTCCACGGCTTTGTGGCGATTTCATTCACATCCCATACAATTCTCCCACTTATTAATTAATTAATTAATTAATTAGTTTTAAAATTATTTATTTTATTTTTGAGAAAGAGAGAGAGGAAAGCTGGGAAGGGGCAGAGAGAGAGAGAGAGAGACTGTCCCAAGCAGGCTCTGTGCTCAGCACGGAGACCGACACGGGGCTTGATCCCACAACTGTGAGATCATGACCTGAGCCACTACTGAGTCACATGTTCAGCTGACTGAGCCCCCCAGGCACCCCACAGTTCTCGCATTTAAAGTGTGCCATTCAAGGGTGCCTGGTGGGGGGCTCAGTCGGTTAAGCGTCCGTCCGACTCTTGATTTCGGCGCAGGTCATGATCTCCCAGTTCGTGAGTTCGAGCCCCACATCGGGCTCTCTGCTGACAGGGCAGAGCCTGCCTGGGATTCTCTCTCTCCCTTTGTGTCTCAAAATAAATAAGTGAACTTAAAAAAAATAAAGTGTACAACTCAGTGGCTTGTAATATATTCACAGAATTGTTTGACGATCACCCCAATATTAGAACAACTTTATCACCCTAAAAAGGAACTCCACACCCCTTCACCATCACCTCAATTCTCACACCCCACCCCAGCCCTAGGCAACCACTAATCTACTGTCTGCCTTGCACATATGCCTGTTCTGGACATTTCATATAAATGGACTCATACGATACCTAGTCCCTGGTGACTGGCTTCTTTCACTTGGCAAAATGTTGTCAAGGTTCATTGCCTTTTGTGGCCAACATAATATATTTTGTACAAGCACTTATCAATTAATGGAGATTTGTGTGTTTCTACTTCTGGGATATTATGAGGAATGCTGCTGTAAACATTCGTGTACACATTTTTGTGCAAATACATGTTTTCATTTCTCTTGAGTATACAGCTAGGAAAGTAATCGCTGGGTTATAGGCTAACTCTATGTTTAGTTTCTTGGGTAATTGCCAGATGGCTTCCAAGGGGAAGGCATCACTTTACATTCCCAACTGCAGTGTAGGAGGGTTCCAACTCTCCTGTCTCCTGACGAACGCTTGTTACTATCTGCCTTTTTGAGTTCTAGCCATCCTAGTGGGTGTGGGTATGAGGTGGAATCTTACTGTGGTTTTGGTTTGTGTTTCCCAGATGGCTGATAAGGTGGAGCACCTTTCTTTCTTTCCATTTACCTATTTACTTTTTTAAAGGATTTTTTGTTGGAGACAGAGAGAGAGAGAGAGAGAGAGAGAGAGGCAGAGCGCGGGCAGGAAAGGGGCAGAAAGAGAGGGAGACACAGAATCTAAAGCAGGCTCCAGGCTCTGAGCTGTCAGCACAGAGCCCAATGGGGTCTTGAACTCAACAAACTGTGAGATCATGACCCGAGCTGAAGTTGGACACTTAACTAAATGAGCCACCCGGGCGCCCCTAAAAGATTTTATTTTTAAGTAATCTCTAGGCTCAATGAGGGGCTCAAACTCACAGCCTGAGATCAAGAGTCGCATGCTTTTCCGACTGAGCCAGCCAGGTGCCACATAGTGGAGCATCTTTCCATGTGCTTATTGGCTATCCGTGTATCTTCTTGGGGAAAATGTCCACTAGACTCCATTATTCATGCATAAGTTGGATTATTTGTGTTTTTACTATTGAATGGTAAGGGTTCTTTATATATTCTAGATATAAGTCCCTTGTCAGATATATAATTCGCAAGATTATTCTCCCACGATGTGCATTGTATTTTCACTTGTCCTTTGTAGCACAAAAGTTTTACATTTTATTTAAGTCTTATTTATCTATTTTTTCTTTTTTAAAATTTTATGTATTTATTTTGAGAGAGAGAGAGAGACAGAGAGAGAGAGAGAGAGAGAGAGAGCAGGGTAGAATGAAGGGCTTGATTGCAGGACCATGGGATCGAACCACATGAGCTGAAGTCAAGAGTCAGACGCTTAACCAACTGAGCCATCTAGGCGTCCCTGTCGATTTTTTATTTTGTTGCTTGTGCTTTTAGTGTCATTTTTTAAAGGTGCTTTTAGTGTCCTTTCTAAGAATCCAATAGGGGGGCGCCTGGGTGGTGCAGTCGGTTAAGCGTCCGACTTCAGCCAGGTCACGATCTCGCGGTCCGTGAGTTCGAGCCCCGCGTCGGGCTCTGGGCTGATGGCTCAGAGCCTGGAGCCTGTTTCCGATTCTGTGTCTCCCTCTCTCTCTGCCCCTCCCCCGTTCATGCTCTGTCTCTCTCTGTCCCCAAAATAAATAAACGTTGAAAAAAAAATTAAAAAAAAAAAAAAAAAAAGAATCCAGTAGGTTCTTTTTTGATTAGGACATAAACGCAAGGTCATGAAGGTTTAGGTCTATGTTTTCTCTTACAAGTTGTGTAGTTTTAGCTCTTACACTTAGGCCTAAGACCTATTTTTAATTCCTTTTGTATATCGTGTGAGGTAGGGATCGAATGTCTGCATGTGGGTATCTCAGCACCATTTGTGGGAAAGACGACTGTTTTGGCACACTTCTAGAAAGTCAACTGACTATAAATGTGAGGGGTTATTTCTGGATTCTCAGTTCTACTCCACTGATCTGTGCATCCATCCTTGTTTTGGGACTATACTGTCTTGATGACCGTAGCTTTGTAGTAAGTCTTGGAACCGGGAAGTGTGAGTTCTCCAACTTTGTTCTTTTTCAAGATTGCGTTGTTACTGAGTGCCCTTTTATAAGTGGTTTCCCCATCTGAGAAATTTCTCCGAGAAATGTCTGTGATGGGAGAAAGATACAGCAGAGAAAGATGGTAAGTGACCTGTGATACATATTTCAGGAGGCCACCGAGGACAGCTATCCACATTAAACCCTCACCCTGGCCCGGGACCTACCAGAAAGCAGCTGGGTGAATGAGCAAGGTTTTGCTTCCCTGTTCTCTTCCTCATGCTTGGGATGGGCTCTATCTGAGCTTATATATACTCTGCTTGTTGGGTTGAATTGAATGTCTGGTAAATAACGTAATTAACCCGGGAGTTGATGATAGGTCCAATTACCCTCTGCAGCAGAGGCGTTGGGAGGCATTTCAGGAACGTCCAGCTATGAGGCTGCGATCTGAGAATAAGGCAAAAGGGACAGTTGGACTTCCTCCAACCCGAGGACAATGTAGTTGCCCTGGGCTTGTCACTGTTTCAGTGGCCTCCGTCACACAATGGAGAGAACAATCCTCACCCTGCCCACCTCGCAGAGATTGTTATGTCCAGGTAGCATCTTCCGGAGAGCCTTCCCTGACTTCCCAAGGCTGAGTTGGGTCTCTCTTCTCTTGGCGCCCATAGCCCCTGCGAATTCCTCCATCATAGCCCTTCCCACTGTGCACTGTAAATAACTCCTTTTCTCTCTGTCTCCTCTGGTCTGTGAGCTCCACGAAGACAGGAGCTGGGTTGACTTCATCTCTGTGGCCCCAGCAGCCAGCACCCGCCATAGGGTAGGTGCTCAATTCCCGTCTTTGTTAGACCGAACTGAACTGAACGTGCTCTGAACACATGGTAGGGCCTGGCTTTCCCCGGCATGGGTGATGCTTCCCTTCGGGGCTCATGAGAGGAAAGCTTCCTACCTGTCGTGGCCACATGGTGAGGCCACACAGCCACCGTGGGCTGCCTTCAAGCTGCTTGGCTTCCAGAGGGGAAGTGATGGAGCTCAGTGCTGATTACAGACACTACCCTGAAGTTCAGCTCTTGAGACCTGGTCCTAGATGCTCTCCCAGCTGGAAGTCCTCTAACCCAATGAGTCTGGGTGCTTTACTCCTTGGATACCCAATTCTCCCCTGTGTTGTTCAGTGCATATTGATGCAAGGAGTCAGAGTGTGAAAGAGAAAACACAGTGGCCCATCCCTAAATTGCCACTTGGTTTTGGGATGTAGCCAACTGAACACACACACACACATTTACTCACCCATTCGCTGAGCACCTACTCTGTGCCAGAACTTGTGCTGCTGAATACAGGGTCCACAGGTGACAGGGACAGGATCCTTCAAGAGGCTCACAGTCTGGTGGGAGAGCAGTCATATAAACCGAATGGTGAGAATGTGAAGGGGTAAGATCGTCAGTGTGGGAGTGCACCCTCCCTGCCCCTCTTTATATCTCTCCCCTCCACCTTTGAAGGGAGTTCTGTCTTTGCCACTCCAGGACTTAAGGGACATGAAAGACGGGATCAAAGAAGCAGGAGGAAGAAATCTCATTTTCTGGGTCATTTCTCAATTTCTTCTTTGTTGTGGAGAATAAGGGTAATGAGCAAAGTTGAAATTAGAGGGTAAATCAATTCACATAAAGAGAAAATAACTTCACACCCCCCAGGATGGCTGTGATCAAAGAAAGTGGAAAGTAAGTATTGGTAAGGATGGGGGAAAATCGGAACCCTTGTTCATTGCTGGGAGGAACATAAAATGGTGTAGCCACTATGGAAAACAGTTCAGTGGTTCCAGAGAAAGCTCAACATAAAATTACCATATGGCCCAGCAAATCCACCTCCAGATATATATATATATATATATATATATATATATATATATATATGTATATATATATATATATACTCAAGAGAATTGAAAACAAGGACTCAAACAAATCAGCATCATTCACAGTAG
Source organism: Prionailurus viverrinus (assembly GCF_022837055.1). NCBI lineage: Eukaryota > Metazoa > Chordata > Mammalia > Carnivora > Felidae > Prionailurus > Prionailurus viverrinus. The sequence goes on along the minus strand of NC_062568.1, from coordinate 202,571,632 downwards.
CCAAAAGGTGGAAACAACCCAAATGTCCATCAACAAATAAATGGATACACAAACTGTGAAATGTGCACACCATGGAGTATCATTCAGGCATCAACAGGAATGAAATTCTCATAGATGCTAGGACAGGAAGGAACCTTGAAAACATTATGCTGAGAAATAAACCAAGCACAAAAGCCTGATAACTGTATGATTCCACTTATATGAGGTATCTAGAATAGGCAAATTCACAGAGACAGAAAATAGAATAAAGGCCACCAGGGGTTGGGGGGAGCAGAGAAATGGGGTGTTGTTGCTTGATGGGTACAGAGTTTCTGTTTGGGATGATGAAAAACGTTCTGGAAATAGTGGTGATAGCTCTATGCAATACCGTGAATGTACTTAATTCCACTGAATTGCACACTTAAAGACGGTCAACATGGTAAAGTTCATGTTATGTATATTTTGCCACAATACGAAAGGTTTTTGTTGTTATTTTTTAACTTGTTGTTGGAGAGAGAGAGAGTGCGAGAGCATGGGGGAGGGACAGCGAGAAAGGGAGACGGAGAATCCCAAGTAGGCTGGGTGTCGTGGGCACAGAGTCCCACGCGGGGCTCGAACCCAGGAACCGTGAGACCATGACCGGAGCTGAAATCAAGAGTCGGACGCTCACCGAGTGAGCCACCCAGGCGCCCCTCTTTTTTTTTTTTTAATGTTTATTTATTTATTTTGAGAAAGACAGAGAGAGGGAGCAAGTGGGGGAGGGGCAGAGAGAGAGAGGGAGAGAGAGAATCCTAAGCCGGCTCCATGCTGTCAGTGCAGAGCCCTACCTGGGGCTAGATCCCAGGAACCGTGAGATCACGACTTGAGCCGAAATCAAGGGTCGGAGCCTTAACCCGCCAAGCTACCCAGACACCCCTTTTTAAGGGGGGATTGTTTTTTTTTTTTTTCAACGTTTTTTTTATTTTTTTATTTTTTTTTATTTTTGGGACAGAGAGAGACAGAGCATGAACGGGCGAGGGGCAGAGAGAGAGGGAGACACAGAATCGGAAACAGGCTCCAGGCTCTGAGCCATCAGCCCAGAGCCCGACGCGGGGCTCGAACTTACGGACCGCAAGATCGTGACCTGGCTGAAGTCGGACGCTTAACCGACTGCGCCACCCAGGCGCCCCCGGAGGGATTGTTTTTTAATTAGTTATGTTAGTAAACTTCGCTCTTTGTTGAGTCTAGGCCACACTGGGCCTCGGGCATGTGGTGGGTTAGAATACGGGTGGAGGGGTCAGGGCATCCCAAGCATCTCTCAAGGAGAAGTAGCCTCAGGGAATCATCTGGAGTCAAGAGAAGGAAGGACACGCAGGAAGAGCAGAGGGAAGAGAGAGGCTTCAGGGTGAACCGTGTAGGTAGATCCAGCCTGGAATCTCAGCCAGCTGGGCCCAGGTGTCAGATGGGGATGCCCCACAACCGGACAGCAGATTGCAGCTGGGTCTGTACCCAAGTTGTCTCGGCTGCCCATTCGGCCTTGCGGGAGCGGGAAGCCCCCCGCAAGCCTCTTGGACCTCATCGCTTCGGCTCTAGAATCCTTCGGCCTCACGTCTGGAGCCAGAGCGGCCAGCAGAGGGCGCGCGGGAGACAAACGGGCGGAGGACCGCAAGCCGCCGCTCTAGCCTGACCCGGGCCATAGAGTCGCGCCGCTTCCGGCCCCGCTGCTGAGAAGGAGCCGGAAGTCCGGCGGGTTCCGGGCGTCGCGATGGAGGAGGGCGAGTACGAGTCGGTGCTCTGTGTCAAGCCGGAGGTCCACGTCTACCGCATCCCGCCGCGAGCCACCAACCGTGGTTACAGGTGACCGCTCGCCGCCGGCCCGGGCTAACCCCGACTTAACCCCTTCCCCGCCGGCCGACACGCCCACTGGGAAGCCGAGGACGGCCCCGGCGGGTGTAGGGGAGAGGCGGGAGGTCATGCCGCGGCTTCTCCCAGCTCGAGGCCAGAGCAGCAAGAGGGACCCGGACTTTGGGCCGTCTCAGTCCCAAGCACGGGGCTCCCGGCGCGCGGAAGGCGTTAAAGCCGTGTCTAGCCTGTGGGCTGCCGGGTACCCTGAAAGCGGCTGGGAGTGGGGGTTTCACAAGACCTTTTCTTTCAGCGCCAACTGGCCTTGGAGGGAACCTTGAAAAGCCCGAAGGGGGAGGGGTCCTATCGCAGGCGGAAATCCCCAGGGGAAGGAAGGGAGCCGAGAACCGGCCAAAGTGACCCGTCCGAGCCGGAAGCGGAGGGCCAAAGCCCGGGGACCCCTCCCTGCCCAGCCCCCTTCCCACGAACCTCAGACCCTGTCACAGCCTGTGGCGGTTGGGAGGAGCCCATCCGCGCGTCTCCGGTGATAAACAGGTGCTTGTAGCGTCAGGAAGGGAACGCAGGACAGTGGGGGTTGGAAGGAGACTTCCTTTCAAGGCATCCTTTTTTTGTACTGTTCGCATTTTGTTACCATGTTGGGTGCGTTGCCTGTGAAAAGAGGCAGAAGAAAAGATGTACCTGTTACAGACCGCCTGATCTGTGGCCATTTTGTGCCACTGGGTTGGGGGTGGGGTCGCTCTTGAAGGCCGTGTTTGTCTAAGTTGTTTGGAGATACGGGATTGGCCTGCACCGCGAGAACGGTGGCGCGTCCGCATCTCTGGCCTCTTGCTGCTCTCCAGTTGTGTTAAGGCGGACTCGTAGCTGACTTTCTAGAGAACAGATTCTTTTCTTGAACACCTATTACATCCGTGATGTAACTTAAAAAGAGTATGAAGGCAACAATAGGAACGATGACAGAAACATTCACTTTCTGTCGTCGGACTGGAGGTGGGACACCAAACCGGGGATGGTCATCGACTGCGATCCCCTTAAGTAGGATGGGCTTTGTCCCTCCTGGTCCCCCAGAGACTGAGTCTCCCAAGTGTCGGGGCTGGCTGGTGTGGCGTAGAGGAAACTGGCAGTCCCTGCATTTCATCCTCAGAGCTCTGCTGGGCTTGAATCTAAGGCCTGTGTTGCCCCATTAAGAGGAACCGAAACTGAGTCTGCTGACTTGTGAATTGAGAGTCTGCGTTTGTGTGGCCAGAAAACAACCTGTGTGCACGTTATGGTGTCGCTCAAAGGCCTGACTTCTTCTGCTCAGGGACTTCCAAGAAAAGCCTCTTGGAAACACCCAAGGTTCTTGGTATTTGGGGGTTTTACTAAACTGCTTCTTAGAAATAAAATGTGCAGTTACTGCCTTAAAGGTCCCCCAAGAAGGTCCATGAGGTCCTGTGGTTCTTTCTGCCTAGGACACCTTTGAGATTGTATCTCTTGAACACCCATCCCCTTTTCTCGCACGGATGGCTGCTCTCTTTTTCTCTTTCTCCTAATGATCACTCCCTCTTTGCCTTTCTTTGAAGATCGTCTCAGTGGTCCCAAATGGTCACTCTGGCCCGTGCAGCCTGGCAGCGTCTTAAACGGCAGACCCAGTAGCTACTTCCTTTACAGAAAGAAAACTGGAGGGACGCCTGGGTGGCTCAGTCGGTTAAGCGCCTGCCTTCAGCTCAGGTCATGATCTCACAGTTCAGTTCGAGTCCCGCATCCAGATCTCTGCTGTCTGCGCGGAACCCACTTCAGACCCCCTGTCCCCTTCTCTCTCTGCCCCTCCCCTACTGGCTTTCTCTCTCTCTCTCCCTCTCCACCCCCCCAAAAAAAATAAACACTTAAAAAAAAAAAAGAAAGAAAATTGCAAAGTCCTACTTCAGAGAAGTTCTCTGTAGTCTAGAATTGGGGTGGGCAAAGTGCGACTCACTGTGTTTCTGAATGTCTCACAAGCTGAGAATGGTTTTTACATTTTTAAATAGTTGGAGAACATTTAAAGAAAAAAATATTTCTTAATTGAAAATTATATGAGGGGCGCCTGGGTGGCTCAGTCGGTGAAGCGTCCGACTTCAGCTCAGGTCCTGATCTCGCGGTTTGTGAGTTCGATCCCTGCGTCGGGCTCTGCGCTGACAGCTCGGAGCCTGGAGCCTGCGTCGGATTCTGTGTCTCCCTTGCTCTCTGCCCCTCCCCTGCACATGCTCTGTTTCTCTCTCTCTCAAAAATAAACATTATGGGGCGCCTGGGTGGCGCAGTCGGTTAAGCGTCCGACTTCAGCCAGGTCACGATCTCGCGGTCCGTGAGTTCGAGCCCCGCGTCGGGCTCTGGGCTGATGGCTCAGAGCCTGGAGCCTGTTTCCGATTCTGTGTCTCCCTCTCTCTCTGCCCCTCCCCCGTTCATGCTCTGTCTCTCTCTGTCCCAAAAATAAATAAACGTTGAAAAAAAAAATTAAATAAAAATAAAAATAAACATTAAAAAAATTAAAAAAAAATCTACGAGATTCAAATCTTTAGTGTCCATAAAGCTGCACTGAAATACAGTCGCAGTAGAAAACACTCAGTTAAAATACTTAAAGCGCCAACATGCTCACGTAGCATCTATGACTGCTTTCACGCTACCAGGGCGGCGTGAGTAGTTGTGACAGAGATTGTATGGCCCTTTTCAACCTCTGGTCTAGAGCAAGCAGCCTGGGTGCCCTTTCCATTCCTGTCCCCAGCACTGGAGTGAGGGAGCAGGAGCCTCTAGCAGAGGCTCAATGGTTTTTGTCCCCTTAGGGCCGCGGAGTGGCAGCTGGACCAGCCATCATGGAGTGGCCGGCTGCGGATCACTGCAAAAGGGCAGGTGGCCTACATCAAGCTGGAGGACAGGACCTCAGGTAAAGGCAAGGGAGGCCCTCCTGGGGCCGAGATGCCGCACCTCCTACTCTGTCAAGGGAGAGGCAGCCCGGCCCAGGCCAGTCCACTCACGGGTCATGGGAACCGATCCTGGAAATCGAAGGACCGACTGTACCTTTAAACTGTCTCCATCCCCCCTGCCCCAGCCTTTAATTGCAGAAACCACTGTCTCCAGGTGTAAAAGGGAGTGCCTGTCAAGCACCTGGTTTTCCTTAAGAAAATACTAATTTGGGAGCCCAAGGAGAGGAGAACTGCAGGTTGGTCCCAAGGAGGAAGCCCCAGAGTTTGCCTTGAAGACGAGCTGGGGGAAGACACACAGCCCTTGGCGGCTGAGCTCTCTGCTGCTTACTCAGGAATTCTGTTTATCGACTAAATGGTAGCTCCCCAGACTGACCACGCCCATTAACAGAAAGAGCTGGAAAGTGTTCTGCTCAGCTCTTTTCTGGTGAAAGGACAAGCCAAGCTGGGCTGTGTCGGGGTCAGCTGGCAGATGTTACCTTAGGGGAAATCTGGAAGTCCTGTGCCCCCAGTGGCTCTGGGTGAGCTGTGGGGGGCATTGTGGCCTGAAATAGTCCCAGCCCCCAGGGCAGGGATCGGGCACAGCGCCTGCTCGGTCGGGTGCCAGAACATTCGGTCATTTATTTTTCTAACATATAGAGATTGTTCTTTGTGGGGCAGGACAGAGTGTAAAGAGTCATAGGCAAAATGGGCTGCCTCTTTCAGAACTGTGTCACTTGTGTCTGAGCTCTGAGACCTTGCGCGAGCCATGTGGCCTCTAGTGCCTCGGCCTCCTTTTTGAAATGGGGGTCACCTTAGCTTCTGTTTTCACAAGGCTGTTGGAAATGTGAAGTGAGCACATACTTAGCCAATTGCTTTGTGAACTGCAAGGTGATCCAAAGCGTCAGTTTGTTCTGGAACGTGGAGTTGACAGGTATTGGCTGCAGAGGAGGTTGAGAAGACAGCTGCCATGACTAGGCCAGAGAACTCTGGCTGTGCAGCGTGCTGGGGTGTCCCGGGTGGCCTCCCAAGGGATGGCAACACCTGTTTCCTGGGAGCCTTGGGAGCTGACTTCCGGGTGACCGCCGAGTGTAACAGCGACTGCGTAGAGCTGAGCCTCACCTGTAGGAGCCACCCCAGCATGCTCTTGGCTTGGGGTCGCGCCCACTGGGTCCTGGTTGTCTCTCATTCTGCAGTCATTTTGGGCCAGGGTTTCTCAGCCTCCGTGCTAGTGACATTTAGGCCACGTGAGTGTTGTGGGCTGTTAAGGCAAATTTAAGGTATTTAGCAACATCCCTGGCCTCTGTCTACTAGATGCCAATGGCACCGCCCGCCCCCCCCCCCCCCCCCAAGTTGTGAACACCACAAATGACTGCACACATTGCCACGTCTCCCCTGGGGGAAAGGTGAGCAAAATCACCCCTGGTTGAGAATCGCTGCTCTCGGCTGAAGGCACCCAGCTGAGTTCCAGATGCCAGGGACCCAACTAGGGGGTCAGAGAAATTATCAAGAAGCTGCAGACTTCAGGGACACTGATTTCGGTTCACTTCAGCCTTGATGGCAGTCACCTCTGAACCAGCAGTCAGTTGTAAATCCTGGGTCGAGTACTGAACCTGTGAACGGAGGTCGGCACCTGTGGAGATGACGCAGGTCCAGAATGTCCCCAAAGGTGTGTGCTGTGCTGGGGCCTGGAGAGCCAGAGGGACAGGGGACGCATTTCACCAGGGCTCCTTTTAAGACCAGTGGCCCTTTTGTCCTGGCTGCTTCAGATCCTTCCGTGAGTGCCCAAACCCTCTTTCCCCTGGGTCCGCCAGCCTGTCTGCAGTCCTGTGCTCTACCTGGGGGCTTGCCTGCTCCCGGGCCCTCGAGTGCAGACAAGTAATGTTACAGGTGAGGCGGGTAGACTCTAGCTTGCTCCCGCGAGAATGGGCTTTAGGTTTTAAGAGAAGCCAGAAACCTGGATTATTTTACATGTAACTTGATTTTGAAAAGTTTGGCAGTTAAGTTACAAATGTTAAAACTGGGCCGTGTCTGACCTCTAAGCCCCCTCTGACTTAAACCTTTCCTTACTTATGTTTCTTGTGTCTGCCGGTCCCGTTAGAATAGACTGGATTTGAACTCGAGAGTAAGGTTTGCCTACCTGCCTTTTAGGGAAGAGGGCCCAGTGGTGGGATAGAAATGTCAGGCTGGAAGGGGGCTCGAGGCTCACCCTCCCTTGTGTTTCCAGGGGAGCTCTTTGCTCAGGCCCCGGTGGATCAGTTTCCTGGCACGGCCGTGGAGAGCGTGACGGATTCCAGCAGGTACTTCGTTATCCGCATCGAAGACGGAAACGGTGCGTGCGGGGCTTGGTAGTTCCTCCCACTGAGAAAGGTTTCCTCTGCCTCTGGCAAGTGGGATTAATCCTGCGTTGTCCCCCAGGGCGCCGGGCGTTTATTGGAATTGGCTTCGGGGACCGCGGCGACGCCTTTGACTTCAATGTCGCGTTGCAGGACCATTTCAAGTGAGTGGTTGCAGGACACACGTGCTCACGCCTCCTCCCTTCTTTCCTGGACAGAATGGTCCCCCAGCTTAGGATACCCCGGTGGTTGTGTGGGGTTCGTCTCCTGGCGGCGCCCCGGGGGAACTCGCTGCTCCTGTGGGGCAGGCTGCCTTCTCTGCTTTCGAGCCGTCTCCTTTTCCCAGGGTCAGCCGGCCCAGCCTCTGGGATGCCATTCCTCTTCCCATACCAGGCACCAGAGGTGCCAGAGTCCGTGCAAGGCTCACGTGGCCTTGCTGAGCCAGTTCCCCCAGGTACGATAAGTGGCGCGATCCTCGGCCACCTACCAGATGTCCTGGGAGTCCTTTCTAAAGCTAGAAGACGGGACAGGAAGGACTGTGCCCCTGCCACCTGCAGGCCCCCACCTCTGGCTGCTGGCACGTTGGAAAGAGTGCCGCCACTCACGTGGGCACCCCCGGCACTTCCCTGACGTGTCCCTGGGTGGCTGCTGGCTGGGTATCAGATGGCGGGTGGGGGACCTTGGTGTTGCTCTCTGCCGCCTGGGCATCTGTCATGTCTCACCACCTACCTTAAGAGTCGTTGGGCGCGGCGTGTGGATCCATAGTCTTAGTTCTCACGCCAAGTGCTGGGGAAGAAAGGGCCAGGTTCTCAGATTTCCTAAAGACAGGTGTCAGGACCACCTTGTACATAAATGAGCTCACCGAGTTTTCATAGCAGTCATTAAGACACACAGGATCGTCATCCCATTTTGCTGATGAGGTAACGGATGTGCGCGCGGCTGCTTATGTGACGAGAGTCAGGATTTGAATTCAGGTCCAAGTAGCAAGCCCACGTGTGCTCTTTCTAAGCAGGGCACCTGGTCTCATTGTCACGCTTTTCTTCCTGTTCTGTCCCCAGGTGGGTGAAACAGCAGTGTGAATTTGCAAAACAAGCCCAGAACCCCGACCTGGGCCCCAAGTTGGACCTAGGCTTCAAAGAGGGCCAGACCATCAAGCTCAACATCGCGGTGAGTCCCACCCTCACTTGGCTTTGTTGGCAGGCACCCAAGCCCGGCCCAGAGCCCACCCCTCTTTTCCCATAATTCAGTTCCATCAGTTGAGCCGATACTTGTTGAGCAGCTGCCTTGTGCCAGGTACTGGGCCGTGGGTGGGCGACAGGGCTCAGCTGTCGTGGAGCTCAAAGTTCAACGGAGATGGACGAGACGAACAGCGATCACAACCTGGCAGGGGAGGGGATGTGCTCAGTGCCATGAGCTCCTAGAGGAGGGGCACACAGCCTAGAGCTTGGGGAAGCCAGGAAGGCTTTTTGGAAGAAGCCAGAGCCTTCTGCTCTGGGCAGAAGGGCGCTGAGGTGGATGCCGGGAGTCATGGGCAGCTCCTGCCAGTGGCGGTGTCCTGACACCCCGTGTCTTCGTCCTAAGCTGCCCGGCATCTGGGGGGTGTCCCCTTGCTAGCTCCTGTTGAGAATGGGAAGAGGTAGTGCTGGGCAGGGCGGCCAAGGCTTGGTCCTCACCCGGCTACGGGGAGGGGGGTTGGAGTGATTTGGGGGAACCAAGGACCAGATGGAAATGTTTTTTGAAGAAACTTTGTAACCCTAAAATAATGCTCTTCCTTTTTACTTACACTGTCTCTTTCTCCTCTTTTCTGCTTCGTGATGGTGATGATTTGGGACCCTTGAAGTTGGCCAGCTGGCCCTTAAGAGAAAATACCGGTCATGTCCAGTGGACTGGTTGGGATGTGATTCCTCTCTTGCTGGGAGGGGACTAGCATTTAATGAGCATCAGCTGTGTGCCAGGTAGTGTTCTTAGGCACTTACATGACTCAAACGTTCTCCCATTTTACAGACGAGGAAGTTGAGGCTTAGCGAGATTAAGGAACTTGCCCAGGTCATAGAGCTGCAAATAACCAGCACAGCTGGACTCCCAGCGAGGGCTGTGAGGCTTCTGACTTCAGGGCTATGGTTTTAGCATTGGATTAAGCCGCTGCTCCCCTTATAAGGTGGGGACTGTGTCTTCATCCTTGTAACTAGCACTGGTTTCTGGCTCACGTTGGGACTCAGGTTTTGGGGAGTTTTTAAGGTCTTACTGAAGTATGATACGCGCACAGAAAAGCACACACGTTATAAATGTAGAAGGTGGTGAATTTTTGAAAACCACACGTGCCCACCCAAACGAGCCCCAGATCAAGAAGCAGAGATTATCAGCGCTCGGAAGCCCCTCCCCTGCTCCCGTCCACAGGCTAGAGTAGCTACTGTCCTGACGTTGGACGCCCTAGATTTTGTTTGTGCCTTTTATGAATGAATCCTCCGCTTTGTGCTCTTGTGTGTGTAACCCCTTGATCCAGCGTAGCGTTTGTGAGAGCCTCCGTTCGGTGCACGTAACTTGTCTGTTGTCACTGTGGTGGCGTATTTCGTGACGAGAATGTGCCCCGGTGTTACCGTTCAACCGACGATGCACACTGGAGCGCTTGCCAGTTTGGAGCTTTCACAAATGGTGCGGCTGTGAACGTCCAAGTGCATGTGAGAACGCATTCCTGGGAGGTCTGTTTCCAGGAGGGGAATTGCTGGGTCATCCGTTGGCGTGCTCGGCTTTATAGGTTCTTTGAAGCTGTCTTTCCAAGGAGTTTTCCCAGTTTATGCTTCCACCAGCAGTGTGGGAATGTTCCGGTTGTTCCCTATCCTTGTTGGTACTTGACAGCCTACATTTTAGCCGTTCTGGTGGGCGTGTACTGGCACAGCACTAGTTTTCATTTGTGGTGTTGATTTGTATTTCTCTGATGATTAATGAAGCCAGTGCCGAGTCTTAAAATGAAATGTATTTGGGAATAGCTCCAGAATTGTGCCGCATTGAGTACTGTTCGTAACAGTGAGAGTGCTGGACAGCTCTTGACCGTCTTGTGGTTATACAGACATTTGGGGCTTGGGGGCCGCCGTGGCCCTCCCTGTGGGGTTTTCCAGTGGGAGTGGGACCCCAGCAGAGCTGACTGGCTTGCATTCCTCTCCTCTCTATAGAACATGAAGAAGAAGGAAGGAGCGGCTGGGACTCCCCGAGCCCGGCCCGCCAGCACAGGGGGCTTGAGCCTGCTTCCCCCGCCTCCAGGGGGGAAAACCTCCACCCTGATCCCCCCTCCTGGGGAGCAGCTGTCTGCGGGGGGGTCCCTCGGCCAGACAGCAGTTGCTCCCAGTTCAGGTCAGTGCTCCGGAGTGCCCTGTGGGTTCCTCTCCCCACCCCTGGTGGCTGGGGCCCCGTGGCGTGTTCCCTCCTGCACTCACACTGGTCCATCATCCGGTACCTGTATGTGACAAACTAGAAGGTGATCCTGCCCAGACTGGGTAAGGGCTTCCTCTGTTCTCTGATGCCCACCACTAACCCCCTCGGTGCCTCTGTCTGCCCCTGATGGGGCAGGGACTGAAACTTGTTCATGGCTGTGAAATCACCCACACGTGCGTTCTTGGCTCTCAGAGGCTGCTCAGTGTTTGTCGAGTGGGTGGGTGATGGAGACATGGTCTGCTCATGTCGACTACTCATATCTAGTAGGAGAGAGGAGTCATGGACGCAAAGACCAAATGTATGGGTCAACATACTACCAGCCAGCATGGTGTGGGGAGGCTTCACGCAAAAGGTGGAATTGAACTGGGCCTTGAAGGAAAGAGATTGGGGCAGGGGATGATGCTTGGCATCGCAGAGAGAGACAAGAGTGTGAATGGGGCTCAGGTTTTTTTTTTTTTTTTTTAATTAATTAATTTTGAGAGAGAGTACACGTGAGAGAATAGGGAAGGGGCAGGGAGAGGGGGAGAGAGAATCCTAAGCGGGCTCCACATGTCAACACAGAGCCCGACACAGGGCTCCATCCCACGAACCGTGAGATCATGACCTGAGCTGAAATCAAGAGTCAGACACTCAAGGGACTGAACCACCCAGGTGCGCCAAGACTCAGAGTTTTAAACATCTGGTGTATTTAAGGTAGCATAAGTCTGCCAAGGTGAGTGGTGGGAAATAAAATTGGGGATTTAGCTTGGAGCACGCTCCTTGTAAGGCCCTCGGGGTGCTGGGAAACTGAGAGGTAACTCCCCCAGCACGCTATGCTGGTGCTTGTTCTAAGGTGTAAGGAACGGCTTTTGGAGACCCTGGGATTCCAGAGGTTCGTGCCTATTACCAGCCGCTGATAATGCCGGGGAGCTAGCCCATTTCCTTGGCCTCCCCACCCTACCTGCCCAGCCTAGCTGGATGCTCCTGGCCTTCCCCAGGCTGGGTGATTGTCACCAGCCCACTTTCTCCATGCAGATCTCACCAGGTTCTGGCAGGGGGCAGGATCTAGGCAGGAGTCCTGCTTTCCTTCTCTCTTAGGGGTGTGGACGTTGGCTTCCCTGTCTGGAGGTCGGGCTTCCAACCTCAGCCCTGTGGGGGGTTCCCAGCCCAGGAGTGGGCAGGAGTAGCAGTCAGTGAGCCCCGGCCCCGACACCTGGAACTGTCCTTTTAGCACCGTATAGGACCACCTACCTTGGCATCACCAGGGACAGGGGCAGGAACGTCTATGTTCTTAGTGTTGTGTGCTCGCTGAGGTCTGAGAGCCAGTCTTAGGCCTTTCCTCAGTTGCTCGTGCGTTTTTAACAGCTGATACAGAATATGTACATGTGCCAGGCGGTGTTTCAGGTCCTGGGGATACTCAGAGTACAGCTGCTGCTCTCAAGGGCTGTGCTCTAATGTGCCAGACTGGCAATTAGCATGTCTCCAGATGAAATGGTGTCAGCACCCCACCCCCACCCCGGGGTGGCTTAGTTGGTTAAGTGTCTTGAGCTCAGCTCAGGTCTTGATCCCAGGGTCATGAGTTCAAGCCCTGAGTTGGGCTCCGTGCTGGGTGTGGTGGAGCCCACTTAACAAAACCAAACAAAACACAGACCAGTTCTGTGAAGTCAGCACTGTTGTTGTCTCCGTTTGAGAGATAAGGGAACTGAGACCTGAGGAATGTGCATGAAGTCATACGGTTGGTCCCGGCCTATCTTCCCCCAGGGACTGTGATGGGGTTTGAAAGATAGTGCACTTTAAAGCACTGCTTAAGCACTTGGCGAGCTGTAAAACTAAACACTTGAAGGCCCTGGTTTTATCTGATCTCCCAGCCCAGAGCAGATGAGACGTAGCAAATTGGTGGGAAGGCAGAGGGTAGCAGGCTCAGGGCCTTTGGAAGGGGCGGTTAGCCCTGGGAGAGGTGCCAGAAACGCACAGAAACAGCCCCTGCGGCCCCATTGTGCCCCCTCCCTGGATGAAAAGGTACACACGGATAGCAGCTTCTGTGGCTTCTTCTAGAAGGCTCTCCCCAAACCCTAACCTGTTTGGGTCCCAGCACTTGCCACTTGTCCGGAGCATGACTTTTTCATTCGGTTGATCCAGACACTGGACTGAGGGCTTTACGTGAAGACGGGCTTGCAGCTTTGGTGGGCATTCTCCACTCAAGAAGCCAGGGCAGGAGATGGTAAATTTTAAACAGATGGCCAACGTCAGCCGTTGGAAACAAGGTCAGCTTCAGGTAGGGATGATAGGTGAGGTGCGATTCCTCCTCACTGGCACCCTCCCCTCCACCTCGTACGTGGCTTTCCACTCTTCTCCAGGAGCCCTCAAGGCCTCATGAGCTGATGGCGGAAATGTGGCAGCTCGCTGGGTCTGGTTGCCCCAGAGCAGGTCTCCGTGTGTCTTTCTCAGTCACCTGGAGGCACGAGGCTGATTTCTCAGGGTCACTGAGACCACCCAAAAGAGCGATCCCTGACGTGTGTCTCCTTTTCTTTCCTCCCTGCCCATCGGATGTGGGGACGTCAGTAGGAGGTGCCACCATGTCCTGGCCACAACCCAAGCCTGCCACCGCCGCCACCGCCGACATCTGGGGAGACTTTACCAAATCCACAGGGTGAGGAGGGTCACATTTTTGCGGTGGGACTGGGGCCGGGGCTGCTTCTCGAGAAACCTGGGATCGGCCCAGGTGCTTTTGTTGTGGTGTTCAGAGCAGCAGCTCTCGCTCGGAGATTCTCAGGCCGGCCGGAGGGCAGAGCCCCAAGTGCCTCCTTTGGGTGGCACACTTCTCTCCGTGAAGGCTTTTCGCTGCCTTCTACTGCTGGGCGACCTGGGGCTACCCTTTGCGACTCTCTCCGGTCTCGTCCTCACTAGGAGCTCCCCCTTCCTCCTCCGCTCCCGTCCTCATGGGACCTCCGAGGCAAGGTCTCTTGCCTTCTTCGCCTCGATAAAATTTCAAGCCTTGCCTTGGAGTCGAGGTGAAGAGATGCTCCAAACTTAAATGTATTCTGCGGACGTTATATGGGTTGCGGGACAGGACTCGGCACGTGCTTTCTGTAAAGGACCAGATGGCAAGTAGCATAGACTCTGCAGACCTTATGGCCTCAGTTGTGCTTCTGTAGCTAATGTGCGTGGCTGTGCAGCAGTGACCTTTTATTTACAGAAACAGGCAGAGGGCTAGATTTGGTCCCTGGGCTGTAGTTTGCTGACCCCTGCTCTAGAACATTCGGGGACCAGCTTCCTGGAGCTCTTTCTGCCCAGAGAGAAGCCACATTTTATCGGCTTTATATTTTCAAACATCTGAACTCTCCCACCCCTCCCTTTTTTTCCTTTTACAGGTCGACTTCCAGCCAGACTCAACCAGGCACAGGCTGGGTCCAGTTCTGATCTGAGCGCACCCCTCTTCTTCCTCGTACAACTTCTGGAAAGGAGCCGCCTCACCTGGGCCAAAGGAAGGAGGACGGAGCTCTCCGCGGCCAGCCTCTGTCTGGAGCATGACCCTCTCCTCCTCGTCTTGACGTTCTAACAGACTGGCATGTTCGCAGTGAATTGGCACATGTCACACTTCCCTGGGACTCAGGTGTGCCACCAGAACTCAGGGGGAGAAAAACTCCGGCATCCCCTTCTCTGTTCTCTTGACATGAGAGACTCCGAGACGGCTGCTTCCATCACAGTGACCCGTATTAAACACAAGCCCCCAAAGCAAAAGAAGGGGTTGAGTGTGCTGCCTGGACTCAGATCGGCCCTTCTCAGTGGTTACAAGTGTCACATGACCAGCGTCCAGAAGGAGGGCTTTGTGCACTCCCATTGGCTGGAGCCACTTCATTCCAGGTGCCTTCAGAGGGGGGATTCCTTCCTGATTACTGGCAGGTTTATAGGCTGCAGCTTGAACAGATAATCAGGAGGGGAATCAGGAGTATTAACCAGCTTTTAAAACCTTTTTTAAGATTTGCTTTGCTAACGTGCTGATCTGCACTAACGCGCCCTTGCAAAAGGGACTCCTCCTGCAAAAGGCCCCGGCAGGGGCCTCTGAAAGCATTCCACGGCGTCGGCCGCAGGAACCGCGCTGAGCTTCAGAAAACGGTGTTCGTCCTGGCCAAGTGGCCTGGTTGCCGGGTCCTCCGGGCCCGGTAGGCAATGCGGGGCTGAGGCAGGCTTCGCTGGAAGCCAGGCGGAAGAGTGTTTGAGCAGGAACGTTGGAGCTGTTCTCACGGAGGTGGGGGTTCGGCCTTCCTGTCCGCCGCCAGGTGGTTTCTGAAGTGCCTTGTCTGCAGACAACCTCTTAACTTTCTTTTCTCCTTCAGAGACTGTACATGACAGATAGAAGGGAGTTCTGCGTGAACTGGAAGTCTAGGGTTGCCTGTAGTACTGGTCTGTAAGAAATGATTTTATCTGAGCACACCTCTAAATTTGCTTTTATCGACATACTTTACCTCTGAATCGAAAGATCTGTTTTTTGGAGGGTCAAGACGATGAGATGAAAAAGGTGTTGGCCTTTTTGTGGGACCAGATTCCCTAAGATAAAGAAATAAATATTTTTGCGTCTGTCAACGTATGTCAAAGATGAACGGGTTTTCGGCAGCACGGCCACCAAACCATCCGGGATGCCACAGCTAGACTCAGCCACCTCTCACCACTGGTCACGTGTCCAGATCAAAGTCTGATGTCAAGGTGTCAGATTAGCCACAATGAGAGAATTCCATCCTCTTGCCCTAAGGAAACCAGTAACTCCTCTTCCGTGCGCCTAGAAAGGCACAGTCTCTTTGCCATTCTGGGACGTTTGGGCTCCTTGCCTTGTAAGGTGGTGACCTCACCGTGGAAGCATCTCCCGAGATGGTAAGGGTGTACGGGCAGGCAGAGGCCAAAAAGAAAAGGCCACGGCACTTCCCACGCCTGAGGGTTTGGTAGGAAAGCTGCAGATTTTGTTGTTGTTGATGGAAAGAAACAGCTGCTCTGGCTAATAAACCAGGTAAGGGGGGGGACATAGAAAATTAGAATTGAGGGTCCTGTGCCCTTTGAGTAAGAGTAAGGAACTCGCATCAAAGGAATCTCAGAACTTTGGGTCTCTCTTACGTCCCATCTGTTTTCTTCCGAAGCATCTGGTGGCTGGAAGGGAGGAAGCTTACACTTGAAAGAACCCTTGAGTTGGAAGTACCTCCCCTTGGAGGTGGGCGCTTGGGTTCTGGAGGTGGACCTTGGCTTTGGAGCTAGTCTCTCTCCTGGTTAGGTGTGTGACCACGGGCTCCTTCCTTACCCCAGGTGTCACTCAGAGGAGACATAGAAGCATTAGGAGGCGCCCATCTCATAGTTTGGCCTTAATGACCTTTGCCGAGAACCAGATAACTTGCCCAGAACCATTACTCATAACAGGGGTGGCAAGGCCGCTGGCGAAGCAGCCATCAAGGATCTAACCTGAAAAACACCTTGACGGATCTGTGGCGGGTAGGGGTGGGGCGAGAAACAGTTTGGTGTTCTCCCATCACCTACTGGAATCCTGGCTGGAGAAAACCTGCTATGGGGCCAGGGTCCCCGGGAAAACCCCCAGTACCAAACCAGGCATCTCTTCAATTAGACGCCTGACCAGGGCTTCCAAATTGGTTGGGGGTGGGGAACGTCAGGCCTGGGCTCTACTCTGCGGAGCTGGGGGATCCGAATGCCCGGACCCACAAAGGTGGCCCCCGTGATTACCCCCACCAGGCGTGCACACCTCGCGCAATCCCTCCTTTGACGTAAGCCAGACCCGTTTTTCCCAAGCAATACAATAAGGCAAAGGTGACGAGATGTTGCTTCCGTGCTTAAGTCACAGAACGTGACAACATCTGACTTGGCTGAGATCCCTTCTCACTGGCTTTAGAGAAACAAGTAGCCACGTGTGTGCTGCCCTCATCAGAGGGTCGAAGAGGCAAGGAACTGAGGGCAGCCCCTGGCTGGCAGCTAACAGGAGACCAGACCTCCTGGTCTGACAAGTCTGCCAGAAACAGAGCTCTTGCCCGAACCATGTGAGCTAGGAATCTGGTCCTTCCCCAGTTGGTCATTTAGATGAGCCCCAGCCAAACCTTGACTGCAGAGGACCCGGTGAAGCTGGGCTCAGACTCTGGACCCAGAGCAACTGAACCAGTAAATGTTTTAAGCTGTTAAATTTGTGGTAATCCTATCAATGCAGCAATAGAGAACTAATATAAGAAGTGAGCAAAGTGGGTTTGAAGTGGGAGTCTCGGGGGCGCCTGGGTGGCTCTGACTTCGGCTCAGGTCATGATCTCACAGGTCCTGAGTTCAAGCCCTGCATCAGGCTCTGTGCTGACAGCTCAGAGCCTGGAGTCTGCTTCAGATACTGTGTCTCCCTCTCTCTCTCTGCCCCTCCCCTGCTTGTGCTCACGCGCGCTTTCTCTCTCTCTCTCTCTCTCAAAAATAAACATTAAAATAAATAACACACCTTAAAAAGATACCCAGTGGATCCAATTAATCAGAATGCCTGTCCTCTACGCCTCCTGGTTAATGTGGTTTTGCTGACGGTGGTCAGAGTCCAACCCAGCCTAGCACCGGGATTTGGCAGGCATTTGGCCCTAGCAACCCTGGGGTGGTAATTCCAGTCAGTCACTTGTTTTTCAGTTACCTGAGTTGCAGATTTAGAGCCCTCTGCAGTGAGCAGGTGAGGCCCTGGCACAATTCCCTTCTGGTGGCTGGTCTTGGGGTCACTGGGCTGAGCACCATCTAGGTATAGGGCCGGGAGAGTGGGCAGCAGCTCTGGGGATTCAAATGACCACGGGCCAGGCTGAACTGAGCAGAGTCCCTGGTTCAGCACAGAAGGGGACCCGGCCTCTTCACAGAGAGGGGAGTCAGAGGCCTCCTGCGGAGGCCGGGGTAAGTATGTGATTGCCCGCAGCAGGCTCCTATGGGCTCTGGGGGTAAGAGGGTCAGGAGAGAGTCGCTGTGTTTGCTGTCCCTCCCAAAGTCTCACATGAGGTAGCGTGGTATAGGGGGAAGAACATGAGATTGAAAGGCACTGAACTCCCTGGTGCGTATCCTTGGGCAAGTGACTGTACCTCTCTGAGTGTCCCGTTTCTTTATCTGTAAAATAGAAACAACCCTAGGACCTGCTTTGCAGCCTAGATCCTGTTTCACAGACTGTTCAGAGGGGACTGAGGATGAAGTGGGAGAATCTAAGAGGAAGCAGGCAGCACAGTGTGGTATGCAGCCAGTGTAGGCTGCCTCCGGGGTGCAGGTACTGGTAACCAAGGGAGGCCTGGTGGAGGCAACGGGCAGGTCGGCTGGAGGGAGGGGCAGCGATGGGGGCCTGAACCCAGACCCTGGTGCTTGAGGAGCACTCTGGACGGAGGGCTCTGCAGGGATGGGATCGGGAGTGGACTGGGGAGTCCATGAGCCTGTCAGGGCCTGGTGGGAACCCAGCAAGTCTGGGGAGTCCAGACAGGGTGACAGAGACCTGTACCATCCTGGGGCACCTGGGGCCAGCTGTGCTTACTGGCGGAGGTCAGCCACCCCTTGGGAAATTGTGCCTTCTCCCAATTTTGCAGCTCCTCCTCCCCTTCCCCAGACTCTAGGGATTGACCCAAACCTTTCTTGACCAATAGCTCTCAGCCTTGGCCCAGGTTATGGCCTCCCCCCCCCCCCCCCCCAGTTTTCATTTATTTTGGAGATGGGGGAGAGGCAGAGAGCGAGAATCCCAAGCAGGCTCCACACTGTCAGCATAGAGCCTGTCATGGGGTTCGAACGCATGAACCATGAGATCGTGACCTGAGCCTTAATCAAGAATCAGATGCTTAACTGACTGAAACGCCCAGGCGCCCCAGGCTGCAGCCTTGCCTGTGCCACCCCAGGTTGGCAGGGCCTGAAGGCCACGTTCGCAGCCTCAAGTGTGGGTTCTCAGATGTAAAACCCAGGCTCTTCTTCGACAAAGATGAAACTCCCATTCACCCCTTCCTACCCATCTATACCCAGCCATAGGCCTTCTTTTCTTTCTGGGTATTTCCTATTTTCCAAATATAAAATTAAACATGCTTTTTCAGACAAAGCACACCCCCCTCGCAGCCCTAGAGATTCAGACCTGCTTCCTCCTTTGAAAATGGATGATTTGATTCAGTGCTTTGGAGAACAGAGGGAGATTGAGGCCCAGTGGGTGGACAGAATCTAACTTCTTGTTACAATAGAAATGACCTATCACTGTTTACTTTCCAAAGCATGATTTCCTGAGCACCTGGCTGGCTCAGTCCATGGAGAGAGCATGCGACTGTTGATCCTGGGTTTGTCTGCTTGGCCCCACGTTGGGTATAGACATTACTTTTTTAAAAGGGGGGTGGGGAGCGCCTGGGTGGCTCAGTCCTTGGAGCATCTGACTTCGGCTCAGGCCAGGATCTCATGGTTTGTGTGTGTGACCCTGCCTCGTGCTCTGTGCTGACAGTGAGGAGCCTGGGACCTGCTTCGGATTCTGTCTCCCTCTCTGCCCCTCCCCTGCTCACACTCTGTCTCTCGCTCTCTCTCTCAAAAATACACACACAAAAAAAATTTTTTAATGTTTTAAAGAAAAAGGGCATCTATCTATCTCTCTATTATCTATAAAAAACATAGTTTCCTCTATGGGCTGATCCCTATCCCATTTGGGGAAGGCATATGATTTTGTGAGAAGTGGGCGGCAGATGGGTTTCCACCATTTCACAGATGGACAAACTGAGGCCAGAATGCCTCAGGCACGATTAGCAAGACAATCAGAAAATGTTCTGCCTGTGGAGTCAGCGAGGCCTCAGTACAATTACCGGGGGCTCCAAGGTGCGGGCGGGCAGGGCAGGGAATGCCCCCTCAGTCTGGTGGGGCGATGGGCGGAGGCCAGAGCTTAGGAGTTTTAGACCTTTAAGTCGTGGCCAGTGAACACAAGCGAGACCGCGGCGGGCTCCGCAGCTGGGAGTGGGCTCCGATTCCGCTCTGCCACCTTGCAGCTTCGCGACCTTGACTTGCTTCGTCTACAGCTTCCCGTTACGCAAAAGGAGCCAATAATCCCCGCTGGCCGGGTCGTCAGGAACAGTCGATGCGACTGTGTTGGAAAAGCCCTCAAGCCAGCACCCGCCCCCGGCAAGCGCTCAACAGACCGAGCGCGCGGCACCCTTCGTGCCGCCGCCGCGCCCGGGCCCAGGGACGCGCCTTCCTCCGCGGCCCCGGCGGGAACGCGGGCGGGGCGGGCGCTGACGCCGTTCCCGCCCCCGGAACCGCCCCCGGGCCTGCCCTGGCCCCGCCCCGCCCGGCCCGTTCGGCGGCGGCGGTGGCGGTGGCGGCGCGCGAAGGTAGGAGGCCGCGGGCGCGCGCTGCGGCGGGCGGAGGCCGCGAGGCTGAGGTGGCGGCGCGCGCGGGCGGGAAGGCGGGCGCGCGCCAGGGGGCGGGCCGGAGCCGGCGTCCCCGGGCCCTGGGGAAACCCCGCGCCCTCGCCGCGTTCCCGCACCCCCCGGCAGTGCACGCGCCCTGTCTGTCTCCGGCTCCAAGCCCTGCCGGGACCCTGGGGGCCAGGGGCCGGGCGCGGCGGCGGCAGCGGCGGCGGCCTGCGGGGCTCGGCGTTCTGAAGCCCCGAGGGGCGCCCCCGTCCCGGGTCCCGTCGTTCCGCCAGGCCGGGCCGCCGCGGGAGGCCCTTCCCGACCGTCGCCACTAACAGCAGCTCCCGGGCTGCGGCTTCCTGTGGGCCCAGCAGCGTCCCTGCCCTCCTCGGGCGGGAGGGCGTTTCACCCTCGCTGCGATCGGCAAAACGCAAAGTAGCCCCATTTTACCGATAAGGAAACCGAGGCCCGGAGCGGTCAATAGGGTTGCCCACGAAGGCACAGCCTGTGCAGGGATTTGGGCCCTCCTTGGGTTTCTCAACATGGGGCCTGGGGTTGGCGTTCTGAACGGGTTCGCTCCGGATTTTAATGCAAACCCGAGAGGCCAGCTCCCCCTGGGGCTGGGACGTGTCTGGGAGCTTGGGACACCGTGGGGGAGGGCCCATGAGGGTACCTTTCTGTTTTCATCCGAGATTTGCTATTTTCCTTAGCTGAGCTCACAGCAGGTGCTTAATAAATAAACAAGTCCGGTGTTAGCAGCAGACCCGAGGCTGTATAGCCAGGCCGGCGGGCTCCTTAGTCAGAAGCAGGGTTCAGGAAAGACCTCAGGAGTCGGAACCCCTGGATCTTGAGGGTTTGCCTGACTTCGCTCAGGGAGAGGACTCCCCCAGGCTTTCTCTCAAGCCCTTGGACACTAGGCACCCTTCCCACTCAGTCCCATGTTGCGGACACTGTCGGGTTTTTACCCTGAGCTCCAGGGACACAGCAGGTGCTGGGTATGTGTTCCCTGGGGTCCGCCTGGAATTCCAGTCTGTGGGTGACATCATATGGCCAGGACTTGCCCTATGTGACCCCCCCACCAAAGTTCAAGGGAACTGTTTCTTTTTCAAATTTTTTTTCATTTAGTTTCCTGTATTATTGTTTCTTTGCGTGCATGCATGCATGCATGCATTCATTCAACAGCTGTTCGTGCAGCTCAGGGCCTTAGGCACTGCGCAGGTAGCAGTGAACAAGGCCGGCTGGATCCCTGTCCTTGGAGGAGGTAGACCACAAACATGTTAGAGAAAATGGTGAATGACTACCGGCAGGGACCACTTTAGCTTCGTGTCAGGATTAGCCCTTTCAGAAGGTGATATTTTTGAGGCAAGATCTGGCTGACAAGCAGTAGTCAGTCATGTAAAAGAGGGATTGTAGGCAGGGAAAATGGCAGGTGCAACGGTCCTGAGGTGGGAGCATGCCTGATACGTATGGCTGAGACTCAAGAAAGCCAGCGTGGCTGGAGTGGAATGATCAGGGGCAGGAGAGAAGGGGATGATGAGGGGGGAGAAGTGGACCAGGGCCCAGATCGGGTAAGCCTCGTATGCTGTGGCAGGACCTTGAATTTTGTTATTTAATTTTGAGTGTGATAGGAAGCCGTGTGTGTGTGTTGGGGGAGGGGTGGGATTGAACAGAAGAGGGATGTGGTCTCTACCGTGTGAGAATAGGCTGGAATTGGGGTGCTGGGTGGCTCGATCGGCTGAGCATCCGACTCTTGATTTGGGCTCAGGTCATGATCTCTCGGTTTGTGAGTTCCAGCCCTGCATTGGGCTCTATGCTGATGGTTGGGAGCCTGCTTGAGATTCTCTTTCTCTTCCTCTCTCTCTCCCCTGCTCTCTTGTGCTCGCTCTCGCGCTCTCAAAAATAAATAAATAAACTTAAAGAAAAAGAATAGACTGGAATGGAGGGACGAGAGGAGAGGCAGGGGGACCCAGTGCAGGCAAAAAGGTGGCAGTGGCTTATGTGACACACGTCAGAGACCTAGGCTGGTGGCTGGCAATAGTACGTGCTACGTAATGGTAGCCATTGCTGTTATCGTTCAAAACTTTGGAACCAGGCCTGCCTGGGTCTCACATGTGGCTTCAGCTGTTCCTACTGGGCAACTTTGAGCAAGTTATTTAACTTCGCTGAGCCTTAGTCTTGTCATGGCATGCTGCTGTGTACCAGGCAACAAGGTTCTAGACTGGGTCCTGGGACGAGCCAATAATATCAGTGGTGGTAATGATAACGCTAATAAGACCCAACACTATCCACTATTTAACAGCGTGTGTCATCATTAGGGTGATACTAGCTGACGTGACAGCAAAACTCTGAAATCTCAGAGGCTTAACAGAAGTTTGTTTCTCATTCATGAAAAGTCCTGTTGGGTGTTTGGCTTTCCCCGTGGTGTTTGGCTTTCTCCGTGGTGACCCACAGACCCAGACCCTTCCAGCACGTGGCTCTGGCATCCCCTAGGGCCTCAGCACGATTGCCTTCCCGTTGGTGGACAAGGAAGGAGACAAGCATTTCCTCATGAGAGATACTTCATGGGCCAGGTCTGCGTTCTTTTTATCTTAATTCTCCTGGCCGGAATGTGATCACATGGCCGTAGCTGACTGCAAGGGAGGCCCATTTCCTGAGAAGAATCGGAAATACTTTTTGCTCAACACACGGAAGCGTCTGCCACACCGTATCCAAGCGCACAGCTAAGCGTGGATCACCTCATTGAAGCCTCATGATAGAAGCAGGTGCCCTTATCACCCCATTTTACAGATAAGGAAACTGAGGCTCAGAGAGGCAAAGTCACTGCTCAGCTCGCATAGCTGGCAGGGAGGCATAGCCCAGACTGGAGTTGGATGCCGAAGCTATAACATCCAGACTTTTCCTATGAGGAATTCATTGTTTTGAGAATTGGAGAGTGACACGTACACACAGGATTTAGATGTGATTTCTTGGGATCTAGAGAACCCAGTCTGACTCTAGGGGGAGAACTCTGGGCAGAGGCAACCTCCAGTGCCCAGGGTTCTGGCATCCTGCTCCCTTCTCCTTATCCCTTAGGGCACTGGCTAGGGGGAAGGCACAGAATAATTCCGTTCAGTTCATCAAGCACATCTGGGGCCCCCTCTCTGCCAAGCCAGGCAAGCAGGGACAGAGATCCTGGCCTAGGGGTGTCTGTGGCCTGCCCCCTGCTCTGGTTCTGGGTGTGTAGCCTCTGGAGGGGATTTCTGGAGGGTGTCTGGAGGTGGGAAAACGGGAGTCCCAGAGTTTGGTAGCGACAGCTCTCTGCCCCTGGCCAAGTTCACTTTTGCCTAAATTTGGCCTTGGTTGCCACAGCAACTCGGTGGCACTTATCTTTTGGCCTGGCGTGCCCTGTTTCCTGGTTTTCCATTTGCAGAACAGATCTCCTAGTTGAGGGCGAGGGGTCCAGCCTGACTGATGTGCATTTCTGCAGTACCTGCTGCATTCCTGGGTCTGACCTAGACACAGGGGCAGAGTCTTCCAGGGAAAATGCCTGGCCTTTGGGCACTTCTTGGGAGGCTGCCTGGGCCAAGTGGCATGAGCTTTGGGCTTCCCACTTCCCTGTGGCGGGTCACTTTGAACAGGTAAGAGCCCTAAGTTCTCTAAGCCTTGGTTTTCTCATCGGGAAATGGGTTGAGTTGAGGATTTAATGAGATAATGCGACCATGACTCCTGTGGGACATGGCGTGTAGAGCGGAGGGCACCCTGAGGCCGAGGGGCCCATAGGTAGCAGGAGTGATGCTCATGCAAACAGGACCCATCACTGCCATCTCCTTGCTGGCTACGTGCCCGATGTGGTTCTAATCTCCTACTTTTCAACCCACCCGATCCTCAGTGACTCTGTGTGGTAGGTCTTTCAGTCCCGTTTTAGAGATGAGGAAACTGAGGTCCAGAGAGGTACCTTGTCCAAGGTCATACTGCCAACGAGGGGCAGAGCTGGGACTCCCATGTGACCCCAGATCTGCCGCTCAGTCCGGAGTTTCGGGCCTAACTGCAGCAGGCAGCTTCCTTGCCACAGGGCGGGAACCGTGGGAGGTGGTGGGTGGACCTCTGGCCGTGGGGCACAGGGACTGTACATTTGGGATTTTCTTTTTTTTTTTTTTCAACGTTTTTATTTATTTTTGGGACAGAGAGAGACAGAGCATGAACGGGGGAGGGGCAGAGAGAGAGGGAGACACAGAATCGGAAACAGGCTCCAGGCTCCGAGCCATCAGCCCAGAGCCTGACGCGGGGCTCGAACTCACGGACCGCGAGATCGTGACCTGGCTGAAGTCGGACGCTTAACCGACTGCGCCACCCAGGCGCCCCAACATTTGGGATTTTCAAAGGAATGAAATCGACATTTATCAAATACTTAGTATGAGCCGGAGTCACACACTCTTTGTGCACACCCCAGTTTTTTGTTTAAATTCCCAGACAACTCCATGAGATTGATGCCGATATTATCTGCATCTTACAAGAGGACAGTGAGGCTCAGAGAGGCAAAGTTCCTTTCCCAGAGGCACACAGCCTGTAGGGGGGGGGGGGCGGGGGGAGGAGAGGGGAATGGAGGCAAAGGGGTGTGGGCGATTCCACAGCCTGCGATCTTTGCCCCGAACCCGATGTGGGAAAACGTCATTCCAGCACCCTTTGAATACATTCTTAGCAAGTCACGTGACCCCCATCTGGGTCAGCAAAGGAGGTCTCAAAAGACTAGCCTTTCCCACCTCCTGATGCTGACCCCGCCCCCTAGGCTTGGAGGGCTCTAGGACCCAGCAGCTGGGAAGGGTGGACTCTGTGTGTGTGTGTGTGTGTGTGTGTGTGTGTGTGTGTGTGTGTGTGTGTGCGTGCGCTGGGGGGGTCCCCTCATCTTCAGGTCCCTCCTCCTCCCTCTCTCCAGCCTTTCCCTTTCTCCCCCACCTCTTCCCCCTTTCCTCCCCTCCCCCTCTTCATCCCTCCCCTTTCTTCTCTTCCCTCCCCTCTTCTCCTTCCCCAGCCCCTCCCCCTCCCTCATCCCTCCCACCTCGGTGGTCACATGGGGGGGCACCGCCGGATTTAAGCCTAATCTGCCCTGTGCTCAGCACAGCGGTCTGGCTGTGGGGTGGGAGAGCTGAGCTAGTCTCTGGGGCCCTGGAGAAGGGCCTGGAGGGGGGTGCCCACAGCTGCCCCCTCCATGAGCTTGGGGCTGGAGGAATCGGTGGAGGCCCAGCTGGCACTGGAGACGGTTATCCAGGTGGGTCCTGAGGACTGTGCCCACCCTGTCCGGGGCAGGGGAGCATGGGTTTAGCAGGAATGGATGAGTGGTAGGTACATCTTGGGGTCATGGGGTGGGAGGGGTGGGTGGGAGGGTGCACGGGGGCCCCAGCTTGCAACTCCCAGCCGGACTGGGGGTACAGAGGTGCTCAGAGCAAAACTGCTTTGGCCCCCTTATCCCGGGGCCCTGTGGGAAAAGGGGATCCCTGCTCCCAGATTTAAGGGTTGAGGTGACCTCTGCTAGCACAGTGGAATCCTCTGGGATTGGAGGGTTGGAGCTGGACTGGAGCCCCCAGCCCTGTGCTGCCCCGATGGGTTTTGTGAGCGAGCCATGCGGTTTGGTTCGCTTCTCTGGCCCTCCATGGGGCCTCCTTCCCGGGGCAGGAGGCACTGAAGCGTGCCCTCCCATGGGGCGTTTTTCCGTTGTAGCTCCCAGGCTTCCCTCCGCATGGGGGCTTCCTGAGGGTCTCACGGGCCCCCACATCTTGGGCAGCAGGACTTTGTTCCTCTCCCATCCAGGCCAGGGAAACCAGGGCCCCCAGTCCCCTTCACACTCTCTCCCCCCCCCCCCCCAACAGACCCTGGAGAGCAGCGTCCTGAGGGCAGGCCGGGAGAAGGGCCTGAGCGAGCAGGACCCTGCCCAGGACTCTCAGCTCGCCTGCCTACCTGCCCGCATCAGGGAGATCATCACCCGCAACCTCTCCCAGCCTGAGAACCAAGGTGCCGCTCTTCATTCGCCCCCACAGACACTGCCTGCACCTCACCCCTTCTCACATCCCCCTCTTCCACGGCCGTAATGACAGGAATGACCGCAGCTTCCATTTCTCAAATACTCACTGTGAGGCGGGCACAACCCTGTGATGGAGGGACCCATTTTACAGATGGGGAAATGGAGGCTCAGAGGTATAGCTTGCCCAGAGTCGTTCTCCATGTGACGCTGCGAGACAGTGGGGATGAGCACCCCCACCCGCAGCCCACAGCAGAGACTTAGACCCAAACACCACGTTCTCTCCCAGGGAAGGTGTGAGCTTGGCTGAACCCCAGATTACAGGGGGAGGGCAGCTCAGTTTAGCTCAGGGCTCTGCAGAAGTCCCAGGGATGGTCCTGTCCATTCCCCAGCAGGGCAGAGAGGCTGATGGGCCCCTGTTCCTCCTGCTGGGTGCCGTCTACAACCTCCTGTGTGGTTTGAGAGTCTGGGAAGGGCACACTCAGTTACAGCTGGCGTGTCGGCAGCTCTCCTTGGTGGTGATTCTGGGGCTCCGCCACAGTCCTTGTCCAACCTCTTTGGGACGACCAGGGGTGTTGGGGCCCCTGGGAGCCCCAGGCAAGGAGAGACTTAGAGAACCCTCACCTCAGGCTGAAAGAGCCTGGAGACCTGTGGCGTGTGTCCAGTTCTCCTGGGATGGAAGGGGAGCCCACAGGGCGGGGGACACTTCGACTTCTCCCTTTTTCCCCCTCTTCCTCTTCCTCCTCCTCCTCCCAACATGACCTATACTATCTGAAGCCCTGGCTTCAGAGGTTACATGAAGCCCTTCCCTTAAGTGGGGTCTTCCTGGTCTCCTGTTTACCAATTCCACCCAGGTTACAGATCAGCAAAACTGAGGCCCAGAGAAGAGTAATACTCGGAGAAAGAAGGAGCTAGAATTGCTGGACGGAGCCTCCCTCCAGCACGTTCTGGGCCCGCTGGGGCCACCCTTCGGCGGTGTCTGGGTCCGCTCTGAGTCTAGCCCTAGGCCTGTCTCTTTGCCCACCTTCCTGTTCTTATCTCTGTTTGTAGAGCACCTATCGTGGGAGGGTGTCCTCCTGGACCCGGGGGGGCGGGGGGGAGGAGAGGAAGCCAACCATGTGCCTGCTGTCCCTCTCCAGCCCCGCTGCCGGCCGCGGAGATGGCATCAGTGCTGTCGCTGCAGGAGGAAAACCAGCTGCTGCAGCAGGAACTGTCCCGCGTGGAGGACCTGCTGGCCCAGAGCCGGGCGGAGCGTGACGAGCTGGCCATCAAGTACAACGCGGTCAGCGAGAGGGTGGGTGCTGCCTGGGGGCCGAGAGCTGGGCCACCGTGCGCCCCTGATGCGAGGGCAGGGAGACAGCCAGGCCAGGCCTGTGCCCCGGGCCGAAGGTGGGCCTGGGGTCCGGCTGGGCCGGATGTGGATTGTGGCCCTGCCGACGCGAGTGGCCTCGAGAAAATCACTGTGCTCTCCCAGTTTGTTTTCTGTCTTGGGGAGGCTAGTATGATGTGGGCTTGAGAGTACCTGTCACCAGGGGTGACACCGGGGGTGGGAGCACAGAGAGTAAGACCCCTAGAGACCCCTGCCACCCCTCGAGTGTCTGGACGTCTCTCTGTGCTCCCGTGGGTGGGGCTCTTGGGGCCCACCCAGCGGCGGCTGAACACGGAGGCCGGCAGGTGGAGGGGGCCCAGGCAGCATTCTGCAGGCCTTCTGGGGCCACCACAGACTTGCTGCCACCCCCCGTGGGACTGAGGACCAGCAAAGGAAGGAAAGAGAATCCAGGCTTGCCTCCAAGTCCAGACAGGATTCGCATTCCCCAGGCTTGTGCTGCAGGCTTGTGGGGCTCCCGGGGCAGGGGGTCGCTGTGGGCCAGGGCCGGGAGCACTGTCTCCTTTGGGCCCCCAGTCTTGTGAGAGGTGACGCTAGGGAGTTGATGGCTGCAAGTTCGGGAGAGAGTTGCACGGGGGAAGGAGTGTCTAGATGGGAGATGTGTGGGTTGTAATCACAGTCATAATCGTAGCTACTGGTTATTGAGTGCTTACTGTGTGCCAGGCACTTACTGGGTGCTTTACGTTTGATGCACCAAGCTTGGGACCATGATGATGCTCGTGTAGCAGAGGAACTAACAGGCTCCAAGAGGGAGAGCACTGTGCTTGGGGTCCCACAGCCGGTGAAGGCTAGGTCTCTCTACCCCCAGCCCCAGATGTGCATTGCAGGTTTGTTTTCTGGGTGTAGGAAGAGACGACTGGGCTGGGAGTTCCAGGGGGCAGTTGGAAAGCTGGAAGGACCTCGGACATGACCCTCTGGATGTAACAGAGAGACTGGAGCCCAGAGACTGAGGCTGGCCCAGAACACCCTGTGCGGGAGGCAGAGCCAGGTTAGCCGAGGACCCCTGGGCTGGGCCTGTCCACGCGGGGGCATGCATACTCCTTTTGGGAAGAGGGATATGTGTTCGTGCCTGTGGTTGTGAGGTTCCGCCAGTGTCCTGGTATTTGCTTGCCTGGACAGGCTCCCGACGTGTTGGGACATGCAGAGGAACAGGGTGGGGGGCCCGTAGTGGCCCCAGCTCCGGGGACAGTATAGAGCTACTTTTCCCAGAGTTTTCGGGAGGTGTGGTGGGTGAGCTGGCCCGAATCCCACATTGTTGGTGGTGACGGGGCCTTGAGCCAGCCCTCTTCCAATTTAGCCCTCTCATCTTTTGGCCACTGGCACGATGCCAGGTCCCCGGGGGCTGTCTCTTAAATGCCAACTTCTGACTCATAGTGTGGCTAGCACGGCGCCCTAAGCAGGCAGGGGCAGAAAAGGAGAGGTGGGGGTGGGTGGGTGGCAGGTTTCTTTTCTGCTAACACGTGTTGCTGAGGCTGGGCTGCAGCAGGTCAGAGGCTGGGGTGTGTGTATGGCAGGGGGGGCTGTATTCGTCTAGAAGATTCCCTCGTGGCTGGGGAGGCCCCTGCATAGCATGTAGAGGGGGCCTGGTGTTTCACTTTTGTCTGTCTGAGATGGTGTGAGCGAGGCCCCCACCTGCAGGCAGGGTTTGGGTGCGAATGACCTCAAAGCCTGTCCTGGGGGGTGGGCTCACAGAGAACATGAGAGCCTGAAGATCACTTTATTACAGATGGGGAAATAGGCCCAGAGCAGGGGCATGATAGGCCCAAGGTCAGTGGTGGAGTTGGGTTGAGACCCCTGGTCCAGGGCTCTGTAGTCCTGTGGCACTCTGTCCCTGCTGCCCACTTGTGCCCAGGGTACCGGTGGTGGGGCCTGCCCCGGTGGCCATAAGTGTTACATGCGGGCAGCTTTGGAAGCAGGTCGGTGAGGTTGTTCACTGTTTTAAACCCCGCAGCATCCCTGGGAAAAAGAAGTGGAGGCAAGGTCAAGGTCTGTGTCCTGTTGACGCATGGAGAGAAACTGAGGCAGAGGATCCCAGTGGCCACTTCCCAGGTTCCAAGGAGGACCTCACGGTCCCTATGGAGGCCCCCCCATCTTCCTGTCCCTGTGGAGCAGGTGTTGGGCGAGGCAGCTGCGAATGGGAAGGAAGCCATGGCCACATCCCCTGGGCTCCACAGGACAGACCCCCTGGGCTCCCCCAGTGTCCATGGCAACCTGGACAGAGTGAATGAACGGCGGGTAGTTGGGCAGGGGTTGCTAGGGGAGACAGTAAACTTCTTTCATCCTCAGCGTGGTGACTGCCTCTTTCCCTTTTGAATTACAAGTAAAACTGAAAGGCTGTTTTGTGAGGGGTAGAGTTTGTGGAAAGGGGTGAGGTGTGGCCGGGAGTGGCCCTGGTCTGGCTGTGAGCACTGGGGAAGCGGGCGGAGCACCCAGCAACGGCCTGAACCCCTCCACGTCACAGCAGCAAACAGCCCCCGTGTGCAAAACGCACAGAGCACAGGCCGCGATCGGACCCCACACAAGACACGTCACACGGAAACACGAGTCCCCCGCGGTGATACGCGCTCAGATTCGTCGGATTCGTCACCGGACATAGCATAAGTCACACCGACAGCCGGGCACCGCACAGTCCCCCCCCCCCCCCCCCGTTCACAGCACGTACCACCCAGACGCACAGCCACATGGACAAGACGCACCATCCTGCGGACAACACGACACGTGGTCTCACATCTCACGGACACACACGGCCAGACAAAGGCGTGTGTACCTGCACGTGGCCTAGAGTCGCTGATCCATGTGCCCCAGACCCCCCCACGTACAGGCCTGCATGCAGACATAAAAACATACGAACACACGGGCACCCCTGTCTTGCACCGCAACAGAGACCTGTGACCACAGAGGCCTCCTCGCGGAGGTCCCCATGAAGGCCTGGACACAGAGATACACGGGGTCCCTTATGGAGACAAATGCCAAAACACACCCAGCCGCTGCCAGATACACATGGCATCTCACTGCGCTGAGATGTAAACAGTCTGCCTGTCACCTGCCTTAGGTAGGCTCCAGGCAGACCCTGGTCATGGGCCTGCAGCCTGCCTTCCAGGCAGAAGCCCCCAAGAAGTCCCCACCGGCTCCTCTTTATGGGTGGCACCCCAGTGGCCACTGTCGCCCTGCCCCAGCACAGTGGCCCGTGGCTGAGTGGCCCCTGGGTGTCCTGGGTGTGAATACAGGCCCGGAGGGCTAGCCTGGTCTGGGCCTGGTATTTAGCCAGGGCAAATAACCCTGGAAGCTTTGGAACCCACGCGAATGCCGGGCCTGGGCTAGCAGCCCAGGCAGTGGGGAGGTGGATGGTGAGTGTGGGCCTGGGCTGGAGTCAGCTGGGCTGGGCTGTCTTCCCCTTGATTCTCCCTGACGAGTGTCACTCTCCTCTCAGTCCTGCTCACCCTCAACTGCCCATTCCCTCTTCCCTTCCCCAAAAGCTTGAGGAGGCTGCTGGGCCTCCCGGGGCCAGCAGGTGCCTAAGGGGTTAGGAGGCTCAGCCAGAGTGGGGCACCGCCTGGGCTCACGGGCTCTAACAAAGAAGGGGCTGCCAGCTGCCTGGGGGTGGAGCAGGGTGCTGACGGCAGCTTCCCGCAAGGTGGGAGGTGGGGGTAACTTGGGGCTGAGATGAGACAGTATTAATAAGCGTGCCTTATGTCAGAGAGTTTGTGCCTCTTACAGAGAGAGCACTGCGTGCGTGTCAGGGTGGGGGTAGGGGTGGGGTGGGGACTTCACCTCTGTCACCCTGGGGATGTTTGAGACCGCCCCTGTCCTTATGTGTGTGCATGTCTCTAAGCTCAGATACGCACGTGTATATTTTTGCTTCTGCTTGAATGCATTCACATTTGCTCATGCGATTAATTCATGATCTCCACAAACATGCCACTGCCACTCCTCTGGGTCTAAGATACAACGGGGAACAGAAATCCAGGTTTTCCTGAGCACGCTTTGGGTGGTGGTGGGGAGACATAGGCATGGAGCTAATAATCAACCGCGCGGGTTAGGTGTTTGGCGGAGAGGATCACTGTGAACGGTGCACGGAGGGTGTAATGTTTATCTCCGGGTGCAACTTTGTGTTTTGCATGCAAATGTTCCTGGGCCCACCTGCATGTGTCCATCCACGCCTTGCCTGTGTGTCGATGCATGTTCAGCCTATGTCCATGCACAGCGGCATTACCCTGTGCACGCGCGCATCACATCCCGGGCTTGCCCATCTATGCCTGCAAGGCATTGTGGGTCTGGGCCCAGCCTGGCACCCTCTGCAGAGCTCTGGGCCTGCTTTCCCGAGAGGCCTGCGCCTCTCACCCAGGCACCTTCCCTGCAGCTGGAGCAGGCTGTGCGGCTGGAGTCTGGGGAGCCAGAAACGCAGGAGCCCACGGGGCTGGTCCGGCAGAGCGTGGAGCTGCGGAGGCAGCTGCAGGAGGAGCAGGCCTCCTACCGGCGCAAGCTGCAGGCCTACCAGGAAGGCCAGCAGCGGCAGGCCCAGCTTGTGCAGCGGCTGCAGGCCAAGGTCAGGGCTACCCACTCCTGCTCCTGTCCCCCGTGTGCTCGCTTTGCCCTGTCCCCAGCCCCTGGGGCTAACCTTCCACTCCTCACCCACCCGCAGACCCTGCAGTACAAGAAGAAGTGCTCGGAGCTGGAGCAACAGCTTCTAGAGAGATCTACAGAGCTGGAGCGGCAGCGGCTGAGGGTGGGTGCCGGCGTCGAGGGGCGGGGCGCGAGGCGGTCCCCTCCCTCTGCTTGCCCAGGCTGATGCCCCACTTCTCCCACCCAGGACACAGAGCACAGCCATGACCTGGAGAGCGCCCTCATCCGCCTAGAGGAGGAGCAGCAGAGGTGGGGCGTGGTAGGGAGGGAGGCTAGCTGGTGGGGCTGGCCTCTCCTGCCATGTGTCCACCAGTCCCCTTCATGTCCCCCCCCAGGAGTTCCAGCCTGGCCCAGGTGAACTCCATGCTCCGAGAGCAGCTGGACCAGGCGAACTCGGCCAACCAGGCTCTGAGTGAGGACATCCGCAAGGTGACTTCTGACTGGACACGCAGCCGTAAGGAGCTGGAGCAGCGGGAGGCGGCGTGGAGGCGTGAGGAGGAGGTGGGCACGGGGCTCCTGGGAGGCCACTGGGGCCTCGGGGTCCCAGGCTGGCCGGCGGGGAAGGGCCACCGTAGAGTGGTGAGGACGAAGGAGCCGAGGGGAGAGGGAGAGACAGAGAGGGACGGCCTGCTGGCCCATGAGCCTTTTAGGAGAGGTAAAGAGTTTGCCGTCGTAATAGCTGGCCTTGCTTAGCCTACACGACATGCCTGGCATGCATTTTCTCTTCTGTTCCTCCTAATAACTGTGTGTGGTAGGTGCTGTCATCCTCATTTTAAAGAGAAGTTAAGTCATCCGCCCACGGTCATGCAGCTGGCAGCTGGGATGCAAACCTAGGTCTAGCTCCAGCACTTTCTGCCTTTTGCGCTGCCTCGTGCAGCCGCAGCCCGTGGAGGCGTTGCAACCCGTTCCCTGTGCGAGAGGGAGGCTTGAGAGCCTGAGCGGTGCGCGCAGGCCGGGCGCGGGCCCGGGGGAAGACCCACTTCCCGGACCGACGCCCGGGTCTCCCGCGATGGTTGGAGTTGGGGGAGGAGGCGGAGCTGGGGAGGGGGCGGGGCCGGGGCGGGGCCGGGAGGAGGCGGGGCCGGCCCTCACTCAGCCCGCCTTCCCTCCAGTCCTTCAACAACTACATCAGCAACGAGCACAGCCGCCTGCTCCTCCTCTGGAGGCAGGTTGTGGGGCTCCGTCGGCTGGTCAGCGAGGTGAAGATGTCCACCGAGAGGTGAGGCCCGGCTGGCGGAGGGGCGGCCTGGGGAGACGCTGCAGCCGCTGGAGACAGCCCCGCTTTTTAAATTGAATTCAACTCCGCAGTTGAACTTTAGTCCAATCTAACACACCTACTGTGTGCCAGGCCCTGTAGAGGTGCAGAGACAACTAGTAATAGTTAATTCCTACCACCGTCATGGCAGTCAGCAGGTACTAGGTGTTTACTCTGAGCTAGGCTCTTTGGCTGTTTCGTGTCTTCTGATATGGACAGGGTCCCAGGAGGTGGGAGCTGTGATACTCCCCACTTCACAGATGAGGGCACTGAGGCTCAGAGAGGTAGAGTGACCTCCCCAAGGTCACACAGCAGTAAGTAAGTGGCCTAGTCAGGATTTACAGCTCCTGCTTTTAATCTGCTAGAATGTGCAGCTTCTGCCACAGGACCTCGCCAGCTCTAGTGATGAAAAGATATGGACCCCCCAAATTCTAGACCGAGGAAGTGAGTGGTGAGTGAACAGAACAGAGAGACTATCCCAGATGCTCAGAAGGATGGGAGGGTTGGGGAGGTCAGAGAAACACTTCATAGATGAGGTGGAATTGGCACTGACCTCAAGGGCTGGGTAGGATTTTAACCACCAGAGACAGGGGCACTCCAAGCAGAAGAAAGAGCGTGAGCAAAGGCTCGGAGGTAGGAGGAAATGGCAGCCAGTGGGTCTGGAACAAAAGGCAGGGGAAGGGAGGTCAGGTTGGGAGAGCCTCAAAGGCCCATGTCAGCAGGGGAGCTCGGTCCTGCTTGATCTTTGAGCAAGTGAGGTGGCAGGGAGAGCTGAGACAGGCAGAGTAGTTCCTTTCTTTTTTTCGCGTTACAATTTTATTTAATTATTTATTTGATGATCTTTTGTTAAAGCTTCTTTTTTTAAATTTGTTTTTTTATTTAAAAAATGTTTTTAATGTTTATTTATTTTTGAGAGAGAGACAGACAGAGCATGAGCAGGGGAGGGGCAGAGAGAGAGGGAGACACAGAATCTGAAGCAGGCTCCAGGCTCTGAGTTGTCAGCACAGAGCCCGACGTGGGGCTCGAACCCACAAACTGCAAGATCATGATCTGAGCCAAAGTCGGACGCTTAACCAGCTGAGCCACCCAGGCACCCCAGATGATTTTTTTTTAAGTCATCAGGTATTCAGTGTCCAGATTTCTAATTGGCTCATCAGTGTCACAGATGGTTTTGCTTCACTTTTTGTGTTTACAATTTGTTTGAATCAGGACCCATCATAGATGCTCACCAAATGTGGTTGGCTGACTTGCCTCTTCAGTCTTTTCATTTATTTGTTTAGGAAACTGGGGCAGTTGTCCTGAGTGATTCCCATAGTCTAGATTCTGAGGTGGTGTTTAACACCTTTGTCCCCTGTATTTCTTGTAGATTGGATGTTGGATCTAAGCCTTGATCAGATGCAGGTTCAGGTTTTTGTTTTTTGTTTTTTTTTAAAGAAGACTTCTTCCTAAGTGCTGTGTGCTCTTCTGTCAGGAAACCCCAATGCCTGGGTGCCTCTCTTTGTGTACATTGGAGGCCCTCGATGCGCAGTGCCAAGACTCAGACACTCATCAGGGGTCACCAAATCATGAATGTCCCATTCTGTCACTTCTTCGTGTATTAACTGGAATTCTTCTATGAGGCACTTCCTCTCCTTAGTATTAGGCACCTGGTTGATTCAGGAAAGGAAAAGATTTAGCCTGTTTGATATATTAAAAAAATATATATATGTGTATATAATATATATATTATATATATATGTTATATATATTATATCTGTATATATCTATATATAGCTATACATCTATATATATCTATATATATCTACACATCTATATATCTATATATATTATATCTATACTTTATCTATATATATCTATATAATATATATAACATATATAGATATAATATATATAACATATATATGTATAATGTAATATATATATATTTTAAGTAAGCTCTTTGCCCAACGTGGGATTTGAACTCAGGACACCAAGATCAAGGGTTGCATGTTCTGCAGACTAGGCCAGCCAGTCGTCCCAAATATGTATTATTTTTATTTAGCATTTAAAAATTTAATTATTTTACTTTTGAATCACTTACATATTCACAAAATTCAAATTTCAAAAGGGTGTACAGTGAAAAGTCTCCCTCGCCTTTCTGGCCCAGATGCTTCCCTCCCAGTTTCCTACATGACCTGCCAGACTTATTTTATACAAGAAATACAGCAGATCTCATTCTCTCTCTCTCTCTCTCTCTCTTTTCTGCCCCCCTCGTTGTTCTATACTTTTGGTAGAATTTTGTCTTTGAGTTCTTGAAGATACTTTCTTCACCTAATAGTTATAACTTCAAGGTCGCTCCCTCTTAAGCTCTGAATAGCTGATGCATTTTTCTTGGTTACAGAGTATTCCATTGAATGGATATGCCAGATTTATTTAATAGTAGCCCTCTTTCTTTTTTTTTTATGGCTAAGATTTTTAGTGTACTTATTTTCAATTGTTTTCTATCTAACATTGCTTACCTAGAAGTGATCAATTTTGTTGTGGACCTCTTTAATTAATTAATTAATTTTAATTTGCAGCCACGTTAGTTAGCATATAGTCCAATAATGATTTCAGGAGTAGATTCCAGCGATTCATCCCCTACGTATAATACTCGGTGCTCATCCCAGCAAGTGTCCTCCTTGTCCGTTTAGCCCATCCCCCAACCCACAACCCCTTCAGCAACCCTCAATTTGTTCCCTGTATTTAAGAATCTCATGTTTTGGGGGCGCCTGGGTGGCGCAGTCGGTTAAGCGTCCGACTTCAGCCAGGTCACGATCTCACGGTCCGCGAGTTCGAGCCCCGCGTCGGGCTCTGGGCTGATGGCTCAGAGCCTGGAGTCTGTTTCCGATTCTGTGTCTCCCTCTCTCTCTGCCCCTCCCCCGTTCATGCTCTGTCTCTCTCTGTCCCAAAAATAAATAAACGTTGAAAAAAAAAATTTAAAAAAAAAAAAAAAAAAAAAAAAAAAAGAATCTCATGTTTTGTCCCCCTCCCTTTTATATTATTATATATATTATATAATTATTATATAATTATATGATTATTATATAATTATTATATATTAATGTCCTCCCTTTTATATTATTCTTCTCTTCCCTTATGTTCATCTGCTTTATTCCTTAGTCCTCATATGAGTGAAGTCATATGATATTTGTCTTTCTCTGACTAATTTCACTTAGCATAATGCCCTCCAGTTCCATCCACGTAGTTGCAAATGGCAAGATTTCATTCTTTTTGATTGCCGAGTAATACTCCATTGTATATATATACCATATCTTCTTTATCCATTCATCCATCGATGGACATTTGGGCTCTTTCCATCCTTTGGCTGTTGTCGATAGCGCTGCAATAAACATGGGGGTGCGTGTACCCCTTCGGAACAACACATCTTATCCTTTGGATAAATACCTAGTAGTGCAATTGCTGGGTCGTAGGGTAGTTCTATTTTTAAGTTATGTTTTTACTTTACACAAAGCAATATATATTTTTTAAAATTTATTTTTGAGAGAGAGAAAGCGTGGGGAGGGGCAGAGAGAGAGGGAGACAGAATCCAAAGCAGGCTCCAGGCTCTGAGCTGTCAGCACAGAGCCCGACGCAGGGCTCGAACCCATGAGCTGCGAGATCATGACCTGAGCCAAAGTCAGATGCTTAACTGACTGAGCCACCCAGGTGCCCCACAATATTTTTTTAAGTTATTTATTTTGGGAGGGAGAGATCACAAGTCGGGGAGGGACAGAGAGAGAGAGAGGGAGTGAGAATCCCAAGCACTGTCAGTGCAGAGCCCGATGCGGGGCTCGAACCCACAAACCACGAGATCATGACCTGACCTGGTCAGATGCTTAACTGACTGAGCCACCCAATAGTGGCCCTCTTTTGATGCACATGTAGATTGTCACCAGTATTTCTTACATGAGCAATACTGCAGTGGATCACTTTATACACAGGTCACTTCCCTTGCATTGGGCCATATCTGTAGGATAAATTCTTAGGAGTGTAGTCGGTGGGTCAAAGAACCTGCCCATTGATGCTTTTCAGAGTGCTTCCTAATTGCCCTGCGCTGTGGTTACATCCACTTACCCTCCTGCCAGCAGTGTAGGCACAGCCTGTTTCTCCATAGCCTCACCTACACTGTGTGTTATGGGACTTTTTTTTTTTTTTTTTTTTTTTTTGCCCATCCGATAGTGGCATCCCACTGTTAACATCCTGGGATAGTTTTAGTTTATACTATAGTTAAATTAAACTATTAAACTATCCTGGGATGGTTTTAATTTATACCCCGCCATCCCATCCCCCTTCTGTGCTCTCTCCACCAGGGACCTGCTGCAGCTGGGAGGGGAGCTGGCCCGGACCTCAAGGGCCATCCAGGAGGCGGACCTGGGGCTGAGCGCAGGCCTGCGGCTGGCCGAGAGCCGGGCAGAGGCGGCCCTGGAGAAGCAGACACTGCTACAGGCCCAGCTGGAGGAGCAGCTGCGGGACAAGGTGCTCCAGGAGAAGGACCTGGCCCAGCTGCAGGTGCAGAGCAACCTGGACAAGGCCAACCTCAGTGCCAGGTGCGTGCCTGGGAGGCACCACGTGAGGCAGGCTTCCCTGCGGAGTGTGCATCTGGGGGCGCAGGGAAGAGCGAGTGTTTGTTCACCGGGGCTGGGCCTTTCCCCTGTGTGAGCTCAGCCAGTCTTCCCAGGCACCCCATTTGGCAGAGGGGGAGACTGAGGTTCAGGGGGCTCTTGTCCAGGGCACATTATGAGCAGTTTAACCACTGAGGCTAGAATTTACGCTCCTAGCTCTTGAGATCTAGATGAGTCCCAGAGATAAAGTGAGTGGCCACTTCATTCTCCATTTGTTTGTTTATTTATTTATTATTTATTTATATTTTTGAGAGAGAGGGAGAGAGAGAAGCGGGGCTCATATTCACCCAAAGCAGGGTTCATGCTTACCTGAAGCTGGGCTCGAGCTTACCCAAAGCAGGGCACGAGCTCACCCGATGTGGGACTCGAACTCATGAACTGTGGGATCATGACCTGAGCCAAAGTCAGAGGCTTAAAGACTGAGCCACCCAGGTGCCCTCATTCTCCTTTCATAGATGAGCAATCTGAAGTCCAGAGAGAAGTGACTTGCTCAAGGTCACACAGTTAGGGTGGTGGAACCGAGGGTCCCCCCTGAAGGTTTGGGAAAGCATGAAGGACACATTGCTGGTGGGTGTGAGGAGAGGCTGGGGTGGGTCTCGCATTCACCTCTGTCACTGCTCTTCTTCCAGAGTGACAGAGCTGTCCCTGACAGTGGAGCGCCTTCAGAACCAGAATCTGGAGAAGGATCGGGTCAACAAGGCCCTTACTGAGAAGCTTGAGGCCCTGGTGAGATGCACCTGACCCTGAGATGTGGCAGGGTGGGATCGGGAGGCCGACCAGACCCACAGATGAGGGCCATGTTTGCTAGGACCATCCCTAGCATTCCATTCCGATTTGGTTTCACACCCCCCCCCCTATTAATTGAGCACCTAGTGTGTGCCAGGCTTAGTGGTAAGTACATTCACCTCCTTTATCCCATTTCATTCTTTCAGCAGCCCTGTGGCATGATCCCCATTACACAGATGAGGAAACTGAGGCCTAAGGAGAGATACTATCTAGAGTCTCAGAGCCAATAAGCTGGGGCTTGAAAAGATGCTTGTGCCCTGCTAGCACAGGGCTCCTTCTCTAGGAACTGAGCTGCCTCCCCACCAGAGAGACGCCCTTCAAGGGTATTGCCTGGGTTGGTCATCCTTCTGTGTGGGGCCTGGCCTGGGTCCTATGTCCGGCTCTCCTCCAATAGGCTGTGTGACCTATATAGTAACACTGCACTTCTCCGGGCCTGGTCTGTGCATTGAGGGCATGGGGGATGCCATGGGGTCTACCAAGCATCTGGCCTCTGAGCATGGCCTTAGAGGCCATCTGATGGGTGGGGAGCCAGGGAGGGAGAATAAGGTGGAGATTCAGACTAGGGCAGAGATCCTGACCATCCCTTGTCTCCCCCACACCACTCCAGGAATCCCTGCGGCTCCAGGAGCAGGCGGCCCTGGAGACAGAGGACGGAGAGGGGCTGCAGCAGACCCTGAGAGACCTGGCACAGGTGGGAGGTGGGAAGGAGCCCTGGGCAGGGAGGGGCCGGGCAGCCTGGGGCCACCACGTCCTCTGGTGGCCTTGCGCTGAATCGCAAGCGGCTGGGGGCCCTGGGGACCCATGCTGCTGTTGGACACCCCTGCCAGCTGAGCCTGGCCTCTACCCCGAGGGGAGCCCCAGTCCGAGATGGGGAGGCGCTGCAAATTCCAGGCCCATCTGGGAGAATCGCCCAATGTCGTCTCGGCAATACACGGGAGAATAGCCGGCGTGCCGAGGCCTGTGAGCCAGGGCGGGTGGAATCGGGAGGACCTGTAGGAAGGGAGCTTAGAATGTGCGGCGGAGCGCGGAAGCCGGACACGGGGCGCCCGCCACCCCACTGCGTCGCCCGGGCTTCTTGGTCCAACTAACCCGCGGCCCCCTCCTCACTGGCCTGGCCCCCCACCTCAGGCCGTCCTGTCGGACATGGAGAGCGGTGTCCAGCTAAGCGGCTCTGAGCGCACGGGGGACGCGTCGGACGGCAGCCTGCGGGGGCTCTCGGGCCCCCGGACCCCCTCCCCGCCGCGACGCTCCTCGCCCGGCCGCGGCCGATCCCCGCGCCGAGGCCCATCCCCGGCCTGCTCCGACTCCTCCACGCTCGCCCTGATCCACTCGGCCCTGCACAAGCGCCAGCTGCAGGTCCAGGTAGGCGGGGCACCAGCGCCCTGGGGCGGAGCCAGAGTCCCGGGGGCAAGGCTTGGGGCATCTGGGGCGGAGCCAGTATTGTGGGGGTGGAGCTAAGGAGGGGCGGGGGGGAGGGAGGAGCCTGGGCTGGGCCTGAGCATTTTGGGTGGAGCCAAAACCCAGAGTTAGAGCTACTGAGTCAGGTCCCATGGAGGTGGGTGAGAGCTCTGGGGCAGATCTGAGCCCAGAGTGGGAGGTGCTTGGGCAGCTGGGGGCGGAGCCTGGGGCAGAGCTAGAGTCCTGGTACCGAAATTAGAGAAGAGGTTCCCGGACAGGCAGAGCCAGGACCCTGGGAAAAGGCCTGGGGGGAGGAGCCAGTCTAGGATGAGAGGAACCGGGGGAGCTAGGGGCAAGGAGGAGTCTGGGGGAGAGTCAGAACCAGAATGCAAAGGGGAGGAGCCTAGGAGCCCTGGGATAGTCAGAACCGGGAAGAGGTCGGAATGTGCTTGGTGGTTTGCGTGGAGCTTACTTAGGTCAGTGTGTCTGAGGAAATGGCGGTCAGAGCCCCGGCAGAGCACTCGGAAGGGGGGTGGGGGCGGAAACCTAGTCTGGAGGGCATAGCCCCACTCTCCTGCCTCAGGCTTAGGCCACAGAGTAGGCTGGGTGTGTTCCTGGAATGAGCAGAGAGTAGGGGGCGCTCGAGGAGCTTCCTAGGGCTCCCCCAGACTCAATGGTTCCCCTGCCACAGGACATGCGTGGGCGCTATGAGGCCAGCCAGGACCTCCTGGGCACCCTGCGGAAGCAGCTTAGTGACAGCGAGGGTGAGCGCCGCAGCCTAGAGGAACAGCTGCAGCGTCTACGGGACAAGACCAACGGGGCCACCCAGGCTCATGAGGATGCCCAGCGTGAGGCCCAGCGTCTGCGGGGCACCATTGACCTTCTGAACAGGTGCCTGAGAGGTCAGAGGTGGGGGCCTGGATCTAATGCCAGCCCGAGCCTGTAAGCATATGGATTGCACTTACATGGTCATAACTGGCCATATGTCTGTTAAAATTCAAATTAATTGAGGGCATCTGGGTGGCTCAGTCCATTAAATGTCTGACCCTGATTTCGGCTCAGGTCATAATCTCACAGTTTGTGAGTTCGAGCCCTGGGTCAGGTTCTGCGCTGACAGCACAGAACCTGCTTGAGATTCTCTGTCTCCCTCTCTTTCTGCCCCTCCCCTACTCCCTCTCTTATCTCTGTCTCTCAAAAATAAATAAATATTAAAAAAAATTAAATTAGTTAAACATTTAAAAAAAATTTTTTTTCAACGTTTATTTATTTTTGGGACAGAGAGAGACAGAGCATGAACGGGGGAGGGGCAGAGAGAGAGGGAGACACAGAATCGGAAACAGGCTCCAGGCTCCGAGCCATCAGCCCAGAGCCTGACGCGGGGCTCGAACTCACGGACCGCGAGATCGTGACCTGGCCGAAGTCGGACGCCCAACCGACTGCGCCACCCAGGCGCCCCTAAATTAGTTAAACATTTTAAAAAGTAAAAGTTCAGTCCCTCAGTTGTCCTTGACACATTTTAAAAGCTCAATAGCCACAAATGGCTACAGAACGTTTCTATCATCCCAGAGAGTTCTAATGACAGTGCCATTTAGACTCTGTCATTGGAGATCTTTGAGACAAGAAATTACCCACTCTTAGCTGTCTGGTTATTTTTGTTGTTGTTGTTGTTTGCTGTTTCTCCTCAATGTAACTGCAGAATTAAAAGTTTGAAAAAGGAAGGGGAGGGGTGCCTGGGTGGCTCAGTCTGTTGAGCATCCGACTTCAGCTCAGGTCATGATCTCATGGTGCGTGAGTTCGAGCCCTACGTTGGTCTCTGTGCTGACAGCTCAGAGCCTGGGGCCTGCTTGGGATTCTGTGTCTCCCTCTCTCTCTGCCCTCCCCAGCTTGTGCTCTCTCATTCTCTCTCCCAAAAATAAATAAACAATAAAAATTTAAAAAAAAAAAAAGAAGAAAAAGAAAAAAGAAGGGGAAATAAGAAGGCAGGACCTTCTCACAGCCTCACCTGCCTGTCCTAACCTCTGTTAGGGAGCACTGACTCTGCTCCCCGTTGTGTTTCCTGGCAGTGACGTAGATAAGGCTTCTAGTACACCTGCCATGTGCCAGGCTCATTGCCAAGCGCTTCGGGCAGATTATTTAAATTAGTCTTCCCATCAAACTCCTGCAGGTTGGAGCTGGGGCTATCCCGAGGTTGAAAGACTTGTCCTAGCTGACGCAGCAGTGTGGCTGGGGGTAGAAATTGGAACTCAGGTCCATCTGAGAGCAAAACCCGGGCTCCCCATGCCTTGGAAGGAGGGCCTTATACGTGGCTGTGTTCACGGTGAACTCCTCATCTTGCGTTCTGCTATTTAAAAAAAAATTTTTTTTTTCAACGTTTATTTATTTTTGGGACAGAGAGAGACAGAGCATGAACGGGGGAGGGGCAGAGAGAGAGGGAGACACAGAATCGGAAACAGGCTCCAGGCTCTGAGCCATCAGCCCAGAGCCCGACGCGGGGCTCGAACTCACGGACCGCAAGATCGTGACCTGGCTGAAGTCGGATGCTTAACCGACTGCGCCACCCAGGCGCCCCGCGTTCTGCTATTTTTATTTCATATATCATGTTATATGGTTTTTCCCACCCACTGCGGCCTTCGTGTCTGGTATACTTACCGGTTGCCCCTTCAAGTGAAGAGGCGGGCAGTGGAGGCTATGCCAGCGATCAGCCCTAAGCTGATGCCCAAGCTAAGAACCCCGGCTGGCTCGGAAGGAGGGGTGACACCCCCTGCTCCGTTGCTGTGACCACTGGCACTGGGGCAAGAGGCAACACTCTGTGAACCTCCAGAGTTCCCAGTTGCAGTCCCCTCCCTCCCTCGCTGGCCACCGTATGCAGCTGGGCATACCCAGCTCTACTGGGCCTTCCAGAATTGAGGGGCATTTCCTGGTCATACAGACTGGTCCGTGTGTCCCGAGAGCCTAGCGTGGCCTTTGCCACCTGGTGGGGTTGTTGGCCAGTGCCTCCATCCATTCCCTTGGGTGGGCTGGTGGGGAGAACGAAAGCTGGGTGTCCTCTGACGGGAAGAGTCCGCTCCAGGGAGATGCGGATGAAGTGAGTCGTGCTGGGGCGGGGTCGGGGAAGGCTTCCTGGAGGCAGGTGCCTTAGAGGTCAGAGGACAGGGCTCACGGAAGGACAGCAGCACGGCCCTCTTGGCCGGGGAGAGCCGCCCCAGCAGCGCCTTCAGCTCTCCCTCCTCCTCCAGGGAGAAGGACAGCCTGGCCCGCAGCCTGCAGGCGGCCCAGCAGCAGGCCGAGGAGCTACGGCAGGAGCGAGAGAAGCTGCAGGCGGCTCAGGAGGAGCTGCGGCGCCAGCGGGACCGGCTGGAGGAAGAGCGGGAGGACACGGCGCGGGACAGCGAGCGGACTCGCAGGGAGCTCGAGCGCAGGTGAGCGGCTTCTGGCCTCCCCTGCCCAGAACCGACCTTGGGAGTCCCGACGGTCCTCCCTGGGGGCCGGGGAGGACCGACGGTGTCCCAGACATCCTACTGTCTGGGCACCTCTCTGAGGAAGGGTCTTCTCACCAGCCCCGTTTCGGGAAACTGAGGCTCAGGGAGATACAGTCACTTACCTGGGATCAGAGGACTGCTATGAGGCAGGAGTGTGGACGGTGACAACAACGATAACTAAAATAGCGGTAGTAACACTAATAACATTGTTTAGGGGCGCCTGAGTGGCTCAGTCCGACTTCAGCTCAGGTCATGATCTCGAGGTTTGTGAGTTCGAGTCCCACGTCGGGCTCTGTGCTGACAGCTCAGAGCCTGGAGCCTGCTTCGGATTCTGTGTCTCCCTCTCTGTCTGCCCCTGCCCTGCTCCCACGCTCTCTCTCTCAATAATAAATAAACATAAAAAAATTAATATCATTGTTTAAATTGAAAGAGTAATCTAATATTACCAAGTATTAGACACCATTTTAAGCACTGAGGTTCTCTCCCCCCCCCCTTTTTTTTAACGTGTATTTATTTTTCAGAGAAAGAGAGCAGGGGAGGGACAGAGAGAGAGGATCCCAAGCAGGCTCTGTGCTGTTAGCG
This sequence comes from Prionailurus viverrinus, assembly GCF_022837055.1. NCBI lineage: Eukaryota > Metazoa > Chordata > Mammalia > Carnivora > Felidae > Prionailurus > Prionailurus viverrinus. Next base: position 202,527,666 of record NC_062568.1, on the reverse strand, counting down.
CAGGACCCGACGCAGGGCTCGAACTCACGACCCGTGGGATCACGACCTGAATCAAAGTCAGCCGCTCACCCGACTGAGCCTCCCCGGCACCCCTACACTGAGGTTCTCGTGTTCAGCCCTCATGGCAACTCTGCTGTAGGAGCTCTCATCCCCATTTTGTGGATGGTGAAACTGAGGCATAGAAGGGCCATGTAATTTGACCTAGGTCATCACACGACTAGTTAGTAAAGAGCCAGGCTTTGAACCCAAGCGTTCTGCCTTCAGAGTTAACCTCTTGATCACTGCACTGCCTCCTCCTCTGAGGCATCAGTACCAGTGGTGTTTAGTACATTGTGGTAGAGAATATCGTTCTTGCTTCTGCAGACTGTTGGGGAGATATGTCAGGCACTGTTTTAAGCATTTCATGTTCAGTAGATCACATATCCTTATAACAACTTCGTGAGGTAGCTGTTACCCCATTTTGCAGATGTGAAAACTGAGGCCCAGAGTCCCAGAGTCCCAGAGCCAAAAGTGGTGGGCTTGGCTGTCCTTGTGAGTGAGGCTCTGGCCTCCAGGGCTCCCGTCTCAGGCCTGGTCCCTGGCCTGCGCCAGGGCCGTCTGGCTGCGGGAGACTCTGAGCAGGGAGGTGACGTGGGGCACCCGCCTACCCTGTGTCCCACAGCCACAGACAGCTAGAGCAGCTGGAAATGAAGCGCTCAGGGCTGGCGAAGGAGCTGGTGGAGGTGAGGGAGGCGCTGAGCTGTGCCACGCTGCAGAGGGACATGCTACAGGCTGAGAAGGCCGAGGTGGCTGAGGCGCTGACCAAGGTGGGTCCCCGAGGCCCCAGGCCTTCTCCCTCTGGCCACACACTGCCCCCTGTTTCAGGCTGGCCTCTGACCCTGTGCACAGGCTGATCCCGGCCCCCCAGACCACAGGCTGTCCTCGGACCCCAGTCATAAGTGAACGGACCTCTATTAGTGGTCATGTCCTTGCTTTTCCAGATGCGTCTGGGGCGGTGCTGTTCAGGCCATCCCATCCCACCTCTGGACACAGGTCCTGGGGTCTGTGAGAGCTGGGGACACAGTCCTTGGCGGGTGCCTGCCCCACCCCTGTACTCTGGGTCTTGAGCAGTGTCCCCTTAGACCCTGCTCTGTGGGACCCTCTGACCCCTGCCCTGCCCTACAAGAGCTGGGGTTCCCTTGGCTCCCACACAGCTCTGCTGTGTGTGGTTTCTTTTGAGTAACTTCATAGGCAGCCGGCCTGTAGCGATTGTTTTCTGTCTCATGTTGTGTTTTCCCTCGCCCCCCACCCTGTCTCTGAGGGTGTTTCTCCCCACCCTCCCACCTCCATGCCTCCACCCTCTCCCATCTCCGTGCCTCTGCACGTCGTTTCCTGCCTCTCCCCGCCTCTCCCCTCTCTCCATCTCTCCCATCCGGCTGTCTCTGGCCACCCTGGCCCCCACCCCACAGGCTGAGGCCGGCCGCGTGGAGCTCGAACTCTCAATGACCAAGCTGAGGGTCGAAGAGGCCTCTCTGCGGGACTCCTTGTCCAAGCTGAGCGCCCTCAACGAGAGCCTCGCCCAGGACAAGCTGGGTCTGAACCGCCTCGTCGCCCAGGTATGCCGTGTGCCCGCAGGCCGCCCACCCGTGTGCCCCACTCAGAAGCCCTACTCGCTGAGGTGCCCCAGGCCCAGCCTCGGCCCCCGCCCTTCACCCTCGCTGCATATCTGCCTGTACACCTCTGGCCCTGTACCTGTCGGGACAGGTCCTGGTCCTGTCCTGTGCCTGGTCCATCTGTGCCTGTCCCGGTCACTGCCTCTCTTTCTGTGTCTGTTCTGACTCCATCTGTGTCTTCTCTCTCTCGGTCTGAGAGAAAAGAAGCTTCGTGGACCCTCCTCCCTGCTGCCTCCTCCTCAGTGTCCCCACACCCTTTCCCCCGGGGAGCCTCCCCTGGGCTGGCTGTGATGGGTGGGTGGAGAGGAGGGGGCGTCCGCGGTCCTTCCGCTGGTGGAGGGGCTGAGCTGACCCTCCGGCTGGTTCGCTTGCACCTGGCTGCCGCAGCTGGAAGAGGAAAAGGCGGCCCTGCTGGGCCGGCAACGGCAGGTGGAGCAGGAGGCCTGCTTGGCACGGGAGGCGCAGGAACGGCTGGAGCACCTACGGTTGGAGCAGGAGGTGGAACAGCAGGGCCTGGAAGGCTCCCTGCGGGTGGCCGAGCAGGCCCGGGAGGCCCTGGAGCACCAGCTCCCCACGTTGCGCCAGGAGCGCTGCCGGCTGCAGGAGCAGCTGGCCCAGGTGGGTGTAGGGGGGGTGGGGATGGGAGCGAGGAGGGGGAAGGGGTTTCTGCCTCCCAGCCTCCTGCCTCCTGGGATCCAGGGGATCCCCATCCAGGGGATAGCTCCCAGGCCTAGGAGCGTGATTCTGGGTTTAAGTCCAGCCCTCCCTTTGCTAGCTGGGAGCTGTGGGCAAGCTCCGCAACCGCCCGATGCCTCAGTTGACCCCTCTGTCACGTGGGGCTAATAGTTCTTATCACAAAGGGTTGTTCTGAACAGCACAGTCGCGGAGGCACTTGGTAGACGGCTCACCACCCAGTAAAAATTCATGATACGATACCGGATAGAGAAGTTTTGAATTGGCACCTTAGACTTCTGGGGACCCAGCGGGAAGGCACCTTAGGATTTCAGGAATCCAGGGGCCTTGTTATAGTGCCTGTCCTGGAGAGCCCAGGTTCCTGGGAGGGACCTCTAGGCGGTGGGCTACGGGGCACAGGACACAGGGCTCCAGGGCTCCGCTCTGTTTTGTGTATTCAGCTCCTCTGGAAATTTTCGGGCACAGAAAGCATTCTGGCACTCCCCACACTGAGTGAGGACACTTATTACTTTTTTATTTGAGGAGGAGAATGGGGGAGAGGGGCAGAGGCAGAGAGGGAGAATCTCAGGCAGGCCTCATGCTCAGTGCGGAACCTGACATGGGGCTCAATCCTATGAACATGAGATCATGACCTGAGCTGAAGTCAGGACACTTAACCGACTGAGCCCCCCAGGCGCCCCTGTATTTATTTGTTTTGAGAGACAGAGAGAGAGAGAGAGAGAGAGAACGAGAGAAAATGAGTGGAGAGGGGCAGGGAGAGAGGGAGAGACAGAATCCCAAGCAGGCTCTGTGCTGTGAGCTCAGAGCCGAGGGCGGGGCTCGATCTCACAAACCGTGAGATCATGACCTGAGCCAGAATTAAGAGTCGGACGCTTAACGACGCACTGAGCCACCCAGGCGCCCCCTGACGCTTATTTTGTATGCGTGTACATCGTAGGTCCAGAGAACGCTGTGACTTGTCCAAGTACACACAGCACACACAGCCTGAGGTTGAATCCAGGTCTCCCGCCTGCCAGGCCAGGCCTGGGTCGGGCTCAGGGTCGGGGTGCTGCCTGACGAGAAGCCGGGGAGTTTGGGGAGTGGTACTCATGGTGCCTGGGTCGGGGCCAGCTCTCCCGGCAGCTGAGCGGGCGCGAGCAGGAGCTGGAACAGGCACGGAGGGAGACGCAGCGGCAGGTGGAGGCGCTGGAGCGGGCAGCCCGGGAGAAGGAGGCTCTGGCCAAAGAGCGGGCCGGCCTGGCGGTGCAGCTGGCCGCAGCTGAGCGAGAAAGCCGGACCCTGTCAGAGGAGGCCACACGCTTGCGGTAAGGCCTTAGGCTCTGCCCAGCCCACCCTGGGCAGGCGGTGGGACAGGGGGGAGGGGGGTCTGCCTGGGGCCGCCCTGGCATTCGCCCATGGGGGCAGTTACTTAGGAGCCAGGCTTGCCAACACGTTCTAGCTAGGGCCCAGCCTTCCCCCAGGGAGCGTGGGCCTGGCTGAGCAGGTAGGCTGGCACCTGGCCCACGGCCGGCCACGCCCTGGGAGCCACAGTTTCCTGGGGCCCAGGAGGCTGAGTCCCAAGGCCTCAGGGATTGTATGTGCCGCAGCCTGGAGAAGGAAGCCCTGGAGAGTAGCCTGTTCGAGGTGCAGCGGCAGTTGGCGCAGCTCGAGGCCCGCCGGGAGCAGCTGGAAGCCGACGGGCAGGCCCTGCTGCTGGCCAAGGAGACCCTGACTGGTATGGGGGCCCGAATCGGGGGTAGGGAACTCCAGGCTCCAGCCCGGTCTATATAACCCATCGGGTTCTGGGGGCTCTGGAGGTTGGGAGCACTGGCCCTGGAGTCTGGCTGACCTGAGTTCCGATTCTGCTTTTGCTACTTAGATCTGAGCTCTCTCGAGCAAGCCTCTTCCCTCTCTGGGCCGAAGGTTCCTCATTGGCAGTTAGAGGTGATAATGCTCCTCCTCTACAGCAGTTGCCAGGATGAGGCGAGAAAAGCGTGTGAAGGCCTTGGCCCAGGGCCTGGTTCAGCCAGCGGTGGCTGTTTGTCCTCGTCAGGGCACTTAGGTCTGAGTTCTCTGCAGAGCCACGGACTCTCTCGGCCCCCCACCCGCAGCCCCTCTTCCCTCCGCGTTCCCCACCCAGTGTCTCAACTCAGGGGTTCCTCTTACTCAACGAGCATTTACCAGGCATCTACTTGGGCCGTAAAAATTAATTTTGCTGTCCACATCTACCTGAGCCAGACAGAACCAGGAAGGGGCAAGCTGACAGAGTCTCTGGTGGGCTTCCAACCCAGGAGATGGTGTTTAGATTGTTCCCAGTGGGGTATGACTTCCCCATGGTCACCTCCATTAGTGCTGACAGCCCAGCAAGTATGTTTATAGCAATCAGTCATTAAAGGAGACGCCTTATGGAAAGCCGTGCAGCTTTGGAAAATTACCTGACTTCCCTGAGCCTCCATTTCCTCATCTGTAGATTGGGCATGAGACAAGCCACGTAGGTGTGTTACGAAGGTGTGGTGAGAATATATCTCTCGTGTGCTCAGCCAGGAGTTTGACCCCTTGTAAGCATTCAGTCAATAATGGGGGCTGTTATATGTTTGCTAACCTCCCCATTTGGGGGAGGGAGGTCTTCCTCATGTCGTTTCATTTCTTTGATGCCCTTCGCAGTCGACAGGGAGGGAGACAGGGCCAATAGACTCATGTGGCAGATGGGGAAACTGAGGCCCAGAGAGAGCAGGGAGCTTCTCCAAGGGAACTCAGCTTAGATCCCAGGGGGACCCTCGATCATCTGGGAGCTGCCCACGTGGCTCATCAGGTTTGAGTCTGCTGGCCCATGGGAGGTTCTGACCCAAGGCTGTCCCTTCCTGTGCAGGGGAGCTGGTGGGCCTACGGCAACAGATGACAACTACAGAGGAGAAGGTGGCTCTGGACAAGGAGCTGATGGCCCAGAAGCTGGTGCAGGCTGAGCGGGAGGCCCAGGCCTCTCTGCGGGAGCAGCGGGCCGCCCATGAGGAGGACTTGCAACGACTCCAGCGAGAGAAGGTTCGGGCAGCTGGTTGGGGCAGGCGGGGCTCTGAACCGGTGTCTCCTCTGTGACCTCAGGCAACTCACCCTTCTCACTCTGCATCAGTCTCCAAATCTGTGAAACGGAACCTCATCCCTGTCCCAGGGGCCCTGAGGGCACCTGTGAGGATCCACTGGGGATGCCTTATCAAACATGCAGATTCCCAGGCCCCAAATCTGGTTCGGCCCTGGTGATCCTGATGCAGGGGGTCCACAGCCACATTTGGGAAACGCTGATCTAATGTATAGTAGGAAAGCACTTTTTTTTTTTAAGTTTATTTATTTATTTTGAGAGAGAGAGTGAGAGCGCGTGTGCAAGTGGGGGAGGGGCAGAGAGAGAGAAGACAGAAGATCTCAAGCAGGCTCTGCACCGTCAGTGCAGAACCTGATGCGGAGCTCGAACTCACTCACGAACCAACCTTGAGATCAGGACCTGAGCTGATGTCAGACGCTTAACAAACACTTTCATTTGCTAAGAAGTGCTGTTTGCATACGAAAGACCCGCTCTGGGACCTGAGCACTTAGGCAAAGAGCCAGGTCACCAGAAGACCAAACAGAGCTATCTAAGAGCACTGGTTCTAGAGTTTCTTTGCCTGGGTTTGGACCTGATCTTGGTCATATATTGGTTAGGTTGCCTACGGCCTCAGTGCCTGTAACGATGGGGATAATGATAGTATAGAGTATTGTGAAGGTGAGGTGAGATAATCCATAAAAAGGGTTTGGAATAATGACTGGCACTTCATAAGTGCTCCATAAACGCTGATTGTTATTACTATGGCCCTAAGATACTGTCCAGAGCCCCGTGTTGGACAGGGCTGCGTCTCTCAGCAGTTCAGGCTGTTGCTTTATGACTCCAGGGGCCACCACATCGCACCTAGAGTCAGTCGTCTTAGATTTGGGTGGATAGTATTTCCCTTCTCCAGCAGGGGGCAGCAAAGATTTGAAGAAGGGGCACCTGGGCCTACTTCTCGCAAGGTTGCTAGGGCCTACTGCTGGGGCCAAGTACCCGCCTGGGACCACCAGGGGGCCGTTCTTTCTTTTTTTTTTTTTTTTTTTTTTTAAATTTTTTTTCAACGCTTATTTATTTTTGGGACAGAGAGAGACAGAGCATGAACGGGGGAGGGGCAGAGAGAGAGGGAGACACAGAATCGGAAACAGGCTCCAGGCTCTGAGCCGTCAGCCCAGAGCCCAACGCGGGGCTCGAACTCACGGACCGCGAGATCATGACCTGGCTGAAGTCGGACGCTTAACTGACTGTGCCACCCAGGCACCCAAGGGGGGGGGGGCGTTCTTTCTTTGCCTGTGGGTTCTACCTACTCACCCATCCACCTGGTCCCCAGGGCGCCAGACTCCTGTGTCCTCTCCGACTCCTCCTGTGCCTTCTGGCTTGGCCTCTTAACATCACCGAATCTGTTCTCTTCTGTCGGGCTGCTCTGCCATCCCCAGACCCCCTTTGCTCCCCACAGCCCACCCCGCCCCTCACTACCTCAGCCCTGATCCCCGTCCCTCTTCCACAGCTTCCAAACCGCCCCTCGATCCAGCTCATCCCTAGCTTGCCCCGACTCTTCTCAGAATCAGCCTACCCCTCTCTACAGCCCACAGGGCCTGGTCTGGCCTGGCCGCTGCCCGTGGCTCTGATGCATGTCCCCTCGTAGTTCAAGCTCCAGTGACCTTAGATACAGTGTGTCGGGTTTTCTCTTTCCTCCGGGCCCGGGGCTGGCCTCTGGGTTTGGGATTCTGTTTCTCTCTTGACCTGACGGACTGCGGCTCATCTGTTCTTTGGGAAGTGTTCTCTGGCCCCCGGGCCAGGCTCCTGCCACTCCCTGGGGCGCACACAGCCCCGGCGTGACCCTGTCACAGCCCTTACCATTCACCCCACCTTGTAGTTGCCTGGTGGCCTGCCCTGCCGCTCAGGTTCTGGGCTACAAGTGGCTCTCGCTGGCCTGAGGTCGGTGAGGGGCCGCCTGAGTCCAGCCTTGCGGGTCACACGTGCCTGGGGCCTGGCCCGCAGGAGGCAGCGTGGCGGGAGCTGGAGGCCGAGCGGGCCCAGCTGCAGGGTCAGATGTACCGGGAGCGAGAGGAGCTGTTGGCACGGCTGGAGGCAGAGAAGGAAGAGCTGAGCGAGGAGATCGCCGCCCTGCAGCAGGAGCGTGACGAGGGCCTCCTCCTGGCCGAGAGCGAGAAGCAGCAGGTTCGTGAGCCCCGGGGTGGCCTCCGCTGCTGCCCCAGGGTGGCCTCCGCTGCTGCCCCAGGGGCCCCTGTTCTCCCGGGGCTGGTCCCTGTTCAGCCGCTCAGTATCTGGGAGCTAGGAGTCCCTCTCTGGGTCTCAGTTTCCTCACCTGCAGGATGGGGGGACTCCAGGGGTGTGTGTGAAGCATTGCTGAGACCACGTTCAGTGAGCCGTGCCTGGTACATGGTGGGAACTCCCGGAGCGGCTGTCACATTCGTGGCACTGTGAGCACTGGGTCCCAGAAAGCTGACCCACAGCCTGCCATCCCTTCTGCCACTCCAGGCTGGCCATGGTGTCCCCGGGGCTGCCTTCTGAGAAGTCCTTGCGTTGCCCACGTGTAGCAGCTGAACCCTCCTCAAAAGAGCTAACTCCTGACTTTCCCATACCGTAAAGGAGACAGGCCTGTCCTTACTGGCTGTGTCACTCTGAGCAAGCCACTCTGCCTCTTTGAGTCGAAGCGCCAGGATTACCGTGGGAAGTTGGCAGGATTTCTAAGTTGTGTCCACGTCCAGACTTGCTGTTCTGGCGGTTGTGCCCTTTTCGGGGGCTACGGAGGGGCTGAGTCCGCACCGCTGCCCCGGGTCCACCTGTGGTGACCCAGACAAGGCACTGAGCCCCCGGGGGGCACATTTCCCAGGGCAGGGTGGGGGAAGGGCCCAAGCGTGCCCCCATGACCAGCCGAGCCCCCAAGCCCTTTGCTCCCCGCCTCTGCCCAGGCCCTGTCCCTGAAGGAGTCCGAGAAGACGGCGCTGTCGGAGAAGCTGATGGGTACACAGCACAGCCTGGCCGCCATCTCCCTGGATTTGGAGCGGCACAAGAGAGACGCCCAGAGCCGGCAGGAGCAGGACCGGGTAGGGCAGGCCAGGCAGGTGGGCCTCCATCCGAGCCAGGAGGCACGACCCTGCTTGGAGGGGCCCCCTCTCCCAGGCTGTGGGGGGAGCTTCAGCCCCTCCGTGGGGTCCCCCACGAGAGGGAGGTGGCACAAGTCTGCCCGGTGAATCCTAGTCTGAGGGAGAGAGCGGCTGTGGGCACAGCACTCACTGGGCATCAAGGGATCAGCAGACGGTGTGGCAGGCCCGCGGGAAGGGCCGCGTTTGGAGCCGACCCTCCTGGAAACAGCCGGGGGAGGGGGAGGGGGACGGGAGCACCAAGTCTGAGGAGTCCTGTCTGTCCTAGAGCACTGTGAACGCGCTGACGTCCGAGCTGCGGGACCTACGGGCCCAGCTTGAGGAGGCTGCCGCAGCCCACGCCCAGGAGGCCAAGAGGCTGCAAGAACAGGCCCGAAACCTGGACAGGCAGCGGGAGTCCTCCATGCGCGAGGTGAGCCATTCCGGGCAGCACACCCTAAATGCCGCGGGGGGCCTGGCCCACTAGGGGCCCAGAAGAACGTGTAAGGTTTGTCCCTGCATTTGAGAGCGAGCGAACAGCCAATGTAGAAAGGAGGCGGTAAGCCTTTATTAAACGCTCGTTGTATCTGTCTGGGACTCGGCACTGGTGGGGTCCCTGCCCTCTTGGTGTCCCTCCATAGAAAGATCCTGGTGGATGATTATTTCAGGCCCAAACACCACTAACTCCAGCACGCTCTGCCCCCGAGTCAGAACTCACACCTGTGGTCTGAGTCGCTGCAGAGCCGCGGGGCAGGTGCCTGTGGCCGGGGATACAGGTGCGGGCTGGCTTCTGCCAAGTGCCAGCTCCGGCAGGGCCCGTACCCTGTCCCGTGACAACCTGCCACCCTCGCAGGCAGAAGAGCTTCGGACGCAGCTGCGCCTGCTGGAGGACGCCCGTGACGGGTTGCGGCGGGAGCTGCTGGAGGCCCAGCGCAAGGTGCGTGACAGTCAGGATGGCCGTGAGGCCCAGCGCCAGGAGGCCAGCGAGCTGCGGCGCAGCCTGGGTGAGGGCGTCAAGGAGCGCGAGGCCCTGCGGCGTTCCAACGAGGAGCTGCGGGCGGCCGTGAAGAAGGCTGAGAGCGAACGGATCAGGTGGGGCAACGTGGGGGCAGGGGCCAGCTCAGTCCTTCACCGGGCCCATCCTTCACCCTGGATCACGTCCCTGGAAGCTGACTTCACCCCCAGGGTTCTGGGGAAATCACACAGATGGGGAGTCTGTGCCCTTGAACCACAGCTGGCCACGTGGGTGGTTTTAGGCAATTTTCCCATCTGAAAGAAGGGGAAAGGAAGCAGCTGACCCCACCTGCTGGTGTCACCCTGGAGACTAGCCCCAACCCTGGAGTCACCTGTTGGCCTCTTGCAGCCTCGGGCCTGGCCCCCGGCCCTACAGGGCTTAGCTCAGGAGGGGCCACGTGGGCAAGTAACACTTGGGGCACCTCTAGGCCAAGAGCCAGTCCGACCAACTCCAGGGATTAGGGAAACAGACTTTTTTTTTTTTTTTTAAAGTTTATTTATTTATTTTGAGAGACAGAGCAAGCGGAGGAGGGGCAGAGAGAGGGGGAGAGAGAATCCAAGCAGGCGCCTCACTGTCAGCGCAGAGCCTGACGTGGGGCTTGAACTCACGAACCACGAGATCGTGACCTGAGCTGAAATTAAAAAGAGTCTACACTTAACCCACTGAGCCACCCAGGCCCCCAAGGAAAACAGGCTTCTGTGTAGATCCCCACCCTGCACTCTTCCCGGGACCCGTGGCTGCCGCTGACCTCTGCCCTCTGCCCTCTGCCTCCCCCCCCGCCCCCACTCCAGCTTGAAGCTTGCCAACGAGGACAGGGAGCAGAAGCTGGTGCTCCTCACGGAGGCCCGGGTGGCCGCGGGCAGGGAGGCCGAGGAGCTGCGGGCCGGACTGCAGGAAGTGGAGCGCTCGCGGCTGGAGGCCCGCCGGGAACTGCAGGAGCTCCGGCGGCAGGTACCCGCCCCGGGCCCTTGCTGCGTGCTGCCTCTTGTCCAAATCTCAGAGGAATCCATGAGCAACAAAAGGTGTAGACCCTGTGAGATGGATGGGGAGCTGGCGAACACTTGTAAAGAGCCCGGCAGTAACTATTTCCAGCTCTAGGGGCCATACGGTCTCTGTCGCGATTACTCAACTCTGCCAGCAGGGCGAGAAAGCAGCCCGACACAGTACGTACATGTGTGGGCGCGTGTTCCATGAACACTTTGTTGATGGGCACCGAAATTCGATTTTATTTCATTTTTCGCGTGTAAGACATAATATTCCTAGATTTAAAACAAATTATTTTTTTTAATGTTTATTTATTTTTAAGACAACGCGAGAGACAGAGTGCAAGCAGTGGAGGGGCAGACAGAGGGAGACACAGAACCCGAGGGGGGCTCCAGGCCCTGAGCTGTCAGCCCAGAGCCTGACGCGGGGCTCGAACTCACGAACCGTGAGATCATGACCTGAGCCGAAGTCGCATGTTTAACCGACTGAGCCACTCAGGCACCCCTGTTCTTGGATTTTGTTTCCACCATTTCAAAATGAACCATGTCCAACTATTTACAAACATGTAAAAACCGTCCTTGGCTCAGGCTTTCCCAGAAGACTTACAGAACAGGCAAGAGCCCCATTTGGCTGCTAGGCTCTACCTCGTCCAGAGATATCACAGCGTGACTATCAAACTCTCTTCATCTCCCACCAGGGCCCCCCCTTTACCACTTTGGGCTCCTTCCTGTTGGGTTGAAGTCCTGGGAAGCCACAGGAGTGTCTGAAAGGAAGTCACATTTATGTGCCAGGCTCTTGCTGGGTGTGGTGCATGCAGCCTCCTCACTCTAGCGGCCTGGGGTAGATGGGCCTTACCCCCCACCTGCTCCTGTGGGGAAATGGGGGCTTAGAACATACCTTTGTATTCTGCTCATCTGAGATTAAATCCCAGTCTGCTGCTTGTGGGCTGTGTGGCTTTGAGCAAGTCACTTCTCCTCTCTAGGCTCCATTATCTATTGAATAAGGATAATGTCAGTACCTGCCCTGTAGACAGTTGTGTGAGACCAAATGAGTTCGTACAATCGAAACGCTTAGAACAGATGGGGACACGTGGTAAGCACTCCGTAGGTCAGGCATCACTGTAGAGGAAGGTGACCAGGAGGCCTGTGGTTCCTGCCCTGCAGAATTCCTTTTCTGATGCGGGTCCACCACGCCCCAAGATAAGTAGTTGCGATTAGGCAATAAATGGAGGTGATTGGTGTCCAGGTGCCTGGCATGGCTGGAGCTCGGTGAAGTTATCTGGAGCAGGTCCCCAGTGGATTCGAGGTGGTGTTCAATGTCTGTGTCCCTGGAGCAGTGGGTCCTGAGTGCTCCCTGTGCCTGGACAGGACAAGGTATAGGGGCAGAGTTGAACGGGCCCTCGCCACCCTGGGCTAGAAGGGGCTGTGGATGCCGAGAGTGGATGCTGGGTCCTACCTGTCTGCTCTCTCTCACAGATGAAGGTGCTGGACGGTGAGAACACCAGGCTGGGCCGGGAGCTGGTGGAGCTGCAGGGCCGCCTGGCCCTGGGCGAGCGGGCAGAAAAGGAGGGCCGGCGGGAGGCCCTGGGCCTCCGACAGAAGCTGCTGAAGGGCGAGGCCAGCCTGGAGGCCATTCGGCAGGAGGTAACTCGGGTGTGGATGGGGAGGGTCTTAGGAGGCAGTTGGGGGTGCCCTGGGTTTCCTCCCCACCGTCAAGAAGCGGGTGGGGACTCCAATGCTGGAGTCATTCTGAGACATCACTCCGGAGGACTCGTTTCTGTCCTCTGCTCCTTGAGATTCTTCTCCAGGTATAATAGTAATAACAGCTGCGGGAACTGTGTAGCAGGGGTGAGGGGGGTAGGGGGAGCTCTGTAGACATAACCTTGTTTGATTCAGCAGCCTAATGAGGCAGGCTCTCTTACCCCATTTTTCACAGAGAACCAGACACTTAGGCTCAGAGAGGTCAAGGGGTCTACTCAAGATCACACAGCCACCCAGGTCTGTCTGACTCCCAAGCCCATACTTTTTCCATTCTGCTTTTCTGGCTGTTTTCACTTTAGTGCATCTACTGTGTGACCTTGACTAAATCACTTGACCTCTCTGTGGTTCAGAGCACTGATGGGATGGGGGCCCCAGCATTAAGTCCTGGCATCCAGGGGCTCTGTGAATGGTGGTTTCTAGTGAAACTGATGGCTGTGAGTGGTTGATTTATCCTCTAAACCAGAGGGGTATGTGTGGGATCATGCGCTCCATCAGAAAATAATTTTTTAGTACATGCCCCATTGTGTGATTTATTGATAAGTTATGTGCACTGAGAGACAGTACAGCCTACTGGTTGGAAGAACAGCCACTGGAGGGGCGCCTGGGTGGCCCAGTCGGTTGAGCGGCCGACTTCGGCTCAGGTCCTGATCTCACGGTCTGTGAGTTCGAGCCCCGCGTCAGGCTCTGTGCTGACGGCTCAGGGCCCGGAGCCTGCTTCGGATTCTGTGTCTCCCTCTCTCTCTGTCCCTCCCCTGCTCACACTCGCTCACACTCTGTCAATCTCTCTCTCAAAAAATAAATAAACATTAAAAACATAAGAAAGAAGGAAGGAAGGAAGAAAGAAAGAAGGAAAAAGAAAGAAACCAGCCATGGAGCTACTGTGCTTGGCTTTGAATCCTGGCTCCGAGCTTACTAGCAGTTTGGCCTTGGCACATCTGCTCTGTGCCTCAGTTTCCTCCCTTGTAAAATGGAGATGATTCATGGTGGTAAAGTTTTTTGGGGAAAGTTCTTAGTCCCTGGCACTGATAAGTCCTGTCCAGGGAGGTGTGGGCTGTTAGTTTATTACTAATAAATTGTATATATTACAAGGCATGTACACAGAAAGAAGAGAAAAAAAGATTCTAGTAGTTAGTTAATTCCCACTTTCCCGTGGATATTCCTGAACAAACTGCCTGGGTGGAGACCACTAAAGAAGCAGGTGTTGTGCCAGCCACTTTTGGGTGGGTGGGTTCCAGGCTGGGCCCGGGAGGCGGGGCGTCGGGTTGGGGTTGGCCTTGCTGACCCCCACCTCCCGGCGTTGCCCGACCCAGCTCCAGGGAGCCCAGAGGAAGCTGCAGGAACAAGAGGGCGAGTTCAGGGCCCGCGAGCGAGGCCTGCTGGCCTCCCTGGAGGAGGCACGCGGCGCCGAGAAGCTGCAGCTGGACCACGCCCGCAGCTTGGAGCTGAAGCTGGAGGCGGTGCGGGCCGAAGCCGCGGAGCTGGGGCTGCGGCTGAGCGCGGCCGAGGGCCGGGCGCAAGGCCTGGAGGCTGAGCTGGCCCGCGTGGAGGCGCAGCGGCGCGCAGCCGAGACCCAGCTGGGCGGCCTGCGCTCAGCTCTGCGTCGGGGCCTGGGCCTCGGGCGCACTCCCAGCCCGGCCCCGCTGCCCTCGCCGGGCTCGCCGGCCCGGGGCGCGCCCGCTGGAGGTGAGTGGAGCCACGAGGGAAAGGGCGGGGCGGTGGGCGGGCTTCACTGTGGCCACGCCCCCGATCAGGTCGGCTCCGCCTGAGAGCCGGCCGCTGTCTGGGCCATGTCTCTCTTTTAACGGACCAGTCTCTTTTTTTTTTTTTTTTTTTTTTTTTTTTTTTAATTTTTTTTTTTTTCAACGTTTATTTATTTTTGGGACAGAGAGAGACAGAGCATGAACGGGGGAGGGGCAGAGAGAGAGGGAGACACAGAATCGGAAACAGGCTCCAGGCTCTGAGCCATCAGCCCAGAGCCCGACGCGGGGCTCGAACTCACGGACCGCAAGACCGTGACCTGGCTGAAGTCGGACGCTTAACCGACTGCGCCACCCAGGCGCCCCAATTAACGGACCACTCTCAATCCCGCCCCATATCACTTTCCTTCCCTTTGGGGAGTCTGCCCAGGCTCTTCCCCTTCGCTGATTTGTGTTCCTCTGGTTGCTTCATTTTAAAGGAGGTGCTGGTGCTTTTTATTTTTAAGTGTTTTTCAGAGAGAGAGAGAGAGAGAGAGAGAGAGAGAGAGAGAGCGCGTGGGGGAGGGGCAGAGAGAGAGGGAGACAGAATCCGAAGCAGGCTCCAGGCTTTGAGCTGTCAGCACAGAACTGGACGCGGGGCTTGAACCCAGGAACCGTGAGATCATGACCTGAGCTGAAGTCCAACGCTCAACCGACTGAGCCATCCAGGCGCCCCTGATGGTGCTTGTTCTTAATGCCCCTGACTCCTCTGAGACTTTGAGGCTCTGTCCTCTATAATTGATCCTCACTCCCTCTCTCCAGCAGTCTCCCACCCCTAGCTTGATACCCCTTCACACTAGACTTGTGACCCCAGCATCACAGCCAGACCGTTACCTACCCGGCCTAAAACCTCTTCCAGCAACTCCTTCAGAAATCGTTCCAGTCCCATTTGTTCCCAGGGCCCCGTGGATGACTCCGGGAAAGTCAGCGCTGTGCTATAGCAGGGGTGAGCACACCTTTGGAGAGCATCCTTGTCTCAGCCTGACATAATTCTATCTTGACTCCTAGGGCCTAGAATAGAACCTCTGGAATCTTAGCACCGTGGGCAATTCACTATGGGATACTGAGTTGTTGCCTCTTCAGATCCACAGATTGAACCCCTGGATCACATTTGATCAGTTATGCAATACTTATTAAGCGCTGGCTGGGTGCTCAAGACAGCTTCACTATGGGATGGAGCAGTAAACAAACTGACTGGCGTTTCTGCGCTTAGGGAGTTTCTAGTCTAGGGAGAGGCGCAGACAATAAATGTGATATAGAGAGGAAATCGAGAATGTTCTGGGTGGTAGTAAGGGCTGGAGAATAGGTAAGGACAAATGCATTCAAGGACATTGCTGGTGAGAATGTAAAACAGCACAGCTGCAGTGGAAAACAGTTTGGCAGTTCGTCAAAAAACTTAGAATTACTGGCAGCCTGAGTGGCTCCGTCGGTTAAGCATCCAACTTCGGCTCAGGTCACGATCTCGCGGTTCATGAGTTCGAGCCCCACGTCAGGCTCTGTGCTGACGGCTCAGAGTCTGGAGCCTGCTGCGGATTTCGTGTCTCCCTCTCTCCCTGCCCCTCCCCTGCTCAGGCTCGGTCTCTCTCTGAAAAATAAACGGTTAAAAAAAAAAAAAAAACTTAGAAAAACACTTAGAATTACCATGTGCACCAACCATTCAGAGCATCATAAAAGGTGGAATCAGGGGCGCCTGGGTGGCGCAGTCGGTTGAGCGTCCGACTTCAGCCAGGTCACGATCTCTCGGTCCGTGAGTTCGAGCCCCGCGTCGGGCTCTGGGCTGATGGCTCGGAGCCTGGAGCCTGTTTCCGATTCTGTGTCTCCCTCTCTCTCTGCCCCTCCCCCGTTCATGCTCTGTCTCTCTCTGTCCCAAAAATAAAAAAAAAAAAAAAAAAAAAAAAAATGTAAAAAAAAAAAAAAAAAAAAAAAAAAAAAAAAAGGTGGAATCAACCAGTGTCCATCGACAGATGAGTAGATAAACGAAATGTGGCGTAACCACACAAAGGAATATTATTCAGCCTTACAAAGCAATGCTATTCTGATCCGTGTTACAACATGGATGAGCCTCGACAATATTATGCTAAGTGAAAAGCCAGTCGCAAAGGGACGCTTGCGGGAAATACCCAGAAGAGACACATGTATAGAGGTAGAAAGTAGATTAGAGGTCACTAGGGACTGGGGGGAGGGGAGGCTCGGGAGTTAACTGCTTAGTGGGCACAGAGTTTCTGTTTGAGGCCGTACCTGTCAGTTTGCTGGGGCTGCAAAACCGAGTACCTTAAACTTCAGTTTGTGTCTCATTGTTCTGAAGGCCAGAGTCCCAGATTAAGGTGTCAGCGGGATCATGCTCCTTCTGAAGTCTCTAGGGAAGGATCTGTTCCAGGCCTCTCTCCTGGCTGCCTATAGTTCCTAGGCTTGTGGCAGCAGGACCCAAGCTTCACCTGGCCTTCTTGTGTGTGTATCCAAATTCCCCCTTTGTGGGGCGCCTGGGTGGCGCAGTCGGTTAGGCGTCTGACTTCAGCCAGGTCACGATCTCGCGGTCCGTGGGTTCGAGCCCCGCGTCGGGCTCTGGGCTGATGGCTCAGAGCCTGGAGCCTGCTTCCGATTCTGTGTCTCCCTCTCTCTCTGCCCCTCCCCTGCTCACGCTCTGTCTCTCAATAATAAATAAACGTTAAAAAATTAAAAAAAAAAAAAAGGCCACCAAAATGGATGTAAAAAAAGCATTTGATAAAATTCAACATACAGTTATGATCCAAACTCTTGGAAAACTAGAAAAAGGTTTCCTTAACTGATAAACTAGTTCTCCAAAACCCTACAGCAAATATTACATTTGACTCCTGTATTTAATATTGTACTGGAAGTCTCAAAGGTCCTAGCCGTTACGCTATGGTAAGAAACATAGAATTAATGTTTTAAGGTTCAGGAAGGGAGAAACAAAACTGCCACTATTTACAGATCACGTGATTTTTCTATGTAGAAAATACAGGAGGGGGCACCTGGGTGGCTCAGGCAGGTAAGCATCTGACTTCGGCTCCGGTTATGACCTCATGGTTTGTGAGTTCGAGCCCCGTGTCGGGCTCTGTGCTGACAGCTCAGAGCCTGGAGCCTCCTTTGGATTCTGTGTCACCCTCTCTCTCTGCCCCTCCCCTGCTCATGCTCTCTCTTTCTCAAAAATAAATAAACGTTAAAAAATTTGTAAAAAAATACAGAAGCTACAACAAATTGTTAGAACAAGTGAGAACCTTTAGTAGGGTTGCTGGAAACAAGATCAACATACAAAAGTTAATTATATTTTATTATATCAACAGAAGCAGAACACGTTTGTTGTTTACTGCCAACAGCAGAATTGATAAAATATCATTTATACTGGCAATAAGAAATCTGTCCCCCAAAGAAAACACCAGATCTAGGTGACTTTACAGATAAGGTCTACTATCCAAGGAAAAAATAATTCTAATCTAATATGACTTTTATGGAGACAGCCATAAATGTTGAGAGACGTTAAAAGAAACCTAAATAGGAGAAATGATTGTATGTATCAACAAACTCACGATTATAAAGATGTCAGTTCTTCCAGATTCATCCATAGATTGAATGGTATTTCGGCAAAATTCTTTCTGTGTGTGTCAAACTTGACAAGCCAATTCTAAAACATCTATGGAAAAACAAAGACTAAGAAAGCCAACACACTCTTGAAGAAAAAGAACTACATGGCCAGGGGTAGGGGCTTGCCTTGCCAAAGATAAAAGTTAATATAAAGTTTTAGTAATTCAGGTGCTGTGCCACTGAGACCAACACTGCTTGTGTGGTCAGGGACCAGACCTGCATGTCCAAAGAAACCTGATCTGTGTTGGAAAGCTGGATCTGTGATGGACTTTCCCAAAAGTCTCAAAAGTATTTGGATAATTGAGAATCCATACAGAAAAATAAAAAAGAAAGAGACCCTTCCATCACCTTTTAGATAACATCAATTTCAGTTAGACGCACCACATTTTTTTAAGTTTTTTATTTATTTAGGTAATCTGTACATCCCTTGTGGGGCTTGAACTCACAACCCCAAGGTCAAGAGTCCCATGCTCTTCTGACTGAGCCAGCCAGGCACTCCTAAATAGATTTGAAGATTAAATACAAAAGACAAAACTGTAGCTTTTAAAAGACAACATAGGAAAATATCCTTACGGCTTTAGGACAGGAAAGGATTTCTTAAAACACACACACACACACACCCTGCTAACCATAACGTTACTAAATGTTATTTAATTAAAATTAAGAACCTGAGAAAAAGATGGCTAGGAAAGCATATTGTATGTTATATATATTATCACAGCAAAGAAATTTAAAAAAGAATTTTAAGAGAGAGAGAGTGCAAGCAGGGGAGGGGCAGAGAGAGAGGGAGACACAGAATCCGAAGCAGGCTCCAGGCTCTGAGCTGTCAGCACCGAGCCCGATGTGGGGCTCGAACTCGCAAACCATGAGATCATGACCTGAGCCGAAGTCAGATGCTCAACCTACTGAGCCACCCAGGCGCCCCAGAAAATTTTAAAGATACAGCAAGGGCAGGGGTAGGGGTGTTTGTGTGGGAAATGGAGAGCTCCGGTGAGGAGGTGGTAGGTGGGGGAAGGATGGGTGGGAGAGGAGACTCTGAGGACAAGGGACAAGTGGAAGGTCCTGACTGGCAGTTCCCCTGTCAACACCGAGGGGACAGCAGGCACGGGGCAGTGAACAGGTACAGACGAGTGGGAGGTGAGGACGTGAGGACAAAGGACACGCCTGAGTAATCCTTGCAGGCCACTCTGTGGGAGGGGCCCTTGGGGGCAGTGGGTAGACATCCTGCTCCAGGTCCTGTGGCTGTTGACAGAGCCGTTGGGCAGCTTAGGTGTCACTTGCGAAGGCAGGAGGAAGCTATGGGCAGGTTGACGCTCTGCCCTGTGGTTCCGATTCTGACCTCCAGGTGGCGCCCTGTCCCTGTGCGCCCCTCTGGCCTCTTCAAGCAGACAGAGTTCATTTCTCTTTCTGGAAGTAGGGCTACCTGGTTCTAAATCCCATTGCGGGATCTTCCCAGCTTGGAGACCAAGCAGATCGCTTAACTGCTTTGAGCGCGTCCAGCCTGTGAAGGTTCTTACTCCTCAGAGAATTATCGTGAAGTTGGGATAGGCCGTCAGTGCCTGGCAGATAGGAAGCAGGGAGATGTTGAGGTGGTGGAACAACCACCCTTGGACTGGGCCCTGGGTGTGCAGCCCTCACAGTGCCCCTGGTCTTGGCGGGGAGGCAGACCTTGGAGCCTCATGACCCAGCCTGGGATCAGGGACACGTCTGGGGAGCAGATCTAATGGAATGGGCCAGGCAAAGAGAGGCCGTTGGGGGGAGAAGGGGACAGCATGCACGAAGGCCCTGGTCCCTGAAGATGGAATGTTCTAGAACTTGGGAGCCGAGGGTCATGTGGAATGGACGGCTTGTAAAAGGTGAGAGGGCTGTGCTAGGGTGAGCAAACGGGGCCTCTGCGTGACGGCAGGGAAGTTGGGCTTACTCTGAGGGGCCTGGGACCAGGGAAGGGTTAGGCAAGAAGGTGAGGGCCAGCGTGCGGTGGGAAGCTCCTGCAAGCTGCTGGGTGCGGCTCGGGGTGGGGGGGAAGGGGGGGGAGGTGTGCGAGCAGCCCGCAGGCACCACCCAGGCCCGAGAGGCTCGGGTTCCCGCAGCCCTAAGTATGCCGCCTCCCCCAGGAAGCGGCGAAGCGCTCAGCAGCCCCAGCCCCTTGGAACGCAGCCCTGGGTCCGAGCCACCATCCCCAGGACCTGCCACCTCCCCGACATCCCCAGACCTGGACCCGGAGGCGGTACGGGGGGCCCTCCGGGAGTTCCTGCAGGAGCTGCGGAGTGCCCAGAGACAGCGGGTGAGGCTGGGTGTGAGCCGCTGGGTAGGGAACCGGGTGGCTGAGGGCCCTGCGAGGGGCTGCAGGTGTCAGAACAGGGGTCTTCCCTTCCTCCCCCGCCCCACGTCGGGGCCGCAGGATGAGCTTCAGGCCCAGACCGGTGTCCTGAGTCGACAGCTGGCTGAGATGGAGGCTGAGAGGGACAGCGCCACCTCACGGGCGAGGCAGCTGCAGAAGGCTGTGGCCGACGGTGCAGAAGGTGAGTTTGACCCCCCACCCCCGGCTCCCTGCTCTCTGTGCTCTTAGCCGCTGAGGTGGGACGTGTGGGATTGGCCTGAGCGGCTCCTCCGTCCCTGCCCTGCCCACCGTGACCTGAATGGGGGGCCGTCTCCCCTGGGGGTCCCTCCCTGGTCAGCTCCACTCCACGTGTGCAGACCGGCAGACCCTCAAGGACTCGGAGAGGCAGGCCCTGTGGCGGGCGGAGGGCAGGCCGGGCATCTGGTGGCCAGGTTCGGGTCTCGGGGTGCGCCCGGCCAGGCCTGACGGGGCTGGGGTGCTGCAGCCCGACGCCGCGTGGACGGGCGGCTGAGCGGGGCCCAGGCAGAGCTGGTGCTGCAGGAGGAGAATGTGCGGCGCAGCGAGCGGGAGCGCCGGGCCGCCCTGGACCAGGTGGCCGCCCTGGAGAGGAACCTGCAGGCCACCGAGAGTGAGCTCCGGGCCAGCCAGGTAGACGGGAGCTGAGGGCCGGCGGGGGCAGGGGGGCGTCCGCCTGTGCTTGAATGGCTGTCTGGGAGTCCTACTGCGTGCGTCTCCGTTGCTGTCTGCCTGCGTTGCAGCACCCGCTGAAGTGAGCCGCCTGTGAGTCTGTCCGGAAGCACGTTCAGATTGCACCCGCTCGCTCCTCCTTGAGGTCACCAGGCTGCAGAAGAGAAGGCCTGGGCTTTTGAGCCTGACAGAAGAGAGTCTGTTCAAGTCCCGGCCGTGCTGTTTATTGCCTGCCTGGTCTGGTTTTCCTCCTGCGTAAATGAGGGAGGCCAGCAATCGTCTCCCAGAGACGATACACAAGTGCTCTTTTTTTTAAGTTTGTTTTTGAGAGCGAGCACGAGCAGGGGAGGGGCAAAGAGAGAGGGAGGAAGAGAATCACAAGTGGGGTCCTCACTGTCAGCGCAGAGCCCGATGCGGGGCCTGATCCCTCAAACTGTGAGATCATGGCCTGAGCCGGAATCAAGAGTTGGATGCCGAACTGGCTGAGCCACCCAGGCGCCCCGTGAATGCACTTAACCTATGGTGTTCAGGGGATGTCGGTTTCCTTTGTCTCTGTATAGCCACATGAGTGGTGTTCTGGGGTTTTTATATGTGTTTGGGGGACATCTGTGTACACGTGTCGTGTGTGTGTGTGTGTGTGTGTGTGTGTGTGTGTGCACGCGCGGGTGCGTGCGCCCGGGGCAGGACACCCTGGCCCTGGGGGCGACAGTCCAGGCCACCGAAGCCTTGAGCCCTTCTCATGCCAAAGGTCCCCTCACTCCTTCCCCCTTCCTCCCCGGCCCTCCATCGTTGCCCCCACAGCCCACCCCCCTGTCTCTGGCTCCAGGTCAAGTTCGAGCTGGATTGTTATGTCTGTGGTTCCAGCTCTGGCCTCCGGCCCAGCCGCAGGGGCCGCGGGAGGAGGCCAGGAACAAAGCTGGGCAGGGGCCAGAGTGGGGCTGCCGGGCCCAGACATGGCAGAGTTGGGGCTCTGAGCACGGCGGCAGGGGGCCGGGCTTGGGGGGGGGGTTCAGTCTGTCTTCCTGTCCTCTCCCTACTCCTCAAGCCTCTTTTTACTGTCTGACCCCATGTGGGGGAGGGAGGAACATCATGCCCTAAAACCAGGGGGGCCCAAGGCTCCTACCTGACTCAGCTCAGATCACACAATGCAGCTTCTGGGCCTGGCTCTGGGGAGTGATGCAGCAGAACAGGGAAGCCCTGGAATCTGCCTTTTCACCCTCCCTTCCCACCCCGGGGCTCTGCGAACACTTCGTGGTACCCCTGGGCCCGTGCAGTCTCCCCACTGCACAGATGTGCGGTCGGGCCACAGAGCAGGAAGGGAGAATCCTGGATCACAGAGCCTGTTAGAAAGGCCAGATCAGCCAGATCCAGAAAGCGCTCTGGGATCCTCAGGCCAACCCATCCTGTGAACATGTGGGGAGGTGGAGGGCCTCGCAAGGGTCACAGGCTGGCCCCAGGTCACGCAGTGAGGGGTTGGGCCAGCCACTTCAAGGCTGCTCCCCACTTTCTCCTGAGGGTCCTGACGGGGTGTGGGAGGCGCGGGGTCGGGGGTGGCTGGGCGGCTGGGGCCTGACCCCTCCCTCACCCGCAGGAGAAGATCAGCAAGATGAAGGCCAATGAGGTGAAGCTGGAGAGTGACAAGCGGCGTCTGAAGGAGGTGTTGGATGCCTCTGAGAGCCGCACCATCAAGCTTGAGCTGCAGCGGCGCTCACTGGAGGGGGAACTGCAGCGCAGCCGCCTGGGCCTCAGTGACCGTGAGGCCCAGGCCCAGGCCCTCCAGGATCGGGTGGACTCCCTGCAGAGACAGGTGGGTCCCCATTACCCTTTGTGGGTTTCTCATCTGCACGCTCAGGGCCGGGTGCTTTACGGGGACTACGTAATACTCCCAACAACCCCGAGGCAAGCATCATCCTCATTTCGTGGACAGAGAGGGGCTACCATCACCCAAGATCACATAGCTAATAAGAGACACAGCCGAAATTAGAATTTAGGACTCTTTGACACCAGAATCTTCATTCCTAGGAAACATGTGGGACAAGTTAGAGATATAGGTTTCACTCATGTCCCTTTTTTGCCTTGGCTGCCAGGAAGCTCAGCTCTAACTAGAACGTTCAGTTACTCTGCTAGTCCTCCAAGGGCACCCACCAAAGTCAAGAACACAGAACATTTCTGGATTGTGGTGGTTACCTTTTCTCCTCCCTGGCAGGGGAGGAGACCCTGGGGTCTGGGACATCCGGGTTTGTGGCACTCCGGGTGAGGGTAGTTAAAACCAGCAGTGGGACGGAGCCTAGGCTGCAGTGGGCTGAGCCAGTGGGAGCGCATGGGAACAATGAGGGTCGATGATGAAGGCCTAGGCAGGGGTGGGAGGAGCTTGGCTTGGGTTCACCGTTCCTGCTGGAGGCCAGGGTGAGAGCAGAGCCACTTCACTGTCCTGTCTGCCCTCCTGCCAGGTGGCAGACA
The DNA here is from genome assembly GCF_022837055.1 of Prionailurus viverrinus. Lineage (NCBI taxonomy): Eukaryota > Metazoa > Chordata > Mammalia > Carnivora > Felidae > Prionailurus > Prionailurus viverrinus. The sequence goes on along the minus strand of NC_062568.1, from coordinate 202,504,582 downwards.
GTGAGGTGAAGGCGGGGACTCTGCAGCTGACAGTGGAGCGGCTGAACGGGGCCCTGGCCAAGATGGAAGAGAACGAGGGGGCCTTGCGGGACAAGGCGCAGGGCCTGTCAGAAGCACTGGCCCAGAGTAGCGCCAACCTTACCAGCACCCAGGACAAGAATCTGCACCTGCAGAAGGCCCTGACCGCTTGTGAACATGACCGCCAAGTTCTCCAAGTACGGGGGTTCCAGGGCCTGGCTGGGGGTGGCCCCAGTGAGAGCCAACAAGGGCAGGCTTGGAGGGGCCCTTGGAGGACAGTCAGTTGGGAACCCTAGGGAGCCAGTCCATGAGCGCTCTGAGGTGGGTGGGCCCAGTAGGAGCATTGGCCAATAGGAGGGGGCTTGGGGTGGGCGGGGGCAATACGAATTCACCTACTGGTATAGGCTTGAGGGACCCAGATACGGGGTCATGCAGGTCAGTGGGCCAGGCCTGCTGTCTGCCTCGCCCTCCAGATAAGATTTTGGGGCTGTTTTGTGGGTTGTAACCCTGACCCAGAGGTACAGAGGGGAGCCTTTGCTCCATCCTGGCATCAAACGCCCCTGCCCCCCAGGAACGGCTGGAGGCCGCTCGGCAGGCGTTGTCGGAGGCCCGGAAGCAGAGCAGCTCCCTGAGTGAGCAGGTGCAGACGATGCGAGGCGAGCTGGCGGACCTGGAGGTGCAGCGGGCAGAGGCAGAGGGCCAGCTGCAACAGCTTCAGGAGGTGAGGGCCACGATGGGCCCCTTCTGTCCCCGGGACGCCGAGGCCCTCAGGATGCTGCGGGACCTTCCGTGTCCCCACCTCATCCCGAACCCGGGCCCAGCCTCCCGTGAGGAAGCGTGGTTCATTCAACCCGCGCCCCCATTACGCAGATGGAGAAGCTGAGGCTCAGAGAACAGCGTGGCCTCGGGTGATAGTTCTCTGATGGGGGCCTCACCACCCCCCCTGCGGGGCCAAGGCTGGCCTCACCATCCCCAAGCTTCAGAGGCACACGCACCGAGGCCCGGAGGCATTAGGGGCCTGCCGGCTTCTGCAGGTGCTGCGGCAGCGACAGGAGGGGGAGGCAGCGGCCCTGCACGCGGTCCAGAAGCTGCAGGAGGAGCGGCGGCTGCTCCAGGAGCGCCTGGACGGCCTGCAGCGAGCCCTCGCTCAGCTGGAGGCCGAGAAGCGGGAGGTGGAGCGGTCAGCGCTGCGGCTGGAGAAGGACCGGGTGGCCCTCAAGAGGATGCTGGACAAGGTGGGCTGAGCCGCCGGCGCTGTCCCCCCACTTCCTCGGGGTCTTGGCCTTACGTCCCCAGGGCCGGGGGCCTCAGGTGCCCTCCGGCCCCTGCTCCTGCTGCCTCTAACACCCCTCTCTGCGCCCCTCCCTCTTCACGGGAGCTCCCCCCCACTTCCCCCGGGTGCCTTAACCCCCTCCTCCTCTCCCGGCCTAGGTGGAGCGCGAGAAGCTTCGCAGCCATGAGGACACGGTGCGGCTGAGCGCCGAGAAGGGCCGCCTGGACCGCACGCTCACGGGGGCCGAGCTGGAGCTGGCTGAGGCCCAGAGGCAGATCCAGCTGCTGGAGGTCCAGCCCCTGGCCACCCCCTCTCTCCCTAGCCCTGGCCCCGGGCCCCACCCCTGCCCCAGGCCTGAGTGCCAGACTGTCCCAGGAGCTGCTGATGGCTCAGCCAGCCCAGGGTCCTCAACCTCCATAGCCCACGAGCCCAGACTCTTGCAGGGCACAGCCCAGAGCAAGGTCCTAGAGGGAGGGGTCCTCCCCAGAGTGGAGAGGAGAGATGCCGGTTAGCGTGTGAGCCTGTGTGTTTGCGTGTTGTGGAACATGGAGGCGTGAGCGTGCATGGGAGTGTTCTGCATGTAACGTGACTCTGGCACACAGATGTGACAAGTCTGCGTGTCAGGAACGTGTTCCAGGTGTGTGTGTATCTTCCTGTACCGAAGTCTTCCTGTCTGTAGATGTAGGAGTATTGGAGCTTTGCTCGTAGGCACGCGTCCCTGTGACCAAGGGCTAAGTACTTCCGTGCTTGCTTTGGGGCCGGTAGGAATGTGGGCGTGTCCACGTTTGACTACATCTGCGCGTGTGTGCACGGTGTGCGCATGTGCACGCCTGTCAGCGGGGTCACTAGGTACCCTGACCCCGGATTCGCAGACCCGGGGGGCCAGGAACATGGGGGACAAACCAGGATCTCTTTTGCTCCCCCCGCCTGCACTGTCCTGAGGGGCCTTCTAGGCTCCCATTCCTGGGACTGCCCGCCCCGCCCCCCTCTCCCCCCCCCCCCCCCCACAGGGTCACACCCCTGACTTGCTGCTCTTCCCGCAGGCCCAGGTGGTGGCACTGGAGCAGGACCAGAGCCCAGCCCGGCTGGAGGCCGCGGAGCAGCAGCAGCGGGAGGTAGAGCGGGAGGTGGAGCGCCTGCGCAGTGCCCAGGTGCAGACAGAGCGCACCCTGGAGGCTCGGGAGCGGGCCCACCGGCAGCGCGTGCGCGGTTTGGAAGAGCAGGTGCTCAGGCCTGGCCGGGTTCTGGCCCTGCCCCAGGATATTGCAGAAGCGCCCTCGGGGGGAGGAGCGGGAGAGGGCTGGCTGTGACCTCGGGTGTGAGCAGTCGGCGGCACCTAGGACCGAAGTGGTCCAGGGGATCTGTGCTGGTCTCCGTCATGGCTGGACACGGGCTCAAGTGATGTCACTGGAACTCCGTCCCCGTGCTGTGGCTCTACTGTCCTCATTGTTGTCTCCTGGGTGGCACAGGTGGCCTCAGCAGCCCCAGCCTAGGCTATCCCGACAAGCTACCATCCCAGAGGAGAGAGGGGGCCTTTTTCCTTAGAGCAACAGCAGAAGTCCCAGGGATGACCGTTCCTGGCCTTAGTCCCTGACTCCTTCCCAGCCATCCCTGACCTGACGTGTGCAGGACAAGGCTGCTTGGGTAGGGCCAGGCCTGGGTCACGGGCACCCCTGGTGGGGCTGGTGTCAGGTCTGCCTAAGTGATGAGAGTGGGGACGGGTGGCTCCTGACAAGATGCCAAGGAGCAGTCAGCAGCTGCCACGTGGGTCGGGACGGAAGGGGTAGGAAGCACCCTGGTGTTTAATGAGACCCATTTTTTCCTGAAGCGGGCAGATTGGGTCCCTTCTGGGGTCCCAGCTGCAGCCACATGCCCCTTTCTCTGGCATCAGGCTGGGGACCAGGCTGGCCCTACTTTCTCTTTCTTCCCAGGTGTCCACACTGAAGGGACAGTTGCAGCAGGAGCTCCGGAGGAGCTCAGCATCCTTCCCCCAAACCTCCGGCCCCCCAGGGGAATGAGCCCCTTCCTGGGTGGCCCCCTGGCCCAGAGCTCGGCTCAGGGTAGGGAGGAGCCAGGTGGCCGTGCTGGACGCCAGGGACTCTGGTGGCAGCTTCTTAGCGGCATCCGGGGCCCCACCTCAGTGCAGTCCCCACCCCTGGGATGAGCATCCAGGTCACCTGAGTGTCTGAGCCAAAGCCAGGGGGTCGGGGAGACCCCCTTGCCCCTGGCTGGCCCTAGAGCATGGGCTCATGGGAAAGAGGAGGGGTGCCTGGGAGTCAGAGACCCAGACCCTCCCCTGGCTTCCCAGAGATCTCTCCGCCTTAGTTCAGAGTGTCAGGAAATTCCTCAGAGTCCCTGTATTTTTATACCTTTTTACAATGTTAATTGTTCAGAACTGTTGTTTTTTGGTAACACAAAGACCCCGTTTTCTAAAAATGGTGTGTACAGATGTGTCCCCTTACTTCAGTGTGCCTTCCTCCACTCGAGAGATGGGTGGGGAGACACAGGGGGCCTGGGGCAGGGGTGCAGGGGGAGATAGGGTCTTTGGAAAGGCCCGTGGAACTTTCCGGCCTCAAAGGATGCTGGCGTGGGGAGGTCTCCAGGGTCCCGCACCACCCATCCCATGTAACAGACGGGGCTGCTGAGGCCCAAACTGCACAGCCCGGCTCTTTCCAGCCACAGCGTTCTGGCCCCTTTCTCTGGCCCCTCGTCAGGACTGGGCCCACCCTCTGCACCGTGGCAGGCCTCTCAGGCAGTGTGCGGGCCTGGGAGTGAACGTGGGTCTTGCCCTGGCTCCGCTGAGTGAGCCTAGCAAAGCTGCGTGACCTCTCAGAGCCTTGGTTTGCTCATCTGTAAACTGGGAACGTGCCTCACAGGGTGGTTATGAGGAGGCACACGTGGCAGGTGCTCAGGGTCTCCGAGGAGAAAGTACTCGTCTCCTTGGAGTCTGATGGGGTCAGGTGGTGCCCCCCCGCCCTGCCACTTCTAGCTGTGGCTCCTTGGTGGGTCACTTAATGACCCTGTCCGTAAGGTGGCAATATTACCTGTGCCCGCCACATGGGCCTGTCTGGAAGGCAAACGGGACTGCGTGCTGATCGCTCACGTGGAGCCTGGGCCTCTATTTCTGCCCCCCCGAACTCGCAGCCCTCCCCCCAAAGGCGGATCTCAGAGCCCACCTCCCATGACCTGCTTTATACCCTATAAACACCTCTGCGCCTTCACATGGGTGGCCTCCCGTCTTGGCCTGCATGCCTCTGATGACAGGGCACTCACGCCCTCACTGAGCAGCCCAATGAGAAAGCTGTATCCCTGAACCTTCTATTTCCAACGCAGCCCTCTGCAGTGCCCCCCCCCCCCCCCCCCGCCGACGCAGGACCTGGAGGGGGCAGTGGTCATGATCCACCTTTCTGGGGGGGGGGGGGGTCAGCTGAAGCTGGTGGGTGAGGAGGCAGGACTGGGACCGCAGAGGCAAGGCCACAGGTCACCTGAACGGTCCCTTCTCCCCAAGGGGCCAGGCAGCCTCTCAATGAGGACAGGCAGTGTCAGAGACACCTGGCCACCCGCTCTGTGCTCCCAACTGAGAAATGACTAAAGCTTTTGTAAAAACAATTTTAATTTTGTATAAAACAAAGGTGGTCTATGCCCGGGAGCTGTAGGAAGTCCAAGCAGACCGGCTGGGGTGAGGGGCACAGCCTACCTCAAAGGGGCTGGTGGGCAGGGGGACTGTCCTCGAGGGACTGAGAAGGCACATCAGAGGCCCAGGTCCCACCGAGAGGCCTGGGATGCCCCTCCTCTGGGGGCGAAAACTGGGCCGTGGGGAGCCCCCATTGTGCCCCAGGGGTGGCCACAGGCTGGGGGAGGGGCCTGAGACAAACCCCCAGGGCCACAGTCCACTAACTTTTTACAGGATAAAAGGAATGTCAGGCTGGGGAGAAAAGCACCAGGTGAGGCAGGGCCCGAGGGCCCCGGATCTGAGGAAGGCCCAGGGCTTGGGGTGCTGGCTCCGCCCTAGCAGCCCCCACAGCTCCTCGCACAGGAGGCCGCCACGGACTGGCACAGGCCACTGCTGGCCATCACGCCACATTTGGAGAACTTGTCCCGACACAGGTCAGCTGTTGCGGGGGGCAAGGAGTCGGGGTCAGGGAGAGGCTGGTCATGGGAAACCATCGGCCCCTTCCCGATCCCGGGACAGGGAATGTTCTGAGGAGAAGCAGCCGGGAGGGAGTTCAGGAGCCCCCTGGAAGTGGCCGTGGTGCGGAACACGGGTTTAATAAACACCAGGTGGACGGACCGGAAGAAGGGCGGCGAGTGGGTGTGGGGAGGGGGAAGGTGTGGGGGTGCAGGCCTCCCTACCTCGGAGGAGCTCCTCGTGGGCACACACCGTGCGGACACAGATCTCCTTGTTGACCACGTACACGCGGCGGAGGCTGGGGGGTGGAGCCGGGACGGTGGGGTCACCCCCGACCCCGCCAGGGGGGCCCCACGCATCCCCGCCCCTAGGCCTGGGCTCACCCGAGTGGAGTTCAATTCAGGGCTCATGCTCCCCTACAGTCCCACCTCGGGCGGGGGGCACTGTGGCTGCCTGCCCTGCCCCCCAAACCCCGCCTGAGCTCACCTGTAGAAGCAGACCTCATTGAGACACTGTTTGCAGGGCTTGTGGATGGAATAGAGGCGGGTGCACGGGTACTGTTCCTCGCGGCAGTCTGGGTGACGGGCAGGATCAGGCTAGGGGCCGCGGCTTGGGCGTAGCGTAGCCCCCACCGAGATTGGCTCTCATCGCGGGGTCTAGGTCCGCCCTGCACCCTCTGGCACAGCGCAGGCACACACACACACACACGCACGCACACACACACACACAGCACAGACAGCATTGCTGGGGCTCCCAGGGCTGCCCGATTTTATACAACATATGCATACACGCGCAAGTTTGCAACCACGCTTGGAAGCACGTACCTGAACGGGCATAAGCTCAAACACAACCGCACCCACACACAACGGTCACCCAAGTCCACACCAACCAACTGGGCAGGGCTCAGAGGAGCACACGCGGACACTGAGCTCACGGGAGCGAGAGCAGCCTGCACGGTCTGGCCGTCTCCGGCTCTCGGTGGGGGCGGCACGGGGGCGGGCTCAGCTGGCCTGGGCTTCTGGTCCCCTCTCTGCCTCGCTGGCCACGAGCACCACCCACTCTGCTGGCTGGCAGGCAGGCAGGAAGGCCCCAGCACGCTCCCTCCCTCTTCCCAGTGTCTGGGGGTGGAGGGCCCTTCCTGAGGCTGCGACCAACTGCGGGGGGGGGGGGGGGCAAGGGGGGCATCTCCCAGAGCTTCCCGGGGGGCCCTGCGGTTGCCTAAAGCACTGGCCTGTCTGCAAGCCCCCGACCCTGCCATCGGCCCGGCAAAAGCAAAAGGCTTGTCTGTCTCTGTCCCATCAGCGCTGCAATCAGCTCTACCCCCGCTGCTGAGGCCGTGCCTCTGTTTCTCCAGCTGTCAGGAAGCTCTTACCCAGAGGCCCAGGCTCCGTGGGCTCTGTCTCCGCATTTCCTGGTGCTGGTGTCAGGAGAGGAGCAGGCAGACATCACTGAGAGGGGTCCATTCAGGGCACCAGCCCCGCCCCGGCACAGACCCGCCGCTCCCAGGGTTGACAGGAGCCGGCAGCCTACCTGGGGTGGGGGCCAGGACGACTTCCTGCTGGACTTGCTGCTGGGACTGGAACTGCTCCGCAGGGGGCCGAGGAGTCACCTCTGAGTGGGGGGGCAGGCGACAAGGGGGTCCACTCCATCTCTCCACCTCAGCGCTCAGCTGCCCGCCCCCGCCGCCTGCCCCACCCCAGCTCTTTACCTTGATAATCATAGTAGTCCGGTTGGTCTAAGAACAAAGATGAATGCGAGGTTGCCGGGGGTCAGGCGAGCTCCCAGTCTCGGGGGGCACAGGGGGTCACGGCTACACCCAGGACCACCCCCTATGACTCCCACCACCCTTCCCCACCTGGTCCCCAGCTGCATCGTGCACACCTGGGAGCCAGGCCTTGATGATGTGGCCGGGTGTGGGGAGGGCTGGGCGGGGGGCAAGTCCCTTACCTATCTGGTCACTGTAGTGGGTGTACTGGACGTGTTCCGGGAATGGAGACAGAGAGTCTAGGTCATATTGGCCCTGAGCCAGCAGGCCCGCTGTGAAGAAGCAAAGCATGAGGGGGTGCCCTGCAGGGAAGGACAGCACTTCTGGGAGGACAGGTAGAGGTCCCAAGGGCAGGCCGGTAAGACCCTAAGATCCTACAACCCAAGGGATCCAAACTCCTTCCTCGACCCTTACAGAGGCCCTTACAGAGCCGGCTCCTGGGCACCTCACGGACCTTTTCTGGCCTGTCTTCCCCTGCTAGCCTCCTGGCTGTTCCTGGAACTCAGCACACTCCTGTCTGCCCCAGGGCCTTTGCACTCGACTTTCCCTAGGCCTGCGATCCTGGTTAACTTCTCCTCCTTCAGATCTCAGCTAAAAATTCAGTTCTGCCAAAAGGCCGTCCCCGGCCTACCCACCCTCTCCATCCAGTTCCTCTGTTTATTTCCATCCCCATGCTCAACACGCTGGCATTTATCACGCCTACTTGATATAGCAGCCTCCCTTCTCTAGACGGGCAGCACCAAGAAGGCAGGAGTATGTCTGCCCAGGTCATCATTGTACCCCAGGGTCTAGCCCAGTGCGTGGCACATGGTAGGAACTCCGTATCTGTTAAATGAATAAATGTTAGCTATGGCAGGGCCTTTGATCCCTATGGATAACTCCTCATTTCGCCAATAGGGATCACTCCAAAGTCAAGATTGCATGGCGGGGGAGTGGGGGTGGGGAGGGGGTTGGGGTTGGGTCCCAAATGGGTCTAGAACCCAGACCTGCAGACTCCCTGCCTTGGGTGCCTCCCCCTCCTACACATCGGCTTCCTCCTGGAAGGCCTCCCTGCCTGGCTGCTGCTGTGGAGGGTTGGGGTGAGGGCTGGGGAGGCTCATGCTCTGGGAGGGGTTGGCCAAGTACAGTCTGTGGTCCGGGAGGTCCTGGGACTGGGGAGTTGAATGCAGGCCACAGGGCACAATAAAGGCTCACTGCCAGCTCCCAACCCCCAGCCACACAAGGGGAGCCCCCAACCCCAGGAGCCACTTACCAGGCAGGAACAGCAGGAAGAGGTAGGCAGCTCTCATGGCTACGCGGCGAGGCAGTCTGGGCTGGTGTCAGGACAGCTGGAGGGGGTGGGGGGGGCGGGCTGTAGCTTGGACCCACTCACCCAGGACTGTGGAGCCCACCTCTGCTCCCCTGCATCTAGCCCGGTGAAGGAGGGGGTGCTGGGAACAGAAGCCAGGCATAGGGAGTGCCGGGGAGTAGGGCGGAGCGGGGGCGGGGTCTACATCGGCTGTCCCCGAGGGCCCACTGGGTGTTCAGGTCCCAAGTCACAAGGCCCCCAACCTCGCTCCAGAGTTGATCTTACAAGCGGACAGAACCCACCCTGCCCTTCTCACCGAGGGCACGTTTCTAGCCCCCCGCTAGCTCTGACTCTGCTCTCCTGGCCCGCAGCCGTGCCTGCTTCCGATTCAGCACCTCCCGGTGCCTGGTGCACTGATCATGGAAACCCTTGACCCCAGGCCCATCCTCAGGACCCCAGCCCCTCTCGGCCACCATCATAGCCCCGACTCTGCAGCGTCTGCCAACCCCACCACCTGTTCCCAATTAGCCCCTGGGCCCCGAGTGTCTTGCTCTGCGGGGAACCACATGCATGCATGGGCCCCAGGGGCCGAAGGGCAGCCAGGCCCGGGCAGGGCTCCCACCCCCAGAAGATTCCTCTCCTGCCAGGCCTCCAGGCCTCCTAAGACCTGGCTGTCTTCACCACAGACTCACGAGACTAAGGTCTATTTGCAGCAGCAGGAAACGCTCAGGGTGGAGTCTGAGGAGAGATTCTCTGGATCCTAGAAGGGCAGAGCTGGAGGGGACAGTGATGTCACCCAGCCCAGAGGCTCTGAACCCCTGAACACTTATGACAAGTGTTGTGTGTGCAATTCTGGGGGGAGAGGGCAGTGGTCCACAGCCTTCACCAGGCTCTGGAGGTTCAAGAACTCCAGCCTTTGGCCACACAGTGGGCTTGGCAGGGTCTACAGGTCCCAGCTCAGTGGGGGGGCAGGCATCAGCCTTCCGCCTGGAGCGCCTGGAGCGCTGGGAGAGAGTCCATGGGCTCACCCATCCAGGAAGGCCCCTCCCACCACACAAAGGGACGTCTTCCAGACGGCTAACTGGAGACCTAACTGCCACAGGGCATCTAAGGAGAGAGGAAGGACGCACGGGCATCTGTCCCTCTTCGCGCCCAATCCAGAACCTTCCGGGACCCCCTGCCCGGCTCATACATTTTCCATCTCCCTTCCTTACTGAGCTGGGGGTGGGGTGGGGTGGAGGAGAAGAGACCCGCCACTCAGGCTGCCCCAGAGGCAGGGGACCGCGGGCTCCCGGTGTTCCTATCCCGAAATCCCTTGGCCCTCTCTCAGTAGGAGGGACCCAAAGACCTGGAGCTCTTTCCCTGTAACTCCCCGCAAGGCCTCATCATCCCCTCCTTGTCCCCACGGGGCTAGTGGCAGCCAGGCCAGTTGGAGCTGTCACCACTCAGAAGGAGGCCCTGAGTTGGGGCCTAAGAGGCCTTAAGAGGTGGGGTGGGGGCTGTCTGTCCCCAAAGCCCCTCCTAGGCCTCACAGCCTCCTGCGTGGGGTCGTTTCCTCCCCTGGAAGGTCTGGCACCCAGGCCCAGGCTTACTGGGGGCAAGGGGCCCCCAGGGCAAGGGGCGCGGGAGTCCTGGATCCTCCCCCCGGGGCCACATCTCCAAGCACTGCTGTCTAGACTATGGATTTTGGGGTGTGGGGGAGGCCAGGACCTGCCTAGAAGGCGGCCCCCCTCTGGCCCCTTCCGCAGCTGGGGACCCCACCCCCGAGGCGTTCGTGGGCAGGAGGGAATGAGCGGGGCCTACTCAGAGCCCGGCCCCCACACTGCCCCGCGGGGAGGCCAGCCGCGGTGCGGTGCGGCCGGAGGGGACCAGATGTGGCCGCCGCCGCACAGCTGGGAACAATCAGCCACGGAACTTGCTCGGCGGCTCCCCACGCCCTCCCGGTCTCGGGTCTCCCTTTGTCTCTCTCTCCGCCGCTCTAGCCCGGCGGCTCCGGCCGACGCCCCCACCCCACTCGCCAAAGTCCAGCCTCCCGGGGCGAACGGAAGCCCCCCCCCCCGGCCCCGACGCCCCCAAAGGGGCCCCCCTCCCAGCGACCCCCAACCCCCCAAGTGTCCTCGTAGCATCTGCTCAGACGGCCCCGGGTTCGGGAACTCGGGCAGCCGCCCCCAGGCCTGGGGGCCCGCAGACCCCTACACCCCTGCCTCCCCCCCGGGACCCCCTCCGCCCACTCCCGAGCGCCGCCCTGCCGCTCCCGCCGCCAGGCCCGCGCCTACCTGGCCGGGTCACTCCGCCGCCCGCTCCGAGTCCGCCCGCGGAGCCGCCCCTGCGCCCGCTCTGAGCCCCCCTCCGGGCCCCCGACGGGCCGGCGCCCGCCCTCCAGCCCCGGAGCCGCTGGGTCCTAACGCGAGCCCCGCCCGCCCGCCGTGCGTGCGGGTCTCCAGCCCGCTTCGGGGGCGGCCCTGGGGGAGGCGCCCCAGGAGCCGTCCTCACGTCTGCGCCGACCTCTGGCGGGCAGGACGCCTCTCCAGCCTCCTCGGCACGTCTGGGCTGGAGTCTAGTGTGAGGTGGGTTTTGGAGGACGTGTTACCCCGTTTCGCAGAGGAGGAAACTGAGGCTCCTAAAGGCGATACACCCGCCGCGACTCAGCTCTCCCCTCTGGCTTCTCCTACCGTCCAGGACAGCCTTCCGGGCCTGCTTTCCCTCCTGCCTCTCTGGCTCTGCCTTCTGGGTATTCTTAGCCAGTTCCAGGCTGGGGGCTGGCTTCCATAACCTGCATTGCAGACCGCGGGCCACAGGCTACCAGGCCTGGCCCCATGCATGTCTCCGAGGATCCAAGTCCAAATTCATGACCCCTGACCCTCCCCCAGACCTGGCTGTCCTAGAGGTTCCCGTCTAGGGAGCAGTCCAGCACCCTTCCATTACTCAGGCTTCCTCTCTTGCTCTCAGCCCCTGTGTCCAGTCCAGCACCCGCCTCTAATCCTGCTTCACAAGTATTTTTCACCTGGGGCCGCTCTCTGCGCTGTGCGGTAAGCCACCATTAGCTCTTGCCTGGACTCTGTAATAAACTCTAATCTAGGCTTTCCCAAGTGGGGCCTGCCCTTCCAGACCCACCTCTGACACTGGCCCCCTTGTACTTAAAGCTTCTGCTGGTTTCCATGGTACCTGGGATCAAGGCTGAATTCCCCTGTGGCCCCCAAGGACCCTACCCTTCCCCTCCGTCTGGCTCTGCCTCCTGGTTCCGTGCAGCCACAATGGCCTTTTGGTAATCTCTCACTAAACCCCTTCCTCTGTCTGCTCCAGGACCTTTGCTCAAGCCGTTTCTTCCTCTTGGAACCCTGGTGAGGTCTGCCTCCTCCCGGTTATAGAGCAAACCCTCCCTTCTTCAGGGGAGCCTTCGCTTTCTCCCCGTCCCGCCCCTGAGCACTTTCTGCTCTACTGCTCACAGCTGTCGTGCTGCCCTATGTCTGTGACCATGTGAATCCTGCTCCTCTCCCGGATGAGCTCATGAGCTTGTGCGCCACACGAAGACAGCAAGACGGCGACAAAGTCTGTTTTCCCTCATCCCTGTTGATGCTCATTAGGCACAGCGCCAGGCTCAGAGCAGCTGTTCGGTAAACATTAACGGAATGAATGAACGTGCACTCAATTCTCCCGGGAGAGCCTGCGTGGGGGTGGGGTGGGTTCCTGCCTCTGGGGCAGTCCTCAGCCCTGCCTGAACCTGGGGCAGGGGCTCAGGCTGGGAGGACGTGGGGGTCTCCTTGCCCCCAGTCAGGCACCCCACGACCGCCTAGCCCTTGGACTCTGAATCCTATTAGGCAGGACCTCAATATGTCTCATGCATCATTTGCTCCCCGGTGCTGGTTTGGCAAATGAATGAATATCTGCCACCCCCTCTCCAGGGTCTATCACCGAATAGCAGGGGCTTCTGCTACCTGGAGCCCTGTGGGCCCCGGGGGCCAGCACAGCCCTCCCTGCCCTCCCTTAGCCCTTGCCTGCTCCAGGCACAGTCCCACTAGGGTAGGAGAGGCAGAAACACCTGGCAGAAATGCTGTTCCCTACACTTGACAAAAAGGGGAAACAGAGGCCCCAGAGCTTGCCACTCTCATGTCCTGGCCCCCAGATTCTCCGTGCTGCTTCTACCCACTCTCCTGGCCCTAAGGACCCAAGCAGAGGCGGCAGATACTTGGGGAGCGGGTAGTGGGTGTGGGTCCTCTTCTCTCATGACCTTGAAGATTCGCTCTGTCTGTTCACCTCTCACACCAGGTTACAAGGTACATGTGCAGAGGCCAAGTTCTTTTTTTTTTTTAAATTATTTATTTATTATTATTATTTTTTTTTTTTTGAGAGAGAGAGAGAGAAAGCACAGGAGGGGCAGAGAGAGAGACACACAGAATCGAAAGCAGGCTCCAGGCTCTGAGCTGTCAGCACAGAGCCCGACACGGGGCTAGAACCCATGAACTGCAAGATCATGACCTGAGCCGAAGTCGGACGCTTAAGTGACACAGCCACCCAGGCACCCCTAGGCCAAGTTCTTTTGTACACTGTGGTAGCACCTGTGCCTGGCACATGACTGTCCAATAAATGTGTGAACCAATCGGTTGAGGGATTCGAACCCAGCCTCTCCCCGGGTCCTCCAGCCTCCACCACCCTGAACTGTTGCTGGTTGACGACTCCGTGCCCGGTACAGGAGGTCTGTGGATGTACCTCATGTTAGAAATTGCTTTTTCGGGGCGCCTGGGTGGCTCAGTCGGTTAAGCGGCCGACTTCAGCTCAGGTCATGATCTCGCGGTCCATGAGTTTGAGCCCCGCATCGGGCTCTGTGCCAACAGCTCAGAGCCTGGAGCCTGTTTCAGATTCTGTGTCTCCCTCTCTCTGACCCTCCCCCGTTCATGCTCTGTCTCTCTCTGTCTCAAAAATAAACGTTAAAAAAAATTGCTTTTTCATGCTAACTCGGATGTAAATTAAAAAAAAATAAATAGGGGCTCCTGGGTGGCTCAGTCGGTTAAGTGCCTGACTTCGGCTCAGGTCATGATCTCACGGTTTGTGGGTTCCAGCCCCGCGTCAGGCTCTGTGCTGACAGCTGGGAGCCTGGAGCCTGCTTCGGATTCTGTGTCTCCCTCTCTCTCTGTTCCTCCCCTGCTCTCACTCTGTCTCTCTCTCTCTCAAAAATAAAGATTAAAATAATAAACAAAAACAAAAACAAATTTCTACTCCAAAAAAAAAGAAAATTGCTTTTTCACACCCCACATCCTTTCTGCTCAGTTTGATTCAACATTTACTCGGTTCCTGTAAGGGCAGGCCAGGGATGGCACCAGGACTCCCAGGAATGAGGTCGGTGGGGGGCTTCTGGAGGGCAGGAAGCAGTCTTTCTTTCCCGCTCTCTTCTGCCCAGCACTCGGATGACCGAGTTACATCTCTAGAGTGGGGCTTGGCCAGGGTCCCACTGATGGGATGAGGTCAGAAGCACCCACCCTTCCCCAGGGGACAGTGCACGTGGTTCGGGCTGGGAGACGTGGGCTCAGAGCCTGGACCACAAACACGGCCCACGATGCGGGGGGAGGGGGGCGGATAGGAGGGAACTGCCTCAGCCAAATGCCCCCTCGGCGCTGGCACAGGAGCGTGGCAAGCGGGTACTTGGAGTCAAGGCGATCTGGCCCCACCTCCGGCAACTTGTGTGACCTCTGGACCTTAGTCTCCGTATCTGCAAAAGGGGAATCAGACGCCGCAGTCGTAAGGATTAAAAGACGATGCGCACAAAATGCTTGTCGGAGGGGCGCCTGGGTGGCACAGTTAAGCCTTGGAGCTTCCGATTCTGGATCTTGGTTCGGGTCATGGCCTCACGGTTCCTGAGTTCCTGCATCGGGCTCCGCGTTGATGGTGCGGAGACCGCTTGGGATTCTGTCTCTCCCCCTCTCTGCCCCCTCCCCACTCGTTATTATAAATAAATTTTAAAAAAAGAGAAAAACAAAACCCCAGATGCTTAACGGAGGACCAGGCACTGCTCAACCTGAAAACATTACTGTCCCACGAGGAGACGGAGGCCTGGAGAGGGGAGTTGCCCAACGTGACCTGAGGGGCTCAGAGCGGACACGTGCCAGGGGCTCCCAGCCGGGGACCCGGTCAGCGGTACCACGTAGGAGACAGCCACGGCCGTGCCAGGAAAATATCATGACTTTATTTGCTCCACTGACAGAGGCTCTGGGGGCATTGGTAGCTGTCATGTGTACACGGGAGGTCTGAAGTTGGGGACGACAGCATTTCCCCGGCCGAGGGCAGGGAAGGCTGGGCCGGGCAGACCCGGGGCAGGAGCAGGACACCTGCCAGCCTCCGGGCTGCACGAGCGGCGGCGGTGGCGTCTCCGGAGACGGGTCCCAGTCGGTGGCTCAGAGGCAGGGAGATCGGCGTCCGGTGTGCGGACGGGCCCGCGCTACCTCGCGGGCCCGGCGGGCGGCGGCCAGGGCTGCTCGGCCAGCTCCCGCTCCAGCTGCTTGAAACGCTTCTTCGAGACCTTTTTGGGTCGGAGCCGCCGCAGGCAGGCCGGGAGGCACTGGTCCAGCACGCTCTGCGGAGGACAGGGAGAGGGTGGGAGGGGCAGCCGCGGCCGAGCCCACCCTGAAAGCCCCCCCTCCAGCCCCAACCCAGGGCGCGCCCCACCTCCAGCATGAAGGCCCCCACGAAGTTGCAGGCCACCAGGCCCAGCAGCAGCAGCTTGAAGCAGGTGTCAGCGATGTTCCTCAGCCCCAGCGGGCCTTGCAGGAGGCCAGGGACCAGGAGGAGGCCCACCAGGACGGAGCCCAGGAGCGCCAGGGCCATCAGGAAGGGCACTGGAGGGGGAGGGAGTCCGTCAGGCCGGTGGGCCCCTCCCCACTCCACCCACGCCAGCCCCGCCCTGCCCCGCGGCCGCACCGTTGGTGTAGAGCGGCCGGCGGAAGGGCGCCCCCTTGGACACAGCGGCGGCCAGGATGAGGTACTGGAAGCTGGACAGCGAGAAGACCACCGTGTTCTCGTAGTTGGGCAGGTTGTCTGGCGCCGGCACGGTCTTGTTCAGGGGCACGAACCTGGGGGCGCGAAGCCCGGGCTCAGGGAACGAGCGTGGAGGAGGGGGCAGGGCTGGGATTGGGGGGCGGACTCGCTACTCACCAGGGTTGGGCCACGGTCAGGAAGTAGCCCCCCAGCTGCACGCCGGCCACCAGGGCCACCTGCAGCAGGAGGCTGCTCAGCACGGGCGCACTGAGCAGGGCCCCCGGCGGCCGCGCCCGCCCCAGCGCCAGCGCCGGCCCCGTGCGGCTCATGAGCACTGCCACCGTGGTGGTGATGACCAGGTCGATGGCCAGGAACTGCAGGTCGCCCAGGTTGGTGTTGATCTGCCAGCAGGGGAGGGAGGGCAGAGGGGCAGGTAGCAGCGGGGGCACCAGACCTGCGCCCAACGAGTCCGATGGGAAGGGAATCGTTCCGCCCAAAACCTGATGGGGCGGCAGCGCCTTCCTGCCTCCGGGAAGCGCCTAGTCTGATGGAGAAGACACTGCACCGCCTTCGGGGAGCCCCTCTCCCGGTCTGAGGGAGAAGGCAGGGGGGCCTAAATCTGAGACGGCACGTTCCTCCTACCCACGGGGAGCTCCCTCCCAGGCTGAAGGGGGTGCTTCGGCTCTGCCCGTAGAGGACGCAGGTCCTGGTGGACACAGGGACAGAGGCTCGTACGAGATCTGCATTGCCCGGTGGGGTCACCTCCTTTCCATGGGGGTGAGCTGCGTGTGCTCAGAGCAGAGCGGGGAGATACCCCTCCGGGCAGGGTGTGACGGGTACAGCCAAGGTCTCGGCCAGGGCAAGCAGGGAAACAGGTGGATCCGTGGCGCAGCGACCCTGGCTCTCCGTCCCACGCCTGCCTCGGTCCCTGCCTGGACTCTGCCTCAGTCTCCCTCGGGCATGGCAGCTCCCGGAGGGCAGGCGTGAAACGCCAGCACGGGACAGCCGCCCTCATTCTGTGGACCTACTGTGTGCCGGGCGCTGAGCTCGGCGTTGTGCGACCCAGGGCTCAGGAGTCGTCCAAGCCACACAGCCAGAACGCGGCAGGGCAGGATGGGAGGCCGCACCGTCCATTCCAGAACCCGCTGGGCTCCCAGCCACGCTGCCGAGCGTCCAGGCCATGGGCCTGCTCTGGGCGGCAAGATCACTACTCACCGTGTAGAGGATCAGGACGGAGATGAACTGGGTCAGGCTGTACAGAGCCATGTACTTGAAGACGCTGAACGACGTGTCGAGGGAACACCGGCCTTCCCTGGGTAGCAGGGTATGGGCATTAGGGGGTCCGGGCTGGGCCGACGGGCCCTGATGAGCCCTGGCCCACTGGCCCCTGCCCGCCTCACCTGATGACCATGGGCACACACTCGATGCTGGCCATGCTCGAGGTGAAGGGCGAGACCACAGAGGCCTCGGCCTGGGAGAGCGAGATGCCCACGTCGGCCGCCTTCAGGGCCCCACAGTCATTGGCGCCGTCCCCACACATGCCCACGCAGTATCTGATGCAGAGAGGTGTGCAGGAATGGCCGGAGCCGGTGAGGAGCCTCCGTGTCTGTGAAGTGACCCCTCTCCCCTCCCACGGGCTTGCTGGCAGAAGGTGGGGTTGGCCGGGTCCCTGCTGCCTGCATGGCACCCGGCACATGCTGAGCAGGGGCTCAACAAATAGGGGCAGTTACTGCTTCCGGCATCATGGACCCAGGAGAGCCTGCTTGGGTTTTCCCGGAGGGTGAGGATCATTCTTAATGCCTGAGGTGTTCACGCACCACCACGACCACCACGGACCAGCTGCCCCCTGCAGGTCCCACATGTACTCACTGAAGCTTCTGGAGCTCACAAACCAGCTCTGTCTTCTGCTCAGGAGCCATGCGGGCGAAGACAGTGCCCTGGACCAGGACCTGAGAGCACAGGGAGACAGGGGAGGCTGGGGCAGCTGTAGGGTGGGGGCGGGAGAGCCACGAGGAGGGAGGAGAACATGGGGAGGCGTAGAGCGACCAGGGGTGAGGCTTGGGGGCAGCCCTACCTTGGGCAGCAGCTTGGGGAAGTGCTTCATAAGGACACCAAAGGTGGACCCGCTGAGGGCCAGGTGGCTGGATCGGGGGTCTGGCTCCATGGTGCAGCTTGCGGCCTGGCCAAGATCCTGGGGGCCCAGGAAGCTCCGCTCAGCTTCCCCTGCCCACCCCGGAGAGCTGGGGCCTGGGTCAGGTGACGCAGGGGCGGGGTCATCGGTGGGGTGTGCGGCCGGAACCCCGGCTCAGCCTCACCTTAGCCCCGTTCGTAGCCGTGGAGGATTCTAGTGGCAGGAGCTCGAGGGAGGCAGGCTGGCCTCGCTCGGGGGGGGTGGCGTGGATGAGGACCAGACGCTCCTGGGGACCCACCATGCCGCAACCCTGGGCCACGGTGACGGCCGTCTGCAGGTTGTCCCCTAGGAGCGTGGGGACAAGGTCAGGGTCCAGGTGCTATCTGGGGGGCCGTCCTCACCCTGACACTTACAGATGGGAAAACTGAGGCCAGACACAGTGTGTCTATCACGGCTGGCTGGGTGAGCTCGGGCAGGTACATTAACGTCTCTGAACCCCACTTTCCTCTTCTAGAAAACCAGGTATCGAAGGGCTTAGGGGAAACCGGGCACCCGGGTTTCAAGTTCCACATACACTACTTGGTGCTGCTGGAACTTGCTGGCAGGTGTGCGTGCGTGCGAGGGTGTGCGTGCGAGGGTGGGGAGGACCAGGACGAGGACGCAGACCTGCTGGGCTCCTCCGTGTTGCCCTGGCTAGAGTCTTTCCTTCCTTGCTCCATGAAATCGTCACCACTTTCGAGGCTGACATAACTTCCCCCATTTCCTACAGGTGGAGCTGGAACTCGGGACTTGGAGCCGGGCTGGAACCCAGGCTGATCAGCACCACCCCGGGACTCTCTGGAGGTCATTCTACTCCCCCGAGATTCGCCTGCCTCATCCATCGAATGGAGGGACAGTTACCCCCTGGGAGGGACGTTGTGAAGATCCACGAAACGTCTGAAAAAGCCCTGGCCTGAAGCGGGGGTCCGAAAAGAAGGGACGCGGCGTGCCCTTCCCTCTGCCCGGACGGGGTAGATTCTGCCCTCCTGACCCAGGCCCTGCCGCCCGGGGTACCTGTCACCATGACGGTGCGGATGCGGGTCCTCCGCAGAGCCCGGATGACCGGCGTGGTCTGCGGCTTCAGCAGGTTCCTCATGACGAGCAGCCCCAGGAGGCTCAGGTCCTGCTCCACGGTGTCCCTGGAGGGCGCCAGAGCTGGGTCAGAGGTCAGGCGGTGGCCAAGGCCCCTCTGCCAGCCACCGGGCAAGGACACCTTCCCAGGGCGCTGCCTACGCCTGGGCCTGGTGCGCAGTCCCCAAGGGGTGGGACAGGGGACGGTCCACCTGGTCAGTCGCTGAGCGGCCTCCAGGCTGGGCGCGATGGGCAGCGGCTTGCTGGCGAGGGCCACGACGCGGTAGCCGGCGGCCGTGTAGCTCTGCAGCATCTGGGCGAAGTCCGTGGGCACTGCCAGGGACAGGCAGGTGTCACCGGGCCGGGGTGGGGGCGGGGAGCGGGGCCAGGGGCAGAAGCTGGGTGCCCACCCCATTCCGGTCGGTGGCCCGCCCCCTGCACCTGTCTCGGGGTCGCAGAGGCCTGCCACCAGCTCAGGGGCCCCCTTGACATAGGCCTCCGGCTGTGCGGCCCCCGGCCACGCCACCACCACGTCCATGCGCTGCAGGGCTGACGAGAACGGGAAGCGGCTGAGGACGCTGACGGGTGCCGGGGGCTCCTCCTGCAGAGTCGGAGGGGCGGCTGAAGGGCCGGCCTGTGGGGTCCACCCCGGCCGCCCCACGCCCCGCAGGCACACCCGAGACTCACCACGCCCTGCAGCTGGGGCTCCTGAAGCGGGGGTTTCATCACCGCCAGGACCTGGGCCCCGAATGCCGAGTCTGCGGCCGGCCCCTCCTCCAGGACCTGCGAGGCGGGCAGAGAAGGTTGGCATCTGACGGGCTGGGCACCGGCTTGGCCCCGGGGCGGCCAATCCTTGGCCCACGGAGGGAGGCGGCGCGGGATTCAGATCGGATTCGAGGAAGACTCCCTCCACGGGAGACTGGATGGAACGGGAAGTCACGAGCACGGGCTTTGGAGTCGGATGGACCCAAGTTCAAACTCTGGCTTTGCCACTTACAAGCTGCAGGGTGACCTTGGACAAGTTATTCCAAATCTCCCTCAGCCCGGTCCTTCCTCCCTGTGAGGCAGGTTTGAAGCTTCCTTCCTGGGCTACAGGAGGAGCCCGAGACAAGGCCTGTGCAGCGGAGCGCTGGCACACAGTAGGTGCTCGTGTGTGGCCTTGGCCACATTGTCATTAATGACAGTGGCGCACTGGACGCCACCTGAAGTCCTGGAACGGAGACCTGCTCCTCACCCAGCCAGTAGATTCCACCATCTTGAGGTCCATGGGGTCGCCCACCGGGGTGTCCTGGAGCCGGGTGAGGGCGTGGCAGGTGGCCAGCGCTCGGAGCAGGGGCCCCACGGGCAGGCGGCGGGGCTCCGGGACCAGAGGCAGGAACGCCTGCCCTTTTAGGGGCACCACGCCCATCACATCCAAGCCGTCCTCCGTGAGGGTGCCCGTCTGCAGGGGGCAAGGGGCAGGCCAGTGGTGAGTCCTCGGGTTGAGCCGCGTGTGGCTGTGCCGGGCGTCCACGCCCCAGAGTCGCCCTCCCCAGCCCCCACTTCCTCTGTCTGGCACCACTGCCTCCGGGTCCCCACCCGAGGCCCCTTTGCGACCCTATCACCCATCCGATGCGGTGCCAGGAAGGGGCCCTGCCACACGCAGCGCTCGGTGTACCTGCTGAACAGGTGAGCGAGGCAGGCGCCAGGCTGCACGCCCCAGGCTGTGTTCCCGCGGCCCAGGGACAGCCGGGGAGCTCTGTGAACACGATCAGCTTAAAACCTCTGCAGCCCCCGGTGTCCTCAGAATAATTAATGTCCAAACTCCTCCACGGGGCTCACCAGCCTCTGACGACCAGGGCGCCCCCCCCATCTCGCCCTGCCCCCTTCCCCCCTGCTCCTCTTGCCTCAGGCACGTGGTCTGCTCAGCTCCTCCGGCCCTGCCCCGGTGGCCCAGCCTCCCAGAGAAGACTTCCTCACTGCCATCTCCCTGAGGGAGTGACCTCAAGTAGCACCCGTCCCATTACCCCGTTCGCTTCCTTCCCCAAGCCCCATCACATCATCTGCCGCTTTCTGGTGGGGGGACATCGCCGTGGGGTCTCTGCTGGGCCTCAGCGCTGAGAGCAATACAGGGGAAAAGCCTGAATGATCTCGGACAGCTCATCCGCCAGGCCGTGAGCTTGACGCGGCTGGGACCTGGGTGGGGGCTGGGGGGTGGTATCTCTAAGGGTCTCCTCCCCAGGACGGGATCTGGCACCAAGCAGGCCCTTGGTCAGTGCTGCCGAATGAAACACGGGTGCGGAGGCCTGGCCGTGGCGCCCGGGCCCCCTGCCCTGCGGCCCCCACCTTGTCGAAACACACCAGCTGGAGCTTGCCCCCCAGGTTGATGCGCAGCGGGTGGATACAGAAGATACCCTGACTCCGGAGCCGGCTCTGGGCGTAAAGCGTGCACACGGTCATGGCGGCTGGCAGGGCGGGGGGCACCACGACCGTCACCAGGTCCAGAGCGCGGATCACGATCTCATTCAGAGGCACCTGGCGGGAGGCACCGTGAACGCCAAGGGCCAGGCCGGCCCCGGGTCCCCGCTGCCGGGCCCCACCCGGCGCCCCGAGACTCACCCGGTTGCGGTGAAGGACAAAGATGCTGTAGATAGTGCCGAGGAGAGCTGGGGAGACAGCAAGGGACTCAGCGGGATTTGGGACGGGATGTGGGACGTCCCACCAGCAGAGGGGAATGCAGGGGGACGCTCACCCAGGACAGAGAGGGCGGCCACAAACTTCATGCTGTGCCTGTAGAACTTGAAGCTGATGGGCCGGGGATGCAAGATGGAGCTCACCAGGCCCCCTTTGGCTGTGCAGAACCCTGGGGGGAGCCGGGGAGGCCGAGGGTCAGGATGGGTCCTCTCGGCCCCTCCCCTCCACCACCGCGCCTGGGGGCTGTGAGATGTGGTGCTCCCAGGATTAGGAATCATCCGGTTTGGGGTTCCTCGTGATGGCCCGGCGCTCACAGGGCTCAGTAAAACCGGAATGAATGCACAGTTATCTATAAAGTGGGTGGTTTCACTTAAAATTCAGATATGTGGCTTGTGCTGAAACACTCAGACCTGGTGACCCCGGGTCCCATTCCCACACGACAAGAACCTGCCCGCGTCGTACGGGGCTGCTCCCTTCCGGAGGGGTGGGCTCCTCCTTGCTGGCCACATCCCTGCCCACATCAGCCGACCCCAAGTTGGCAGTGGGACTTGTCTCAGGTCCCACGGTAGGACAGCAGCGGAGATGGCCCCCGCCCTGCCCGGTGTCACGAGCCCAGCATCCCTCCCTGCGTCCCGGACTCCCACCTGTTCGAGTCACCACCGCCAGGACGTGGGGTCCAACAAAGGCCCGGGCCTGCAGGACGAGGGTCCCACAGAAGAGCGTGTGCCGCCGGTGGGTCTCGGGGCAGTAGGGCACCGGTCCTTCCGGCAGGGCCGTCTTCAGCACTGGAACGCTCTCCCCTGGAAGGGACGCGGTACGAAGCTGGTGAGGGGGTCCCATGCCACTTCTTCCCGCCGACCAGAGCGAAGCACAGAATTGTTTCCTAAAGCCCTAGGTCTCATTTAACTCTGGGAACCATGTGTGCAGAAACCACTGCTCCCACTTTACACGGAGGGACACTGAGGCTGAGAGAGGGCAAAAGACCTAACAGACACAGCCAGGCAACCCTGGAAGGCCGTGTGCCAGCCAGGTACCGGGACCCCTCCCGCGGGGAAGACGGGAAAGCGGGTGTGCACTCGTGTCCACATAGTGGGGGGCAGGGGGTGGGGAGGATGTTCTCATTCTGCTGGAATTATTTCATACCAAGCTGTACTCCTTTTATAACTCAAGCCAATAAACCACAGGGTGGGGCGTGGGGACTAAACCTCTACAAAGCCCCAAGCATGCTGTCCGGCAGAGTAGTAATTTTTTTTTTTTTTTTTTTTTTAAACGTCCATTTATTTTTGAGAGAGAGAGAGCACAAGCTGGGGAGGGGCAGAGAGAGAGAGAGAGGGAGACACAGAATCCGAAGCAGGCTCCAGGCTCTGAGCCGTCAGCACAGAGCCCCACGTGGGACTCGAACCCACCGACATGTGAGATCAGGACCTGAGCTGAAGTCGGAGGCTCAACCGACTGAGCCACCCAGGCGTGCCCCGAGGGTCAATCTCTTACTGAGTGCCTGAGCGTGTAGGATTAGCAAGTGCCGACCCGACCCCCGGGGTTGTGACTTGAGCACAAAAGAAAAACCTCAATGTCCCCATGCGGGCAGAGGGGCCTGCTGGCAGGGGAGGAAGACCCGGAGGACTGACCTGTCAGAGAGCTCTCGTTGACCATGCACTCCCCAGCCACCAGGGCAGCGTCGCAGGGCACCAGGCCGCCTTCCTGGGGCAGCACCAGGCAGTCTCCAGGCACCAGCTCGCTGGAGTCCACCCACTCCTCCTCTGTGGGCAAGCGGAGGGGGTCTCAGCACGGCCCAGGGCGCCCCAGGGCGCCCCCCCACCCCCTCCCTTCCCCAGCACTCACCTCCCCCGGGCCGGCACACGCACACCCGTGTGGACAGCTGCACCATGTCCCTCAGAGTCTGGCTTTGCTGCGGGCAGGGGGACACGCGGGGAGTGGGTGGGCGGTGGCCCCCTTGGGGACCCGCCTGCCCTGCCCCGGCCCCCTCACACCACTCACCTTTCTGGTCTTGTAGAGCGACAGACAGATGGAGGCGGTGGAGATGAACAGTATGCAAAGGGCATATGAGTAGTAGCGGTCCGCCAGCCACAGCCCGATGCTGAAGGCCTGGAACCCATAGTAGGGGTTCAGTGCCTGGGGGAGGGGCGGGGAGGCAGCATCAGGGCCCGTGACACCGGGCCAGCGCAGCCCCGGGCGGGGCCATTTCCCTGCTCAGCCCCATCCGGACAGCTCTCGAGCCCCCGGCTTCTCTGCTCTAGGGAGGACGCGGGCATTTCCATGCCAGGCCCCTGCTAAGCACCACATCTGAGTACCATCCGATGGTGATGACAATTCCACGGGGTGGATGCTACCCTCACTCCATTTTGCAGACAAGGAAACTGAGGCACAGTAGGGTCAAGTCACTTGCCCCAAACCACACAGCTCCCGAGTGGCTGCCTGGGGTTTACATCGGGCCAGACTCCTGAAGTCTGTCCCCCTTCAGGGGCGTCTGCCTCTGGCTCAGAGGGCTCAGATCCCTCAGAGGGATCCCTTTGTCCCCTATGCCGTGTCACCCCTCTGAAGCCTGGGTTCTTTGCATATGAACCGAGTGTCCCTACTCCACGGCTGCCAGACGGTTAAAGCGGCTTAAGCACAGAGAGTCACGGCTCTCACCCACAGGAGAAGCCCAGCCCCTGTGGCTTTGCCTCCGGGCCTCTCTTCCCAGCCTCAGCCTGGATCAGAGCCTCCAATTCCTGGCCCTGAGCTGATGGGGCTGGGTCTGAGATGACTCTCCCCTGTGGAGAAGGGGACGGCTGCTCTGGTCTGCCACTGGAAAGTGGCCCAGAGAGGCCAAGCCCCCGGCCAGGGTCACATAGCCCATCCAGGCCAGAGCTGGGGCGAGGCCCAGGGACAGCCCTACCTCGTCCACCAGCAGCTGGGGATAGGACTTGACCGGCACGCTGATCACGTTGGGGCCATAGATGGTCTTCCTGCGAGAGAAGTGACGAGGCCAAAAGATGGAGGGGGGGAGTGGCGGCCGGATCCTCCAAGGGCAACAGAGGTCCTCATCTCACAGCCAGGGAAACCGAGGCCCAGAGAAGGGCACACTCAGGGGAGCAAGACAGGGGTCCCCAAGAGCGCAGGGAACCTCTGGTCCAGGGCAGCACCCACCTCACGGCTTGCTCCTGGAGGCTGAGGCCGGAGCAGGAGCGGCGGACGTCGTCACAGGTGCGGCCGTGGTCCAGCAGGCTGCGGGGGGCGGGGGGGTGACTCAGATGGGTGATGGGACCCGGGCGCCCTGCAGGCCAGGGACTTGGGGCTCCAGGTCCCTTCTGGCCCACTGAGCTCCTAGGAGGAGGCAGGTCCCTCACAAACTCTGGGCTTAACTTTCTCCTTCCATCCCTCTGACTGGCCCCAAACTACCTCGCCGAGGAAGAACAAAGAGAGATGATTGATAATATTTAATAGCGACAAGAACCACTCTTATTTAGTGACAGGAGTATCATTTACAATGATGATGCCTTCGTCAAGCGACTCAACCTCTCTGTGACTCAGTTTCCTCCCCTGCGGAATGGGGATGGTGACAGCACCCGCCTCACAGGGCTACTGGTGGAATAAAATAGAAGCCACACAAAGCGCGTGGCTAGTCCCTGGCACCTACGTCGTGACGAACACGTCAGCCATTTGTGCTATTCTCCTCCTGTGGCAGAGGCTGGCCCCGTCCCCCCGTCCGCGGGGTGCCCACTTCTGCAGACGCAGCTGGCACTGCAAACACCTGTCTTCGCTGGTGGGTTGTTCCTGGCTGCGGGAGGGTGCTCCACCGCGAGCCGGGAAGCACCAAGGAATTCACGTCCGTGGCCAGGAGCCAGCCGCCAACACGGGTGGGGCGGGGGTGGGGGGGATGATGGGAAGTACCCCCAGCCTCCTCGCTCCTCGGGTGAGGGCACCCCGGGCTCCACACTGGCTCGAGAAGATCCCCAAGGGGACCAAGCTCCCTATGATACCTCCTGCACCCCCCACACCCCCCAGTGTTCCCGGGATCACCTTAAGATGTGTTGTGATCTCCCATTTCTCTAGGTGGCAGAGCAGGGACGAGACCCCAAATGGAGGGTCCCAGTCCAGAGCCTCAGGTCTGATTTGGTGTCACCCCCTTGGCCCGAGGCTGAGCCAGACTTTACGTGAAGCTTACAGATTTCCCCCTCAAGATAACCCTAGGAGGCATGGATTCTCTTCATGTCCCGGTTACAGGGACCCTGAGGCCTGGAGAGACTCGCTCACGCCGCAGGGGACCAAGGCACAGAGCTGCAGGGAGCCCGCCGGGCCACCTCATGCCACCCCTCCCGCCCAGCCCAGCATCGGCGTGTGCGCGCCGGCCTTGACCCCTACCTGACTTGGCAGAAGGCCTGTTGGCTCTCGATCCAGACGTAGCGCTGGCCCCGGAAGAGGTAATATCGCAGCTTCCGCTGCTGCATGGGAGAGAGAAGAGGCTGGAAAGCAGCCCCAAGAGGAGCTGGGGGGTGGGGAGGGCAGGGGTAGAGAGGCCAGAGTCACAGGAAAGAGGGAGGGAGGCCTGGATGTGTTAAGGTGCTCAGCCGGCATCCGGGGCATTTGGGACAATGGAACCGGAGGTGCCTGGGGAGCGTGGAGTCCAATCCATCGCTGTATAGAGCGTGAAAGTGAGACCCAGGGACGGGTAAGGACTTGTCTGGACCCAGCTGTCCACTCACTGCCTCTTCGTTCCTGCAGAACTGGGTGGTGTCCTTCCATGCACCCTCTGGCACTGCCCCCACAGCCGCCTGGCTCCGGCCGTCCTCCGCCTGGACCTGGGCAGGCAGCTCCAGGCTGGGAGGGGTGTGGGGGTTACCGCGGCACTCTGGAACGTTCCAGCACCACCCCATCCCCACGGAGCCATGGTCCCTCCCGGGGGTGCACGGCACCAGGGTCAGAGCCTTTGTGGGAGGAGGCCAGTGGGGAGCAGGGGCTTCTGGGAAGGGTGATGGGCTGCCTCACCTGCTCTCACTGATGGCCTCAGTCTGCACCTGCACAGTATACAGCTGCCACGAATTATCCTGGAACACAGAGGTGTGGACTTGGTCTCAGAGGAGACTCCTCCCTTCCCAGGCCCCACCCTGCCCATCCTGTGGCCCCTGCTGGAGAAGGCAGGGATCAAGGACGTAGATGATCCTCCTCTCAGGAGCCACCTAACCTGTCCCTTCTACCCACTGCTCAGACGGGAAAGCTGAGGGCCAGAAAGGACAACCTGTGTAAGGTCCCACAGAGACTCCGGGGCCGGATCGGGCTGAGAACCAGAGCAGGATCCATCGCGTTCCTCCCCCTGCATCGGACCCTCTCCAGCGCCAGACCCACCCCACCCTCTCCTCTGCCCCTGCCGGCCGGGACTCACCTCTTTGTCTCTTATTTCGATGACGAGTGTTTCGGCGCGGGCCAGGTTGCAGGGCCGGAGCCGCAGCCGCACCCGCCACACCGGCTTCCAGCGGAACAGCAGCAAAGGGACCCCTGCCATCATCCAGACCACGATGTGATAGCCTATGACCCTCCATGGACTGCCACAGTAACCGCTGAGCCTCTGCGGAGACGCCGACAGAGAAGGCCGAGGTGGGGGCGGGGCGGGCTAGAGGAGGAGCCGGGGGCCTGGGGGGGCCCACCTGCCCACACCCACCCACGTACCACGGATGAAACTGAGGAGCTGAGGGGATCTACAGATGTCTCTATCGTCAGGGTCCCATAACCGGCGGGCGTGCTGCCCACGAGAGGGCTGCTGTCTGTGGGCACAAAGGAGAGAGGTCATGGCCGGGGGAGCGGGGGGGCTCCTCCTGCTCCTATGTTTCTTTAAACATAACAAGCATTGTCATTTTGTGGCCCCTACAGAAGCCGCGGCTGTTTCCATGCAGCCGCTGTGGTCAAAAAGGAGCCGGCGTGGCTGTTTTCCCTGACGGCCACGGTTCTGTTTGCCGTAACTGACCTGCAACATTTTGGGAAAAGACAGTCCCCACTGTCCCTGCCAACTCTTGGGTACAGAGCCCTTTGCTAAAACTGGCATGTTTCCAGAGGTCAGGAGAAACGTTCCATGGGTGGGGTCTCGCATATAGTTGTTACCAGAAGAAGGCTCTCGAGAACTCGCCTGCTGAGACCAAGGACCCGTCCGGAGGGGCAGATGGGAGCGGGCTGGACACGTGTACTGGAAAAGACCTGTGTGGTGCTTTGGGTCCTTGCCCTGAAAGGCTTAAGGTGTCAGTACCAGCACCAAAGGCAGTCAAACCTTGATGCTGAGGAGCACAAGAAGGGGACCATAAGCTTATTCAAGACAACTGTAGTCACAGCTGTGCGAGACGAAGGTTCTGGCGTGAGTGAAGTGGCGCTTTCCGTGCGTGGGGATCCTGGGGTCAGGACCGCGACGGAGCACAACCCCCTCAGGACCTGGCTGCCCCCAGGTTTCCTGGCAGCGTCTGATTCTGAAGACGCTGGAGACGCCAGCTTGTTGCTGATGCTGTGTTCAGAGTGAGGTCTGCTGGGGCGCCTGGGCGGCTCGGTCGGTTAAGCCTCCGACTTCGGCTCAGCTTATGACGTCACGGTTCGTGGGTTCGAGCCCCGCGTCGGGCTCGGCGCCGACAGCTCGGAGCCTGGAGCCTGCTTCCGATTCTGTGTCTCCCTCTCTCTCTGCCCCTCTCCCGCTTACTCTCAAAAATACACATTAAAAAAATAATAATAATAATAATAAAGTGAGGTCTACAAAGCCGTGTCTGTGATTAAGCTCCCCTAATTCCCCTAGTGTTTCTCTCCCAACTGTGAACCCATAACCACCCGGCCTGACCAATAAAAGACTGAGGTAAAAAGCATCGCTGTTTTATAAACTGGTCTGACGGATCTAAGAGCAGTGATCTGGCTGGTTCTCACTCACCATGTCGAGCTCCTTTGTGCGTCTGGCTCTCTCTGGCTGGGTGTCGGCTCAGAATGGGGTGGGGGACAGGCCCTGGGGGGGAGGCACCCTGAGCTCACACCGCCCTCACACATCTAGCTGGTAGCTTCCTGGGAGCTATGTGCCCCTCTTTTCCGTCTGGTCCCCACCCTGAGGGCAGGGATCAGGGCTGCTCCTCCTTGGTCAACTCCCGTGCCCGGCAGAGTCCTGGCAGCGAGGAGATGCTGAGAAGCCAAGACGTCAGGCCCGCCTCTGATGGCAGCCAGGAAAGGGGCCTCCACTGCAAAGGGGAACTGGGGAGGGGTGAGGGGAGGGAGGAGCCCAGCCAGTGGGGGGGGTGGGGTGGGCAGAGAGGAGGGTTCAGCTGCAAAGAGCAGATGCTGTGTCCCAGCTGAGCAGTTACCAGGGTTCCTTAACCTCTGCAAAGGGAGGGCTATCACCCCCATTTTACAGATGGGAGGACTGAGGCTCAGAGAACAGCACTAGGTGGCTCTATTGCAGAAATTCTGTTTACTTCTGTATCCCCAGCTGTAGAACTGTGGTCCTGGCAGGGCGGGCAGGCAGTGAATGTTCCAGGGCTGCAGACGGGGTGGGCTCACGGCTCCCGCTGTCAGGCAGCCTTTGTGGGGTTCAGACATGCAGGTGCCTGGGCCCCTCCCCAGACCTGCCGGAGCAATGGCAGGAGCCTCTGGAAAAGCTCGCTTAGAGGGATGGGAGGGCCGGGCGGGTGGGGGCGGGCTGCAGGTTTCCCAAGCTCCGGTCCTTTCCCCTCCCCAGAGGAGCCCTGCACCGCCCTGGCCTAGAAGTTTCCACCAACGAGCCCAGAGTGTCCCAGGCCGCTGCCACTGTCATAAACATCCCCAGCCCCTCAGCTGCTCTCTCCCCACACACTTGGGCTTCTGGAGCTTTCCAAACAGCCAACGCCTCCGAAGGCCCATTGTACACACATACCCTCTGCTCCTGGCCCTTTTTACACGGTTGACACAATAACCCTGCCATGGGAGCTCAATTATTAGCCCCTTTCTATAGAAGAAAAGGAGGCTCAGAGAGGTTAAGTCACTTGGCCAAATCACACAGCAAGTACACGGGAGCGTCGGGATGCAAGTCCAGGCAGGCTGACTCCAGGGTTTTCTCCCTCTGCTGGACCACCCGAGGACACCCTGAGGATTGGGGCCACGGGTCCCCATCAGGCCACGCAGATGTCCTACCCCAGCCCCCATATCGCCACGTAACGACGGTGATAATAATTACTATGGTAATGACTATAAAAAGAGCAGCCAACAGCCAATAAGCACTTCCCGGGTGACAAGACCCACTGGGAGCATCCCTATGAATTAGCTCCTTTACCCTCCAGCAAGGCGAGGAGGCCGACTCATTTTTCTCATTTTATAAATGAGGGAACTGAGGCTCGGAGGGACAGAGAGCCCCAGGTAAATGATGGAGCCAGGAAGCTGGAGCCAGATCCTGTGTTTCGGGGGCCCATGTGGGCACTTTCAGAGACCAGGGCTCATGGCCTGCACCTCCCTAGGCCTCTCTGAACCTGATGAGTCAACAACCAATTAAGCCCCACAAGCCCCACCTCCAGCCAGTCCCTCCCCTGCCCTGTCCACTTGGCTGACTCAGAACACAAATGGAGCCTCAGCTCAGGGACAGGGACACACACACACACACACACACACACACACACACACAGCCTGGGTGTCTGGCCGGCAACAGAGTCTCAAAGCCGGAAGGGCAGGAAGCCAGGTCAGCCTTCTTCCCTGGGGTTCACACAGGTCCCAGACCGGGTCTCCTGAGATGGTCCCTTTCACTCTCTGCTCCCAGCCCAGTCCAGCTTGTGAGTGAGGCTTAGCAGAGCATCACTTCCTTCCCTTCCCGACAGCAGCCTGCAGATGACACACAGCGGAGGGCCCTCTGCTATCTGGTGTGGCCTGGGGTGGTGATCACTAGGGTTCCGGGCCTGGAGGAGGGGGGGCAGAGAAGCAGGCATTTGGGGCAAGTGACACAGCCTGGCAAGCTGGGTTCGCAGGTCCCTGGCCACCCAAAAAGCCACAGTCTTCTCTCGCCCCACTTCAAAAGGGGACAGTCCCAGTTGCTACCAGAACCCCAGCCATCTCTTCTGCCAGACAACTGCTCCCCGAGTGGGGCAGGGTGGGGAGTTTCTCCTTTAAGGCTGATCTCAGCTGGTCCTAGGTGTAAGGGAAAGAGAGAGCATCTTGGGGTGATAAGGGGTTGACACAGGCCGGGCATCGTTCCGTGGGCTTTATACACATTAACTCACTCAATTCCTCACCACAACTCTATGAAGAGGGGACTCCTTTTATCCCTATTTTACAGATTAGGAAACTGAGGCCGGGAGGGGTGAAGTAAGTTGCCCAGACGCCACAGAGCCGGTGAGCGGCGGGATCCGGATCCAGGCGGGATCCGGATCCAGGCGGTCTCGCGCAGGGGTCCGTGCTTTTTTTTTTTTTTTTTTTTTTTTTAAATTTTTAAGCTTATTCATTTATTTTGAGAGAGGCAGAGACAGTGTGAGTAGGGGAAGGGCAGAGAGAGAGAGAGAATCCCAAGCAGGCTCCGCACTGTCACCACAGAGCCCGATGCGGGGCTCAAACGCATGGAAACGATGCATTTGAACCGATCATGACCCGCGCCGAAACCGGAGAGTCGGACGCTCACCCGACTGAGCCACCCAGGCGCCCCTAGGGTCCGCGCCCTTAACCACTGCCCTACCGTCCTCACAGCTGTCTTCGTCCCAGCCCCTGGCTCCCTTACAGGCAAGCTGTGTTTTGTGAGGCAAGTACCTTAACCTCTCTGGGCTTCCATTGCCCCTCTCGGGGAGCATAACCCTGACCAGCTGGCACATGAGGAAGCGAGAGTAGCCACCACCCAGGGGTGTCTAAAGTTCCTGAAGCGTGGCCAGTACACGTGGCAGAGGCTGGCTTCCCTGCCACGGAAGGGCTCTGCCCTATTTCTCAGGCTCCCCTCTACTTTCCCATCACCCCGTCTGAAACCCACAGTGTCCCCTGCTCCCGGTGCACACTCAACAGCCTCTCCGGGCTAACTGCTCGGCTGGGGATGGGGAAGAAGCCTGCGGCACGCCAGGCCACCCAGAGCGGGTCGCTTCGCTGATCTGGTTTCATCCTGCAACCATCCTGCCATTTACCCCACTTAACAGGTGCGAAGGCTGAGTCCTGGGGAGGCAGTTTGCCCACCGACTTGTCGCAGCTGGAAAGGATCTGTCTCGCTCCCCCGTCCTCTCTGTCCGCCTCAGCCACACCCACTGGCAGCCATCACAGCATCAGGCCTGCCCGGGCGTCCCCCTCCGGCTCACAGTGCCTGGCACGAGGCTGGGACTCTGGAACCGTTTACTGAACGAACGAACGGCCGAGGCACGCCTGCACGTCTCGCTGACATGACAGCACCGGCCCCTGCCTCCGGGCCAGTCAGCTGCCAGGTGCAGAAGTACGGGCCTCGTCTTGAAGGGCCCTGCCAGAGATCACCCTGTGCCACCCTCGTTTGCTCGCTTCCCCCAGGCCCCAAACACCGTTCCCTCTGGGCAGTTCTTCCTGGTGCCATCACACACCCCTCCTTTCAGGACGGGATCCTCTCCCAGTCAACCTCGGGAGGAAGGAAGGAAAGAAAGAGGGGCTTGGAGGAGGAAGTCAGATCTATGGAAAAGTCTAGCCTAGAAAACTCTGGTCTTCCAGCAAGATCAAGCCTAGGGCACTCTCTCCCTCCAGCAGGACACTTGTCGAGACACTGGCAAGTGCCTGTTGATCTCCTGTCACATCTCAGCTCCCCAGGAGTGGCACAGGAGGATCAGGGCAGTATCTGATCTTTCAGTATCACTAGCTCAGGCTGGCCCAGAGCGGTCTGTGCGGTGCGGGATGAGAATACTTTTCAGGATGATTCGGTTGCTCTTCTGAATAACAGTGACTGAGGGGCAATTATCATCTCATTTTACAGTAGGGAAAACTGCGGAACAAAGCTTCAAGATGCCTCGCCCAGAGAGCTACAGCTCAAAAGGGCAGAAGCTGGAAACGAGTGGGTCTGCAGGAACACATTCCTCTTAGCTCATCCTCGCAGCCGCACCGTGAAAGCGATGGATTTGGATCCCATTTAAAATGAGGCACAGAGAGGTTGATGAATATGTCCACAGTCACACAGATATGGGTGGTCAAGACTAGACTTGAACCCAGCCTGACTCTGCAGCCCCCGGGGCAATGCCACCAGCACTCCAGAGTGAAGGGGCTGCAAAGCCATCTGAGAACCTCTCGTTTCCTGCGGAAGCCCCAGCTTCCTGCTGGTGACCTGGCAGTGGCCCAGGGCAGCAGCGCTGCCTCCTCCTGCACTGTGCTTCCCCTGTGGCCAGAAGCTCCTCTCCTCTGCCAGGCTAGGGGGGAGAGGAACAGCCTGCTAGTAGTAATCCGATCTTCGGGTCTGGTGTTCGGAGGGTATCTTTCCCCAGCTTTCCCCCTTCCTCACCCCCCGGTGCACTCCCAGCTTCCGGTGGGCTGGCAGCGGTGGTTGGGGAGAGAGGTGGGAGGTGGGGCGGGAGAGCCCAGAACTCAGCCTTCTGGCTGTACAGGATGCTCGACCTTTGGTGGGCCCTCTGCTGAGGCCTGAGTGACTGACATGGAGATGAGACCTCCCCCCTCCCGGAGAAGAGCGGCCCCTTCTCAGCAGGTGGGATTTAATTTATACTCAGAAAAGGGTGGGCTTGGGACACGTGGTCTGGGAAGGGTAACAGGCAGGGTGTGGTCCTCGGACCCGGGGTGTTGACAGGCTTCCTCTGGAGGCCTGAGGCAGGAGTGGCATTTTGTGTCCAGGGCACTCTGACCCAGGGACTCGGGAGCCTGGCGTCTCCAACCCCATTCATTCATTCATTCTTCATTCATACAAGAGGAGTAAGCACCCAGAGGCCCCGGATGCGGCGGCGTCCACGCATCTTCCCCATACATGCGGCCTTTTCCCCCGCCCTGGACATCCGTCACTGCGGGAGGGAGTCCAGTGGGAGTGGGGCATCTCCCCGCGCCCCTTCCCCGAGGGCCGCCAATCACCCTCGTGCACAGCGCCCAGGGCTGCTGGAAAGCAGGGAGGCGACGGTTCCGCGCGGCGCCATCCCCGGGCTCCTGGCCTCTCTGGGAAGGGTCCCCGCGCCGACTCCCCCAGGAGGGGGCCGGGATGGGCGCGGGCATGCCTCCGGAGGTCGTTCCCTTGGCCTGCGAGCCTGCGGTGGGGGTGTCGCGCCACGGCAGGCGCGACGACAGGAGGCCCAGGAGGCCCGGGGACCGCGCCCTGTTCGGGGAGGCCCCAGCCGCGGACTCACCTGCGCTCATGCCGGCTCCTCGCGCTCATCGCCGGCCCCGGCGCTGCGGCCCGTGGCCCGGGCCCGGGCGTCGCGATGCCCCGCGGCGGGGGCGCGAGGCAGGAGGCGGGAGGCGGGAGGCGGCGGGGGGTGGGGTGCGGGGCAGAAGTCCGGTGGCGCGAGGTGGCCCGAGGCACCTGCCCGGGAGCCGGCTGCCGGCGCGGCTGGGACGGTGCCGCAGTCGGGGTGTGCGCGCAGCCAAGCCCCGCCCGGCCCACTGCGGCCCCACGTCCGCCCCGCGCGCGGGCTGCCGGGACTTGTAGTCCGAGCCGTCTCCGCCGCCCGCGTAGAGGCGGATCCACCTCCCGAGATACACAGACCCGGAGGAGGGCGCCGGTGGGGCGGGGTTCCGACAGGGACCGTCAGGAACTCCGACGGCCAGTCCTCAGACACGTGAACACACGGACACACACTCAGAGACGGTAACCTTCAGACACACAAACACCAGTGCACAACACCCCTCCCACTCCACCCAGATTCACACACAGAGGTGTGACATTTAGAGAGAGGACAGCAGCCCTCAGGCGCACCCACACAGACGCACACACAGAGGCAGGGCTCTGTTTCAGGGAAACAGGACAGCTCTGGCCCAACAACACACAGGTACACAACAACCTCAGATAAACGCATACAGAGTCACACACAGAGGTGACACGTAGAGACAACGCACACATACGCAACGGTGATGTGATGCTCAGAAACACAGCTATGACAACCCCCTACCAACGCACGGCACGCACAGAGTGGGCCCCAGATACTGGTCAAGGGCTATGCAGGCTGGGTCAAGCTGGCCTCCATCTTTTCCAGGCTGGGTGACCTTGGGCAAGTCACTTGACTCTCTGGGCCTCCCTTTTGAACCTACGGGATGGCAATGACATTAGCGATACCTGCTTTCACAGCGTTGTGAGGCTCACATGAGGAAAGACATCAAACACTTGGGACAGTAGCTGGCACGGCTCACTAAATGTCAAAGAAGGAAGACACACCCGCCCAGAGACTCACACGGTCAGATACGCCCCTCAGAGATAGGCGTGGGCACGGGGAGACTGCAGTGATGCACGAGAAGCCTCTAAAATGCCGGAGAAATAGCGGAGGTATAACCCAGGCCTCAGAAGCCTCACCTCATGACTGCGGATACACCTGCACAAGTGGGACGCACGGAGGCCTCATACCTGTATGCAGCTTGTGACACTGCCAACATGGCGTCCCCTGACCCTGGGGTCGGTGGCTTCTGGACCAAGGACCTCCAAAGGCAGAGGGTGAGCCAGAGACCCCCAGGGTCTGGAGTAAATCAGGGAACGATCATATCAGGGCCGAGGATGGGACCTGTCATCTATCCAATATGTTATCTATCCAATTGTCATCTACCCAATATGATCTATGGCGTGCCAAGCAGTTCTAGAAGCTGGGAACACGATGGTGAATAAAGCAGACACGGGGAACAGCCAAAGGCAGGCAGAGGAAAACTTCCAACAATTGCCTGTCATGGAAAGGGCTGGAAGAAGCCAGAGCTCCGATGGGGGTTTATGGTGTAGGGTGGACTCCAAAAGGGAAAGAAGGGAAGGCCTTGACAGTGTCTGAAACAGCAAGAGCTCGATACGTCCATTTGCTAAAGGGACAGATGTTGGCAGGACCCTCTCATGGGTGGGACGAGAACGTGCAGGAGTATGGAATCAGCTATGCTCCAGGGTTCAGTTCTGGGCAGATGGGGGACAGTGGAGCCACTTACCGAGCTGGGAGGCTGCTGGCCTAGCAGCTTGACTGCCTGGGGGACGAGGCTGGCTTCACTCAGTTCAGATAAGTCCTGTGTCATCTGCCGATGACATTTCCAGTGCGGGCAGGCTAACTTCTCACAGTCCCCATTTCTTCCCTCAGGGCTTAGCTCAATATGCCTGACGGACGTCCTCGTCGGGGAGCCCAGACCCCAACAGCAGGCATAGTGGCTGCGTGTGGAGAAGTGGCCTGCCAGGATGGCCTTGCCAAGAGGCAGTGTGGTCCTGGGGCTGGGGCTGAGCTGTGACACCTCTCCTGGGTTGGGATGTGCATCAGGCACTTTCTAGCTGTATGAGCTTACAAAAGTCACTTTCCCTCTCTGAGCCTCTTTCGTGGCTCAGAGGGTGAAGTGAGATAGCAGGTGCTTGGTAGAAGCCAGTTGCTTTCTTTAGCTCCTGGCGCTGGGCTAGAAGCTTCATAAGAGCAGGGGGCTCAGATACCCCACTGCAAGGTTGGTTCCCTCGCCCACCCCCTGCCCCCGTTCCTACTGCTTGGCTTTGAAGAGGCTCCACCCTCTACGGCCATCTAGGGAGGAGCCACACCTGCCGCTCTGCCCATCGCCTTCATGGGGCAGGAAGCCAGAGGAAGCTTCTTCCCAAACCACAGAGGATGTGGAAGTCTCTGCCGTCTGCTGGGGTTACCTCTGGGGAAGTGGCTCTCCCTGTGTGGTCCTCTGAGTGGTTTGTGGGTTGGGCTCCAGGCACCTGTGGGTCAGGACCCATCAAGGAACTTTCCTTGCAGGGCTGCTGCTCCCTTGGGGACTGACGAGAAAGACATAAAATATGTGCGGTCCACGTGGCCAAAGGATTGAGAAGTCACTAGTTTGGGCCAGTTGATTCTAGAGTGCTGCCTTACTTCTCAATTTCTCCAGCTTCCCTAGATTTTTGCTATGAAAGCGGATTTTCTCACCTAGTGACAGAACCCATGACAAGATGATGGCTGTCCAGACACATGAAGTGGGGTTTCAGCAATTTGGTTTATAGTCTCCTGGGCAAAAAGGAGAAGGGCCAGAGAGAATTTGGGTGTTGGGGTCTGTTGGTGGCATTCTGTCCCTGCACCGAGTGAGTGGTCAGTGGGACATGAGAAATGAGCATTGTTGGTTCCGCCCAGAAAAACCATCCTCTGAGTGGGAGGGAGGTCCCTCACTCTGGTCAGGCGTGTCAGAAACGTCCCGGGTCGTCAAGTCCAAGGGGCCAGGAATAGAAGGCCTGTGTGGTCCCTGTGGCACTGAGTGGGCCTTGCATGCCGTGGGTAGTTGAAACCAATCAGTTGAATTGTGTTTCTGGAGCATTTGCTCTACCGCAGGCTAGATGCTTTCTCATTTATCTTTTTTTTTTTTTTAACGTTTATTTATTTTTGAGACAGAGAGAGACAGAGCATGAACGGGGGAGGGTCAGAGAGAGGGAGACACAGAATCTGAAACAGGCTCCAGGCTCCGAGCAGTCAGCACAGAGCCCGACGCGGGGCTCGAACTCACGGACCATAAGATCATGACCTGAGCCGAAGTCAGATACTCAACCGACTGAGCCACCCAGGTGCCCCATCTTTTTGAAAACTAATGTTAAGTATTTATTTAAAAAATTTTCAGCTTTTTTGAGGTATAAAGGATTCCCTTCATTGAGTTAACACATCTATCACCTCACATACTTACTTATTTTTTGAGTAAGAACTTAACATTTATTCTCATTGAGACTTGAACCACAATTCTAGTAGGCGAATGCTGTTAATGCCCGTTTTATAGATAGGAAAAGAGAGGCACAGAAGTTAAAGTTGCCCAACGACCAGGTAAGAAGACGTGGCTGGGTTCAGTCTTAGAGAAACTGGACGAATTCCACAGTATTACTTTTGCAGATGAAGGCACATCGTCCGGACACAATCGGGGCACAGAAGTAGCACAAAGGACAGGTTACCGTCTCTCCGCTCAGATCTGCAGTTTTTATTAGAACGAGCCTTTGTGACTGTTAAAAATAGAGCAGTTGCCTGCATGCAATCCAGGGAAAGATGAAATAAGCAGTCAATACAACTCTCGGTTGGTACCGTGTTCCCATTTGGCCCCGGTGGAGACGGGGTGCCCTGAAGCCACAAATCTGACGTGCCCTGAGGCAGATTTGCAGTGACAACTCCCAGGACACTGCCTCGTACCAGCAGCTGGGGGGGCAGAGCTCGTCTTTCTGAGCCATCATGTTATTCGTGGGAAAAACTTATGTTTCTCTGCAGACCTAGATATTAGAAGCAAAGTCAAATTATCCATGAATCCAAGGAATGTGACCTCCCCCAGGCTGAATCGGGTGTCAACGGTATGGAAGTTATGGGGGCTGCCCCGGGGGTTTTTCAGTTCTCAGTTCCGGGTTTAGGCTTCAACACCACAGGATGGGTTACCTGTGTGGTCTCACTGGGGTGGTCGAGCATCTGAGATGCTATACTTTAGGGCGAGGACCCTGTTCTGAATTTCTAATAATACAATGTTTGTGTTTTTGTTTTTTTTTTTTGGGGTGTGTGTGTGTGTGTGTGTTTTAATTTGGCGACCTTGGCAGGGATGGCAGGGAACGTATCTCGCTCATCTTTACCCCCCAGCACCTCGCCTCTCGTAATGAGTAGTGCTGGAGACAAGACTAGTGCTTTTGAACTGTCCCTTTTCAAAGCCACCAGTGCTCATTAAAGGTTCATCCTGGGTGACTCAGACATTTTTCTTGGCTGCCTGCCTCATGATGCAAGAGGCCTTTGTTTCCTGGATGATCTCACTGCTGGGAGTTAAAAAGCAGCCTTGGAGTGTTCCTGAATGTAAGGAGGGCTTGCCCGAATGGGCAGCAGTAGAGAATCACTGTGCACCTGCCCCACCAAACACTTAACCAGTGGTTCCAAAGGCTAAGGTGGACAATAAATCACACACACACACACACACACACACACACACACACACACTGAGGCAGATCATTATTAGCACCAAAGAGGCCCTTATATATTGTGGGGTGAGAATAGAACGCTGCTATATTATTGACGATAGCCAAAACGTGGAAGCAACCAAGTATCCGCCGAGGGATGGATGGATCCAGCAAACTGTGGCATCTACACACAATGGAGTATTATTCAGCCTTAGAAAGAAAAGTAATTCTCGGGGCGCCTGGCTGGCTCAGTCCGTGGATCTTGGGGTTGTGGGTTTGAGCCCCATGATGGGTGAAGAAATTACTTAAAAAATAAAATCTTAAAAAAATAAAATCTTTTATGAAGAATGTTTATTTTTGACAGAGAGCATGAGCACGCATGTGGGGGAGGGGCAGAGAGGGCCAGAGAGAATCCCAAGCAGGCTCTGTGCTGACAGCACAGGCGTGGAGCCTGAACCCACGAACCGGGAGATCATGACCTGAGCTGAAGTTGGACACTCAATGACTGAGCCACCTGGGCGACCATATTGTACTGTATGTGTGTGTGTGTGTGTGTATATATATATATATATATATATATATGTACTTTTAAAAATTTCTTTTAATCTTTATTTTTGAGAGAGACAGAGTGCGAGTGGGGGAGGAACAGAGAGAGAGACACAAATCCGAAGCAGGTTCCAGGCTCTGAGCTGTCAGCACAGAGCCTGACGCGGGGCTCGAACCCACGAACTGTGAGATCATGACCTGAGCTGAAGTCCGACGCTTAACTGACTGAGCCACCCAAGGGCCCCTGCACTCTATTCTTGAAGGGAAAGCTTTCTGTATGCCCATTTGTCATGGCAGAAAGGTCTGGAAGGAAGTGCCTCAGCTGTCAGTGGGGGAGGC
Source organism: Prionailurus viverrinus (assembly GCF_022837055.1). Classification (NCBI taxonomy): domain Eukaryota; kingdom Metazoa; phylum Chordata; class Mammalia; order Carnivora; family Felidae; genus Prionailurus; species Prionailurus viverrinus. The sequence continues at coordinate 202,465,405 of NC_062568.1, read as the reverse complement.
GGCGTGGGACTCGGGGTGTTTGCGGGGCTTTCCGTTTCCGGCCTGCCGCACTTTTGGCACCGTCTGTCTTTTCAGTGAATGTTGCTGCCTTCGTGGTAGAGCGTTACAGCCAAGGTGGCAGTGTTGGGAATTCGTGCTTGCCTGGAGAGGTCTCCTGAGGTCAGCCGTGGAACTCAAGGTCACAGCTGATCCCGGTCATTGCTCTGTGCTGGAGGCGTCTAACTGACTTAGCAAGACGCGGCTCGAAGTAATTCTAATACTGAAAGCTGCAGGACCCGGGAGGCTGTAGGACAAGAGCTCCCATCAGTGAACGGGCACATTCCCTCCTGCAGGCAGCAGGGGTGAGGTGGGCAGGGTCACAACCCCCCCCCCCCCCCCCCCCCGTCCCCCACATGGGCAGACCAAGAGGCCAGGAGGAGGAGGAAGCTGCCCGAGGGCGTCCCACGGGGGAAGGGCAAAGGGAACAAGTCCCAGGCCCAGCAGGCCTGTCCACCGGGACCCTGCCCTACCCCCAGGGGCTCAGTCCCAGGGTCGGGCCCTCTTCCAGGATAAGGGCCCTTCCTTCTGGCACCCGTGCATCCCTCTTCAGCAAGTAAAAGGAACAGGCGTGCTTTTTTGTTAATAAAGTAGAATAACATTTATTTATTTCTTAGAATCTTTATTATACATGCTGTATTCATGGAAAATCAAGACCTCAAATTGGATATAAAGTATGTCCAGCTGGGCCGGTTAAGTCGCGGTTAGCGCGGGAACAGTTACACTGACGCTTTCTTCCCCTTATAGGTGGCCATCATTTTCTTGATTTCAGCAATAGCTTTGCCTGGATTCAGCCCCTTGAGAGAAGAAAAGAGAATCAGTACCAAAGGGTACGTGAGACTGAATGAAGAACCCAGGGCCTGGGGCGAAACCCCCTCAAACGGGGCTGGGGTCAAAGCAAGGCGATGCGAATCTCATCCTTTCAAAGCCAGGGGCTGGGGCTCAGGGCTCTCCGGTGTCCACCTGCAGACACCTCACAGCGGCCGGATGGCTCCGGTGACCCCTCCCGCCCCCCTGCGCAGACCCACGGGGGCCGTGTGCCTGAGACGCACGCACGTCCAGGAGAGGGCAGCTCTTCCACGGCCACGGCCGGCAGCGCTCAGTCTCTTACACGTTCCCGTGGACACACAAGAGCCCTCACGGGTGCCGGGAAGGAAGGGCCCTCCCTGGGGACCCTTCCCAAGCTCCCGTGGCAGCCTGACTGGCCAGTAACCCTGATCCCGCCAGGAGGCACCATGACGAGCCCAGTGAGCGCCGGCCGCCTCAGCAGGGACACAAGGACGCAGCCGAGGTGAGAAGAGAGCCCCGTCTTTCTAGAAGCACAACTCTACCCTTGAAATGACAGTGTGGGTCGCACGGGCCCTGAGCAGGAAGTGGAAGTTTGCCACCTCTAACACCCATGGCCTGGGCGGGGGGGAGTGGCGCTGCCCTCTCAGAGGCCCGAATCTGTACGCACACGCAGCTCCAACAAGCGTGCAGAGGAAACTGAGGGAGTGAAGAAGGAGGTGGCACTTTTTAAAAAGTTTACTTATGTATTTTGAGGGGGGAGAGAAGCAGAGAGAAAGGGAGAGAGGGAGGAAGGGGGAAGGAGAGGGAGGGTGAGGGACAGAGAGGAGTAGAGAGGGAGAGAGAATCCCAAGCAGACTCTGTGACACGGGGCTCAAACTCACGAGCCATGAGATTGTGACCTGAGTCTGGTGGACGCTTAACCCAGGCTCCCAGGAGGTGTCACTTTTTTTTAAATTTATTTTATTTTTTTAATTTTATTTTTTACTTTTTAAAATTTACATCCAAATTAGTTAGCATATAGTGCAACAATGATTTCAGGAGTAGCTTCCTTAGTGCCCCTTCCCCATTTAGCCCATCCCCCCTCCTACAAGCCTTCCAGTAATCCTGTTTGTTCTCCATATTTAAGAGTCTCTTATGTTTTGTCCCCCTTCCTGTTTTTATATTATTTTTGTTTCCCTTTCCTTATGTTCATCTGTTTTGTCTCTTAAAGTCCTCATGTGAGTGAAGTCATATGATTTTTGTCTTTCTCTGACTAATTTCACTTAGCATAATCCCCTCCAGTTCCATCCACGTAGTTGCAAACGGCAAGATTCCATTCTTTTTGATTGCCGAGTAATACTCCATTGTGTATATATATATATATATATATATATATATATATATATATATACACACCACATTTTCTTTATCCATTCATCCGTCAATAGACATTCGGGCTCTTTCCATACTTTGGCCATTGTTGATAGTGCTGCTATAAACATGGGGGTGCACGTGTCCCTTCGAAACAGCACACCTGTATCCCATGGATCAATGCCTAGTAGTGCCATTGCTGGGTCATAGGGCAGTTCTATTTTCAGTTTTTTGAGGAACCTCCATGCTGTTTTCCAGAGTGGCTGCACCAACTTGCATTCCCACCAACAATGCAAAAGAGATCCTTTCCAGGAGGTGGCACCTTTTAACAACTTTCTCACTGATGCCAAGCACCCAGCTCTGCCTGAGATCAAGCCCGTCCGGCCAGCTGGCCCTGCCCAGATGCTCCGCCCTGGCCTGACCCCGGCACTCCCCTCTCCATACTGGACTCCGCGGGGCCTGATGCCCCCGATCTTGGGCTATGGAGCCAGTGCTGTCCGCCCTGCAGTCCCCACTCTGATGGGGCCAAGTAACTATGACGCCTCCCGAGGCCAAGGAGGCTGTCCTGGGAAGCCCTGGAACAGGATGGTCGGAGGAGACCCACGGGCTGCTGTGGAGTGCTGTGATCCGGACGCTCCAGATGATGGGATTTCTTTTAAGCCATCTCCCTCTCCTCACTCATGGTGTCATCTATCCTCGTGACTGCCTGGTCCCATCCGCTGAGAACCTTTTGTATGTTCGACCCTACTGCCAATAAAGCACTTCCATAGTGTGGGGGGTGGCGGTGGGGGAGGGGGGGAAATGTGTGGAAAGAAAGAAAAGAGAAAAAGAGAAAGAAAAAAAGAGATCTTCAGAAGGAAAGAAAAGGAGAGAGAACACTCTTCCAAGGCTGCTATGGAATGATCTTGAAAATAAATTAAGGGGTAAAGGCAGTGACTGGGACTGAACAGGCCCTGTATGCATTTGGTACAGCGTACAATCTCTGGAAAGGCACACGAGAGGCGGGGAACATAGACGGCGTTGGGGAGGTGGAGGGGGTGATGGGGTGAGGGATGAGTGTCCACGGCGCCCCTGCCCGCCTCCGCTTACCACAGGACTAGTGGGTCAGCACACACGAGCCCAGCTGATCTGGGGCAGCAGGAAGAGACTAGTCTGGGAGGCAGGGGGCCTGCTTTTCTGGCCTTGCCCTGCACCGACAGTGACGTTGGCAAGTCGCTGCCCTCCCTACTCCTGCCCGGGCTCGGCTTCCCCGTCTGTAAAAGGGTCCCTTCCAGTTCAAACAATCTGGGCCTGTGTGTCCTTCCATGGGTCCCAGACAGCCTCCGTTCTTGTTTGCTCCCAGGTGTCATGCAAAGACGCCCGCCAGGGAATGCACCCAGAAGCCAAGTGCCCCCCGGAGCTGCTGTCTCTGAGTCTGGAACAGGCCGGGCACCTGTCTGCGGGCCCATTTCCTGAGCGCTCACTGTGCCAGGAGCTGTTCTGAGCACGTCAGTGGTCTAACTTGCCCCACAAATTAGAGGTCCCGGGGGCAGAGCCTCACCCCCGCCTGGGGGCCCCTACCAGGCCCCACTGCTGATGGACCACGAGAAGCGCCGTGGCAGAGATGGGCACCTGGAAACACGGGTGTCAGGCAAAAAAAGAAGGAAATTACCCACCTGTATGTCCTGTTTAAGCTTGGCTGCCTCCCCCCACCCTTTCTTTAAAGCTGCTGGCTGGTTACCCCAGTTTCCATCTTGCTGCCTGCTCACCCACTCACCCCACTGTCTACAGTCTCTGCTCGAGGGGCAGCCACGCTTTGAGCCGCGTGGCCCGGGCTGCTCCCTGCCCACCGCCTGGACCGAAGGGCAGCCAGCCCACAGCGGGCCATGCGCCTCGGATGTGGCACGGAAACGCAGAGAAGACAGGCGGATGGCCAAAGCTGAAATCAGGGCGAGTCCAGGAAGCAGGAGGACGAGCAGGAAGGGGAGGGAAAGCTAGGTGAGCTCGAGCTGAGACCGAGAAAAGACCCCGAGAACGAACGGGCTGGCTGCGAGAGCATAGCAGACTGTCTGTGCGACGCTGTGAGATGGAGGCACAGGGACACAGAGGGAACCGCACACGCCGCTTCGGACGCTTCGGACACGTCGGCCCGGAGGCAGGGCGGAAGGCCGCCGGCGCCTCGTACCTTGGGGCAGGTCCTTGTGCAGTTCATGATGGTGTGGCAGCGATACAGGGAGAACGGGTCCTGCAGCTTGGCCAGGCGCTCCTCCGTGAAGTCGTCTCTGGAGTCGATCATCCAGCGATAGGCCTGGGGAACCGGGGGCCGAGGCGCTGAGCTGGCAGCTTAACCCGTCACAGCTCAAAGCCCCAGGCAGGGGTGCAGAGGGGAGGGAGTCTCCCAGTTTAGGGGCCTTGTCTCTGCTCCTTAAGTCCTGCCATCTTTCAAGGCAAGGCCCCCCCCCCCCACTCCTCGGTAACCCCCTTGATTAACAACCCCCCAACTTCTGAGCCACACTGCACCTGGTACCCTGGTGCTTAATTACGTGCGAGCAGGCACCGCCCCCTCATCACTTCAAGGTGCTCATTGGCTTCCTGGATGCCCAGCTTCTGAGTCAGGGAACCGCCTTCACAGCACCTACCCACCGTCTCCCGTAGACTGATGACTTAAGATCTCTGTCCAGAGAGGATATTTAATATTTGTTCCACCGACAGACTCCCGTGATTGGTCAGCCCATCTGGGAGCCTGGCATGGGCCGGCCGAAGGCGGTCAACCGCCCGAGCACGGGCTGCTGGCGCAGGGAGGCGGAGGGGGCTCCGTTCCCCAGCACCTCACAGCGATGGTGCGGGTGCCAACGGTGAACGAACGGGCCTCGTCGTTCGATCTTTTATGTGGATGGGAATCAATGCTGCTAAGTGGTCACACCGCACAGAGCTTCCCTTTTCGTGGGAAGATCAGAAATGAGAACTGGTGTTTTTGAGCTGCTCGAGAATCTGAGAAAAGCACTGGCCAAAAACTTAAAAAGCACAGCTTTATGGGAAGGAACAAAGGCAGTTTCCCTGCCGTGAGTACACATGCAGCGATGTGCCCAGAAAGGCCGTGCTGCCTCCTCTCCAAGCAACCCCTAAACCCAGGACCCCAGGTTTTCATCAGCCTGGAAACAAGTTCCAAACTTACAGCTGGGAGGCTGCCCCTCAGTCAAATTTCTCTCTCCGGCCTGCACATCCAAACTCCCCGGGGAGGGAGATGGGGGGCTGCCTGACAGATGTGGTCTGGGGAAAGCGGGCACGTGGGGAAGCAAGAGACAGCTGCACAGGGAATGCGTTTTAACATCTGCAGGGCGTGCGTTGCCTTGGGGTGACCCTCACCACACAGAAACGAGGTATCTTGCAGAAGATGTACTGAAACCACGCAAAGTCCAGGCACCCCATTGCCCTGCCTGTGACGGACACCCGTTGGCATCCTGGTTGCCAATAAGCCACCGTCCTCTTGGACTTCTGGATGCCTCAGTTTTAACTTCTCTTAGAGCAACGAAGGAGCACCTTACCTGCATAAGGACTGCAGGTCCCAGGTATTTGTCTCCGTTCCACCAGTAGCTGGGGCAGCTGGTGCTGCAGCAGGCACAGAGAATACACTCATACAGCCCGTCCTGTGCGGAGGGAAAGGGCGGTCAGGGGCCCAAGGCCGAAGAGACTCGGGTTTCTAGCCGACTGAATGTGATGTCGGCGGTCGGCACGTGAACAAAGCGACTATTTGCATGTGAGTTTTCTTGGCAAAACCCTAGGGGTGGCTTGTACGGATGTATCAGATTTGTAAAAAGAGATCTTGGAGCCAAAATGTAAACATTTGCTGGATTAGAACCCAGAGTTCTGAAGGCCAAGTACAATGTACTTATCCTTTAATACACCACCTCTGTTACCTAAAAGCAAACAAACCCCCCAAAAAAGCAAAACAAAGAAAAGCAACCAGGGAAACCTGGGTGGCTCAGTTGGTTAAATGTCCGACTTCGGCTCAGGTCATGATCTCAAGGTTCATGAGTTCGAGCCCCGCGTCGGGCTCTGTGCTGACCAGCTCTGAGCCTGCTTGGGATTCTGTCTCCCTCCCTCTCTCCCTCCATGTCCCTCCCCAGCTCGTGCTTTCTCTCTCAAAAATAAATAAATAAACATTAAAAAAAAACAAAACAAAAACACTTCACAGCCTGGATACTGGAACTCAGAGTGACAGGGCTGTCCCCCACCCTGCCCAGCAATCCCTGGACTCTCGGTGTCAGCAAAGAACAGCAAGGTTCTAGTCCCAGTTTTGCCATGAGCGACTTTGCTCCTGTCTGCAAAACAGGTGGTGGAAGCAGGACCACCAACGGCCAGGACGTGTCTGATTTGCCCCCGAGTGTCAAAGAGCCTCTGATGGGGGTGTCAGCTTGGAAAAACCTGGTAATCTGCACACAGGTTTCTTTTGAAAAAGACAAACATCCTGCAACACGGTAATGACGTGCCCTTCTAGGCAGTGTGGGCCTGCTCCAGACCCCTGGTCCACTGTGGGCCTTTGTGGGTTCACACTGCCCACGTGGTCCCGAGAGGATGGCAGTCCAGCCCTTGGACAGATGCTCTTGCAGTTTCCTTCCAGAACACGCTAAATAAAGGGTCTGCACGACCCCATGCTGCCACTCCCCACCCCATCCCCCCAAGCCACACTTCCTGGCAAGCATCTTGGCAACAAGATTCCTCAAAGCAAGACAATAAATGGGGACTAATGACCAGTTTCTCACGATCTTCTATGGACTGCAGGTACTGCTGCTTGCCTTCCTGGGATTCATCCTTCTTCTTCAAATAAGGCTCAATGGATTTGTACTGAGCATAGAAGTTGCTCAAGTCCTGAGGTTAAGAGGCAGAAGGAAAAAAGGGTCAGATTTCACCACCACTCCTTAGCTTTCTTATTCACCCCATTTCGTGGACAATCCCTACTTCCCCCCGATCCTACAGAAGTCTGACTCACTTTGGCGTGGATCTGTGCAAAGACTACAGAAGGAGAAATGGTCAGCATTAATCGTGGCTCGGAAATCTCTTCTTCACCCACTCAGGAAGCCTTCCAATCCCATAGCCCTTCCAGTGAAGGTGGTCAAACACGGGGAGGCAGAAATTAAAGTCCAACGCGTAACCAGTGTTGCCTTCCCCACTGGGATTTTCCACATGAATTCTTTGTAGTTATGGCCAAATTCTTGATTCTGGGACTGTTCCAACTCTACAATCTTGTGCCCAGTTATTCCCAACAATCCTCACCAAATGAGCTGCTGGAGAATCTTCTAGGTGTGTTTATCTTCCACCATTCAAATTCCTTAACTCAGGGAAAAAGCCTGCCCTAAAGAACTGATAATGTATCTTTCTCTCTCTCTCACACACACCTCTTCCCCTCTCCCCTGAAGATAAAAAAGGGGAAGGGATGGGGGGGATAGGAGACAGAAGGGGGGATGGGAGGGAGGGAGGGAGGCAGAAACTCACGGGAACAAGATCCTTTATCACATACATATGTGGAAGAGGGTAGATTTTGGAGACTTTGCTGAGGTTGGTGTCAATCCTGCGGGTGCAAGCCAGAGTGTTGCCTCCGTTGATGTTCATCGCGCAAGAGCCACAGATGCCTGATAGAGAGAATGCATTTAACACCTCCTCCCCCAGGCTCAGGCAGTCCAGCTTCAAACTCTCTTTTCTGGAATGTTGTTCCTCTACCATCAGGGGCAGCACTGACACAGAATCCACCCCAGGGCAGAAGGTGATGCTGTTTTCCCTCTCCTCCATCTTTCTGCCTGGAATGCAGATCTAACGGCTGCAGTTCCAAAAGCCATTTTGGGACCACGAGGCAACCTTGAGGCTGGAATCGACACGCCACAGATGGCGCTGGAAGGCAGAAGGGGCCTGGGGCACTGGTGGCATCGCAGAGTGCCCACATCAGTCCTAGCTCCATGATTCATGTATTTTCAGGGGGGAAGAAAAGTTTTTTTTTTTTAAAGTCCCTGTTATTTGAACTCAAACTCTAACAGACAGAAACCAAAAGCAAAATATCATCTTCCGGTTTAGGCCTGGGTGTGGATCATCCACGTAGAACTCTTACTCTGTTTTCACCAAAACTAGCAGCATAGCGGCTCTGGGGATATGAAACCCACGTAAACTGGCTAAGCACTGACCTTCCAAGGAGAAGAATGAACTAACTGAAACCAAAGCACAGCAAAAATAAGGTGCTGACGCAGGACCCTGAAAATGAGACTTCTCTTTGCCTGGACTCACGTCCCGTGTATGGAAATTTCCTAGGTATTTCAGAGTTTAAAGATGACTATGCAATATGAATCCACTTCTCTGAAGCTGTCTTTTGAAGATCAGGCCAGAGAAATGTGATTACTTGTGAGACGTGCACTGGGTTATCACTTTAGTGAGACCACTCCCTTCTGTGAATCTTAATAAGCGTGTCTTAAGCAAATACTCCTATAGTTCCCCAGGGGACTGAATGTCGTCAATATATTTATGTAAGCCTGGCATCCCAGCAGAGAAATATGCTTTTGTAAGCGATGGCATACAATTTAAAAAATAAATCTGGGGTGCCTGGGTGGCTCAGACGGTTAGGTATCCAACTTTCGGCTCAGGTCATGATCTCACAGCTTGTGAGTTCAAGCCCCGCGTTGGGTTCTGTGCTGACAGCTCAGAGCCTGGAGCCACTTATGCTCTCTCTCAAAAATAAACAAATTTTCTTCTTCTCTGAAAAAGGCTCCCCTAGAAATTCTCTTACCAACAAGGGGAAGAGAAAGGAGTGGTAATTAATATCATTTTGCTTCGTAGTTTTTAGTCCAGATGGGCCACAGCTTATATTCTTGGCTCTGAGAAAGGTCTTACAGGGAACGGTTACTGAAAAGCATCTATATTTCCTGTGTTGCCAGGACTTACATGGGGAAGGTTGGTGTTTAATTACAGCAGAATGTTCCCTGAACAGCAGGACTCAGCCAAACTATGGTAATATCTGTCAGCATTTGGTACACTAAATCCCATCCTGTAAGATTAGATGAATCAAAGCAGATGTCTTAGAAGCAGGACTGAATGACCTGAAATGTACAGCAGAACAAAGATTAAAAAGTGATGGGCCAATATCTATAGTGACTTTTCCTTTTAGGAAAGGTTATTTTAGGAAGAAGATTCAATCACTTGTTTTGGCCCACACTACCCTCTGTTTCGTTTTGTCAGGTTTTCCAAGCCTGGCCAGCAGAGTGTACCGCCTGAGTGCAGTTCTGGAATCTGACAAATCTGGCGGACTCCTGGCTCCCCAACTATCTGTGTGTTTTTCTGGAAGTCCCTTAACCTCCCCGGACCTCAGCACAAACACTAATGGGGCTGGTCTATTCCGTGTAAAGTGAACAGAACAGAGCTGGGCACACAGACCGTGCTCCACGGCCATCGGGACCAGTCAGCCCTCGTAGCATCCCTCTGTGACTTTTGTGATTGGTACTCAACATGTACCACTAGAAGATTATTTAGGGGTTTTCTTAAAATCAACTCATGTTTACTTAGATTTATATTAAAAAACTTTACCACTGTTACACTGTCATCAGTAATTATATTTTTCTAACGTATCACATAAACACACGGCTATTAAAGTAAAACACGCAGGTCTGAATACTGCTGGAAATCAGCTCCTGTGACACCGGCTGCACACTGTGGGAAACTCTGTTCCCATCCAGGATGTTCCTACTGAGCAGCTGCTCTGAGCGCGCGTAACGCTAGGAGCTGGGGGTGGGGGCACACCTGTACCCCCCTGCCCCCCGGCCAAGCAGCTTGGCAGGGGTGCGGAAGTGGCCGGCCAGCAGACCCAAGCTGGTCCCTGAGGGTGTGACAGCTCACGGGGACCGCCGGATGCAGTGACCACGTGACATAAAGCTCCTGACGGGAAGAAAATTCAGAACCCAGAGCTTGTACTACAGTTCGAATTTTTGACACATTTACCCAAGAAAAGGAAGTCCGACGCACAGCAAGGTCACCCGGCAGATGGCCAGCTGTGCGGGTAGCTGTCTCAGTCGTGGCCGGCCCGGGCACCAAGCATAAGGGTCTAAAGCCTAATAAGGAAGGAGATGCTTACCTTCTCTGCATGATCGTCGGAAAGTCAAAGTCGAATCGATTTCATTCTTAATCTTGATTAAAGCATCCAACACCATAGGACCACATCTGACCAAAAACAAGAAGACACCCCAGTCGTACTGATGCGAAGTCCAATGTACCTACACTTCATTATTATAGTATGATCTGACACGTCTGTGTATATTAGCTGCTCTTACCCTTTTGGCTTTCTGAGGTCACACTCAGGAATTTTTCCATCGTTCTATTTTTTTTTTTTTTCAACTTTTATTTATTTTTGGGACAGAGAGAGAGAGAGAGAGAGAGAGAGAGCATGAACGGGGGAGGGGCAGAGAGAGAGGGAGACACAGAATCGGAAGCAGGCTCCAGGCTCTGAGCCATCAGCCCAGAGCCTGATGCGGGGCTCGAACTCACAGACTGCGAGATCGTGATCTGGCTGAAGTCGGACGCTTAACCGACTGTGCCACCCAGGTGCCCGCCATCGTTCTATTTTTGTGTATTCTTACACATTGTAAGTCCTGCAGAGTCACGCTGCGTATACATTTCTAGGGAAAGGAAAGCTGAAGGAGCAGAGAGAGAGCCCCCTTACTCCAAAGCACTGTGAGTGCCCATGCGTGAGGGGGCAGTGGGGTGAGAGGAAGGGCAGTAGCACAGGGCTTGGAACTTGGGGCGCAGGCTTGGTGTCTGAGAACCTGGTCAGAACCTTGGCTTGGCCACTCGCTAGGTTCTTGGCAAACCGCTTCATCAGTTTCCCACCTACGAAGCAGAGGCAGCCCCTACATCTCATGGGACCGCTGCAGGTGAATTAACACACAGGACAGTCAAACAGAGCGCCTGCCACATTCGCTCAGTGTAACTGTGACCATCATCATGCAGAGGCTGCAGTTGTATGAACGGTTCACTCTCCCTGAGCCTGTTTCCCTATTTGTCAAATGGAACCAAAACTTAAAATCGCAGGACTATTACAAAGATGAAATAAAAGCATGTGACTTTCATAGTATCCGGCACAGTCACGTGCTCAACAAACCTATTTCCTGGTTGTCACGCCCATGCCTCCCAGTCCTGCTCTATGCATGGGATTTTAAAAAATATGCCCCCGCCCCAATATCCTTTAGCATTATCCAGATTTCTTTTTTTTCTACTTTATTGAGATATAATTGCCATATGACATGCAAATTTAAGGTGCACAGCATGATAGCGTAGCACATAATTTAATATACGTATATACTGGGGCGCGCGGGTGGCTCAGGCAGTTAAGCGTCGGACTCTTGATTTCAGCTCGGGTCATGATCTCATGGTTTGTGAGTTTGAGGCCTGCGTCGGGCTCTGTGCCGACAGCGCAGAGCCTGTTTGAGATTCTCTCTACCTGCCCCCCCTCAAAATAAATAAACTTAAAAAAAAAAAGCGCCCCTATGTACAGATGGTGAAATGATCACAACAAGATTAGTTAACAGGGCTGCATTATCTGTATTTCTATCAGCAATATGCAAGTACCCTTTCCACCCTATCTTTGCTAACACTGGGAACTACCCTTTAAAAACCTCTGCTATTTTGAGAATGGAGAAGTATTATTGTTTTAATCTGAGATATTTGAGTATTTCAGTGGTTGAGTATCTGTCATAAAGCCATTGATTTTTCTTCACGCTCCAGATGCTTATTGGAAGTGTGCTGTGCCAGGTTCCATGCTGGCTGCTGGACATACACCAGAGAACAGATGAAAACTCCTGCCCGCGCGGCACCTTCATTCTAGTCGACTATGCTACAGACTCGGTCCACCCATGTTCTTTGCCTCTTTGTTTAGGAGATCTTAGGAATTGTTTTTAAAGGAAAAACCTTTTTTAAAGCTCCAAAACTCATCATTCCCAGTACTTCACTTCTGACACTCCTGGTCACCAGGCGTGTGGTTTCCGGAACCGAGCAATCCTGCAACCCCAGCCGGGTGTCCCCACAGTGTAACTCAATCTGGCCCCATCACCACTGGCCGGTGACAGCATCAGATCCCACAGTTGAAGGGCTTGGTCCCAGCCCCCACCCCACCGTCCTCGGACACCCGCTGCTGGCTGCAAGCTCGGGCTGTCCCCTGGAAGACTGGCTGTGGATGAGATTCTCATGATCCCCTCTCTTGGGTTTGACATTTGCTAGAGCAGCTTACAGAACTTAGATAAACAGGTAATTCACTAGGTTCTGATTTAGTAGAATGGCCAAGTGGAAGAGGTGCACAGGGCAAGGTGCCCAGGAAGGGGAGCAGAGCTTCCGTGCCCTCTCCCTGCACCTGCACGAGTTCACGCACCCAGACTCTCTGAACCCCACAATCCGGGTCCTTTCATGGAGGCTTCAGTGCACAGGCATGATTGATTACATGGTGCTGCCGGTCGGTGGTTTGACCTCTAACCTCTCTTCCCTCTCAGGTCAAGGGGTAGGGCAGAGGGTTCCAACAGTCTAAACACAGGGTTGGTTCCCTAGTAATCAGCCCCCACCTCAACCTGTGGTTATCTGGACTTCTAGAAACCACCTTATTAGAGTAAACTCAGGCGGCTGAAAGGGGCTTGTCATGAATAAAAAATACAAGCCCATTTCACCTTCAGTATTTATCCGGAGCTATTTCAGGAACTGGGAAAAAAACCAAAACTATTATAACAAAAGATGACCCTATAGCTCTTATCACTTTGGATCGCAAGGGTTTTAGGAGCCTGAAACCCTGGAAAAGACCAAATTTATACCACCAATCTATTCTATCAGTGGCGAATCCTGCCCCTCCCTCACCTCTAGCCCATAACCAGCAATTGGCTATTTGACTTCTAATTTTGGTAATGGAACTTTTAAACCACACAGATTTAAATGCTTGCATGTTACAGTTGACCACCCTTTCCCCTTATGATACTATCACTATTTTTAATGTATGTATGTATTTATAAAATTTTATTTTTTAATAATCTCTATACCCAATATGGGGCTTGAACTCACAATCCCAAGATCAAGAGTCACACACTCCTCTGCCTGAGCCAGCCAGGGCCCCAGTACTATCAATTTTAAATCTAAAAAGATTAAACCCCTTCCTGACGTTTCAAGACTAGAATATTCCTCTAGATTTTACATTAAAAAAAAAATGTGTATTTATTTTTGAGAGAGAGAGAGAGAGCGCGCAGGGGAGGGGCTCGAATTTATGAACTGTGAGATCATGACCTGAGCTGAGGTTGGAAGCTTAACTGAGCCACCCAGGCACCCCATGCATTTTAAAATTATTCCCCCCCAAATTACAAAAACTGCTAATCAATTGCCCCAAATCACTGACTGACTAAACCTTCTTTTGCTTCTGATTTGTGGTACCTCCTTCTGGTATTCTGTAACAGAATTTCACTGAAGTAGAGTTTATTTTGCAACTTAAAAAAATTCAAACGATCTGTCTATTCTTGTCCTGGCATGTTTTAAATGGCAGCAATCCTCTTTATTTTTACAAAAATTTCAAGTATCAAGTTAAAAAGCCAAAGCCCTCCCTTCAAGTGATCTCTCCTGCTAAATTTCATAATAGCTAGGGACTGTTAAAGAGTCTGGTATATTTTTCTCACACCTAAAAAAAAGCAATATATATAATAACACCTTGCTTTTTTCATTCAACATCTCCAATAAAGGACAGTAATCACCTGTTTTCCTATGGAAGGACCCTTAGCTTGCTTAAATCCTTCTCTATTATATACAATGATGCAAATAACATTTTTACATAGAAATCAAGATTTTTTTGGTTATTCTGTGTCCCTTACATTTCCATATACCTTTTAGGATCTGCTTGTCAATTTCTGCAAAAATGACTGGTGGGCTTTTGACAGTAATTGTGTTGAATCTGTAAATCGATTTAGGGGCGCAGTGCCACCACCTTAAAAAGATTGTTTTCCAGGGGCGTCTGGTTGGCTCAGTTGGAGCAGTGTGTGACTCAGTCTTGTGAGTTTGAGCCCCACGTTGGGCGTAGACTACTTAAAAAAATTGTTTTCCAGCCCTTAAGCATGGGATGTCTTTCCATTTATCTAAGTCTTTAATTTCTTTCCTTTTTTTCTTCCCCCCCATTTGAGAGTGAACAGGGCAGAGGGAGAGAGTGAATCTTAAGCAGGCTCCACACTCAGTGTGTTGCCCAATGTGGGGCTTGATCCCTTGACCTGGGAATCATGACTGGAGCCATAATTAAGAACTGGGACACGTGGGGCACCCAGGGTGGCTCAGTCGGTTAAGCATCTGACCCTTTTTAGTTCAGGTCATGATCTCACAGTCTGAGTTGGAGCCCTGCAATGGGCTCTGTACTGACAGTGAGGAGCCTGCTTGGGATTCTTGCTTTCTGCCCCTCCCCCACTTGCATTCTTTCTCTAATAAGGGTAAAAAAAAAAAAAAAAAAAAAGGAATGTATTATACCATCTTAAAAAAAAAAAAAAAAGGGTCAGATGCTCAACAGACTGTACCAGCCAGTTGCCCCTAGATTTTTAATTTCTTGTCACCGATGTTTTATAGTTCTCAGCGTACAAGTCTTGCATTTCTTTTGCTAAGTTGGATCCCCAGTATTTTATCCTTTTTCATGTTATTGTAAATGGAACCATTTTCTTATTTAAGGACTGTTCACGACTAGTTTATAGAAATACAACTGATTTTTATATACTGATCTTATATCCTCGCTGAACTAGTTTATTAGATCTAATAGTTTCTTGGTGTGGATTTGTTAAGATTTTCTATATACAAGGTCATGTCATCTATGAAGAGTTTCCTTCTTCCTTGTCAATTTGCTCTATTTTCTCTTGCCTAATTTCCTTGGTTAGAACCTCCAATAAAATTCTATAATGGCTGATGCTGGTAAAACAAACAAACAAAAAAACCCTTTTTGCATGACCTTGTACCATGCAACCTTGCTAAATTTACTTAGGTCCTTGTAGTTTTGTAGATTCCCTGGAATTTTCTTTTTTTTTTTGGTAGATTCTCTAAAATTTTCTATGTAAGCAATGATGTTATTTGTGACTGGTGACAGTTTTATTTCCTCCTTTCCAAATTTCATGCCCTTTATTTTTAACTTGCCCTTAATGCATTTGTTCAAATGTCATGTAGAACACTCAACAGAAGTGGAGTGGACACCCTTGCTATGTTCCTTATGGGCAGAGCACTAACTATTTCATAGCGAGCTGTCGATTTTCCATAGATGCTCTTTATCTAGTCGAGGAATCTCCCCCTCTTTTTTCAAGCGTGCAGACTTCTGGTTTTTCTCCTTTATCTTGTTACTATGGTGAATGACACGGACTGATTTTCCAATTTTCTTAAATGTTTACTTATTTTGATAGAGAGGTGGGGGTGGGAGTGGGAACTGTGAGCAGGGAGGGGCAGAGAGGAGAGAATCTCAAACAGGCTCCACACCCAGCCTGGACCCTGAAGGCTGGTGTGGACTCCATTTCACAAACAGTGAGATCATGACTTGAGCTGAAATCAAGAGTTGGATACTTAACCAACTGAGCCACCCAGGCACCCATGATTTTCCAATGTTAAAACTACTCTGCACCCCTGGGACAAGCCCAAACTTGGTTATTAAGGCATTATCCTTTTCTTATAGATGGTTAGATTTGATCTGCTGAAATCTTGAGAATTTTTGTGTCTATGTTCATGAAAGATACCAATCTATATCCTTCCTTTTTGTAATGAGACGTCTCCACTAGATTTTGGAATCAGGTTTTGATGGCCTCCTAAAATGAACTGGGAAGTGATTATTCCTTGTTTATTTTCTGAAAGGATGTAACAGGCATTAGGAGTTTTCTTAAATGTTTCATGATTCATCAGTGAAGCCACCTGGGCCTGGAGTTTTCTTCATGAAAAGGTCTTTGACAACGCATCTCATATCTATAGTGAATACAGAACTATTCATATTTTCTTTTTATTTGAGAGAGAGAGAGAGAGAGACAGAGAGAGAGTGTGCGCATGAGAAGGGGAGAGGGACAGAAGGAGAGAGAATCTTAAGCACACTCCACACTCAGCATGGAGCCCAACATGGGGCTTGATCCCAGGACACTGGGATCATGACCTGAGTCAAAATCAAGAGTCAGATGCTCAACCGAGCTATCCAGGTGCCCCCTGTTTCTGTGTTCTATTCGAATTCCATTGTGGTCAGAGAATACACTCTAGAAGATCCTAATTTTTTGGAATTTACTGAGATTTGTTTTATGGCCCAGCATCACAGTGAATGTTCCCTGCACACTTGATAAGAACATGTATTTTACAACTGTTTGGTGTGGTGTCTCAAAAATATTAATTAGATCAAGATGATTGATAATGTTCAGATGATCTGTCTTTAGTTAAAAAAAATTTATTTTTAAATTATGCAAAAATTTTTAAGGTTTATTTATTTTGAGAGAGAGAGAGAGAGAGAGAGAGAGAGAGAGAGAGCGTGTGCGCTCAAGAGAGAGCATGTGTGCGAGCAGGGGAGAGGCAAAGAGGGAGCAAGAATCCCAAGCAGCCTGTGCACCATCAGCACGGAGCCCAATGTGGGCTCAAACTCACAAACTGAGATCTTAACCTGAGCCAAAACCAAGAAATCAAGAGTTGGGCACTTAATCGACTGAGCCACCCAGACATCCCTTTCCTTTTTTTTTTTAAAAGAGACAGCATGAGCGTGTGAGCAGGGGAGGGGCAGACTGAGAGGGAGAATCTTAAGCAGGCTCCATGCTCAGCGTGGAGCCTGACTCAGGGCTCGATCTCAGGACCC
Organism: Prionailurus viverrinus; assembly: GCF_022837055.1. Classification (NCBI taxonomy): domain Eukaryota; kingdom Metazoa; phylum Chordata; class Mammalia; order Carnivora; family Felidae; genus Prionailurus; species Prionailurus viverrinus. The sequence goes on along the minus strand of NC_062568.1, from coordinate 202,448,427 downwards.
TGGGATCATGACCTGAGCCAAAAATCAAGGGTTGGACGCTTAACCGAATGAGCCACCCAGGTCCCCCATGCCAGTAAGATCTTTAAATTTTACTTAGTTGAGTTTTGTTTTTAACAATATTTAAAGTGTATTTCTTATAAGTACCATGAAATTGGGTTTTGCTTTTTATCTGTTCTGACAGTCTTTGCCTTTTAATTGGAGTGTTTAATGCCTTTAATGATATAATTATTGATGAGGTTGGATTTGGCTCTCTCATTTTACTATTTGTCCCAATATTTTTGCCCCTGTTCTTTCTTTCCTGCTTTAAGTAGTATTTTTAGATGGAGTAAGCAGTTTTGGAATTCCATTTGATTTATATATTGGCTTTTAGCTATCTCACTCTGCATTTTAATAAATGGTTATTCTAGAATTATAATGTGTCCTTAACTTTTCAACCTATTTCGAGTTAATACTGTACCATTTCATGTACTGTAAGAACCCTCCAACCTTATAGGTCAACCCACTCCCAGCCCTTATGCTGGTCATCACACACATTACATCTGTATAAGCGGTCTGTTACACAATACAGTATTAGATTTTTAACAGTCATATGTATACTTTAATGGAATTAAGAGGAAAAATGGTTTCCTATTTACCATAGCTAGTGCTTTTCATTCCTTCTCCTTTCTTCCTTCTCAACAGGCAAGATAACTTCTCACACTGCACTTAGTACAGGTCTTCTGGCTGTGAATTCTTAGATTTTTTATTACCTGAAAACGTCTTCATTCCATCCTCACCATTTTGCGGAGTACAGGATTCTGGCTGACGGTGTTTTTCTTTTAGTAATTAAGCGATGGCATTTCATGGTCCTTTGGCATCTACAATTATTGAGTAAACAATCATTTGTATCGTTTCCCAGGCTGTAATGTGTTTTACCGTTCCTGCTTTCAAGATTTCCTCTTTCATTCTGATCTTCAGCAACTGGAGTATGATGTTCCTGGGTGTAGTTTTCCTTGTATTTACCTTGTCTGAAGTTCATGCTTCCTGAATATGTCAATTATGTCTTTCACCAGCCTGGGGAATTCTTGGTCATTAGTTCTTCAAGTATTTTTTTTTGCCCTTTCTCTTTCTCCACTCCTTCTGGGACTCCAATGACATATGTTAAACTTTCTGATATCATTCCAATCTTTTTAGTCTCAAGAACACGTGATTCTTGTTAATGTATTTTCAGGGTCACTGAATCTTCCTGCTGTCTTCAATCTGCTATCCAGTAAATTTTCTATTTCAGATATTGCTGTTTTCAGTTCCAGATTTTCCATTTGGTTCTTTTTAAAAGTTTCTATTTCCCTGCTGAGATTTTCTAGCTCGTGAGCATCTTTTCCTTTATCTACGAGCATAGGGATAACTCCTTAAAATGCACATCTAGTTCCAACACCTGGACTGCTTCAGGGCTGGGTGGCCTCCATTGCTGGTCTTTCCATTTGAGGATGGGTCAGGTTTCACTGTTTCTTCATATGATTAGTAATTCTGGACTATGTGCTGGACTTTGTGAATAAATGACGTGGCAACTCTGGATTTTATTGTGTTTCTCTATAGAGTATCGATTAAAAAAAAACCCTTTTAAAATAGTTTTTTATTTTAAGTACACTCCATGCACAATGTGGGGCTTAAATTCACGACCCTGGGATCAAGAGTTGCATGCTCTACCGACTGAGCCAGCCAAGGGCCCCTGAGTTGTTTTTTTTTTTTTTTTTTTAAAGCAATAATTAATATGGGCTGAACTCCAGACTTGGGCAGTTCACAAACAGACTTTGGGGCTCCCCCTCTATGTTTCTTTCCAGAACTGCCCCCTCGTTTACTGGTTACTGTGGTAGCTATACAACATCAAGCTAGTAAGTAAGACTGTGGTTTTATCGTGTTTTTGGCCTTGTACCTCTGCTTCCACTGGGGTTTGCCCTCAGGTCACAGAGTGTAAAACCCAATAACATTCTGTTCTTCCAAGTGTCAACTCATTCCCAGTGTCTCTGGTCACTCTGCTGTGTCTGTAGGTCATTACTGCTTGTCTTCTGTCCAGAGTTTATAGCTGTTACTTGAGGGTTAGTACGTGAAAGCTACTCTGCCGTAACTGGAGAAGAATGCAATTACTCTTTACGTTTTTTAGCGTCAAAAAATAGTTATAGGGGCACCTGGGTGGCTCAGTCGGTTAAGTGTCCGACTCTTGATTTCGGCTCAGGTCACGATCTCAGGGTTCATGGGATTGAGCCCTGCATCAAGCTCTGCGCTGACAACACGGAGCCTGCTTGGGAGTCTCTCTCTCTCTGCCCCTCCCCTGCTTGTGCTCTCTCTCTCTCTCTCAAAATAAATAAACATTAAAAAGTTAGTTATGAATTTAACTCTTCTGAAGTTTCAGCCACATTCTGTAGGTTTTGATTTGCATTGTTTTTATTCTCCAAGTATCCAACAATATTTGAAATGATTCCTTAATAAAAGTAGTTGTTTAAAAGAGTGCTTTTTAACTTCCAAGTAGTTAAGAGTTTTTTGTTTTTAACACGCATTTTACTAATCACTTTTGGTTGTTGGGTATTTGGTAAGTGTCTGTCTGACAAGGTTATATATCAACTAACTCAGAACTTACATGTTGGTAAAGTCAAAGAAAGCATTAGAATAGTAGTTTTCAAATCTTTTTTTTTTTTTGTGCCACAGAAGCTTTTGTTCAAAACACATAGAGTCCTTATTCATTTACAAATAAAACAGATCGTGAAATAGGACAGTTCTGATTATACTGGAGAGGGGAGAGGTGGTGCAGTGGGGAGCTGGGGAGCCCAGCTCACCAGATTTTCTTCCCTTTGGCTGCCTGTGGAGGTCCTCCGGGGTGGGGGATGATGAAAGAGTGGTTCAGAAAGAGGTGAGGACTCACCTCGCTGTCGCTGGCTTTGAAGATAGGGGGTATGAGCTGCGGGGTGCATGGCCTCTAAAACTTGGGGGCGGCCCTTAGCTTACAGCCAACAAGAAACCAGGGACCTCAGTGTTGCAACCATAAGGAACTGAATTCTGCCAACAGCCCAAGGGAACAGAAAGCAGATTTCCCTGGTCTCCAGAAAGAAACAGGGCCTGCTGACACATCGACCCATGGTCTGATGACACCTTCACCAGACTTCTAACCTGCAGAACTGAAAAGTAATAAATCCAGGCGTTTTAAGTCGCTAGGTCTGTGGCACTTTGATATGACAGAAAGACAAATTAAATACAGAGGTATGGATCTCTGCTACTATTTTAACTGCATGGCTATCTTGTCATATTACCACTCCAGAGACATTTACGGTGTCCTTCCAGCTCTACCAGTACTCCTAGAGACTTGTCATCCTCTGGGGGGGCCTGGGTGGCTCAGTCAGTTAAATGTCCACCTCTCGATTTCGGCTCAGGCCACGATCTCATGGTTCGGGAGTTCGAGCCCCACGTCGGGCTCTGCGATGACTGCGTGGGGCCTGCTTGTGATTCTTTTTCCATCTCTCTCTGCCCCTCCCCCGCTCATGTGCACATGCTCTCTCTCTCTCAAAAAGAAAGAAATAAACTTTATTAAAAAAAAAAAGAAATTTGTCATCCTCTGATTTGGGGAAAGGAAAGGAATTTTACGGAAGTTATTCTTCCTGGTATTAATTATCTTTTCGAATCAGGTGCCCACCTCATTCATTTGCAAAAGAGACGATAAATTCCAGGGCCACTGGATGATCCGTTTTTAAACCTTCCGCGGATGTGAAAAGCAGGTCCCTGACTCGGATCAACAGCTCACCTTCACTTAGCAAACATCTAGCTCTCACAGAGATACTCACTTATTCAAATCAATTTCATAAGTTTGCATACGAGGCTTATCTCCCGTCTTGTCTGGGTCCCATCGGTAGATGGCAAACTTCTTGATTCGGGGAGCTGTGGCTGCCGCTGTCTGTGCCCCCCGGCAGGCCTGGAATCGAAAAGGTTCACAAGAAAGGGGGAAAAAAACTGTCAAAAATGCAAGACAAATCCTACTGTTTAGCTGGTGCTATAAACTACAGCACTGGCTACAAACCCACACATTACTGTCTTCTTGCAAAAGGCATTCAATATCCATCAAATATTAAGCACCTAGCACGTCACGTACCAGACATGGTGCTGGGGGCTAGTGAAATAGCACTTAATGAAACAGTCTTTGCCCTCACGGAATCTACTTTAAGCAAGAGAGAAATTAAATATCTATGATAAAGTATAAAGAGGGAAGAATACAGAAAAGACTTACACTAGTACAAGAGATCAGGGAAGGCCCCATAAATGATAATGAAGCTGAGACTTGGTGAGTAGGGATTAGAGAGTGTTATAAACTGAGGGAACAACACGTGTAGAGGCCTGGATGGGGGAGAGCACAGCACATCTGGGAGAAAAGTCCAATATGAGTCAGGGGGGCTTGAGTAAGGTCGGAGGAGTGGGAAACGTGAGGAAGTCAAGATTCTGATGTTACCCTAAGAGCAATGAGAAGCCAGAACGAATTATCAGGTGGATGACATAATCATTTTTATTTTTGAGAACGATATCACTGGCTACAAAGGAAGAATTGTCAGGCAACATGTGGAGAAACCAGTAGAAAGCTACTGCGGTTGTCAAAACGAGATGCCGGTGTTTCTAGATTAGGTGTCTCCATCAGTCTGGGCTGTTGTAACAAGACATCAAAGACCGGGTGGCTTAGACACGACTAATTTCTCACAGTTCTGGAGGCTGGGAAGTCCAAGATCAAGGTCTCAGGCAGACTTGGTGTCTGATGAAGACCCTCTTCTTGGCTGACACATGGCCACCTTCTTGCTGTCTCCTCATGTGGCGGAGAGAGAGATCTCACGTCTTTTCCCCTTTGTGTAAGGGCACTAATCCCATCGTAGAGCTCTACCCTCATGACCTCATCTAACCCTGATTCCCTCTCATACGTTCCATCTTTAAATACCATCATAATAGGGATTAGAGTTTCGACGTTTGAACTTGGGGGAACACGAACGTTCAGCTCACAGCACTGCAGCAGGAAAGACGGTGAAGAATACTGTAAAACAGAACCCATGTAGGGAACTAACCAACACCCGAGTCCTGTTCTCCATGATGATTCTATCCCATCTCCTGGATACTTACGTCTCTGCCAGCGGGTCTCACACGGTGAGCCCAGCAACTCCAGAGTGCTACCACCTTAGAGGCTGCTATGAGAGGGTCAGGTTAAGAGGGCTGGTCTCTGGTTAATTCCGTCCTTCACCAGAACAGCTTCCCCATAACATATTTACAAAAAGGGTGCTGTTGCTCAAAAGTTTTACATTTAAATTCACACTCATTTTTAAGGCCACGATTTATTATTGCCAGGAACTGTAGTAAATGCTTTATACTAATTACTCCACTGAGTCTTTGTATGAGAAAAACGAGGCTCAGGGACCGAGCGATGGGCCCGTAACACAGCTGACAAGAGGAGTTATGACTGGAACCCAAGTCTGTCTGACCCCAGAGCCGATGCTCCTGAACACTGTACTAGTCCATTTATTTGTGAATATTTGGAGGTTTCTTCTTGGCTCTGTCTCCTTTTTATGTCTCAATGCCTTGAGGGCATGTGTATTAGAGTTCTCCAGAGAAACAGAACCAATAGTGTGTCTATCCATATAAATACATGATACATATGAAAGGTATACATACACATATACATATACATAAAGAGATTTTTTTTTTATGAGAAATTGGCTCACATGATTATAGAGGATAGAAAGTCCCAAGAGCTGCAGTTAGCAAGCGGAGAGCGAGGAGAGCCAATGATGTAAATCTAGTCAAAGCCTGAAGGTCCATGAACCAGGAGAGCCGATGATGCAGTTCTAGGCCAAACGCCAGCAGGCTTAAGACCCAAGAAGAGTCGATGTTTCAGTTCGAAAGCAGTCAGGCAGGAAGAATTCCTTCTTATTTGGAGGAAGGGGAGCTTTTTGGTCTATTCATGCCTTCAACTGATTGGATAAGGCCCACCTACATCAGGAAGGTCAATCTGCATTACTGGGTCTATTGATTGATTTATTTAAAAAAAATTTTTTTTAACGTTTATTTATTAAAAAAAAATTTTTTTTTTCAACGTTTATTTATTTTTGGGACAGAGAGATACAGAGCATGAACGGGCGAGGGGCAGAGAGAGAGGGAGACACAGAATCAGAAACAGGCTCCAGGCTCTGAGCCATCAGCCCAGAGCCCGACGCGGGGCTCGAACTCCCGGACCGCGAGATCGTGACCTGGCTGAAGTCGGACGCTTAACCGACTGCACCACCCAGGCGCCCCAACGTTTATTTATTTTTGAGACAGAGAGAGACAGAGCATGAACGGGGGAGGGTCACAGAGAGAGGGAGACACAGAATCCAAAACAGGCTCCAGGCTCTGAGCTGTCAGCACAGAGCTGGACGCGGGGCTCGAACCCACGGACTGCGAGATCATGACCTGAGCTGAAGTCGGACGCTTAACCGACCGAGCCACCCAGGCGCCCCTGGGTCTATTGATTTAAATGTTAACCTCCTCTAAAAACACCCTCACAGAAACACCCAAAATGTTTGACCAGCTATCTGGCACCCTGTGGCCCAGCTGACACATAAAACTAATCATTCACAGCATGGAACAGGTTCTATTTTGCATCTTCTAGCATACCTGGTCCAGGCCTTTGTGTATAGCATTTCAATTCGTGGTTAGGAAAAATTGAAGACAAACGCAAGAAATTATACTTGAACTTAAAATTAAATTAAATTAAAAAAAAAAAGTACAAAGCAAAAATTGAGCATTAGGCAAATGCAAACATGCTGTCCCCATTCCACAGTCCTTGAAGACCTTTCCCTCGAGGTGAACACACAAGGCGGCCACCGCTGGCTCTACCCTGGGAGCAGAGCAGGGATCCTGTCAGTCCAACGGCAGTTAGAAGCTGAGCCCCTGGTCTGTATGCAGAAACACACAGACTATATCCCAGGCCAGCTAACTCTCTTACAAACTGGTAAAAACAGACAAAACTGGGGAGGTTAATGGTGTAATTACAAGAGGTGCGACAGTGTTTCTTACTTGCCGGCAAAAAACGTCCCAAATTAAGTGAGGCTGAAAATATAAACATCAGCTACCAGGAGGAAAAAAGGAAATATGGGAAGATGAAAGTGAAGGTGAAGAGAAAAGCAGATTTTTCCTTTATCACCAGGCTGGCTAACGTCAGCAATAAAAGGAGAGTCATTTCTACAAAAGAACATCTTCCATTAGGGACTTCCTTTTTTTTTTTTTTTTTTTTCCCTTTAGCAGATTCTATTCCATGCTATTGTATTTTACTTATTCTTAAAAAGCTCTCTGCAGGGCCTGAACTCATGACTCCAAGATTAAGAGTCGCTCCCTTCACCAACTGAGCCAGCCAGGCGTCCCTAGGGACTCCATTTTGTAAAACAGGAACATTTGGCTAACGCCACCTTGTGGCACTTAAGACAAAGTGAAGGAAGCGAAAAGAAAAGATCACTGAAGATACTCCAGCAGGCTTCTGCTTGCTTAGTGCTTCACCTTGTTTTGGTTAGATGACAAAGTCTACTTCATTATGATAAAACTCACCAATTTTAAGTGTACAGTTTGAAGAGTTTTAATAAAGTGGTATAACTACTACCATAATTATGACGGCACACTTCCACCTAGAAAGTTCTCTAGTGTTCCTTTACAATCAGTGCCCACTGCCTCCCCCTTGCAACTGATCTGCTTTCTATCACTACAGATTTTTTTACAGAATTTCATTTTTTAAAATATTTATTAATTTTTGAGAGAGAAGAACGAGCAGGGGAGGGGCAAAGACAGGGGACAGAAGATCCAAAGTGGGCTCTGCGCTAACAGCAGAGAGTCTGATGTGGGGTTCAAACTCATGATCTGCGAGATCCTGACCTGAGCTGAAGTCATACAATTAACCCACTGAGCCACCCAGGCACCCCTGCCCCCTTTTACAGAATTTCATATAAATGCAATCAGACAGTGCATCCTGGGTCTAGTTTTTACCACCTAATATAATGCTTCTGGATTTCCCTCATGCTGTCGCATATATCCAGTCTGTTGCTTTGTTAAAAAATTAAACTTTCCATTCTGAGGTAACTGTAGAATCACATGCATTTTTAAGAATTAATAATGAGACCCCTCATACCCTTTACTCAATTTCCCCCAATGAAAACAGTCCCGATCTATAGCACAATCTCAAAACATCAGCACTGATAACGGTCAAGACACAGAGCATTCCCACCCCCGAAAAGACCCCCGGGATTGCTTTATCAAAGCCACTCCCCTCACACCTCCCCCCTTAGTCCTTCACTCCTGTAATTTTGCTATTTCAACAATGTTATATAAATGGAATCATCTAGTATGGAACCTTTTGATTGGTTTTTCTCCATTCAGCAGAATTCTCTGGAGATTCATCCAAGTCGTGTGCACCTCAACAGTAGTTTCTTTTTGCTACCGAGTAGTGCTGCATGATATGATGGACCCTAGTTTGTTCAGCCATTCTCCCACTAGAGGACCACGGGGCTGTTTCCAGTTTTTGGCTATTATGAGTGAAATTATAACGAGTATGTGTGAACATATCTCCACTTCTCTGGGATAAATAAATGCCCAGGAAGGTAACTCCTGGATTCTAGGACAGTTGCCTGTCTCGTTCTTTTTACAAAATAACCAAATTATTTCCCAGAGTGGGTGGCTGCCTTGCCTGTGGTAGGTGGTAGAGAGAGGGAGAAAAATAAAATGCATTTAAAAAAATATCTAACTCCTTAAAAAAGAAACTTTTTTTTTTTTACACTAAAATATTGGTAAAGCTTGGACTTTCAAAAAAACTTGGGACTTGAGGTTGTCAATTACAGCTTCATGGCCATGAAGCCTGATTTAAAAGTACTGTCTGAGGGCAACAGGCATCCAGCCGTATCAAGCTTGGTCTCATTCCCACAAAGCCTGCCAAAGGTGACCGTGGAGTCCTGCAACGGTCCTCACCTTAACAACTCTTTCTAATACTTATGTCTGCTTCATATCCACTCTACAAAACTGCAAAGGTCTAGACTTGATCATGCAGATCTTCCCAAAAGTGATTAGGTTTTTTAGACATCATTTACAAAGTCTTATCTTGTGAACGATGTGAGCAAGAAACCACAAGGGTGCATCACAACAGAGCACCATGAGGAACCCCAAAACATAACTAATTCTTTAAAAAACACCTAATTTAAGTTTATTTTGAGTTGAAAACATGTTTTACACAACACTTGGAGGGATAATGGGGGGGGGGGGCGGCTAACAGGAATGAGGAGAGAAGATGCAAAAAATAAAAATTACCAGAGGTGGTTGTGGTTCTAAACTGAAGGAGTTTGCTTGTCTTGAGCTGCACTAAGAGTTAATCCACAGGATTATGGCAGGTGTGATAAGAACAAATACATTTATGCAATAGAGAAACGTGAAAATTTGTTATGTCGGTGTTCTAGTAGAAGTAGAAAAAAAAAATAATAATAATGGCTTTCATTCACTGAGCCCCTACCGTGTAAGAAATGTTGTACTAAACTGTCTCTAATCTTTATAACATCTCTACAAAGGGAAGTTTTATTATTCTCATTAAAAAATTAAAATGGGGCGCCTGGGTGGCTCAGTTGGTTAAATGTCCAACTCTTGACTTTGGCTCAGGTCATGATCTCAGGGTTGTGGGATTGAGCCCCACGTCTGGCTCCGTGCTGAGTGTGGAGCCTGCTTGGGATTCTTTCTCTCTCCCTCTGCCCCTCTCCCTGCTCATTCTCTCTCTAAAATGAAAACAAAAAATAGGGGCTCCTGGGTGGCTCAGTTGGTTAACTGTCCGGCTTCAGCTCAGGTCACGATCTCAAGGTGTTGGGAGTTTGAGCCCTGTGTTGGGCTCTGTGCCAACAGCTCAGAGCCTGGAGCCTGTTTCGGATTCTGTGTCTCCCTCTCTCTCTGCTCCCTCCCCGCTCATGCTCTGTCTCTATCTCTCAAAAATAAATAAACGTAAAAAATAAAAATAAAAATAAAAAATAAAATAAAAATCATAGACCAAAAGAGCCAGGATTCAAATACAGGTTTCTTTGTTTTTGTTTTTGTTTTTAATCTCCAAAGCCCGACCTTTTACCCATTATACATGTGGCGAAAATGCAAATCCAATACTGAAGAGCACAAAGATAATTCCTTTTCTCAAACAAATCCAAGGGACACTGAATTCATACAATTAGTAAGATCTTGCGCAGTAGCTGGCCCACACACACTCATTTATTTGTTCAGTAAATAATTACAGAGTGGCTAATATGTTCCAGGGGCTGTTCTAGGCCCTGGGGATCAGGGCAAAACACACACACACTCTGATCCTTATGGAGCTTATGGTGACTGGAGACACACACAAATAGCATCTATAGTAATGTCAGGGGGTGATAAGTACAATGGAGAGGGTGGCCAGGGAACTCTTCACTGAAAAGGTGACAGACAGCTAAGCAAAGACCTGAAAGAGGTGAGTAAGTAAGCCATACCCAACTCAGGGGAAGAGCAAATTGGGCAGAGGGGACACTGAGCCCAAATCTTGAGGTGAAAATGTGTTTGAGGAGCAACAAGGCAGTCAGTGTAGTTGAGAATGGAGTGAGCTACAGGGGCAGGAATGGGAGGGGAGATCGGGAAGTTAATAGCCAGATCACATAGGATCCTGTAAGGTTCTTTTTTTTTTTTTTAAACATTTATTTATTTTTGAGAGACAGAGAGAGGCAGAGCATGAGCAGGGGAGGGGCAGAGAGAGAAGGAGACACAGAATCTGGAAGCAGGTTCCAGGCTCCAAGCTGTCATCACTGAGCCCGATGCAGGGCTCGAACCTGTGAATCACGAGATCGTAACCTGAGCTGAAGTTGGAAGCTTAACGGGCCAAACCACCCAGGCTCCCCCACCCCTCTTTTTTTTAAGTAATCTCTGTGCTGGAACTCATGACCCGGAGATCAACAGTCTCTCATGCTCTACCGACTGAGCCAGCCAGCTACCCCCTAGCAAATTTCTTTAAATGCACTCAATGAGTTGTATATTTGAGATTCCAACTTTGGAGAATATTCTATCTCTCTCTTTTTATTTTTATTTATTTTTAATTTTTTTTTTCAACGTTTATTTATTTTTGGGACAGAGAGAGACAGAGCATGAACGGGGGAGGGGCAGAGAGAGAGGGAGACACAGAATCAGAAACAGGCTCCAGGCTCTGAGCCATCAGCCCAGAGCCCGACGCGGGGCTCGAACTCCCAGACCGCGAGATCGTGACCTGGCTGAAGTCGGACGCTTAACTGACTGTGCCACCCAGGCGCCCCTATCTCTCTCTTTTTAAATTAAGTACACTCTATGCCCAACATGGGCCTTGAACTCATGACCTCAAGATCAAGAGTCGCGTGCAGTACTGAATGAGCCAGCCAGGTGCCCCAACCTTGTAATGGTTTTTGCTTTTACCGTAAGATGAGAAAATACTGGTTTTGAGCAGAGGAGTGACAGAGTCAGATTTCAGCTTTGAAAGGATTATTTTGGTTTGTGTTGAGAATCAAAGATGAAAGTGAGAAAACCACACAAGAATTACAGTATACGGTAATTAGCTAAGGGATATTGGCAGCTTGAGCCAGGCTGGTGGCTGTGGATGGTAAGAAGCGGTACGTTTTGTTTTGTTTTTGCCTTTTTTTAGAAGTGGTAAGTTTCTGAATACATTTTAAGAAGGAACTGACAGGACTTCCACGCAGACTGGATGTGACAGTGGGGCAAAGAGCAAGGATGACTGCAGTTTTTGGCCCAAGCCCCATGGAAGATGGAGGTGCCATCACCTGAGAAGGAAGGACAAAGCGGGGCTGTGTGTGGTGAGGGGTAGGTATTAGGAGCTGGGTTTTGGGCCAACAAAGTTTGTGATGTATTATCAGATATCCAGGTGGATATTAAAAAAAAAAGTTTTTTAAATGTTTATTTAATTTGAGACAGAGAGAGAGCAATAGGGGTGGGGCAGAGAGAGAGAGCAAGAGAGAGAATCCCAAGCAGGGTCCATGCTGTCAGCACAGAGCCCGACGCGGGGCTCAAACTCACGGACCGCGAGATCGAGATCGTGACCTGAGCCGAAGTCGGCCGCTTAACCTACTGAGCCACCCAGGCGCCCCACAGAGCCGTCTTTTGTATAGGGGTAGGGAGTGTTAATATCTACCTTATAAACTGGAGGGTCAACCTTCTAGCATAGCCCAGAAAATAATTTCTGCTTTTCAATGTTGGTAATATCATCAGTTTCTGATTGGCAGATGGGCATCCTAAGACCTGCCAGTGCTAAGAACAATGAGATACACAAATGAAAGCGGGCAGTACTTGCCCTAACGGAATTCACGATCTAGATGAAGAAATAAGGCAATACAATTGCAGGTAATACATTACAGCTAAACACTTATAGGCAGAACTATGGTTCGGTGCAGACTAATGCATGAAAGGAATTCAGAAGAGCCATTCTACTGTGTCTTAGAGTCCGAGGCACCTGAACATCACTCAGATAATACACCAAGCTCATTTCAGGATTCTTTTCAAGTGACTTTCGTGGGTATGAATGCACATTCCTACGAGGGGGAGTGGACAGGAGGCAGCTCTCTATTTCTCTAGCCTCAGGAGGCCCTGCAACGGCCTCACCTGGAATTATGAAACTGACCTATGAAACCAACCTTCTGCTCAACTCATTCATGGAAGAGGGACCTGAGCTTTGGAACTTGCTCTCACTGGCGGGGCTCTCACAACTTGCCTGCTTGCTCAGCAACTATGAAAGGAACTGGTAAACAAGGTCATTACTCATTAATGCTCAGCTGATACAAACTTCAAGCTCTGATAGGCAGTCCTCCTTCCCTATCTCCCCTTTTTAGAAAGACTATAAAATGACTCATTCAAGTTCATATACAGCACATTGGAAAGAACTAGCACTTGAAGGCGGGCCGTATGCACTGTGTTATGCAGCCAGGGCTGTATTTAAAATGAGAGAAGATTCTCGTGTCAGTGCAAGAGTATTTCTGGTTCACCTGTGCCCAGATCTGGGCTAAGAGTTTTTCCCATATTATGTAACAAACAGACAAACAAGCTGGATTTTGGTCTTAGATCACCACTTTTCAGCTGTGATATTTTGAGCAAGTAAAAAATTTTCTCTCTGGGGCCTCAGTGTTGAAACTTCTAAAAAGGAGGTAAGAACTACTATTCGCCCACGTTGCAGGGGTTGTTGAGGAGCTGAGAGGAGGAGACAGACTTCAAAGGGATTTGTAGGGGCACCCGGGGGGGCTTGGTGGGTTAAGTGTTCAACTTTGGCTCAGGTCATGATCTCACGCTCTGTGAGTTTGAGCCCCGCGTCAGGCTCTGTGCTGACAGCTCGGAGCCTGGAGCCTGCTTCAGAATCTGTGACTCCCTCTCTCTCTGCCCCTGCCCCTCTCATGCTCCATCTTTCTCTGTCTCTCGAAAAATAAATAAACGTAAAAAAAAAAAAAAAAAAAAAAGGGATTTGTAAATTCTTAGTTCCTTATGTGTGCAATGCCAATTTCCCTTCCTCTTCCAAATAAATCTTCCATTTGGAATGGAGATAATTGTGTAGAGTCCTAATACAAGGGGTGTGGGGAAACTTATCACCGCAAACTGAGTAGTAAATAAGGGCAGCACCAGGCTCAGTTCCTATGGGATCCATGCCAAAACTCTGTGCTTGGTACCGTCGTAAACCCTTTACAGACAGGGACACTGAGTCAGTGTCATTCCACACTGCTTTAAAGCACCTTTCCCGCAGCCCCCCACCCCCACCGGGAAGGGCCCAGATCCTTCAGGGATCTGATTTGCCTCCATTTTCCCTTTCCTCTGCCCTTTATCAATTCCGGTCCAGTCTCTGTTTACTGAGCCCCCAACCCTGCACCCTGGAGCAGAGACCTCGATTCCCAGCTCCCATTCCTCCCACTCCCGCAGGCCTGTGTCTTCCACAGAGGCTAGTTTGAGGACAGAGAACGGGCTTAGAGCCCAAACGTTTGGATTCGAATTCGACTACAACAGTCACTCGCTTGCCACATGACCTTGGGCACCTCAAGACCCCCCCCCACCACCACCCCGAATACTTTCCCCTTAACTTAAAAATCGTCTCCGCCCTTTAAAACTCCCAGCCTGCGGCGAGGCGCAGAAGGATAACGGACTGGGATGCTCCAGGACCAAACCCGCGCGCGACACAGCGGGAGCGGGTCCTTCCACTCCCTGTGGCCTTGTCCTGTGCTCCCTCGCCCTCCTCCACGGCCCCCTCAGCGCCAGGCTGCCTCCGTGACTCTCATGCCTGCCCTCTTCCTCCGGCCCCGCAGCTCACCTGCAGGCAGGCTCCGCCAAGGGCCGTGGCCGGGAACCGGCGCCTCAAGGAGACTCCGACCGCCGCCGCCGCCATCTTGGCTCCTGACGTCAAGCCCCACCCCTTAACCCTGAGGTCGCTCTCCGCCGTCGTCCCGCCGAGCACCGCGGCGCCCAGCCGGCATCCACCGAGGCCCCGCTAGCCGGGCAGGAGCCGCCGAGTGGGAGGCGGTTCCAGTTTCCCCGGTGGGAGGAGGGAAGGCGGAGAAAGCCAACGCGAGCGTGCGCAGTTGCGGTGTGCGCGGCGCATGCTAATGAACCTCCCGCCTTCCTAAGGTGACCTTCCCAGAAGGGAGCGGAGTCGGGGAGGGGGAGTGTTGGGACGGCTGGGGCTGAGAGGACGGCGGGGAGGAGCCGTCCGATCGGGAGTTCAGTCCGTATTTAGCCCCCTTTTCTTCCTGAAAATTTGTCAGTAGTATCCCTCATCTCTTAGTGATGAGCTTAGTGGCTTTGGTCAGACATTTGTCAGACACGGTGTTGTTTGCCCGAGACTGTCCTGGTTTCAGCACGGCTTACTTAGCTATTTAGCAGTAGAATCCATTGCTTGAACACCTGCTATACACCTAGCGTTAGGATCCATCATCTCACTTAAGACCCAAAACAGTCTTACGGGAGAGGTCTGTGCATGAAGTCTCCACTTCGGGCATCTCAGCTGCTTTCCCCAACCTCTCCGTGGCTCATCCCAGGACCAGCCTCCCTCTGGGGGCTTGATGACCTCAGTCTTCCGAGTCACATGGTCTCCTGGGTCACCTGGGGCGTTTATGCAGGTAGTTAGCTTTCCAGGTACTTGTGTTTGTCAGGAATGATGTTTCCCTTCTCTGCCTGCTTGTTTGTGACATACGAAGGGCATCTTTTCATAGTCTTTGGTTTCCTCACAGCTCATGTACATGCGGCTGGGGAAATTAAGATGGCCAGGCAAATTGGTTTGTTGGGGCTAAGTTTCTGGAGCCCTGGGCTGGAACCAGCTAGCTACACTGCTGTCTGATCTCATTAAAGGAGGTGTGTAGTGAGGTCACAAGAAACAGCCTGGACCCCTGGGTCTAACCTTGAATCTTCTCTAGGCTGTGTGACCTTAAACAAGTCCCTCCCCATCTCTGGCCTATAGTTTCCTTGCCTGTAGCATCAGGGTGTTGGGCCAGCTGATTTAGGGTTCTGGGATTCATGTGACTGTCTTGGGGCGCTGTCTTGGCGGTGACTATGGACAAGGCTGAGGTCACCTTGGCTTTCCACTGGGGCTGACCCAGCACTGGAATAGGGCTTCTCCAAGTCTGCCCCAGGGCCTCTTGGGCCACCCAACCTGGATGGAATCATGGGAAGATTATCACCCTCTCTCTAACTCCTCCTGGCTGAATCTTCTTCTGAGATAAAGGGAGAGCATCCTCTCCCTCCAAGGACCGTGTTCCTAAAGAATGGGGCCCGTTGGCATTTTCACGACTCTTTCGTCTCCAAGGCCGATGCTACTCCTAGATAAGTGATAACTCTTTTACTGTACCCAGGTCACCTTGGAAAGAGCCATCTGAGGCCAGCAGAAGTGAGACCTTGATTTATGGAGGGGCTCCTGGTGCCAATGGGCCCACGCGCCCTGCAGTCACATCGTTCCTGGGCTTCATGGGGATTTGGGGAGCTCAGAGTTATGGAGGAACAAATTCCTGGGCGGCTGCACCTCCGCCCTGAACTTTGGGATTCCAGAAAGGCACAGCTGCACGGCTTAGAGGTTTTCATGGCCAGCTCCTGACAAATCTTCCCAAGGTGTCCTCATGGTGAGAACCAAGGTTTTTTTCTTTGTCAGTTTCCATTTGTCTAGCGAGTGAAGTATGGCTTTTCAACACTTGGCTAGTCACTTTAAGTTGATGCGGAACCTCATCGCTTATAAATGTGTTTACATAAACAGTCTGCTTCGTCCTCATAACAACCCTTCCAGTTGGAATAACTCCTCCCCCTCCCCCCCGCCCCCATTTTACAGACTTTCTTAGTCTTTGGGTAATGAGAAAGGGGAGCAATCTGGGGTGAGAATCTTGCATCAGGAGTGCTTTCTTTCCCAAGGGCTGGAAATCCACTCGAGAGTTAAAAATTAAACCCCAAGAGCATTGTGTTGTATCCACTGTCATTTGTACGATCAACTCTATTTCTAGTGTCTTGTGATTTAGGGCAACCTGCACTGATTCCCCTTCCCCACCCCCAACCAGAGGGCCAAGGATTTAAGAGAGATTTATTTTATTATATATATATATATATATATATATATATATATATATTTATTTATTAAATATGAAATTTATTGTCAAATCGGTTTCATACAACACCCAGTGCTCATCCCAACAGGTGCCCTCCTCAATACCCATCACCCACCCTCCCCGCCCTCCCACCCCCCAAAAGAGATTTATCAGGTAAGATTTAGGGGAGAAATATCAGATAATTTAATTGCCTGGGAGAGTTATTTGTCTCCAAGAAAAACCCACCTCACCCCAATTCATCTCTGTGGTGGCACTTAGGGTCCGTGCCATCCAAAATTTGGGATTTCATGCTCCTTCGACCAGTGGGCTGTCACTCTCTTCCGTCTCTCTGGCTGACCCCCTCCCTCCCTTTGTCCAGCTGTCTCCTGAGCATCTGTCTGGGTGTCCCAATGGCCTCTGAAACTCAACCTGTCCCCAATCATACATACCACCTGAGGCGCTCACATCTCTCTTTTCAGCACCATCTACCCAGTCTCTAAGCCAGAAACCTAGTGTGCACCTGACTCTTCCCTCTGCCACATCCAGTCAACCACCAACCCCCAGCATGGCCTCCAAGGTCTCCAGGTCAGCTGCCACCTCGAGAGGTGCACAGCTGCTCCTGTGTACCAGGCCCTCTGCAGGGCACTCTGGGGACGTTTTCTCTGTCTAATCATTACAGCAACCCCACGAGGTAGGGATTTGTGTCCTTCATTTCAAGTTGAGGCAGCTGAGCCTTAGAGAGGGTCAACGCCTCACCTAAGTCACACAGCCGGGAGGTCAGGTCAGTATCCTCTGTTAGAGAGACGGCTGGGCTCTGGGCCTGCCACCCAAGGAACACAGTGGTTCGCGGGCTCTTGGGAACGTAGTGGCAGCTACTGTGTCGGGTCCACCTGCAGAGGGGGCCCCTGCCTCACGGAACTGCCCAAGGCTCCCTAATAGCCCTTTTCAACCTGCCCTTAGAAAGGGCTTATCTAGCCCCTCTTCCCTCCAAACCCCACCATATAATTAGACTTCTCAAAATATTCTCTCCGAGTGGGATGGGGACAATCATATGCCACAGACTTCTCCAATTTCATGAGCAGCCTCTGTGGAACTCCCGGAGCAAAAGTCACGAGCCACTCCCAGTCCAGATGGGGCTGCGTTTCGCACAGCTGAAGTCAGCTCAGCTGCTGGGACTTAGCGAGTGGCCCAGGGCCTTCTTGGGGACTGTCACGTTGCTGGGTCCTATAGCATCACACCACAGCACACACCACACATGCACACACACAAAGAGCTCACCCACCCTGCTTAACCTCTGTCCCCCTCCTGTCTGCCTGCCCCATCACCAGCGTAGTCTCCAATTAGCAGTTAATTTGGTCCTCAGGTTGTGTGTGGGTGTGTGCTTTGTAAACGCAGTACATGATGCAACTCCCTTTCCAGCCGAATCTGAAGTTTGAGCACTTCTTTCTATCAGAGACAGAGCCGTGTAAATGAAATGCAAAAAAAGGAATCAGTGGTAAATA
The DNA here is from genome assembly GCF_022837055.1 of Prionailurus viverrinus. Lineage (NCBI taxonomy): Eukaryota > Metazoa > Chordata > Mammalia > Carnivora > Felidae > Prionailurus > Prionailurus viverrinus. The sequence goes on along the minus strand of NC_062568.1, from coordinate 202,430,342 downwards.
TTCATTGGTAGTGACTATTTATTGGCTTACTGCAAACAGCTCAAGTCAGAGGGGTGAAGAAACTTAAAAGCAATTTTGACCTTCTAGAGAGCAAGGAGGGGGAGTGTTTAAGTCTGCCGGCCTTTGGGGGTTCAAATCCTGTTTTATCAGTCATTTGCTGTGTGACATCGAGCAAGTTACTTAGTGTCTCGGTGCATTACTTTCCTATGGCATAAAATGGGGGGAAAGAATCATGGTCGCCTCATGGGCAGGAGTAAATGAATCAGTTATCTGGAAGGAAGTGTAAGTCTTAAACTGGCAGTAGGAAGCCCAGCTGGGGGAACGAAAGAGGCCAAAGAGAGCTGTGAATTATTAGAGAGAAGAGATTATGCTAATCAGGATGGGAAGACTGCAGCATAAGTAAGATGCCAAGGGTTTCGGGCGGCTTTAAAAAATTATTTAAAAATACATAGGTAATTAAATTCTCACTATGTAAAAATGTCAAGCAACGTAGGTAACGTGTAAATCCCCTCATCATGCTACCTTTCCCAGAGGTGATTAGTATTGTCAATTTCAGGGATTGCTTCCCTATCTTTTTCTTTGCATGTATATACATATGTATGTTTCTATAGAAATCCATGGCTTTGCTTGGCGTTCTTTTTTTTTCTTTTTTCTTTTAAATGCCAACATCACATGCTCTGCCTCGGAGCTCTTCCCGCATCAGTGTCCAAAATCTATTTCATCTCCACGCTGCCAACTGTTTAAATGTAGGGATGTGCCGCAGTTTGATCATTCCTCAGGTGGTTTCTTAAAAAATGATTTTCCTATTAGCTTTTAATTTTTAATTTTTATTTTTTGAGAGAGAGAGAGAGAGAGAGAGCGAGCAAGCAAGTGCACGTGTGTGTGGTTGCATGCTTGAGCAGCCAAGGGGCAGAGGGAGAGAATCTTAGGCCCCATACTCAGCAAGGAGCCCATGGTGGGGCTCCATCTCATGACCATGAGATCATGACCTGAACTGAAATCAAGAGTCAGATGCTTAACCAGCTGAGTCAGCCAGGCGCCCCATCATCGCCATTTCTTAAACGTGTCATACATTTACATCCGGTTGTGTCTCTGCTCAGTTTGCCAGCCCTCCCTTCTCTGACCAGTCTTCCATTCCTACATTCATTCAAGACTCATCTTAGCCTAAATGAACACCAGGGCCACCCTTGGTCTTTCCCCAGCTGGAAATAAGTGTGTGTGTGTGTGTGTGTGTGTGTGTGTGTGTGTGTGAGATTCCATAGCTTTTTGTACCTTTTAAAAAAAAATTTTTTTTTAACATTTTTTTATTTTTGAGACAGAGAGAGACAGAGCATGAACAGGGGAGGGGCAGAGAGAGAGGGAGACACAGAATCGGAAACAGGCTCCAGGCTTTGAGCTGTCAGCACAGAGCCCGACGCGGGGCTCGAACCCATGGACCGTGAGATGGTGAGCTGAGCCGAAGTCGGACGCTTAACCGACCGAGCCACCCAGGCGCCCCCAACAGCTTTTTGTACCTTATTCATTCCTCCATTCGGCAAATATTTGTCAGGTGCCTACTCTATCAATCTGCCTCCTTGCTCTCCTGTCTCCCTGACTTGGCAGTCAGTTCCTGGGGAAGGGGGTGAGCTCATGTCTCACGCATAGGGGTTTCCAGGGAGAACAAGTATCCTGGTCTACCCAGCATGGCTCCAGTTTTCATCAGTTATCTGGGTGGAATTATTGGTAGTGCCCCCTTTTCACTCTGGCTTAGATGAAACGATCACGCGATCACTTGAGTTTTACGCACGATAGACGCTTGCCGTAACTGTTCATTGGAAACAAGAACGGATGGTAGATGAATGAACGTAATTTGCCGCTCACGATTTGAGATGCCGCCTTACTCTGGGCTGAAGACTGGAGAGAACGCGCTCCATCATGGAGAGGTCATTTCAACCTGGGCTCTGTTGCCTTTGAGGGGTTTGGTTTACGGAATCCTATAATCCCCAGACAGCTTGCTTATAGGTAGTGGGGCATTCTTGTTGTAAGATTCTAACGGGACATGCTAAGAAGTAACTGGCACAGAGGCAGTATTTATGAATGAAAGACGATGACCCATTGAACTGGGGTTAGGAAGCTGTTTCTTTTTTTTTTTTTTTTTTTTTAACGTTTATATATTTTTGAGACAGAGACAGAGCATGAACGGGGGAGGGTCAGAGAGAGAGGGAGACACAGAATCCGAAGCAGGCTCCAGGCTCTGAGCTCTCAGCCCAGAGCCCGATGTGGGGCTCGAACTCACAGACTGTGAGATCATGACCTGAGTGGAAGTCGGACGCTCAACCGACGGAGCCACCCAGGCGCCCCAGGAAGCTGTTTCTAAGACGAGGTAGTGCAGAGCAGAGGTTCAGCAGGTGAGCTCTGGGGTTAGATCACCGGGGTGTGAGTCCCGGTTTTGCTACGTGTGGCTGCGGAAACTCGAGCCAAGTCACTTCCTCTCGGAGCCTCAGTTTCTTCATCTCTAAAGTGGGGATGGTAAAATATCAGGCTGAACTATACGAAATTATCCCTATTTGACCATTTTGGCCTTCAAAACGGCCTGTCATATAGTACCAGCTGGCAGCTGGCATGTAGTTGCTGCATAAGAAAGGGTAGCTGTTTGCACCTCACGTCTGGTTGGGCCGATCTTTCTGCTTTCATTGCCTAGCTGAAAAGTTACTTCATTGTGTTTCATTCAGAACATATTTGCCGGGGCGCCCGGCTGGCTCAGTCAATAGAGCGGTTGACTGTCAATCTCGGGGTCGTAAGTTTGAGCCTCACGCTGGGCATAGAGATTACTCAAAAAAATAAAAGTCTTAAAAAAAAACAAAACCAAAAACCCGCAAACGTATTTGCTGAGCACTAGGTGCCAGGAACCGCAGGAGGGAAGTGGAACAGTCTTTCAACATTTTCAGCAACGGGCTAGCAGGGCAGGAGGGCTCCAGAATGCAGGTCAGAGACTGCTCTGTAAGACTGCCTGGCCGGGGGCGCCTGGGTGGCTCAGTCGGTCGAGCGGCCGACCTCGGCTCAGGTCATGATCTCGAGGTTCGTGAGTTCGAGTCCCACATCGGGCTCGCTGCTGTCGGCCTGTCAGCGCAGAGCCCGCTTCGGACCCTCTCTCCCCCTCTCTCCGCTCCTACCCCGTCTGCGCTCTCTCAAAAATAAATATTAAAGTCATCTGGTGGTATGCCCCATGACTGACAAAACGGGCCTTGGCTGACAGAGCATGAAGGGCTGAGGCAGAAACGGGCTTGACCTGAACCTGGCACTTTGCTTCGAGACTGGCAAGAGGAGCCCAGACCTTCGCTTTCTCGAAGATCACGGCTCGAAAGGAGCCTGGGCTGCCCAGAGGTGAAGCACAGGGGAAGAGGCTGATTTCTCACATCAGCCAGGCTCGAGACAAGGCTGTTGAGCTGAGCTTTCTGCCTGGGCATGTCCTTTTTGTGGTTGTCCGGCTGGAGACGAGATTCCACACACTGTCACTTGATGTCATTCGCTATATTTAGTTACCAATAATATCGCCGTTAGGCCCCCTGGACCTGATGCCACTTGGGTCAGGATCCTGGATGAGTTCCACTTTCAGGCAGAATTCATCCCTGGCTGCTCTTTTTTTGGGCGTGGGGTGGGGTGGAGGAGGGATCCTGCTTCTACACCTTTTGGCCATGCCGAGGTGTGGATTGGATCCCGTCTGGAATGAAGGGTTTGAGCTGATGAGGACCTCAACTCGGCTCACCCGGGACCTGCCGCCCACATCCTAGAGTAACATACAGAAGCAAGTTGTATCCCAGGCAATGGTGAGGGGAAGGAGGCTAGAAGTGAGGGAGTTATATTTTCCCTTTCCACGGGCATGGGGCCAGTGGGGGTTCTCATCTTGACAGGGGGCAGAGGCGACCTGGCCAAAGGCACTCCCCTGGCTGAGAGAGAGGCCAGTTCGGGCAACACAGCAGCAGCCACGGGCAAGAGGACCTTCTGGAGGGACAAGGCCCTGCACACCAGGGCTATGGAGGGCTGACGTCTATTGTATACTTCTCTTTTTGGTGTTATAATAATAAATTTTTGTTAGCCATTGCAGTCAGACTAGCCGGACTCTGGGGATTTAAGGAATGTGCCTACTCTTATAATTGGGGCTCAGCCTGGCAGAGAAGATTCTAGAACTATGCTTTCAAACCTGGTAGCCACTTGTGGCTATCGAACACCTAAAATACAGCTAGTCTGGGGGCACCTGGGTGGCTCAGTCAGTTGAGCATCTGACTTCAGCTCAGGTTATGATCTTGTGGTTCGTGAGTTTGAGCTCTACACTGGGGTCGCTGCTCTCAGCCTGTCAGCACACAGCCCGCTTTGGATCCTCTGTCACCCTCTTTCTGCCCCTCCCCCGCTTGTGCTGTCCCCAAAATAAATAAATATTTTAAAAGTATGGCTAGCCTGAATGAAGATTATAAGTACAAAATATACATCAGCGTTCAAGGACTTACTATAGAAGAATGTGAAATGATGTGGTTTTGGGGGTGGTCTGGAGTTGACAACCAGGAAAGAATTCTTGAGATGTCTTTGGTGCAAAAAGGTATTCTTTTTTTTTTAATTAAAAAAATTTTTTTTAATGTTTGTTTATTTTTGAGACAGAGAGAGACAGAGCATGAATGGGGGAGGGTCAGAGAGAGAGGGAGACACAGAATCCGAAGCAGGCTCCAGGCTCCGGGCTGTCAGCACAGAGCCCGACGCGGGGCTCGAACTCACGGACCGCGAGATCATGACCTGAGCCGAAGTCGGCCGCTCAACCGACTGAGCCACCCAGGCGCCCCCAAAAAGGTGGTTTTATTGAAGCACGGGGGGACAGGACCCGTGGGCAGAAAGAGCTGTCCGGGGATCGTGAGGAGTGACTGACTGTATACTCCTTGGGAGTTGGGGGAGGTAAAGGCAAGGGGAGGTCTCCAAAAGGACTTTCATAGGCTACAGAGGACTCACAGGGTCCTGGAGGCCTAGCTCTTGTCAAGCTAAGGTTGTTTTTCTCTGGAGGAATGGCCTACTCTGCCTGCCTCAAATATTTGTCCATGTGCTGCAGACTATAAGGAAATTTAAATTTCTCTACCATTTCTTTCTTGCCTTTGTTCCCCACATCACTATGGAGGGGAGGGTGATGTTGGGGCTCCAAGAAACTGAGTCTACAGGATTCTGGAGATGAGGCTATTGATAAGATTGCCTTTTTCTTGTAATTTACTAAGACATCTGTAAAGTGATGGAGACTCAGGTCCCACATGACTGTGATCTCTATCAATTAACCATTGGTTTTCCCCTTTCCTTTGTTCTTGGGCAGCCAGGAGTGCCTGAGGAATGTCACACAAGTCCCACCTGGGGAGGACAGGGGGTTTGCCGGGGTCAGCTTGCCTTATGCTCCCTCATCATGAAATATTTTGCTGATATTTAAAAATTTTTTAAATGTTTATTTATTTTTGAGGGAGAGAGAGAGAGACAGAATGTGAGTGGGGAAGGGGCAGAGAGAGGGGGAGACACAGAATCTGAAGCAGGTTCCAGGCTCTGAGCTGTCAGCACAGAGCCCGACATGGGGCTTGAACTCACGAGCTGTGAGATCATGACCTGAGCCGAAGTCGGACACTTAACCGACTGAGCCACCCAGGCACCCCGATATTTTTAAATATTGATTACACGTTGAAATGGTGATAATTTGGATATATTGGGTTAAAGGAAACATACTAACTTCGCCTTTTTTTCTTTTACTTTTTAAAACATGGCTACTAGAAACTTTTAAAATTGCATGTGTAGCTTGCATATTTCTGTTGGAAAGTGCTGTTCTAGAAGTCTCAGGGTGACTTCCAGCAATCCTGAGGTAGGTGAGTAGCCAAGATATGAAAGTGTCACTAGACTGGATTTAACTCACCGGCATCCTCTGGGGAGTCTCAGAAATGGGTGGGTCAGGAAACCACAGTGAAGATTGCCTTTGCTATGGCTTGGGCCACATTAGTTGGGTATAAAACGGAGGACTGACCTCAGGGGGCTGGACCCATGGGTTAAGTCTGGTAGTATAACTAGTGACTTTCATTTTGCAGTGGCTCCTTAAAATGGCATCACCAAAATATCAGTCCAGAATTCCAAGGTGGGGCTGAGGGGTAAGACCTCCTGAGGTATACCCCCAAAGAATTGGGAGTGGCTTCTAGGCCCAGCAAGCAACTAGGTGGCTTTATTTTAGGGCTTCAGAGAGTTTCACGAAGTTTCACGAAGACCATGTTAGACCATGGCTATGTCGTATGGATTTTTCTACCATGGGTCAAATCACAAATATCTACATGTAACAATTCCATATAAGAATATGATATTATCTACAGCAGTGGATACTGTTGGTGCCCTGCCAGATCGTCTTCTGGTTATGAGCCCATTCCCCAGATCCTGTGACTTTGCTGCTCACTGCAGCTGTGATCCCCTTTAGATGATTGCTCATGGGCTACTGGTGTCCCCTTGCCCATTCGGAGAGCCAAAGTCCCCATCACCAGTGACTGCCTGGTGCAGGTGTACAAAACTCTGCCCCCCCTTGGGATGACTCTGAGCTGCCACATATGTTCCAGAGCTGTTCCTTCCGTGAGCAGGCTGAGGCTACACCTCAGGTCACATTCCTCTTTGGCTTCTTCCCTTTCCTCATCCTGCTTCCTCCACCCCCTTCCTGGTTTCTCTTGGACGGACTTAATAAATAATAAATCATTTGTTCCCAAATGCTCACTCATTTCAGGGTCTGCTTCTGGGGAACACCACCAGAAAAACATAGCCAGACTTTACGATGGGTATTGGTCTTGACCTTGGGTGGTGGCCATGTAATACATATGCATTGAATGTGTAGGGGGTTCTAAACTTTTGAGATTTCCTTGCTGAACCCTGACCTTGAGCCCAGAAGAGCAGGAACTGAGCCCACCAGGACAGGGCCCATGTGTGGACTGCTTCACTCCAGGCTGTGTCCGTGAAACAACAATGAACATCACACCAACACGTGACTTCCCCTCTGATGGTTTATTTTATTGCTATTTATTCAGGCTCTTCCCCAAACATCTTTCGATCTCCATCATGGCCTCTTGTCCAGAAAGTTGAAACTGTGCCCTGCTTCTTGCCCTCTTCACAACACCCCCCCCCCTTCCCTCTTACACAGAATATTTCAAAATAAAGATCGAAACAGGAACTTAGCTGAATTTTGCAACACAGAAGTGTATCCTAGGCCTACATTTAGAGGAAGTGGGGGGCGGGGAAGAGCAGTGAGTCCATGGGGTGGGGGAGGCGTGCACGCGGAAGGCAGTCACACGGGGTGGGAGGCAAACAAGATAATAGGTATCTGAGTCCTGGGGGCTCCAGAATCATCAGAAATTACCGACTTCCCGATGGGAAGTTGTAGAAAAATCTATAACACACAGTGTCTCCACATGGGAGGCGTTCACTTCCCCTTAAGGTAGACTAGAAAAAAATGAAAGAAACCCCAAACCCCACATTAACCGAACACACACACGCAAACACACACACGACAAACTCTAAGTCTCCAGATAAACTCCTTCAAATAGGCACTCTGGGGTTGCAGATATCTGGGGCTTTGGCCCCAAAAGGCAGGGGGGCACGATAGCTTCTGAAAGCTCTGAGGTCTGATCTGTCAGGTGGTACCGGCCCAGCTGGATGGGAAAGGAAGCTGGTTTGAAAAAGAACCTTCTACCTTCATCTAAAATAGTGACTTACAGGAAGTTCTGTGCCCTGTGCATTTCCTGAATGTAGCAGGTTGGCATTGCTAAAGAGCGCATCACTGAGATGGCAAAAGCTGGCCATTTAGATGTGGGCATTGCATCTGGAGACCTGACTGGCTCCACGAAGCAAGGACAAGGTGCAATCTGCTGCTAACCACTGTATCCTCAGAGCCCAGCACTGTGCCGGGCACTTAGTAGGCCTGCAACAAATGCCTGCTGATAGAATGAATGACATAAGCCAAGAAGAAAAATCCTGTTCTCTCAAGAAGACGGATGTATAACCTTTTCATTGGTTATAAATTGGCTCTTTTTAAACTCTCAAAGTGGAATTATATTTTACTTATTCTCCTGATATCAGCTGGCCCTACACTTTTTTTTTTTTTTTTTTTTTTTTTTTAGTTGAAACTGAGTCTTTTTGGTTGGAGCCAGGGAATTAATCTAGTTATGTCCAAATTAGTGGTTGCTCAGCAAATGCACTGGTGAACTTCCGTGGGACAGACGGTCCGTCTGAGGCCAGCTGCTGGCCCAGAACTGGCTGTTCGGCTGGAGGCCGGGCCAGGTCCTTACCCGTTGAGTCTAAGATCTGGGGAGGACAGGTGGGTCCTTCACTGTACCCTGGGGGGGGCAGGGCTGAGCTTGGCTGGTGGTGAAAAAGTCCTTGTCTAGCTGCCTGGAGGGATGGCGTCAGGAATAGGAAGTAGAGGCAGGAGAGGAGGGAGGTCAGGGATTGCCCAGAGACTGGAGAACCAGGCAGCAGAAGGCTATGGTGGAGCCCAGGTGTCTTCACGCACTGCACTCTTGGGCACAAGGATGCTGGTGTGGGGGGATCAAGCACTTGGGGGAGCCTGTGTCCATCAGAAAGACGAGGTATAAGGAGCATCTTGAAAATGGAGAAGGCTGTTCTGATAAAATCCGCTTCCAGGGAAGGTTCTAAGGTAAACGATTGGACCCTCAGGGAATAGGGAAGCTAGTCAATGGCGTCTACATGGCAGAGAGAAAGCCAAGGGGATCGGAGCGAGGCAGGGAAGGAATGACTAATTGGAGGCAGCCACCTGGACACCCCAAGAGAGCTGAATTTGAAATGATGTCAGCAGTTCAAGGTATGTCTGGGGGTGGGGGGGAGCCCAGGGTCCCTTTCCATGGGATCTAACTTGACCTTCAGGGCATGGCTACCAGAACTGGTGATCCCAGAGCCTCCAGAACCTCCTTCCCTTCTCCCCTCTTTCAATTTTGGACAAGAGACTAAGGAGTCTTTGGGGGAATGATTTGGGTACAGGGTTTTGGTTTTCTTTTTTGTTTTTCATATCAGGGTTATACAGACACTGGCCAAGTGCACGGCTGTTTTCAGGAAGGACAGAGTTGAGGCTCACCAGGGTGGTTTGGGTGGATGCTAGGGCCCTTCTGAGAGATGACAAGGTACAGATATCCCAGATTCCTCACCTCTTGCTGCCAGTGGGACAGAATCCTTGTCAAGTCCCTGCCGGGCAAGGGGAAGCTCTGGGGGGTTCAAGGAGTCTGGAGAAGGAAGGGAGGAGGGAATTGTCAAGGCACCTGTAGTGTAAGCCCTGACAGTTGGGTTTTCTCTTCGGTGGCTCAAGTGCCTGACTTAAGCTTTGATTGCTGAGGTAGCCACTTTAGAGAAGGCTATCTGCAATAGGCATATTGCCAGCCACAGGACTAGATAAAAAGCCAGGCTTCTTCCTCCCCCAGGCTCCTTTGTTTTAGATTTGGTTGGTTTCTATAGCTGACCATCTGGGCCCCTGGATTTCCCTCTTCCTGTGCTTTAAATTCCAGCTCTTATGTTTTAAGCTCACCAATAGGAGCGAGCCCGCAAAACCCTAGCCCCCACCCTCGGCCCCCCCCCCCCAAGAAAAGCAGAACCCCAGGCCTGTGTGGTCTCTCTCTCCCTGTGACCTCACTGTGTGGCCCCAAGTGTGCCGTCCCGCAGGTAATAATCCTAAAGTTTCCTGACAGTTACTGCCGAAGGGTATCTTGCGATCGTAAAGAACCACGAGGGCGGGCCCAGCCACGATACGGGTTATGGGTGAGCTGAGACCCGCACACGGCAGCCCCCTGAGATCAGGGTACCATGTGCCACCACTTGAAGGCGAAGGGCTTCCTGCGGACGTTGGTGCCGCAGTGGACTTCGCCCAGAAACTTGTGGTAGGCCGAAATGTCATCCACGAAGGTGCAGCAGAGGCCCAGGGGCTCCAGCAGGGAGCGCACGTGTGTCTCCAGGCAGCATACCTCCTCCACCTGGGGCCCGAACGGCTTAGGGATGCCCAGGTCCTTGTCCAGCACAATCATGTTCACCTGCCACGGGGGTGAGGCACCAGCTCCGCTCAGTGAGCGCCCACTACTCGCCTGCGCCCCGCGCGAAGCTCACTGAACCTTCCCAGCTACCCTACGATGCGAGTGTGGTGATTATCCCCACTTTACGGATGAGGAAACCGAGGCACCGATGGGGCGAAGCAACCTCCTACGTGGCAGAGCTGAAGTGGAAAAACCAGGCAACCTGCCTCTGCACGCACGCGTGGGAATATGCACACGCACACGCACGTGGTCAAATGTGTACATATGGGCGCGTGGGTATTTGCGTGTGCATCGAAAGGTATCTGTGTGTGTGTTCTAACCTCCCTCCTTCTCATTGAAGACTCTCCTGCATGACGACAAGGATCCCTCCTGTCCATAAAGGTCTTTTTAATTCGGAAAGCCCTTTCCGATCTGTTAAAGGATTTCCGGGACCCCCGTGAGGCAGCTGTAGGATGGGCATTCTCACCCCTACGAGGGAACGCCGCCCCGAGAGGACAGGTGCCTGGGGTGGATGGGCGAGGCCACGCAGCAGCTCATCCAGGGCGGGGACCTGGACTTCCCGACCCACAGACTTAGCCGAGGGGACCTTCTGGCTCTGGCTGCCCCTGGTTGGCCCTGACGAGGTTTGGGGCCCCGCGTGCCTCACCATATTTGGGAAGTAGGCTCTGGCCTGGCGTTTCTCATCCATCTTGAACAGAGCGGGGAGGTCGATGATGTCCTGCTCTGTCAGCCCCAGCTCCTTCTTGAGGATGTCACGGTTCCAGTCCAGGCAGCGCTGGGGGGGGGGGGGGGGGGAAGGGGAAGGGAGGGTAGGCAAGTCCGGGGACACTCCTGCCATCTGCGTCGACCCTGCTCCTGTCTGCAGCATCACACCTAGGGCCCCAGCACTCCAGGGAGACTTCCAGCACCTACCTAGCACCCCGCCACCTCTCCAGTGCCCCTCCCACCAGGGCTCAGTAACGGTGGGAATAAAGAGAACAAGACAGAAGAAGGTCACAGAACGACGCTTGGTAAAATTAGACAGGGACTCAGAAGGGGGGATGCATCCATAGCAAACTTCAGGGAGCACTGATCCCCTAAAAAAAAATTAAAGTCCAGGGCATATATTTACACACGCATTTCCTAGAAAGCAAGTCCGAGGCTTGCATCATATTTTAAAGGCGTGAGCCTCCCCCAATGTCATGGGCCTTACAGAACCCTTGGCTCTTTAGCACTGCCTGATGCACCTTCCTTCCCAGGTCTCCTGCCTGCTCCTGGCCTCCGCGGGCCACCACAGCCTGCCTTTGTCCCTCCATTTAGCTCCCAGCTTTAGCACAGCAGCAAAGCAGGGAGGCTGGACTGGAGGCTCATCGAGGCCCTTCCCTCTGTCTTGGACCCTGAACCCTCGGTCGTTCCCTGTGGAAGCCCTGAGGACGTGAGAGGCGTCATTGGGCACAACCCCATCCCTCCCAGGGCCCCCTGCTCCGGCCTCACCTGGAAGTACTGGTTCTCTTGCACGAGACTCTCGCTGGACAGAATCTTGTTGATGGTGATTCGCTTGCTGCTCATCCCGCCCAAGCCTGTGGAGGTCAGAGGTCCCAGGGGACAGTCGAGCCTCAGGTTCCCAGCCTGGGTGCTCCCCTCTGTCAGCCCCCCCGCCCCCCTGCTCCCAGCTATTGGGCTAACTGCTGGGAGGGAGGAGATGGGGCCGGGGACAGGCAGGGACCCAGGAAGGTAACCCCAGGGCAGGGGAGGGCAGCACACACACTTCCTTCTCCAGGACGGGCCATGTTGCTTGGGCCAAGGAAGGGGTGGGTTGCTTTCTCTCTGGCCAGAGGGTGGAGTGGTACAGGTTGGTACCCGGGTCTCCCCCCGCCGCAGCCTGCTTCTAAGGACCAGCAGCTGCCCAGGGTGAGTGTGGCAAAAGCAGGAGGCCCAGAGGTCGCCCTTGCTGTTTTCTAGAGCTGCCTCATGCTTGGCCCCTGCCCTGATGTGTGCCTGCACCTGCCTCCTATTCCACGCACGGCTTTCGGTCTGATTAGTCCTGCCTAATGCTCGCTGAGCACTCTTCTAGCTGTTTTACATGGATCAACTCAGGAATCTTTCCTATATTCCTAGGAGGTAGCTGTTCGCATGAAAGATGAAGAAACTGAGGCAGAGAGAAGCTAAATGACTTGTCCAAGGTCTTTTAGCTTTGGTAGACCCTGTATGCAGACCAGGCAGTCTGATTCTAGAACCTAAGCTATTAATTCTTCTTCTTTTTTTTTTTTTGTGCCTGATCTGGGAAGAGTTGGCTGGTCCATCGCACTTCCCAATCTTGCAGCCTGTCACTGGCAAAGAGATTGGGGCTGTCACACCCTGCACCTGTGCTGCCTCCACAGTGCCGCTTGGACCTGTCCGTATAAAGATAATGGCTCCTATAGCCTATGGGTAGTTTTGGGGGTGTTTTTACTATATAAAGAAGCCTCCAGGAAATCCAGACTCATGCTGGCCAGTCCAAGAAAAACAACTCCCCATCGGTTGGGAATAAAAACAGGACAGTGGTCTTAAATTGGCTTTGTCTATTCTGGCCCCTAGTCACTATCAAGAACACTGCCTTTGGATACGGAGGGCAGTGATGTACGTAAGTATCAATGAGCCTTAGGAACGCAGACTTTTGGGAGTAGGCAGACTGGAGATACCAACCTGAAAAGTGACAAAAAGTAATTTAAGAAAAACGTGTAAGAAATTGTTACGCCCTCTGTAACCTGGCTCGCCGTCTCCAGCCGATCAGCTTTCCCTCTTTCCATAATTAATTCAAGAGCACACCTAGTCTCCGTCTGCATCTGTCCCAGTTAAGTGCATGCCTAAATTAAGCAGATAATTTCTCACTCTGGGACTGACAGTAACGATGTCTGGCTGTAGATCATGTCAGGCTGTTCCCACTTTTCTTCCTGTCCCCAACTGCATTACGTATATTTTTCTCTATCTCCCTTTCAAGCTCCTCAAATCCAGATCACAGGTCAGTTAGCTCTTTTTGGGGTCTGGTGCCACTTAAAGTGTCCACTTTAAATGTGTATGCTGATAATAGGGAGCAGCGGGCAGCTCGATGGTCCAGCTGACCGTGGCGAAGGTCACAAGAGGCCGGGGCTGCTTCCCACCATGGTGACCTCACAGCCCGGAGCCGTCGGGACCCCCAGAAACTGGAGCCGGATGCTCAGGGGCAAAGTGCTCTGCCCCCTCCTCCTGGGCGTCTCTCTGGGGGGCTCAGCTCCCCACTCCCCGCCAAGGGCCCGTGGGCACTCACCTTTGAACATGATGGCCTCCCCGTGGCCCTCCCTCTGCTTCTCTCGGAAGAGCTTGTAGCAGGCCGAGGTACTGGCCATGAGCAGCCGGAATTGCTGTGAGAGAACATCCAGAGGGACGGTGTCCACAGAAGGGAAGTGGCCGAGGAGCACGAGGGAGCCCCCCACCAGGGACTCGGAGCCCTGTCTGCCTCTTGTCTCAAGCCTCCCCGTGCCAAGTGGCACAGACGGCCTGGCAGGGTTTTCTCCCCAATGCCATGGAGTCCAAGCTCAGAGTCCAAAGTGGCTTCGGGCAGAATGGAAGAGCTTCTCCACGTGGCCAAGAGGCCGGGCCACTTGTATAACATTCCCAGGGTATGCCACTGCAGCCATTCCTTTCCCTTCAGAAAACAAAAGAGCCCCAGGCCCACACCCCACAGCTCTCCAGAGCATTACAGTAGCCCCTAGCCCTGTGATCATTGGACACTTGAACTGTGTGGCTAGTCTGAATCGAGACGTGCTGTTCCGGGTAAAGTACACACCAGATTCTGAAGACTTGGTATGAATAAAAAAATGTAAAATCTCTCATTAATAATTTTTAGATTGATGGCACGTTGAAATGCTAATATTTTGGTATATCGGGTTAAAAATTGACCCTGCCACAGCGACAACGTGCAAACCAACTTGAGCCTACTTCCTTCTTCCTCTCTGCGGTCCACTACCTCTAGATCCTGCCCTCTGCTGACGAGAGCTGGTAGCACGTGAGTTCTCCTCTATCCTACTCACTCAGGCCTCAGCGGCCAGCTCACCTTTGTGCCTGGGATGGGGACGAAGGTCATGAACTCATCGACGTGGCCCACGGTCAGCCAGTCTGAGTAGAGCTCCACGGGTGCCTGCACCTGTTGGGCTTGTAGGAAGTCCCGCACCACCTTGGTCATCCTCCGACCACCGGACCTGGGGTAGGGGTGGGGACGAGGCAGCTCTTCAGGGGATTTCCCGCTGTGCCTGCCTCACCAGAGGGCCTGCAGGAGTTCAGCCTCTGGAACCTAGTCTGTATCGAGGGCGGGCGGCATCAGCCAAAGTCACGGGAAGGAGCCTGAGGCTCAGGGCTGAGAGATCCTGGGGCAGGCACAGGAAGGCGTTTGTGCCCAGAGGCAAAGAAGGAGGCCGTGGCCTGTATGAATGGATGGCACGGAGCCCAGCCTTCAGCCCCTTCAGTTCCTGAGGGTGTCACGGGGTAGAAAGAGGCCAGCTTCTGTGCTCAGGGGTCCTGCCTGGACTGCTGGAGGGGGCTAGGGCACAGGCACAGTTCGAAACCTGCCCTAGCCCATGTGCCTCTTTGTTACATTAACTTCTACTGATCTTCGATCTTTAATCAGTTTAAGCAACACCTCCTCCAGGAAGCGCTTCTTGTTAGACTCTCTGAGGGCTTCGATGTCCCCAGTACCCTGAGACTATGACTCCAGGCCTTTGCAGTGGCCAAAATTCCTCTCTGATCTGGCCGCTGCCCGGGTCTGCTACCTCCGTTCCCTCCCTTTCTCCTTGCTCTACTAGCTCTGCTCGCTATCCCCCAAGGCTTTGCTTTTGCTGTTCCTTCTATTTGAAATGCTCTTTCTCTCCGATCTTCCCATGGCTGTTCCCTTCTCCCTCAAGCCTCAATTCCCAAGTCATTTCCTTAAACCCACAGAAGCTATTTATTTTCTGTACTCCTCCTACCCTAGCTGAAAATTTCCCAAGGACTGGGCTTTGTCTATTTGGCTCACTGTTGTATCCCTACAGCCTAGAACAGTGCCCGGAAGAGGAGGCCCTCAAGAAGTATTTGTCTCTAAGGAGCCCTCCCTGAACTCCCCGAGGGGGACCTATCTTTGGGTTCCCCTGGCTCCCTGTGCTTCTGTCTATCACTGTATATGTCCCTCCTCTGCCCCTGCTGTTTCGTGTCTGTGATCTCCACTGTCTCCCTGAAGGCGGGGCTGGGCTTCATGTTTAGAACACCATGACTGGCACAGGGCTTGGCACTTGGCTGCTACTTGGAAAATACCTGCTGAATGGATGAGTGACTATGGAGTGGAGGGTGGCAAGAAGCTAGACCAATGGTCACTTCCTGGCCAGTGGCCTCCTCCCAGAAGGTAGAGCATCCTGTGTGGCTCAGAGGGACTTGGTGGCCAAATCCTGGCTGGTCCCATATAGGCAGGTTCCTGGCAGCCCTTTTGTGAAATGAGGGCCAATAATTCTTCATTGTGAAATGAAGACCAATCGCTCTTCCCACTGACTGTCCTGATCAAGAAAGAATCTGCCTTTTCACTGGCAAGTGGGTCACCTGGGGAGGGAGTGATGGTGTTATGGACAGGCCAGGGAGCCAGGGCTGGTGCTTTGGGGTAGGGCCACGTCTTCACAGCCCTCTTTTATGTGTGGGCACCCCCAAGGACTTATTGGCACTCTCCCGCTCATTCTCTGTCAATTACCTTCTACGGACTCCTTTGTCCCTTCCCTACCTGGTTTATAGTCTCACTACACACCCTCCCATTTGGGGATGAGCTCTGTATTTAGTTTTATATTAGATCCTAAGTCATGCTAAGATACAAAGGCCAACTTGGTTTCATTTCCAAGCGTGTCTGCATCTTTTCAGAGTTGTGGAAGGGGTTCGTTCTCCCAGCCCATCACTCCACGCGTGAGCAGCCCAGGCCACTCCTAAAGAGAAAGAATAACTCCTCCACCCCCGCTCCCCCCAGCCCCGCCCTGGCTTCTCTTACAGAGGAAAGCTGCTTCCGATGAGGATCCGGCCCAGGGGGTATGTCTTGCCGTTGACAGTCACTGGTGGACTGACCTCCAGGTTCCCAAAGGAATCGAGGCTGGTAACAGGCTCATAGAGGGGCTCCCGGGTCACGTAGCCGAAATCTGGGCCCTGGGCACGGGGCACACACCCATCATTAGTCTCCTGGAGCCCGAGGTCCTCAGCCCCCTCTCAGCCACCATCTGATGACTACTCTTTCACCACCTTTAATCTGACACTTAGCGTCTAGAGCCCTGCCCACGGTCTTCTTATTCCCGCCAAAGAGCGGGGGCTGGGCACGGGGAGGCTGAGTTCGTGAGCGCGCTGGTGTAAGGGTGGGCGTGCCTGACGGTATACAAGTGTGTATTAGTGTGTGTGTGCCCTGGGTCTCTGCATGTGCCTCTTCTTCTCAGACACAGAGACATATCGGTGACTTCAGAGTTAGTTCTCATTTTGTGCTGTTGAAATCCCCGCTCATTGCTTCATTTATCTGACCCTCGGTTTCCCAAGCTATAAAAAAGAGGCATCCAATTAGACACCGGAGAGAGAGGGTGGTAGATTGTACCGTTGTTCCCAGCAACTTGCTACCCTTTTCCCAGTGAGAAGACTTTGCATCCTGAGCCGTGGCTGGTATGTGGGTAGCTCCCCGTGGAAGGAATAGAATTCCCCGCCTAGTGTTGGACTTGGTCATGTGACTTGCTTTGGCCACTGGCACGTGAGCAGAAGTATGCGTGCCAGGGCAGAGCAGAAGCCGTGAGATCCACCGCGTGTGCCGGCCAACTCTTTCTCTTCTCCTTGTGCTAGGAGAATGGCATTTCCCAGGCTGGGGGCTGCTCCTGCAGCTGGGGCTCTAGAAGGCGGAAGGTGTGCGGAAGCCGGACTGCAGGTGACCAGCCAACAGTCACTGCCGAGTTCAAGCAATACATGGACCGTTAGTCGTTAGCCATTGAGATTTGGGAGTTGTTTGTTACTGCAGCCTTACTGAGAAAAGCTGACCGATACATGCGGGAAATGACGGACACGCAACATATAGACCATCCCACCCATTCCCAGCCAACCGTATTTGTTCACTGAGCCCAGAGGCAGCCTCTGAGTCCTTCTTAGCACAGAGCTCCAACAAACTGGAGTTGACACATAATATAGCCCTAGTGACTCTTGAATTTTAAGGCTCCTGCCCTGACTTTTTGGTGAAAAAGTAGGGGCCTTGCTTGGAGACTTGCCTTGGGGCCGGGACGAAGCTTGCCTGACAAAAATTCTTGTTTGAAAAGAAAACAATACCGTGGGGGTGGGAAGATGTGGCTTACCCCGGCCCAGCCGAGGGCTCAAGGGACAGCCGTGCCCAGTGGGGTGGATGGCTGCAGCTTAGCGCTTTCTCGCCTGGGAGCCCCAGATGGCAAGGTGTGATTTGCCGGGAGCTGGAGCAGCTGGGTTTCATGGCAGCACAAAGCCGGGCTTGGCCCAGGCCTCCGGGAACAACGCAGCCCGGGGCCTTGGAACCAGGCCAGCCTGGAACAAAGAAGGCAGGTGGTGACCTGGGAAGAGTGTGGGAGCAGGAGCTGGGAGGCCTCGGTTCTCATGCCTGCGGCCACCGTTGCTGGTGGCCAGTTTGATTCTACCCCTCACAGTGTGGGAAGAAGTGGACGGTCCTCACCGAGGACGATGTCTAGGACTGTGGACTGATAGCCATAATGATGGCTAATAATGACCATCGTATGAGGTGCGGCAGGATACCCCAGATGTGCCTTCAGTCCTCACAACAATACGGTTTCTATGCCCATTTACAGAGGCGCAAACTGAGGCTTGAGGAGGGTAAGACGCGAGGCCAGTCTCTACCATCTCACCGTGGCAAGGGCCCCAGGTTAGGGAAGGTTCTCAAGAAGTAGGTGTGACCCTGTGGCCCTCTCGGGACTCCAGGAGAGGTTGCCACGCATGTGACCTTGGGAAAGCCCCCTGACCTATCCCCGTCTCTGCCTCTTGCTCCATCCAAGCATCCCCTGCCTGTTCAGGGTGGAAGGTGAGGACAAAGGAGACAGGTTTCGGTTCTGCCCTTATTGTGCCAGTGGTTCAGGGCATAAGTGGGGTGGTAATGGCCTCTAGAATCAGGGGATCGGATTGCTTTAAAGAAACACATACACTGGGGCACCTGGATGGCTCAGCTGGTTGATTTCAGCTCAGGTCACGATCCCAGGATTGTAGGATTGAGCCCTGTGTTGGGATCTGCATTGGGTGTGGAGCCTGCTTGAGATTCTCTCTGTCTCTCTCTCTCCCTCTCTCTCTCTCTCTGCCCCTCCCCTGCTCTCTCTCTCTAAACAAAAACAAAACAACAACAACAAAACACACATAAGCTAAAAAACCACAGCTTCAATGAGCTTTGAAGTTGGAACCACGATTTTCGACAATGGCTTCACTATAATTTTCCTCTTTGGAACTTATTTTTCTGCAAGTGGGGGGTGGGGCAGGGGCAGGAGTTAGGGTTCTTGCCCCGCCTCTTTCCCACAGCTCCCATTTCCTGTGAGATAACTCTCCTACGAGAAAACTTTTTAGCCAGGGGATCAAAAAAGTCACGTCAGGGTGCTTTTCACTCCTGCCTTCCCAAGTGGGTGCAAGTGATAACAATAGAACATTTATCGAGCACTTGGGGTGTGTCAGGCCCTGGGGTAGTGTCGCACTTTCCTATGAGAAAATTCTCCAAGGAAAGGACCTTGGAGGTCACTATCCCAACTGACCCATTCTGCAGGGGAGAAGATGGAGGTGCTGGGCCACAGTCTAATTTGTCAAGGATGCCCAATGTCTCCTGACCTTTCTGTGCTGTACGAGTCCTCAGGATTGTTTCCCCTACCCCTCACCCCAAGGTGGCCCTCAGCATCTCACCAGAAGCTGCTTCATTGGGAAGTCCTTCAGGTATCCATCTCGGGGGGAGTCCAGTACCACGGGGAAGCCTTTATGGGGGGCCTCTATGTAGCCAAACTCAACTTCATCCTGTGGGGACACCAAGGAGAGCTGTCAGGCAAGCCAGCCTCCCCAGTTCTTTTCATTAGCAAACAACGGCAGTGGTTTCTTACATAGCCTTCTTCAAACAGTCTCTGCATGCTCCAAGCACGTTTGTACTCATATCAACCCCACTTCTTAAAACATAATCAATAACATCCTATGTACATTTTCTTGCAAGTAACATCTTTGTTTGAAGTGCATTCTGTATATATAGGTTGGCTTCTTTTTAGCTGCTGTATAGTACTCCACAGTAAGGCTAGCCCATCATGCCATATCCCAGTCGCCGGTGGATAAACATTTAGGTTGTTTTACAGTCTTTTGCTGCTATAAGGAGCAATGCTGCAGTGAACTGCCTTATACATTTATATCTCTGTGCACATGTGCACGTATGAGTTGACGGCAGAATTCTCATACATGGACCTGCTGGGTGCCAGGGCCCTGACATGAAGCCAACTCTCCCTGCGTAGCCATGCCCACGTCCCTCCCAGCCCGGGGTTCCTCACCTGGATCCAGCGGTCGCCTCGATTCACATACTGGAAGCAGACCTTTAGTTCACAGTTGGTTTTCTCAACCAGGTTCTTCACCTCTTTCAGGAACAAGTAATTGTCCTTCATGCTGAGAAGTTGGGGGAAGAGAGGGAGGCCAGGAGGAAGGGTGAGGAGGGACAAGGGCCAGTCCAACCGAGGTGGCAACAAGCAGCTGGCACCTCCGGGCTGTGCTGGGCAGGTGAGGCCACAAATGCGTTCATAGTGACCTTTGCAAAGGTGGAGCCAAGGCCAAGCGAATTGCTCTAGTCGCGGCGTTTGCCAAGGTCACGAGAAAGGGGACTCTTGCCCCCACCTTCCCAGATTTCCAAAGAAAAGCTGTGTCTAGCTTAGAGGCAGGGGATGGGCCCGGGGCCTCAGGGTCCCATTGGGCTTGACCGGCACCCATGCAGGCCCTGCTTTTCCTTGCCTCTCCTTTGCTGCAGGTGCCTAGCACATAATAGATGCTCGAAAAAAAAAAAAAAATGCTGCCTAAGATGAGCTGAACACCCACGGGAGGTTCCCAACCAGATGACACGGGCGAGAATGAGAAAAGAAATGATGGCTATCGTATTTGAAGCACAAACTGTACCAAGACCTTGGATTAATACTTTGCCTGCTTCTTTTATGCCCACGGTGACTGTGTGATGTCAGCATTTCAGAGAAACGGAGGCACAGAGAGGCCCCGCGGGTCGCCCAAGGTCACACGGGCGGTAAATGACAGAGCCAGGATCTGAACTCAGATCTGTCTGCCCCCAAAGCCCCAGCGTTAGCCGCTTGCTTGCTTACCAGCACACGAACACCGACAAGGGAGGCAGGATGTTGGGGGTCATGATCCACGGAGCAATCCGGAACACCACGGTGTCCGTGAAGATAGGTGTCAGGGGAATCTCCTGGGCACGGGACAAAGGAGGGGATCACGGAGTCTGGTCAGGGTGCGTTTCAGGCCTGCCTCGTAGAGCGGGTGGAATCGACCACCAGCCTACATTTGTTGAACACGCGCCGCGTGCCGGGCCCTGGGGTAGCGTCACATGTGCCATCTCCTTTCTGCCCCACGGCAACCCCAGGGGGTAGATACTATCATAACCCCTTGCTTTGCAGGTGGGGAAACTGAGTCACAGACCTCTAGTCACAGGCTTGTTATGCAGCTGCCCACGGGCACGCGATCAGCAAGGGGTAAAGCCTGGATTTGAGCCCAGGCGGTCAGGCTGCTGCAGCCATACACAACCACTATCAGATCTTGCCCCATCGAAGTCCACTTCCTGAAATTGGCCCACGGGACGGCCGAGCCAGCCCCCCCCCGCCTTCTGCTTCTGCTCTGGGCACCTTGCCCTTTTCTACAGGTGAACGTTTCAAATGTTTGGGGGGAATTTTGCAACGTCCAGGTTGTTCTTTCAGGAAATGTTCAGAAGGCTTGCCTGGAACCTGAGCGAAAACAAGCGAACTCCAGGGTTCCTTTGTGTACTTGGCTTTGAACACCTACAGGAAACGGCGCCTGCCCTTGGCAGAGAAGGCGGGAGCGGACGGGACTATGGGCCTCGCTGGCCTTTCCTGCCTGGGTCTGCTTTTTCAATCTCTGCTGGTTTCCACTGGGGGGGCCGGTCTGAGACCCCGATGGTCAGGCTACTCCAGGCACAGGCGGGAACAGAAGCCTTCTCCTTACCTCGTCCGGTTAGCGTCACCTTTCCTGCCTTTCTTCTTCTGAGGGACCTGAGGGATTCTGAGGAATGCGTTCCTACAAGTTTGGATGCTCGCAACGGCTCCAGAAGGAGAAACTTTTGCCGCTTGTTTCATAGACGGGGAAACGAAGGCCCGGGGGCAAATTCACCCGCCCCGTGTCTCAAGGGCTCGAAGCCGGGCAGTCTGACTCTGGAGCCTGTTCTCAGGAGTCTGAGCTAGACCCCAGCCTCACCTTCTACAGAGCCCATTGTGTCCTGGCCCGAAGTGGTCTGGACCTGACAGTGGGCACGAGAGCCAGGTCCCTCCCTGTATCTGAGTAAAGCGGGCTGGGCCCGAGAGGTGGGAGTCTGGGCCTAAGACCCTTGTCAGCAGGATACATCTAAGTGAGGGTCGCTTCTCCTCCCGAGGGGCAGGTGCCCTCCTTCTCGTCCGGTTTCCCAAAACCAAGAACAAAGATGGGTGACGTATGTGGCCATAGGGTGGGGGTGTGACCTGGGGCTGGGATTTGGGGTTCAGCCTGTGGGTCAGAGTTGGTGTAACCCACAGTCGGGTGAGGGGAGAGAAAAGCGGGGCATACGAGTAGTCGATAAACCTCACGTGTGTGGCCCAGTTTGCTCCCTGCGCTAACCAGGAGGGATCTGCGCCTCGGAACCAGGCCCACGCTACTGCAGGGGGGCGGGCAGACCAGGGGACAGACGTGGGGGATGTCAGAAATGTCACGCACAGGGAATCCTGGGGAGTCGGTGCGGCAAGCCGGAGGGTCCCCAGCGCACGGCTCCGAGGCCCCTCGCAGACACGTGTGGCTGGCGGGGGTGGGGGGGGGCATCTAGGTCTCCAAGCTTGGGGTGCTCCAGGCTTGGAGGGCAGCGGAATGAGTGGGGGCCCCGAGACGGACCCTCTGGAAGGACTCCACCTGGTCCCCGGAGGCAGCCCTTCATGCTGGAGGCCTGGAGCCCTCACCTCGGCCATGTACTCCAGCAGGCTGACGTGGATGGACACCAGGCCCGGGAAGCCCTCGTCGGGAAAACGCAGGCCTTCCACAAAGAACAGCAGCTCTGCGGAGCCGCCCGTGTACTTGACCACGTGGTAGAGCTTCCGTCGGCCCAGGATGTGGATGTAACGCTGGCCGAAGAAAGGGTCTGGAGGGAGAAGGGCCGACGTCAGGTCCCCGCCCCCACCAGGGGGCAGTGTCACTGGGGCAGGGGGCGAGATGGAACAGTAACTAGTCCTCTAGACTTAGGGAGAAAAGCACAAGCAGAAAACGCCACCACAAGGGCCATGGCCCGCTCGATGTCCCAGCACTGTGGCCCGCTCGCCATGTGGCATGGAACCAGACGACCTCTCTGGCTTCCGGCTTCCTCGCCTATGAAATGAGCCTGCCCTCCCCGCCATGGTATACACAAAATGACAGCAGATAATGGCTGAGCAGCTAGCGGCGTGGAGGAAGGACATTACGTCCCTGAGTTACAGATAAGGAACCCGAGTCTCAGGATAGGGAAATGGCTTCTCCGAGGCCACACAGCCAGCAAGTGGCCAAGCTGGGACACAAATTCATGTGTAATTCTGAACCCCAATCTCCCTTCCCCCTTAATAAACAAAACGTCGCCGTGCCCATTTGCACCCCGAATTCCTGTCTGCGGAACAGAAGTCACGTTGGCATGAAGAACCACTCGTGGTCTCCGGCTGTACCTTCTCGTGGCTCTTCCCTCCACTGGGAATGGTTGTTCCTTTCCTTCCAGGCCCGGATGTGTGTCCCTTCTGGGAATTATGCCCAGATCCCCCAGAGACCAAGGCAGGGGCTCTGTGTGGAGCGTCTGCAGCCCCCCCTCCTTGCCCATCACAGACTCTCTGAGGGAGTACGATCTTGGGGGCTAGTTGTCGGCCCTGAGAGACTGCCACCTGGGGGCAGAGACAGGCCTGGCTGGGCACAAAGCCAATGTGGCACATGCTCATGTTGAATAAATATCTACCAAATGAACCAATGGCTTCCGCGCCATGCCCTATAGATTTTTCAGGCCAGAGCACACGTACTGAATTACAACTGTGTTGCCAGCATGGGCAAGGACCTCTGGGGAAGGATAGAAATGGTCGGGATGTAGCATCTCTCTCGGTCTACGCACGGTGCTCAGCCAACGAGAAGGTAACGCGGGTGTGGGAAGCGTCATAAGTGAGCCACAGGAGAGAGATCCCGGCAGTTACTGGGGTAGGGAGGGTAGGGGAAGGGAGGCAGGGCAGGAAGCATGCGAGCAGAGGAAGGGAGACTTTGAGAGGCCCTTTAGGGTGGCAGAGGTGGGGTGTGGCGAGGAGAGGAGATACTTGCATTGCCAAAGGCATGGAGGTAGGACCCTATGCAGAGCTTCCAGAAGGAGTTTCTTTATGCCCTGCAGAGCTGGAAGGGCAGAATCAGGCTCAGCTTAATACTCATCGTCAATAACAATGGTAATGATTAATGACCAGTCAGCCATGGGTTAGAACGTGTCACCGGGACAGTCCTGGTACAAATAGGGTGCTTGATTAAAACGTGTAAATTAAGGGGCACCTGGGTGGCTCAGTTGGTTGAGCATCTGACTTCGGCTCAGGTCATGATCTCAGGGTTCGTGAGTTCGAGCCCCACGTCGGGCTCTGTGCTGACAGCTCAGAGCCTGGACCCTGCTTCAGATTCTGTGTCTCCCTCCCTCTCTCTCTCTCTCTCTCTCTCTCTCTCTCTGACCCTCCCCTGCTCACACTCTGTCTCTCTCTCACAAATCAATAAACATTAAAAAAAAACCCTTGTAAATTAAATGGAGGAATCTCAGAAGCCCGGGTTCAGGACAGTTCCTCACATTAGGACAATATGCTCAACTAGACCCTGGTATAGGTCTGGTTAACCTATTCATCTCGCTGAGGGCAGGTGACCCTAGTGGTTATGACCTCCAGAGTCAGAGAGACCTGGGTTCAAATACCGCTCTAACTTCACAAGCAAAACCTTAAGGAGTTCACTTAACCTCCCTGAGCCTCAGTTCGCTCATTTGTTAAATGGGGATAATAACACCGACGCCACAAAGTCGTCGCAAGATAAAAGGATGCAGCATCGGTAACTCAGGGAAACCCAGTAACCCCGGGTAACCATCAGTAACCCAGCTGGGGCCTGTTGGCATTCGTATTACAAGAGCCCGTCAGTGAGTTGGCACCGACCTTCCTGCGAACCTCAGGGCCTTCTCATTGAACGGCTTCTGAACAGAAGGCGAAGAAATAATACCTCACCTCACCTTGCCTTGGGTGGGCCCAAGATATGAGGCAGATAGACTCAGACACCGGATGTGCCAAGGAGCTCGTCACGGCCCGACCCGGAAACGACGGCGTGCGCCCTGAGTACCTCCCGATCACCAAGTAGATCCAGATGGGTGTGCGTAATTGAGAAAGTTCTCTTCCAGGCACTCAGGCCTACCCGTATGTCCCAGGTTGCACTTGCACTGATGCTCAGGGGAGAGAGCTCAGGCCTAGAAGCGGACCTGTCTTCACAGGAAGCTCCAAAACTTCCCCAGGACTCTGGGCACTTGGGCATTCGGCCTGGGCCTGGGCCGGGAAGGGGTCTGGTCAGGTAGCTGGGTCAGGTGCCAGGACACCTTCTTGCCCATCTGCAGGTGGTATTCTCCCCCTCGAGGCCTGCAATTTATGTTTCTCTCTTTCTGGTGACTTGGGTCAGCGCCAGGCGGATCGATTCCTTGGTGGGAACAATCCAGCCACTGTCCCAAGGAGCCTCCTTCCCCCCCTGTCCCCAGCTTGGTGCGGGCTGCCTGGGCATGGCCGGCTCTCCCTGCGGGACTCCACAATGCCCTTCTGTTGAGCAGCCCACATGCCTCGGGCTGGGCCTGCCAGCCACCCTGACCTCTCCTTGGCCCCAGGCATTGGCCCTACCGGCCGGCGCGTGGTATGGGTTGGCATAACCCTTCTGGTCACTTTGGAGCCACTCCACCTCCCAAGGAGGCTCCTTGATAGTGCGACCAACTGTCCTGGTTTGCCGGGGACTGAGCGGTTTCCAGGAGGAGGGATTTTCTGTGTTAAAGCCAGGAAAGTCCTGGGCAGACTGGGGCACGCTGGTCACTGTATCCTTAGAGGACGAGGTCAGGCCCCAACGTTGGGGTCCTGGGGCAGAATCTGAGGCTGAAACACAGATACCTGTGTCTGCCTGACAGTACTGGGGACCTCTGTCTATGGCAATGATTGTAATGAATAATCGTCAGAATAATCCCAACAGAAGCAACAAGTGCCACCTTTAGA
This sequence comes from Prionailurus viverrinus, assembly GCF_022837055.1. NCBI lineage: Eukaryota > Metazoa > Chordata > Mammalia > Carnivora > Felidae > Prionailurus > Prionailurus viverrinus. The sequence goes on along the minus strand of NC_062568.1, from coordinate 202,404,826 downwards.
AGCATTCCACGGGCCGGCTGCTGCGCTGGGCACCTGACACCTGTTACTTGTTTAATCCCCACCGTGAGCAGGGACATGGTCAGGCCTCTCATCGTCCCTACGTCCCAGATGAACTCACAAGGCGTGGGCTTGTGAGCAGACTTGCCCAGATGCGGGGTTTGAACCTCCCAGGCTCCGGAGTTCCCTCCTGGGGTCCCTTGGCCTCCAGCCCGGCCCCCAGCCCTTGGGGGACACAGGTGACACACCGCATTCATGTGACACAACACGCTCTCACCCATCGCCGTACTCAGATTTTGACCAAACCCGAAAATCTTTGCCCAGAAAGAAAGAAAACCGTCACAGATGGATTATTCCCTTCCCCCCACCTGTTCTTTCCAAGATTCCACATTTTGTGGGGAACTATTCTGGAATCGTCGCCGTGTCAGGAATGGGCCCCCCTCGCCCCTCGGGACAGCAGCCCAGATAAGACAGACGGGGCGACGGAGCCTCAAGGTGCTTGTCTACTCAGGGCCCATCTCGGATGGCAAGCGAGGGGCTGCGATGTGATCGCGGGGCCAGATGGCGACCCCCTCCCACTACCAAACAGGGCCCTCTGGATAACGTGCAGGTGTCACCGCCAGCAAATCATCCCGTGTTACAATTCAACGTCACGGTCGAGAGGCACAGGTGGAGGCCCGGTCCCGCCGGCAGCCCCTGTCGCTGTGGCAACCCTGGACTGGACGGGGTAAACATCAACCTCTCCGGCCCCCTGGGGGCAGCAGAGCCTGCCTGTCTCTGGGGACGTTCCAACCTGTGTGAGCTCACTGTCTGGGCCCAGGGTGGATCAGAGGGAGGACTGGCTTTGGGTGGCCGCTGTCCACTGCTGTCCTGGTTAAATCACCCCCCGCGGTGAGGGTCCAGGGCCCCTGTGACCAGCTCCTCGTGGTTCTAGCAAGCCTGTCCAGAGGTGGGCCCCAGAGGTAGGCTGGAGATCTGGGGCCCCCCAGACAGCTGGGCACACAGGGGAAGCCCCGCCCCACATCATGGCAAATTGCAAAGCAAACTATTTTGCTGAGAGAGGCTTTTAATACATAAATCAGATCTTGACAGCCCCTTGCTTAAAACCCTCTAATGGCTTTCCACTGCACTCAGAATAAAATCCAAGGCCTCTCTCTGCATGCCCTGGCCTCTGCCCAGATCGCTGACCTTGACTCCAACACAGCCACCACTTCTGGTCTCCCTTTTGCTCCTCCAACGCCCCAAGCTGGTCCGCTCCTCTGGGCTTTGTATGTGCTGTTCCCTCTGCTTGGAACACTCTTCCCTCAGCTCATGAATGGCTATTTCCTCCCCATTGTTGATTTGGGTCTCAGTTCAAATGTCACCTGCTCAGAGAAGCCTTCCCAGACCTTCCCAGGCTAGCGAGGCCTCCCCTCTGTCTCTGATGTTCCCTACTACTTGGTGGGTATCGTTCCCTCCAGTTGTGTTCCTTATCAGGTCTCCCTCACTAGGCCATCGCCTCCCCCACGGCAGGCCGGGACTGCAGAGTTCACTGCCAGGACCCCGGCACTGAGAATGGCACTTGGCACTGAGGGGGCTCAACGTGTATTTCTAGAAAGAATGAGACAGAGCGGGCAGCTGTGAGGGCTAGTTCTGTGGTGGAAGCAAGCTCCCTGCACAGCGGGGACCCAGGGTGCCCTGTCACCATCAAGAGGAGCAAGGGGTCAGCTCTGCAAAGGTGCCCAGAACCTCACTGGAGACCCTTTAAAAGTTAGAAGGCAGTCGGGGCACCCAGGTGGCTCAGTCGGTTGAGCGTCTCACTTTGGCTCAGGTCGCGACCTCACGGTTTGTGAGTTTGAGCCCCATGGCGGGGGGCTCTGTGCGTCAGCACAGAGCCCGCTTCGGATCCTCTGTCCCCGCTCTCTCTCTCTGTCTGCCCCTGCCCTGCTTGTGTATGCGCATGCTCTCTCTCTTGAAAATAAATAAACATTAAAAAAAAAAAGAGAGGTTGTTCTCGGCTCCAGAAAGTCCGAGATGGGCAGAAAACACCCAGGGAAGTGATGGGTGCATATCAGGAAGGTGATGTGGCTCTAGAAAAAATGGACCTCAAAAGCCCTTCCTCCTTTGGTTCATGGGGAAGGGGGGACTCTAGGTTGTACATAAACCTGCATCACTACCAACTCCTTTGAGGCGGGAGAGGCCCATCCCTGGGGCCTCGTGACGTCACAGGACAAGAGTGCTCCCAGTGGCTATTTCTAAGAGGCCAAACCTGGCCCTCTCCAGTCACCTGCACCTGCAGGGGCCATAACTGCTAAGGGGTGGGAGGACAGGAGACTCCACAGAGGCGTCTGGGGAAGGCCTGGGGCAGAGCTGGGGATAACTTTGGGGAAGGGGGAGGGCAGAGCTGGGTCCCGGGGAGGTTAGCTCAGTGAGCGCTGAAGGGACGGAAACGTTCAGAAGGGCAGGGGTCACTCACTCTCCACGTAGAAGACGCCCACTTTGTCCGAGTCTGTCATGGAAATGTAGAGAACGATCTCATATCCCACGGGGAGGCGGTCTGGGCCTTTGGTCCGCAGGATCATCTGGGACATGTCCTTGAGGTCTGTGGCGAGTGGGGGGGGCAGGGCAGGGGGATGCACGAGGAGGTTAGAACTAAGAGACATGCGGCTGGACTGTTGGGTCGCAAATAACCCTCACTTTTCCCATCAAGACAGAACCCGCACCCCACCCCCCCACATGCGTATTGTGGAAACTGCAGAAAAGCATAAAATCCGGTTATCACCTCCAATACCATGATCTCCTGTGACCTCTTGAGAATTTCCTTCCAGTCCGTTCCCTAGGTGTATGAGTATGTGTAACTCCTAAAAAATGTGGTTCCAATTGAACCACATTCGTAGATTTTTTTTTTTTTTTTTTTTTTTTTTTTAGCAAGAACGGATACTTCAGTCGACCACCCCCTGGAGACTGAAGGTCGCTCCTGCCTCTGCCTTGGCCCGGCCCAGGACTGAGCAGAAGTGTTTCCATTGCTTCTCCCTGCCCCCAACCCCGAGCGTGGGTCCCGCTGGTACCTTCCTTGCTGTAGACCTTCTCGTCGTTCAAATCCTCCTTGGGCAACCAGGGCGTGTCTCGATCACAGTTCACCAGCAGGATGGCCCCCTGGCCCTCAGGGCCCCACGTCCAGGATGCCTGCGTCGGCAGGGAGACAGGTCAGTGCCTTCGTGTCTACCCTCTGGCTGATTCCCGGCGCCACTGCAGATCCCACGGGACACCAAAGAGACAGCCCCAGGATGACAGAAAGAGCAGTCACCGCTCATCAGGGGCAGGGGGCACTTGGCAAATGCGAATCCCCCATCTGATGCCCGGAGAGGGGCAGTGTAAGCACTGGAGGTAAGCTCGGGAGGGGGACGGTGGCAGAGGGAGACCCAGAGATAGGAAAACTGACCGGGGCTTTTATGAGCCTTGTGTCTGGTGTGCCTGTGCCTGGAGGAGGTGGAGGCAGGGAGACGGAGGGAGGCCAGAGAAACGAGCCCGCCGACATTCTATGACAGGCTCTGAAGTCCACAGGGGATCACGGGGAGATGCCTGGACGGACAGACACCCAGCTGTTTGCAGACATGCTGAGTGGTCCAAATGGGACCTGCAAGGCGATCCACTCTCTACGCTGCAGCCAGGGCCGAATTGGAAGGAGCTCCAACCAGATCATGTTGCTTTCCTGCTTTAAGCCCTGCCGGGGGCTCCCTGTTGACTTAGGATAAAGTCCCGATCCCTCACCGCAGGCTGCAAGGCCCGGCGAGACCTGCCGGCTCTCCTTCAGCCCCCCTCCACCTTCCCCCTCGCTCGCTCTGCTCCCTCAGCTCTCAGGCCTGTGCCCTTGCACGTCGCTGTGCTCACTGCGTGGTCCTGTGTCCCCCTAACCTGGCCAGCCCCACTCCTCCTTCTGGTTGTGGCACGGCCATCCGTTCTTCCTGGAGGCCCTTCTGATTCTCCAGCCCTGAGCATCCGCCCTGGGTCTACACTGAGGGCACCGTACACGTCCTCTCTGGGGATGAACTGGCATATGAAAGTAACATATGCCCCTGGCAAAAATATCGGTGACGTAGAAGGCCAGGAAATGGAAAATAGGTAGGAGCAAACCGCCTGGATATACGCAGGGCGAAACCAGTGGAGCTGAACAACCGGCTTGAGGGCAGAGGAGAAAGCAGCATGAAATGGACAGCACAAGGCTCTCGACACGAGTTAAAACACACACGCGCACGAACCACACTGTGCGTTCTACGAGAATCATGAGAACACAGGGGCGCCTGGGTGGCTCCGTCGGTTAAGCGTCTAACTCTTGGTCTCAGCTCGGGTCATGATCTCGTGGTGTGTGGGTTCGAGGCCCCACATCAGGCTCTGCACTGACAGTGTGGAGCCTCTCTCTCCCTCGGTCTGCACCTCCCCCACTCGTGCTGTCTCTGTCTCTCTCAAAATAAATAAAGACGATTTAAAAAGGAAAAAAAAGAATCATGAGAACAGAAAGAAACACCTTGAGCCCGTTAAAATGGCCCTTTGCGGGGGAGCAGAATGGGAGTGTGGAATGCAGGATAAAAGGGAATAAATGAATGATGAGTGAATAGATGAGTAGAACAAGAGAGGTGTTGTGTGCGCACCATGAAAAATAACATGCACGGGCGCCTGGATGGCTCAGTCGGTCGAGCATCCCACTCTTGATTTCAGCTTAGGTCATGATCCCAGGGTCTTGGGATCAAGCCCTTGCGTTGGGCTCTGGGCTAAGAGTGGAGCCTGCTTGGGATTCTCTCTCTCTCTCTGTCTCTCTGTCTCTCTCTTTCCCTCTGCCTCCCTCCCCCCACTTGCTCTCTCCTCTAAAGTGAGAAAAAATATGTGACTTGAACTGAGAACGATTAATGCAATCTTTCCTCCTGACAGTCCCCCTCGTTCAGTTTTAAAGTTAAAAAAAAAAAAAAACAAAGGGAAAATAATGGGAGCAGATGCTCTGGCAGCACTTTCTCTGTGGCAGGACGGTCATTATTTCCACAAACTAGTGTCCCATCCTGGGGGGGGGGGGGGGGCGGGAAACTGAGACTCAGGAAAGGGCCCTGTAGCTATTGCTTTAAGGAGCCCGGCTCCCCCGTGAGCTCTGCCACGGGTGCGCCGTGTGTGGGAGCCTGCGCTGGGCCTCAGTCTCCTCCTCTGTAAAAGGGGAGGTGTCTGTGTCTGCTGGGAGAACTACGGGATCCATCCTGGGGCTCTGCCCCCAGGCACTCCCCCCCCCCCCCCCCCAGGCCAGCCCCGTCTGCCCTGGTAACTAGGTACCTTTCTTGGGTTGTTCTTCTCCACCACGCCGTCCCGGTCTGCGTCCACATCCAGGGAGATCTCTGGGGACAGACACATGGATGAGTTGTTGAGCCTGCCGGACAGGGTGAGGTAGGCCAGGGATCTCCCAATACTTCACTGTTCTGCAGGCAGTTCTGGGGGGTGGGCGGGATGAACCTCACTCTACAGGTCTAGGAGCCTTGGCTCAGAGGGGCCAAATTGTGTACCCTGTGTGAGTGAACAGGTAGCATTAGCAGACCTGGGACACACACCGTGTTTGGTCAGATCTGAAGCTCACATTTTAAAAACTTTCACAGGCAGGGCGCCTGGGTGGCTCAGTCGGTTGAGCGTTGGACTTCGGCTCAGGTCATGATCTCACGGTGTGTGAGTTCGAGCCCCGCATTGGGCTCTGTGCTGCCAGCTCAGAGCCTGGAGCCTGCTTCGGATTCTGTGTCTCTCTCTCTCTCTCTCTGCCCCTCCCCTGCCCATGCTCTGTCTCTCTCTGTCTCAAAAATAAATAAACATTAAAAAAAAGTTGAAAAACTTTCATAGGGGTTCCTGACTGCCTTTCCCAGTCTTCTGTCCTGATGGTGCACACACAGGTGGTGCATTTGTATGTGATCTCTTCTAGAACGCCCACCTCCCACCAGGGTTTTACTGTGGGTGGGAAACTAGGTCTCCAACCCCTCTGGATCTCAGGGTGCCTGAGAAGCCAGGCTGTCAGATAGAAGATCCAGGGTGAGGTCCCTGTTTACTCTTTCTTTTGGGGAAGGGGCGTTTGGTGACCTTAGGCCTGTCCCGGGGACAGGTGTCACAGAAACTGTGTGGGGCAGTGAAATGAGCTCAAGATTTAGTGTCAAGAGAGTGCTAGGTTTGAACCCTGCTTTTCTGCTTACGAGCTGTGTGACTTTGGGCAGGTTAGGCAGCCTCTCTGAGCCTTAGGTTCTTTACCTGCAAAATGGGGCCCTTCCCAGTCGGAGGAGGTGTACTAATTGGAACAGTAGGCACTGCTGACATTTCGAGCTGGATGCTTTGTTGTGGGGACTGTCCTGTGCACTGGAGGATGTTTAACAGCATCTCTGGCCTCTACCTGCTGGATGCCAGTAACACCCCCCAATTTCAGCAATGAAAGTGTCCCCAGATATTGCCAAATGGCCCCTGAGTTAGAGACTAACAGGGAGGGGCAGGGGAGCTTGTCCCAAGGTGATGGGGATGTCACACAATGGGACAAGCTAGTCCAGGTCCCAGAACTGCCCCGTGGGCTTGGCCTCACGCTGAGCATGACTTGGACAGAGGGCAGGAGTTGGGTGGGAATGAATGCATTCCTGGTCTGTCCCCTTGGCAGGCAGGCTCTCTCCCTGGCTTGGGTGGGAAGGAGGGTCCTGGCACAGGAAGGGCACTGATGTCACCATTCCGGAGATGGCTCACCCTGGGGATTACACTCAAGTCTTCCCTTTGCCCATAGCCCGATTCCCTGAATGTGGCTTTTCTGGGTCTAGGAGGAGGCAGGGCAGGGGAAGCTTTTAGGGTACTCTTTCGTTGGGAGAGGCAGCACCCCAGGGTCCCAACCTCTGCCTCCCTAGGGATGCCAGGTGCCATAGGGCATGATTAGGTAAGCTTCTCCCATCGACCATCTGCTCAGCCAATCACTGTTGGTCATCTACTATTTCCAGGCACTATACCAGGCATGGGGACCCAGCAGTGGGCATTCAGGGCATAGTGCCTGCCCTGGAATCGCCGGTCCTATGGGATAAATATTATTGTTGCCGTTGTACAGGTGAGCAAACCCAACCTCAGAGGTGTCACCTGTCAGCAGATGGGGCTGATAACCTGGAGGCTGCTGCAGAGTAAGGGTGCTGGGGACAAAGTGGTGAAGGGGGGTGCCCCCAGCTGCTGTTAAGTGACCGAAGTCTCAGATGGAAAAGCAGTATTGATTTTGGCTCCCAGACCTTCATGAACGTTCCAGCTGGACACTCCCCAGTCAATGCGGCCTCTCAGCGAGGTTGGCTTCCCGAAGCTCCGCCCCCGAGAACCAGCCACAGACCCGGGCTCCTTAAGGAATCCCTTTCTTTGCTTTTCAAGGTAACAATCTTTCCTGTGTGCACAGTTCCCCTTGCCAGAGGCAGAGAACTTGCCATGCAGGGAGGAGTTATCACTCGCCCTGCCACCCTCACCACACAGACGAGGAAACCGAGGCACCCAGCAGGGAAGTGACCATGATGTCCCCAGAGAGTGCAGAGCCAGGCATCCCAGGTGGGCCTCTGACTCCAGGCCCCTGGCCTTGGCCTGTTTCCTGCACTGTCTCAGGCTGATCTCCACCTTGGGCTGTTTCTGAAGCCCAAGTCCGCCTTCAAGGGGAGATTTGCTCCCCTTAAGGTCACTCCCAGAGGGGCTGGCCACATTCCCACCCTGGCGCACCCCTGTGGCTGTTGTCTCTGGGTCAAGGTGGCGCCCCGCCATGGCAGTGGCGGGTCCACGAGAGCAGCGGATCACAGGAGAGAAATTACGAAGCACTTAATCGTGTTCTACCTCATGATGAGTTCCTTAAGTTAAAACATTTTATCGATATAATATTTGCACATAATGCAAAAAAAAAAAAAAAATCAAATAGCACCAAACAGCTTCTAAAGAAAAATAAGTTTCCTGCCCATCCCATCCCCTCACCTGCCCGAGGCAATCTCTGTTGCTTTTCCTTGATTTGTTAACTTCAGACACATTTCATTGACTTCCTGTTAGGATATTCAGGCATTACCTGATTGGGCCCTCTTATCACCCGCGGCCCAACCGAGGACTTCTCCCCCTTCAAAGCTTCCTCCAAAGTTCAATTTAACTAGATTCTGACGGGATGATCCTTGTAGGGACAGAGAATAGGGCTCTCATGACCCTCCCAGAGCTCTGCCCTCTTGGGATAGCTCTGTCTTCCCCGGGGGCCGGGAGGGGGGGGGGAGGGAGGGGGGGAGGGAGGAGAGGAGAGGACATCTGTTTCGGGGCATCTAGGCTCCAGACGACATTTTCCAGAGGCTCTGAATCCTACCTCAGCTCCCCAGAATAGCCCTAAGGTGTCAGGTGGCCTCTGGGGTGTGGGGCAGATTTATGGGAAATGTCACTGGGATTGGGTTCAAGGTAGTCTGCCCCGAGAATCAAGACACGGAGGCTTGACACAGAGGCCTGAGCATCTTGGCAGAGGCCGCCGGCCCCCATGGACAGTGGCAGGGTGCCTGGCCTTCTTACGTAACTGGGCAGCTTGGGGTGTGGTGGGGAAGGAGGACTTTCTCCCCCACAGCCAACTAGGGCAATCATCCTAGACTCTGGGGAAGGGGTACAGGGAGTGAGATCCTTAGGTTGATGCTAAAAATTCTCAGGGCTCGCGTCGTGCTCCCGTTGCCAGGATAGCAACAAAGAGGAGCCCATCCCCCACCCCCATTCCCCTCAACGGGGTTGGGGGGGTGGGGGGGGGCTTTGCAAATCAGCTGTACCTGGAGTCTCGAAGGCCCTCGGGGACCGCGGGGCCCAAAGGCTTCATTTCACAGCTGGGAAAAAGTGAGGTCTAGAGGGGTGGGCTCCTTGGTAAGGTCACACGGCAAGTCCTTGGCGGGACTGGGAACTGAGACCCGGTTTGGCCGAGGGCACCATGGGTTTACTTCCAAATCCCAGGAGGAAGCCTGAGGGGCAATCAAGATCTTCCAACTTTGCTCAGGCAGAGGAGAAATGTGGCTACCCCCAAGCAGAAGGGAGAAAAGAAAAAGTCCTGACTGAGCATCTTCTTTGCACACAGCATCCCATCGGGTCCCCATGAGCACAGCGCAAGCATGCGCCGTGAAGAGGAGGGCCCTGAGGCTCAGAGGGGTGACGGTCCCTAGGTGGCTGAAGGGGCAGGGCCAGAACTTAGACTTATCTCTGTCTACTCCGCAGCCAGGGCTCTCTCTGCTCCGCGTGGGCTCAGGACAGAACTAGGGTTCAATGGGGGCGCCCGGGTGGCTCGGTCGGCTAAGCATCTGACTTTGACTCAGGTCATGATCTCATGGTTCATGAGTTCGAGCCCCACCTCGGGCCCTGTGCTGACAGCTCGGAGCCTGGAGCCCGCTTTGGAATCTGTGTCTCCCTCTGTCTCTGACCCTTCCCTGCTCATGCTCTGTCACTCTCTCTCAAATAAATAAACATTAAACAACAATTTTAATGGGCAGGCTTATTACTGGAGTAAACCACAATTTTACTGACCCGTGCAATCTAAACTATCTGGAAGCGTAGTTAGTATGTTCTGGGGTCTCGGCCCTGCTGCTCCCTCTGCAAACAAGCTTCAGGGTCTTTTAGTGGAGAGGGGGGTCCAGTCCTGCCTCCTCACGGGGCATTGCCATCTGTTCTGTGTGCCTCGCTTTGGCAGATGTCTCGCTAATGGCATGGTCAGCCCTCTGGGACCACCCCCGTTGGACAGGCCTCTGGCCGCTGCCCTTCCTGCTTTGTCACCAGTGTCCCTGTCTCTGTGGGATTAGGTTTCCTCAGGGCCGGTCATCTGAGACATCCTCACGTGCACACGCCTGCTGGCTCCCGCCTGCAACAGGGGAGGCGTTGGCGCCTGTCTCCCAAGGCCCCGCGGAGGGCGTCCTGAGGACCCCACCCCAAGGCTGGGCTCTCCCTCATGAGGTGCAGAAAGAGGGTCAGGGTAACCAGCAAAAGAACCCACTGGGGAAAAGGTGAGAAGCAGGGGAGCGTTGCTGTTGAGCCCATTTTGGTGGCTACGGGCACACGGCTGGAGGAGGCGGCCCTGACGTGGGAATTAATTGTTTTCTGGGGGCAGTTCTGAGACCCCCCCCCGTCGATCCTTGGGACAGCTAGGAGAGTAGATGGCAATCGTGACAGTAAAACGTCTAGGATTGGAGCCTGGCACACTGTGGGTGCTCAATAAAGCTCAGGAGTTTCTCCTCCTCCTCAAAGTACCCAGCACAGGCCGGGACACAGAGTGGGTGTTGAAGAAATGGAAGACATTATTACTGTTTTTAAAGCGCTCAGCACAGAGTTGACTCTCAGTAACTGGTGGTTCTCTCCCCCTGCCATGTGGCAACTCTATCAATGCTACATTAAGGCTGGACAGACAGAATGACCCCCTGAACTATCCTCCCGGAAAAAGCATATACACGTCTACGTGGAACACCTCGACTGCAGAAGAAGCCGACCTGAAGGACTGGAGAAGACCCCACCCCATGTGCCCTGGCACCCGGGCAGGGGAGTGCTGTGCAGATGGGAAGGCCCGGGGAGGGGAATAATCCTGAGCTCCGCACTCAACCTGCTGTGGAGTTGCTGTGTGACTGTGAACAAGTTCCCTAACCTCTCTGGGCCTTGCTGTGCCAAATGCCAAATGAAGGGCTTGGACTAGGCGAGTTAAGGGCCCAGGCATCTCTGTTTCCACGGCTGGGTCCAGGGAGGGCCAGGGGGTAGCTGGGATTATCAGGAACAGAGTAGACTTTGTAGACAGGCCATTTCCCTCACTGTGAGAGGCTGACTCTTCTGCAGGCTGCAGGGGAGAGGCAAGGGAGGAACAGACTTTGCTCTTTCTTCTCAGTGGCCCACAGAGCCCGGGCTGGGAATGCCAACACTGGGGTGAGTTGCTGGCGGGCCAGGGCCTGCCTCCTCCTGCAGGACACCCCCCAACCCAGTACGGAAGGGACTGGGTACCTGTGCATCCCTTCTCGGGCCCGCCTTATTCAGAGGAAGCTCCGAGTGCCAGGCCCGCGGCACTGAAAACAGGCCAGGTGCCCCTGGGGAGCAAAGGCACGCGGGCCACAGCCGCACCAACTTACCGATGGCCGTGAGGAAGAGCCCAGCCTGGTCAATGGGCATGCTCCCCTCCTCCTCGTAGTAGTTGACGGTGACCTTGGCAGGCAGGGGCGCACCGGGAGGGAGAGAAGAGCAGAGATCACAGATCACAGGCAGCAAGGTCTGCAGGGACCCCCTTCCCTGACTCATACCTCACGGCCTGTCAGGCCAGTTCTCCCCTAACATGCAAACCGTCTCCTCCAGGAAGCATTCCTGGGTTGTGGGGCTGCTTCTGTCCAATTATCCAACCGGACAGGGGCCTCCCCTCTTCTCAGAGGGCATCCGGGGTGCTGACTGCTTACCTGTGTGCCCCGGTGCATTCTGCTGGGTCTACCATGGCGTATGGCTAGCTTCTGCTAAGCAACCAGGGCACAGGACTGAGGTTGTTTGCTTTGAATAACGCCCAGAGCCATCACTGCCGTGGGGCACACGGCAAAGCTCGTAATCAAAGGACCCAGCGACGAGACATCTGGTCTCAGCTCCGGGCAAATCACCCAGGGGCACTCAGCGCCCCATTTTTAGACCCCGCTGAGACGGAGGACGTTGCGGGGTGTACCTTCCAGCGATTTAATAGATCACTCGGCAGCTGACAGCCTTAACCTTCCACGAAATCATCACTCGGCCGTCTGGCACGGAGCTTCCAAAACAGTAGCCACCAGCCACACGTGGGTACCGAGCACATAAACGTGGCAAATCTGATCTGACATGCGCCGTGCGATACGGACTTGGTACGACAAAGAACGTGAGCCAGCTCCTTAGTTTTTTTTATGCTGGTATCACGTCAAACTCGTAAGACTGTCCTCTACGGTGTTAAGGGCCACGCACTGCGAAAATTAGGCCCACCTCTTTCTTTTCGCCCTTTCACTGTGGCAACTAGACAACGGGCAAGGGGTGGGTGTGGTTCCCACTCGCTTTGCGCTGGGACGGCGCGGTCTAGCTGGGCCCCTGGTCCCCGCCGCCCTCAGAGCACCTCCCCGGCCGCGGTACCTTGTCGCTGCTGGCCTCGGTGCTGGCCTGGCTCATAGTGACCCGCAGCGTGGTGCTGGGCGACAGAAGCCAGCGCTGTTTGCCGTTGGCGGCCACCTCCTCGGCCTGCCCGTCACGCACCACCTCTACCCGCACGCGCTCTGAGTGCTTCAGGCTGAAGGTCTGGGCCTCGGCGGGGGCCGCACTGGAGGGAGAGAGGAGAGCGGGTCGGAGGAGGCGATCCCCGGACAGGTGGGACAAGGGGCTCCAAGAAAAAACTCCTGGGGGGCCAGGTGGCAAGGGCCCTTCTGGGGGATCGGGTCTGGGGGCCCCCGCAAAGGACCCCGCTGCACTACAATCACTTGGTTGTGAGGAGGGCCCTCGGTTAAAATACAGATTCCTTGGGCCCGTCTCGTACCCACTGAGTCAGAACGTTCGAGGGTGGGGCCTGCGGCTCTGAATTCTTAATGGCTTCCGCATGGCTTCCGACGGGCAGCCGTGTGGTACCTTACGGGTCCAGGCCCCAGAGGCCTGGACCAAGGAATGAACTTGCTCCAAAGGCAGGGCCCGCCCCCCTTCCCGTGTCTGAGCTACAGGCGGAACTTGGTGGAAAGGCCTCAAAGCAGCAGGCGCCCAAGTGCGGGGTCTGCCCAGGGAAGGAGCCTGGAACTTGGGTCCTCAAAGGGCAGGGGTGGGTTGGCTCTGTCACAAAGGCCCCTCCCGCCGTGACTTTCTTTCCCACCTTGGAACTTCCCCTCTCACAGTCATTCCTAGGGGTTCTGGGGCGGCCTTCTATGAAACGGTGGTACATATAGAATTCTTGAAAAGCCATTAAGATTTCAGGGCAGGAAGCGAACTGGTTTGATCTGGTTTGATCTAGGCACATTTGTGTCCCCCCACAGATACACATGTTGGAGCCCTGCTCCCCAACATGACTGCATTTGAAGACAGGGCTTTTAGAAGATAATTAAAGTGACATGAGGTCATGCTCACGAGGTCCTGTCTGATAGGGCTGGCCGCCTTACGAGAAGGGGAAGAGAGATCTTTCTCCCACGCACCGAGGAAGGCCACAGCCAGAGAGCGGCTACCCACCCGCCAGGAAGCATTCCCACCCCAACCCGACCACGCTGGCCCCTGACCTCAGACTTCCGGCCTCCAGGGCTGGGAGAGAGAATTGGCTCTTTTCAAGCCCGCCAACCCGCGGTATTTTGTTACTGCCTGAGACACTGGTTTAAGGGGAGGCCACAGGAAGGACAGGGAGACTGGGGGAGGAAGGTGTCCGGGGAGGACAGTTTTGCTAAAGCCAGCGCCCAGTCTGAAGAGGGCTCAGAGGGATTTAGGTGGGATTCCCCTGGGCTTTGGGACTAAGACATAGAGGTAAGTGTCAGCTTTGAAGGCACATCTGCCGTCCCGAGGGCCCGGCACTCCCGGTTCCTGAGCTGTTCTCCACTACAGTTGGGCATCAGAATCACCAGAGGGTGCGGTCTAAATCCTCAGGGTTTGTCTTTTAAGGCTGGAGATTTGCGGATCCTCTCCCCGGAGCGTCTGGCTGGCAGAGCGGAGGTCCGGCCGGGGCAGCTGCAGAGGTGAGCAGCGGCCAGAGGCTGGGTGAGAGGTTTAGGGCAGAGGTTCTCAAAGCTCAGCAGCATCACCTGGAACACTTGTCTAAATGACGATCGCCGGGCCCTCCTCAGAGTTTCAGATTCAGACGCTCTGGAGTGGGGCCTGAGACTTTGCATTTCTACCACTTCCTTCCTTTCTTTTCTTTTCTTTCTTTCTGAGAGAGGGAGGGCACAAGTGAGCAAGGGGCAGAGAGAGAATCCCAGGAGGAGCAGAGAGAGAGGGAGAGAGAGAGAAGCAGGGCTTACCCGAAGCGGGGCTCGAACTCACGAACTGTGAGATCACGACCTGAGCCCAAGTCAGATGCTTCACGACTGAGCCACCTGCGTGTCTACTGTTTCGGGGACCTGTTGGTGATGCTGCTCCAGAGCTACACGGGTCTAGGGAACCACTGGTTTAGACGCCCGGCAGTGCAGTCTGGTGGTTAGAGCCCTGGGGTGACCAAGGTTGTGAGTGAGTCTGTGGAGGCTGCCAGGCAGGGTGTCTCTGAGCCAGGCCACGGACTGTAGGGGCCGCTGGCCAAGACCACCGGTCCGGGGCACTGCAGGAGAGCGCGGGTCAGGGTCTGGCCGTCCATGCCCGGGGCTGGGAAAGGAGCCTGAAAAAGCTCCAGGGCCACCTTGTTTCTTGTCCAACTGCCCCCTCCTGAACTCCTGAGCCCATCTCGGGGTCACTGAGCTGATCTGAGGCTGGACGCTTGTTGGCGGTGGGCTGCTGTCCTCTGTCCACACTCATGGTTGGGAGAAGCAGAGTCGCAGCAAAAACCCGGATTGGGAGTCCACTTGCTTGACACGTGGGCTTGAGCCCAATTTTGCCACTGAGTTGCCGAGGGAGGCTTGGGCGTGTTCCTTGCACCTTCTGCGTGTCCATCTGCCCACCCAGAAGACACCCACCCACCCCTCCTGTCCCACGGGCTTTGTCCGTCATCTGTCACAGGGCAGGGACTGAGTTTTGTCTCAGGGTGTTGCCACGGGGTACCTGTTCTCTGGATGGCAAGCCCCCGAGGGCTTCAGGGGCTCCCCGCCCCGCCTCCTGCAGAGACCAGCGTGGGGCTGGGCACATCACACACACCCCAGCAAAGAGGGTGGAGCTGAGCAGGACAGAGGTGAGCCTTCTAGAAGTGCCAGGCGGCATCGCCCAAAGGGCACGCACGTAAGACGCTGTGAGGTGGCACATGGATGCACAATTGAAAAGATTTATGTATGTATTAAAAGTGTTATCTTTTCGGGGCGCCCGGGTGGCTCAGTCCGTTGAGCATCCGACTTCGGCTCAGGGCATGATCTCGTGGTCCGTGAGTTCGAGCCCCGCGTCGGGCTCTGTGCTGACAGCTCAGGACCTGGAGCCTGCTTCTGACTCTGTGTCTCCTCCTCTCTCTGCCCCTCCCTTGCTCATGCTCTGTCTCTCTCTGTCTCTCAATAATAAATAAATGTTAAGAAAAAAAATTTTTAAAAAGCGTTATCTTTTCATGGCAATTGATAAAGGATTGCCATTTATGGTAATAACATAAGTTCTCCATTTATTTATTTTTATTAAAAATTTTTAAGTTTATTTATTTTGAGAGAGAGAGAGAGAGAGAGAGAGAGAGACAGCGCAAGTGGGGGAGGGGCAGGGAGAGAGAGAGGGAGAGAGAATCTCAAGCAGACCCTGAGCTGTCAGCACAGAGCTCAACTTGGGGTTCGGACTCCCGTGAGATCATGACCTGAGCCAAAACCAAGAGTCAGACACGTAACTGATTGAGCCACCCAGGAGCCCCTATTTACTTATTTTTTAAAATAGGCTCCAAGACCTCGTGCTGGAGAGTCACATGCCCTACCCACTGAGCCAGCCAGATGCCCTGCAAGATCGCCACTTAAAGTTAGGGGCGCCTGGGTGGCTCAGTCAGTTGAACATCCGACATTTGATCTCAGCTCAGGTCATGATCTCATAATTTGTGAGTTCGAGCCCCGCATCAGGTTCATCCCCTCTCTCTCTCTCTGCCCCTTCCCTGCTCAAGCTCTCTCTCTCTCTCTCTCTCTCAAAATAAAGAAATAAACTGAAAAAAATTAAAATAAGATAAAGTTATAAAATGTGAGTTGATGTAAAGAAAAATGTTAACAGTACTACAGGTACAATACAGTGTGGGGGAAAAAGCACAAGCCTGGGCAATTGTGGTCTCAGGTCAGGAAAATATTCCTCTAGCCCAAGTCCCAGCTTTGACCATCAACTTGCCGGATGGCTTTGGGCAACGCACTTTTCCTCTGTTTCACCAAATGGAAAATGGGAGCATGACACCAGCAGGAGGCGGCTGGCACCGGGGGAGCGCAGGCCCCGCACCCAGGGGTGAGGAGGGAGGCACTGAAAAGCTGGGGATCTCTCGGCTGGGTCCCCACTTCCCTTTACGCACAGCCACGATGATTTCATCTGGTTTTATACGTTGGGTTTCTGCATACAGTTTAGAAAACAATGCTTTACAAACTCACAGGGCAGGATGAGTTTTAGGACCCGACTTTGACAACTGCTGCTCTAAGTGATGCTTCCTGCCACCTTCGTTCCTCGGGGCCAGTGAGAAACTGGAGGAGGCCCCAGAGGCTTAGGGGGTTAACGCCTGGCCCTGGCTGGCATTGGAGCTCCAGGGCCCCATTCTCTCCTACCCCAGCACCAGCCCTGCTCTGAGCTGAGCAAACAGCTATTCTTGGAGCGGCTCTGGCTGAAGCAACAAAGGCACCCACTGTCCCCTGGAGATCCTGTTGGCTGCCTCCCTCCCCAGAAAGAACCAACCTCTCAGAGCTCATCCCCCAGAAACCCGAGAACCAGGGGCTGTGGGCACCTTGATTGTCCCTGGAGAAGGCAGGGAGGGGCCCAGGATAGTATCGAGGGACCGAGTGGGGAAATTGGGGGCGGCCACCATCAGGTCACGATCTCACGGTTCATGAGCTCGAGCCCCACGTGGGGCTCCGCACTGACAGCATGCAGCCTGCTTGGAACCTTCTCTCTCTCTCTGCCCGCCCTCCGCCCTGCTTGTGCTCTCTCTCGCGCTCTCAAAATAAATAAATAAACTTAAAAAAACACTGCATTTCTTCCCCCCCCCCAAATTTATGGAGGAACAACTGACAAATATAATTGTGCATATTTAAAGTGTCCAACATGATGATGTGCTAGACATACACATTGTGGAACGAAACTGCATGTCTTTCTTCTCTTTTTAAAAAAATTTGTTTAATGTTTATTCATTTTTGAGAGAGAGGGAGAACGTGAGCAGGGGAGGGGCAGAGAGAGAGAGAGAGACACAGAATCTGAAACAGGCTCCAGGCTCTAAGCTGCCAGCAGAGAGCTGGATGTGGGGCTTGAACTCATAGACTGTGAGACCATGACCTGAGCCGAAGTCCAACGCTCAACCGACTGAGCCGCTCGGGTGCCCGGTGTCTTTTCTTCGTTTCGTTATTCATTTAGTGGCAAACTAACAACGGTTATCTTCAAAAGTTATTACAGCAAAGGTGCTATCATTTCTCGAGGTGAATGGGAGACCTAGGATCACAGACCCTTCCCGCCTAAGAGGCATCCCTGGGGTATGTCACCAGCATTTGCAAAACCAGGACCAGGGAAGGGACAGGGGTCTGGGGACACGCGCGTGGTCTTAATACGGCGAACGTGTAGCCTGGAGACTGCCTTTCTAACAAGCTCCCACAGTGTGAGAAGCAACGAACTGGACACAGAGAAGAGGAAGACGAGCAGAGGATTCCCGGCAGCACGGGCAGCCTGGGTGGCGGCTGAAGCGGACGTTAGCCGAGCGCGTTGGGAGAAACGAGGGAGAGCAGCGTGGCCGCGGTTTGTGAGCAAAGGGGAGGGGGTGGCGGGAGGAGAGGACCTAGCTCATGGCGAGGAGCTGGCCTTCCCCCTGCGTCCCCCCCGAGGGCACTGATGGCTTCTAGGCTTCGGTGACATGATCGTTTTTGCGCTGTAGACAGAGGGCCCAGGGTGCAGGGTGGGGAATGCCTTTCAGGAGGGCAACAGTGGAGGGGGGGGGGGGGTCAGTGAAGTGACTGCCGCTGTCCGGGTGAGTCAGGATGGCGGTGTGGGACAAGGTGATGGCCGTGGGAATGGAGAGTCATGGCTGGTGTCACACAAAGGAGCTTTGAGCAAGACTGGAATGCGGTGTCAGATGTGGAAGAGGGAGGTTGGCTGAGCCCGGCCCAAGGGAATGGACTGCGGAGACCTAACATGTGCCTGGCCCCGCGAAGGTTTTAGGGCGTCCGAGGAACCAGTCGGTTTCTCCGATCTTCGCTCAGTCAGAGGGAAGGGTCACCAGCTTGGCCTCGTGGGGCTGGGGTGCCCACTCGGCCCCAGGCGTGAGGGCACGGCGTGCCCGCTCCTAGCTGGCATCTGGAACTCTCGGCTTATCCACCTGTCCCGGGCCTCGTTAACACCAGGCGGGGATCACCCCCACAGGGAGCCCAGTTCCTGGCGGTCTGACTGCGACATCCTGCCCTCGGGTCTCTGCAGGATGGGAGGGGGTTCGTGGGTGCCAGCTTGGCAGGCAACACCACGGCGAGCACCCTCCAGATGGGAGGAAGGCAAAGCCTCAAGCTGGCATGATGGGGGCTGGGGACGGGGATGGGTCTCTCTTCAGCCACCCCCTTCTCTGCCTGGTGACCTCAGCAGCCTCTCTCAGTAGGCACTGGTGCTTCCAGCCGCCCCTCTCCTTAGGGCAGAAACAGTCTCCTCTGTGGTCACTCCCTCCCCAGACACCTTCAGTGGCTCCCCACTGCCTACGTCACAAAGTCTAACGTCTGAGCCTGGCAGTCAAAGCCCTGGCTTGAGCTCACTGACTCTCTAGCCTTACGCTCTAGGCTACGGAGTCGATGGCCTTTCTGCCCCTGTGGGTCCCTACTGTCTTGCCAGGTACCTTTGCTCCTGCATGGCATGTCCTGGTCACACTGTGCACCCTGTCCATCCTTCAGCTTGGCTGCCTCCTCCTCCAGCAAGTCTTCCCTGATGCCATCCGCCAGGATTCCTCCCTCCCCCCGCTTTGTTGGTGCCTCCAAGGGCACTTAAAACAAATGCTCAACATTTCTTTCCCATGAGTCTCATGGATGTTTTGAGGCCATAGCTCGTTATCGTCTTACTAATATTACAATAAGCCCAACGGTACTTCACGATAATGACTTACTGAGTATTTACTACGTGCCAGGCACTGTTGGAAGCCCTTGACTCACGGGATCTCGGTCCATCCTTCCGACACCCCATGAGGTCTGTCTCAATATCGTCCCAATTTACAGGGGAGCATGTTGAGACTGGCAGAGGGTGAGCACTTGCTCCGAGTCTCGGGGACGGTGTCGGCAGAGCGTGGGGGTAAATTCAAGCTCTCTGAGCTCTGGGTCTGGCGGCTCCCTTCCTGGGGGACGATCCACAGGTTACAGTCTTCCCTAAAGGTCCTCTGGTGGAAGGCGAGGGGAGAATGTCAGGCCTGGCTCAGGACAAGAGCAAACGAGAGGCCCTGAGGGACCCCTAGAGCTCCCTGCTGATTTTGTAGGTGGGGTCAGAGGCCCAGAGAAGGGACACCGAAGGCTTGGGTGAGTGGCCTAGATAGTCAAAGCCCCTGGCCATGGAGTCTGGCGTGGCTGGACAGGCAGAGCTGCCTCTGAAAACTGCCCCCCCCCCCCCCCCGCCCCATCTAACAGGTGTCTGTCCAGCCGGGGGAGGGGGGAGAGGAGAGGACAATGGTGGTGAGCCCCTGTCACCATGCTCCCAACCTGATGCAGGGCCCTGAGGGCAAGGAGGGAAGGCTCTCGGGGACCCCAGCTATGCAAGCTGGGCCGGACACACAGGGTACAAGGTCCTCCTTAGAACGCGGCCCCCCTCCCCCCAACCCCTCCCAGGAGCTAGCCTGAAACCAGAGCCCCCGAACCGCTCCTGGCAAGGCCTCCTCTTTAGGGTTGAGAGCGCTGGGTGCTGTTCTAATTTATGAGGCCTCCTGACTTGGCCTGATTCCTCCTACCATCATTCTCTTAGGAGCAAGCGCTGCTCTGGCCAAGCTCGGCTACACGCCCTTGACCTTCCACTGGCCAGTCCAACGGTGCTCATCCCTTGAGGCTGGGGGTGGGGAGCTCAACCCAGTGACAGGCCAGTCTACATGCATCACTGGCCACATCCATCCATTCATTTACTCAATGAAGGAGCCCTTCATTGACTCGAGGGCTGGAGGTGTATGGGAGTGAGGAAGGCAGCCGGTGTGGAGAATGCTGCTCAGAGGAGGTGATATCTGAGCTAAGCCTTGGTGGATGAAATGTCAGGCTTGCAGAGGTCTGGGGGATGGTCCTCCAGGCAGAGGGAACAGCATGTGCAAAGGCCCTGTGGTATGAATGAGCTTGGTGTGGTCGAGAGCCAGTAGGATCCACAAAACCAGTGCGGCCAGAGTGGAGTGCGTGCAGGGTCGTTGGCAGGAGAGGCAGGGCTTGGCACTCTAAGGGAAGGGGAGATCATGGCACACCAAGTCTCCATTGCTTCTAACTGGATCGCAGACCCTCCCTGGCCTTTGTCCTAAGGATACTTTCTAAAACACTCATACCAACCGAGGAACAGGGAGGGAGGGAGTCTGAGAAGAGTCGAGGCAGTGAGGTGGTGAATTTTGAGGCTCTGGGCTCTTCCCCAAAGTGGGGTACAAATCTGTACCTCTCCCTATTTTCCCAACATTTTACTGTGCCTGCTTCTCCCGCCCTGGTACCCTCCTTCCTATCTTCTGCCCGAAAGTGATGGTCAAGATCCTGCCAAGAGACATGGCTGGTCAGCCTCTGCCCTGGGGTATGCCAGGGGAGGGCGCGGGGATCATTCCCACCTCTCTTCTCATCCTGAGGTCAAGTGTAATTTAGGAGACCACTCTGCAGAGGCAAGAGACAATTGTTCACATCACCTGTGCCCTGAAGTTCCTGTGGACTTCAGGATACGGGTCCTGAACTTTCTCCAACAGAGTGAGGGGGCCGCCTCTCACCCCCCAGGACTGTGTAAACAAAGGGAGGGGTAGGAGAATCTGCCTTCACAACTTGGTCTGCGGGTCAGCGGGAGAGTCAGGCAGAGTGTGATCACCCCATTACTTGACCCCGCGGCTGCCCTTTCTCCAACGCCTTCCAGCTCTGGGGGTGTCCCCGCTGGGAAACCAAAGGTGAGTGGGGAGGAGGGTGAAACCAACATGGGAATGTCACTGCTCTGTGCCCTCACTAGCTTCAAGCCAGGATCAGGCGGGGGCCCCGGCAGCCCCAGTGAGGAAGCAGCTGCCAGCTAAAGGGAACATCGGGGGAGATGGTGCGGGCAAGGGGTACCTGTGCCAGACCTAAGATAAGATGCTTGGGCGTGAGAGAAGGAAACAGAAAGTGCCTTCAATAACCATGGCAAAGCAAATCTCTAGATAAAAATCCCCACTTCCCCTTTTCTGTGTGTTTAGTCACAGCTCACTAGAACCAGCACCCAGAACGTGCCTGGGTCAGGGCGTCCACCCCCAAAGGGTCAGTGTGGCTGGGGAGAGGGGGGGTCAACCATAGGGTCTGCTGAGTAACGGGGCAGGTAGGCCCCCACCGTGTGTCTGGGAGGGGAGCCGCGTGTGCGTCTTAGGAAAGGGGGTGTGGGTGTGGAGACTTGTTCATTCTCTTTTGTCACTCAGGAGTGAGAAGTCAAAAATACTCCCTTACTAACTGGGCCCAGGGTCCACCAGGCCTTGTCCCTTGATGCCTCCACAGAGACCCTGGCGGGGGCGTGGGGGAGGGGGGCTCATGTGGGGTCTGGCGTCAGTACCTGTGTCTGGATCCAGAAGGACTCATCGGGCAGTGCAGGGTTGAAAGAGGGCGAGTGAAGTGTCTGGGGGCAGCGGAGGGTAGAAGGGACACAGGCTGAGAGGGTCGCCCAGTTCAACCTGCTAGTTTGAAGGTCACACAGGATAGAGTGGAAGTTAAGTCAGACAGACCTGGCCCGGAGTCCTATGTGACACCTCTCTGGGCCTCACTTTCTTCATCTACAAAATGGGATGATCTCAGCATGACCCCCAAGGTCTGCAATGAGGAAGATACAAGATAATGCATTTGGTTTCTCAGTGCTCCCTAAAATCTCTGCCATTATTAATACTGACAGTAGCTCGTAACGCTACCGATATTAGGCGTGACAACGGCAGTAATAGCTCCAGCTCCTTTGTTCTAGAAAGGGCTTCCTTCCACTAGACCGGTGGTTCTCAAACCTGGGGGTGATTCTGTCCTCCCACCAGGGGACTCCTGGCGTTACCTGAAGACATTTTTGCTTGTCACTCTTGCAGGGGCATTGCTACTGGGGTTAGAAACCAGGGATGCAGCTAAACATTCTACGAGGCACAGAACAGCCCCCTCCCCACTCAGCAAAGAGTTATCTGGCCCCAAGTGCAATGGCGTTGAGGTTCAGGACCTCTCTGCTCCAGACTTGTGCTGTTCAGTACAATGATAACCGCCTACCTGGGGCTCTGGGCACCCGATGCTCGGTGAAAACTGAACTGAGATGTGCCGTAAGTATAAAATTCACACACTGGATTTCAAAGACTCAGTATGAAAAAGACAATGTAAACTATCTCGCTAACAAGGTTCATACTGATTACATACTGGAATGCTAGTATTTAGGATATATTGGGTTAAATGAAATATATTATGAAAATTGGGGTGCCTGGGTGGCTCAGCCGGTCGAGTGTCCAACTCTTGGTCTCAGCTCAGTTCACGATCTCACGGATTTGTGAAATAGAGCCCCGAGTTGGGCTCTGTAGAGACTCACAGAGCCTGGCTGGCTAAGATTTAAGGAAGACATGTTTGCAGCCTGGGAAACAGCTGGTTGAAAAGCAGCAAAGCAGACCAGGAAAACCAGGTGTCCTTTGCAATGTCAAGCCTGGAAACAGCCAGACCTTGCCCGTGGATCAACATTCCCCCTTCCTGTGACGTATACACTGCCCCCATCACGTTCCGCTCGCCTGCCTGCACGTCACTACCCTGATTGTACTCATCAGCCAAAAACTTAGGAACAAGCTTTGATCCTGCTTTTGAAACTACATATTTCTTTCCCCTGCAGCCTTTGAGATGCACTGATAAGATTCTCAATAAAAACTAGGCAAGAGCTTTGCTCCGGGCCATCACCACTGGAGTTCTTGGCCCCCTTGCTCTCTCCTTTCTCTGATTCAGGAGCCTGGAGTAATCTGTCATTTGCTGCCCCAGGGTTTGCTGATCAAACCTGGCAGGGCTCTGTGCTGACGGCCCTGCTTGGGATTCTCCCTCTCCCTCTCTCTTTGCCCCTCCCCAACTCATGCATGCGCACACTCTCTCTCTCTCAAAATAAACATTTAAAAATATATTTTATGAAAATTAGTTTCACCTCTTTAATGTTTTATTTTTGGAAGAGAGAGAGAGAGAGAGAGAGAGAGAGAGAGAGAGAGAGAGAGAGAATGAGCAGGGGAGGGGCAGAGAGAGAGGGAGACACAGAATCTGAAGCAGGCTCCAGGCTCTGAGCCGTCAGCACAGAGCCCGACGCGGGGCTTGAACTCAGGAATCACAAGATCGTGACCTGAGCTGAAGTCGGATGCTTAACCCACGGAGCCACCCAGGTGCCCCACACCTCTTTCTTTTAATCCTAAAAAATGGGGCCACAAGAAAATTAAAAATTTACACTTGTGGCTCAGTTTGTAGCTGGCATTCTGTCTCTGCTGGACGGTGCTGGTCTAGACTGCACCTCTTCTCTCCGGGGTGGGGGAGTCTTAAGGGAAGTGCAGTTGCGGGGTGTGGGTTGTGGTGGCAGTGGCCGCTTTCTTGAGAAAGGACAAAGCGGATCATCACAGCTCTGCCCCCTGGCAGAGGGAGGGTGAGTCCACACCTCCCCGACTCAATGCCGGCCCCACCCCCACCCCGCCCCGGGGCTGGGCCTCTCTCTGCCAGGACAAGGTAGGGCAGGAGGCCTGAGCATGGCCCCTCTCTTTTCTCCCCATCCCCCCTCCGGAGGCACCATGCCAGTCTTTCAGGCTGCGGCAAAAGGGCCCCAGTGCACAAACAGGCGGGTATGGGGACAGCTGAGGCTTAGAGACCTAAGTGCCCTGGCTACCTGCCCACCCCCTGGCAGTGCTCAGTTTAGGACTGGGGGTGGGGAAGAGAGGGGAGCTCTCCCAAGCACTGAGGCCTGGACCACACTTCACTGCTGCGTTATGACCCTCAGAAACTACCCCTGGAGTTTCCATGTGGACAACCAAGGCCAGGGGCAGATGCCTGGGGAGGGTCCCTCATCTGCGTGGCGACCAGGACCTTCGCCTTCATGGAAGGAGGCTGGGGCTTAACGGTATCAGGGTGGCCAGTGCCTACCCAAGAGGTGGCAGGCGACTGGTGGGCAGGGCTGCTGGGGCCACCGGAGACGACAGAGGATGGGCTGGGGAGGGTGTGTGGGAAGACACAGGGATGGGATTCGTAAGGGTCTGGGGAGGCGGGTGGTCCAGATGACAGGGCAATTTGGGAGCAACACGTCACACTGGCACCTCCAGCTCAGCTCAAGGCACAGGGAGGTTAGGGGACATGCCTAAGTTTATCAGCATGGGGTCCCGCCTTAGAGTCCGGCATGCTCTCTCCTGTTGGTACTGACCCCTCCAAACTCTAGCAACGAGGAACATTTCACATGCTTGGAATAGAGGGCTGCTATGGCAGAATGGTCACAGAATGATCCTACCTGGACCCCGTCCACCTTTTCACTCACACCAGCCACACCTTCGCAAGGATGCCCCACAGAATTACAGGAGATGGACCACTGGCCTTGCCTGCTTCCTGGGGGCTGGGGGCTTTGGGGGGGCATGGCCTCAATCCCCCCACCCGACGGCCTGCTGTCTCAGAAATCCTGCACCCTGCCAACATTTGTGGGCAAGTGAAGACGGGGAGGGGACAGGGTCTAGAATCAGGGACGCTCTTCGGGCAAAGACCCCCACCTCTGCACCCTCCAGCCTGGCAGAATAAAGTCCTTCTCAACCCCAGGGTGAAGTCAGGGGAAGGCATTTGGGGACAGGAGCTCACAGCCAGTGCCTGGGGACAGGCAACCACGGGCAGCCCCCACAGGGCGAAATTGGAGCCTGAGCAACCCCCAGGGCCAGATTCCGCCCCAGGGCAGCTCCCCTCTGGCCTGGCCCCAGCCCTCCCCCCCTCCCCCAGCAAATCCTGGAGAAAGCTCAGCTGATTTGAGGTGAGTGGGGAGTCGGGAGGGTCTGAGAGGAAGGGGAGGGCCTGGGGGGAGAGGATGGCGGGAGGACTAGGGGTGTCTCTGGGGTTGTCCTGAAAGGGGCTGGAGGGGGGTCAGACCGTGGGAAGATTGGAGGACAGGGGAGGGGCCCTGGGAAAGGGGTGGTGAGGTTGCTGGGTCTGTGTGAGGGTCTCGGGATTTGGGGGGGCGAGAAGCGGGGGGTCTCGGGCCGTCGCGGCGGCCCTGCTCACCTGTAGACATCGGTCCAGAGGTGCGTGCCCAGCACGTACACCGCCTCGACGCGGCTCCCGTATTGCAGCCGCACTGTCCGCTCCTGCTGCATCGTCCCCCAGTGGCCGGCCCTGCGCCCGTCCTCGCTCGTCCAGGTCAGGTCCGCCCCGAGCACCTGCAGCAGGTGAGTCGCCTCCAACCGCCTGAGGCGCTGCGGGCCCGGGCGGCTTTATCTACGGCCGGTGGGCGGGGCGGCCGGCCGGCCTCCTCTCGCAGTGGGCCGCGGGCCCGTCCGTCAAGCGTGGCCACGCCCCCAGCCTTCCCGCGCGCGCGGCCCCGCCCCCTCGCCCCCGGAGCCTGTAATCCGGGTGAGGTCAACGGTTGCCAATTTCCTCCTTTCCACGCCTGCTTTGCTGGCTCGATACACTTGCGGTGGGCTCCCAGCTACCGGCGCCAGGACGCCGGGGCCAGTCTGCCCTCCGGGCGCCCCCAGTTTTTCAGGGCAGGTAGTGCAACTGTGCAGCTGTCAGAGGTCAGAGGGGAGAGGACAGGAAGCGGCGGGAGCCCAGAGGGAGTGGGCGCCCAAACCCAGCCCGGGGGCCGGACCGAGCCTTCTTTTTTTTAAATTTTTTTTTTTCAACGTTTATTTATTTTTGGGACAGAGAGAGACAGAGCATGAACGGGGGAGGGGCAGAGAGAGAGGGAGACACAGAATTGGAAACAGCCTCCAGGCTCTGAGCCATCAGCCCAGAGCCTGACGCGGGGCTCGAACTCACCGACCGCGAGATCGTGACCTGGCTGAATGAAGTCGGCCGCCCAACCGACTGCGCCACCCAGGCGCCCCGGACCGAGCCTTCTTAAAGGAGGCATTTGCAAACTCGGGGGAAGGGAGGCGGGGGAGTCGCCAGGAAGCCAGATACAAGCTGACATCCCTCCGCCCACCGGACAATCAGGGAAAATGGGGAGGGGGTGGCAGGGGAACCCAGCAGCCTACAGGGTCAGGATGCCAAGTCAAGGCATTGGTGAGTGGGTGGGCGGTGGGAGCCTTGGCGTGGCGTCTTCAGCGAGGAGTGGTCGGGTGTGGAAGCGAAAAGGGCCATTCTGGCTGTGGAAGATGGAGGTGCCCTGGGGCAACGGGGGTGGGGGGGTGGTGGTGATGAAGACCCCAGCTGGGGCTGTGTGAGGGGAGGGGGGCGGAGAGGAGGGGATCGACGTGAGCAGCGGTTGTGGGGTATTGATGTTCTGGGGGAAGGGCAGTGAGGGGTCCCCTGCTGGTCTGGGCTGCGGGGCCAAGGCGGGTGCCACCGCAGGGGTCACTTCGTGTCTTGTGGAGGCTGAGGTGTGGGACAACATCCAGTGGGAGCCCAAACCGGTCCCCACCCCTGTCTCAGACCCTCCCCGCTCCGAATCTGAGCCAGAGCCTATGCCTATTCAGATAATTCAGCCAGCTATGAGTAAGTGTTCCTTGGTAGAGTGGACAGGAGCTGGGGGGGGGGGTGGGGGTGGCGGGGGGAGTGAACAGAGGTTACAAGAAAGAGGGGGCAGGCTGGAGGGGGTGTGTGTTTGAGGAGGGGGCAGGACTGCTGGGGCAGGGGAGCCCTGGGAGGGGGTGCACTTGAGTGAGAGGGTTGAGGCTTAGAAGTGCCCAGAGCTGAGGCACACCCAGCCCCTGACCCCATCAACTTTCTCGAGGTGGCCCAAACTAGGAGATAGTAGAGCCCAGCTGCTCGTGGGCAGAGCAGGATCTGGGAGGAATGTGGGTGGCGAAAGGGGAAGGCCTGAGTTGGGCGAGGGGGGCATGTGCCCCAAAGGGCTCACAGACCCAGGGAGACGCTGGTAGCTTTTAATAGGCTCCTGGCAGTGCTGAGGGAGTGCACCATCCAGTCAGGAGACAGCTCGAGGGGAGCTACCTTGTGCACCTTGGCGCTGACTTTGAGGGTCCCCCCAGCTGGGACCTTGTCTGGGCATTCCTCTACTGGAGTCACTTTTGCAGCCCCTACCCTGTGGCAGATACGGGGCACATGCTGGGGACCCCGCCTTCCTGGGGATCGTAGAGCATGGTACCCTTATGTCACCCACCAGGGAACTAGGGCCCAGAGTGTGTGTGTGTGGGGGGGGGTGGAGGGACATTGCACCCCCACCTAGGCCCCGGCAGGTCACGACAGCAGCCGCATAGTGATAACGTCAGGCAAGAGGTGGTGATTGCCAGCAGACAGAAAATAACAGCGGGCCCTTAATGCGTTCTTTCTGGAGTGTGCCAGGCACAGCTCCAGCGGCACTTTTCATGTATTAGAATTAGATCATCGTACCGTCCCAATTAACCCTGCCACTTTACAGATGAAGAAAGCGAGCGGCACAAAGGTTAAAGAATTTGCCCTCAGTCCCCTAGCTCCCAAGAGTGGCGGAGCCAGGGTAGGACTTGTGTGGCCTGGGGGGGTGGGGTGGGGGGGGTGGGGTGGGGTGGGGTGGGGGACAGGGGAAGAGCAGGCGGGAGCAGAGAAGGAACGTCGGCTCTTAATTGGTAGATGAGGAAACCCAAGTTCTAGTCCCCTTGTGGAGCCTGGGACAATGCGCCCTGCCATTTGGAGCCCTCGGTTTTGTCATCTGTGAACGGCTGCTCTCTCCGCATCGACGGGAGGGTGGCATCACATGAGACAATGTATGGAAAACACTAGCACGAGGTCCCTGGTGCGAGGCAAAGCAAGAGATGAGACTCCCTCTCCTTGAAAAATTCCAACCGGGACCCGGTGGACCCACACTCAGGGTTCCTGTCCTTGGCTCAGGGCCTGGTTGGTGTTAAGATTGGGGGGGGGGGGGCGTGCTCCCGGTGCCCAAGGGTTTAAAATAGCTGAAGTGGTCACAGCTGTTGGTGGATTCAGGGCCGGAGGTCTCACGCATCCCTGCTGCTCCCACCGCTCCCCTGGGGGCCGGAAGAGCCGCAAGGCATCTCATTGTGCCTTTTGGGGAATGCCAACAAAGGACAGGCTTAGCGTGGGCCAGTTCCTGGCACTGACCCGCACCCCACACCCCTGAGTCCGGCTCCTGCCAAGCATTTGGCTGGAGAGTCTGGGCTGGAAGGGCTCCTCTGCGCTGCTCTGTGCTACGATCCTTTCCTGGGGGTCTCTGTGCCCCCCTGTGCCAGGCCTTGGGGAGGTGACGCAGACGTCTCATGGGCCTGCTTTGAGCTCACTGAGGGCATCATTCACGTTAGAGTTTAAAAAGAAAGAAATATATAAGCAATACCTGATGAGCATAGAAAAAGAAAACAAGTATGATCACCCATGACCTCAGGCCCGGAGACATCACCGTGAACTTTTTTTGAGGAAGGTCTTGCAGGGCCCGCCCAGAGGCGGTCCGTTGCTGTTGTGGGTGACCGCACTGGCTGAGCCCTCAGGCTCTGCCAGGAGCCGCTCTGAGGGCTTTGCACCTCTTAGCTCATTTAATCCTCCAACAACCCTGTGAGGCGGGAGCTATTATTATTCCCAATTTGCACAGAGGCACCAACTGGTCTGGCGGTGAAAAGCACGCATGGCCTTCGGACTTGGCAAACCTGGGGTCAAGTCCAGTTCTGCCCCTCGCTAGCTAGGAGACCTCTCTGAACCGTAGCTTCTTGTTCCTTATAGGGAAACTGGGGGTCCCCTGCCCACAAGGTTGTAAGGAATAGTGAGGTGATACACACAGGAAAATGTTTAGCGTATCAGAGCCCAGCTCAGACTAAGTCCGATAGATGGTGTTATATATTAACTCCAACCTGGATCCAGTGGACCCACACACTCGGGGCTCCTGCTCCTGGCTCAGGGCTCGTCATTTAAAATATATGAATAGATTTTAAGTTTTTGTGAAAACAGGCTTCTGAGTGTACATGCTGTTCTATAACACACTTGAAAGCTCTCTGCGGTTTGTCAAGAGCATGCGTTCCTAGGGTGCGATCATCGCTCCCCCTTCCTATTGCCCAGAACTTCAGAGTTTGCAGATTAAAGCAAGGTTCTGATTCCCCAAGGAGGCCCGGAGAGGGGAAGGGACTGGAGCGAGGTCGCCCAGCCAGCCAGCAAATGGAAGAACGCAGGGTGGGGAGTGGATGATATTTAGCGTCACTGTGTGCCTGGCTGTACCAGGCACCAGGTGGCCGGAGATGTAAAAACAGACAGCTGTGGCCATTCTTAGGAAGGAGAGGGCAGGAGCAGGGGAGTGTTCTTGATCACTGCTGGGGTGGAGAGACTTTTCTCTACCTTTCAAGGTTCTTGTAGCTGGTCTACGAATCAAACTGCATGAGACCGATTAACGAGAGAAAATCAAACAAAGTCTAATAGTACGTATACCTTCTGTTTACATGGGGGAGACTCAGGAAAACGGAGTAACTCCGGAAATGGCTGAAGCCGTCACCTGAAATACCATCTAAGGCTAAAGACAAAGGAAGAGGGACGCCTGGCTGGCTCAGTCAGTGGGGCATGCAACTCGATCCTGGGATCATGCGTTCAAGCCCAACATTGAGGGTAGAGAAGACTTAAAAAAAATTAAAGAAAGAAAATGGGAGTCAGTTGTGGGAGGTGACCGGGAAAAGCACAGTCAATAAGGGGCAGGTTGTTATGCAGATTTAAGTCGTGCCTTCTGCGTGGATAGAGTGTCTAGAGATTTAGAGTCCTCCCCCTTTTCCTGGCATGGTGAGGGAGACACCCTTACGCATAAAGATTTCCCGTATGCATATTAAATGTCTCTTATGAAATGGTAACTTCTACTGGTTTTCGGAGCCTCTTTTGTGCCTGTGGTTTCTTAAAAATAACCAGTTTAGGGGCGCCTGGGTGGCTCAGTCGGTTAAGCGTCCAACTTTGGCTCAGGTCATGATCTCGCGGTCCGTGAGTTCAAGCCCCGCGTCGGGCTCTGTGCTGACGGCTCGGAGCCTGGAGCCTGTTTCGGATTCTGTGTCTCCCTCTCTCTGCCCCTCCCCCGTTCATGCTCTGTCTCTCTCTGTCTCAAAAATAAATAAATGTTTAAAAAAAAAATAACCAGTTTAAGGTAATCAATATGCCAAAGAGACATATTTTGGGGTGGCCCCCTAAACCCTCGCAAGCAGATGCCTGAATCTAAAGCTCTTCTACACAGAAGTTCTTTTTTTAAAATTTTTTTTAATGTTTATTCATTTATGAGACAGAGAGAGACAGAGCATGAGTGGGGGAGGGGCAGAGAGAGAGGGAGACACAGAATCTGAAGCAGGCTCCAGGCTCCGAGCCGTCAGCACAGAGCCCGACGCGGGGCTCGAACTCACAGACCGTGAGATCGTGACCTGAGCCGAAGTCGGACGCTCAACCGACTGAGCCACCCAGGCGCCCCGAAGTTCTTTTCTTTGAAATACATCTTCTTCTTTTTTAAAGTTTATTAATTTTGAGAGAAAGCGAGAGGGAGAGAGAGAGAGAATCCCGAGCAGGCTCTGAGCCATCAGCACAGAGCCCGATGCAGGGCTCGATCTCACGAACCATGAGATCAGGACCTGAGCCGAATCAAGAGTCAGATGCTTAACCAACTGAGCCACCCAGGCGCCCCTATACAGAAATTCTGGAGAGGCCACTGAGCCAGGGCCTTGGGGACCCAGAGGAGGGGAACAGGACCGCCTTGTAGAATGAGATGAAATTTGGAGGATGGTCTGGAGATGAGAAAAGTGTTTCAGACAGAGGCAAGTGCACGTGTGAGGGTCTAGTGAGTTCCATCTGGCCAAGGTTTGGGTAGGGCAGGGGCTGGCCTGGCCAGGACTAGGTCACACAGTGCCCTGTAAATCACAGGAAGGACTTTTGGCTTTACCTTAAGGTCACAGGAAAGCCTCACAAGGACTGACAGATGATATGACGGAAGCTTTAGGAAAATCACTGCAGAGCCAAATTTGGCAGGAATTTTGATAGGAGGCCAGAGCGGGGAGGTGATGGGCCGTCCATCCTCAAAGCAGCTCCTTTATGCCCAGGGATTGCCCTCCACCCCACCTCTGCCCCCAAGAGCAGCTCCCCACACTCTGGGTCTTTCCTTGCTTCCTCACATCCCTTTTCCCCCAGCAAAGCCCACCCTGCGATCCCACTTTCTTGGAAGGGGGTCTCTGGCCAGCCAGTGAAGGAGGGGCTCTGGGACGGCACATGAATTCCACTTCTGCCTCAGCCGTGGGTCCTGCAAGCCGTTTCACTTAGGGGAAGGGAAGGGCTGAGATGTTACATTTATACGTTGTTACATTTATACAGTGGCTTGAACAATAACAATGTAGTCATTCCACCTTTAATATCATAGGTATTCAGAGTGAGACTCACACTTGAACGCTTTCCAGGGCTACTGTCACCTATGAAAGTGTGTGTGTGTGTGTGTGTGTGTGTGTGTGTGTATACAGAGAGAGGGAGATTTATTTTAAGGAATGCTTCATGTTATCGTGCTATTGTTGCGGCTGGCCATTCTGAAGTTTGTGGAGCAGGACCGCAGGCTGGCTGGAAATTCAGGAAGAATTTCTATTGCTGTCTGGAGTGTGAAATCGGCAGGATGGAAACCCAGGCAGAGTTGCTATGTTGCAATCTTCAAGCAGATTTGCTGCCTGGAGAAACCTCAGTCTTTGTTCTGAAGGTGTTCAACTGATTGAATGAGGCCCACCCACAGCGTGGAGGTGCTCTGCTTTTCTCAGAGTCTACTGGTTTATTATTGTTGTTGTTATTATTATTAAGTTTATTTATTTTGAGAGAGAGAAAGTGCATGTGAGCAGGGGAGAGGCAGAGAGAGAGAGAGAGAGAGAGAGAGAGAGAGAGGGAATCCCAAGTAGGCTCTAGGCACAGAGCCCATGAACTGCAAGATCATGACCTGAGCCAAAATCAAGGGTCGGACGCTCAACCGACGGAGCCCCCCCTCAGTCTACTGATTTAAATGTTAATCACATCTAAAAAAAATATACCTTGACAGCGACATCTATTCTGGTGTTTGCCTAAACAACTGGGTGCCACAGCCCAGCCACCC
This sequence comes from Prionailurus viverrinus, assembly GCF_022837055.1. Classification (NCBI taxonomy): domain Eukaryota; kingdom Metazoa; phylum Chordata; class Mammalia; order Carnivora; family Felidae; genus Prionailurus; species Prionailurus viverrinus. Next base: position 202,372,759 of record NC_062568.1, on the reverse strand, counting down.
TGACCCATAAAATTAACCATCACGGCACCACAAAGGGGGCTAAGGCTTCGATTCATGAGGTCACCATCTCTGGAGCATCGACTGCCTGCCAGCGATCCCCGCTACAACCTCAGAGGTAAGTTTCTTTATTGCCTTCGGTTTACCTTGCAAAGGGCAAAATGACTTTTTGCCCAGCACAGCATCCCGTCCCTAATCGTTGAGATTCAAGCCCAGCTCAATGGGAGGATGAAACTTGGATAAACGCCTCGACACCCCTAAAACAGAGGTGCGGAGGCAAATCCTCGAGAAGATGTGTGTAACGGGCCAAATCTCTGAAAAGCTGCCAGGGCGCCGGAGTAAGCCGCCCCGGTCTCTTTGCCGAGCTGTTCAACGTGGCAGGCGGCCACTGGCCCGCAGAGCTACTGAGCGTTTGAAATGTGGCTCCTCTGAATTGAGATGTGCGGTGAGGGACAGGACCCGCCCAAGATCACATCACCTCGGAGTAGCTGGGATTTAAATGCAGGTCCGTCTGGTTCTTCTATTAAATGTCAATGCTGGGTGCCTTGGTGAGGACCAAACCAGCCCAGGTCAAGTACTTAGCATGACACCGGGCACACAGTAAGCGCTCAATAAATGCACTCTTTCTTTCCTTGTTCCTGGGGTGACTTCTCAGCTAAAATCTTCACCCCTCATCAGGCTGGGCGATTGGCCCCTCCATGCCTACTCCAGCCCCTCCCTCTGACCTGTCATTCACTCCAGTGCTGGGTGAAATCATGTGCTGGCCTCACCCACGCTTGACCCTCATCAATCATCCCCTAAATGCTTTCTGGCAAGGGCAATCCATCTCCTTTCAGGGAGTCTTCCTGGATGGGCACCTCCCTGCCAGGTGCACACTCCCCTTCTTCCTGGGCTCAGGTTCAACACCGCGTTCAACTGGTTCTGCATTTGCCTCGGGAGGCTGTGGGCTTCGAGGCTGCAGGGCTCAGCGGGCGCTCTGAAGCCAGAGTGTCCCAGCTAATGTTATGCTAACGTTTCTGCTTTCTCCAATTTTGTTCCCACTGCAACCCTGCCGGGAGCGGGTACTTTTATTCTTTCCATTTTCCAGTTGTTGAGACTGAGGCTCTCAGAATGACAGTGACTTTCAGGCTTGAGGTAAACTTGAGGTTGGAGGGGCTGTGACCTGTGCGCAGGGGAACGAAGGGGCGTATCCTGGTGGAGGGGACATTTGGGGGGGCCCTTGACAAGTGGCTGGCCTGTCAACAGGCAGGGATAGGGAGGTGAGGAGAGAGGGGAGGATGAGCCGGGCAGAGGACACCATGCGAGGCAGGCTTGAAGACACGAACCTCTCTGGGTGTCTTTGGAGAGGGCGTGGAGGGGTGGGTGGTAAGCAGGGTGGGTTTCGGGGGCTCACAGCATGACCAGACAGTGAGACCCTGGGACTGAGATCAGGCAGAGGGAGGAAGGCTGCTGGGGTCAGGAAGGGAGTCATGTCCCAGGGAAGAAGTGGGTCCTGACCAGCTAGAACCATCTAGGACCATCTGGAAGGTCCCTTCCACCTAGAACACTGTGCTATTCTTCCACTGTCCCAAAACTCTGTGGCTGTCATGCACCTAGGTTAAACGAGCCCACCATTTTAACATTTTCGTGTTTGTTATTTTGAACAAGTAGTGTCCTACGAGTCCCTGATCCTGACGTTTTAATGGTCTAAGGTCATGCGTTTCTTCCATCCAAGCTTCTACTAAAGCAAGAGCTTAGTAACTCAGAGATTCTATAATTCGCACCTGCTGGGGATCCCTTTGCATCTTAGATCCCGTGATTTGCAGATTCGATGATTAACCCCAGGAAGACGCTGAGCATGTGGGCGGGGGAGGCAGGCACAAGTCGGGTATATACGCACCGACCCCCTAAGGGCCGGGTACAGAAGCGGAATCAGGAAATGTTTACAGAATGACTGAATGTTTGGGCGAGAAAGGACAAGAGCTGGGGGTGGTTCTGGGCCAGGTGCAGGGGTTAGGGATGGTGTGCGTTGGCACAATTAGGGGGAAAGGGCGGGGGAAGTCCACACAAAGTGACAGAGGAAGGTTGAGCATTTGAGCTTGTGTTTGAGATGGGAACCATACCGACACCGGCGTGCAGTGTCCAGCCCCATGGCTGCTGTGAAGCCAGGATAAGCCCAAAATGGGGGTGGGCCAACCTTTTCCATAGACCGCCAGCTAGTAAATATTTTAGGCTTTTCAGACCAAGATATGTATTGTTTTCTTTTAGCACGGGTATAGCGTCGTCGTGTACTAAGTATAACGCTTTGCCATCGAATTCGATAACAAAATGATACACACTCCCCTGTGCCTTAAAAGTGTGATATTTGACCATCAGAACATACTGTTGTAAATGCATATGACGGAACATTATTCAGCCTTTTAAAAAGGAAGGAAATTCAGCATGGATGGACCTGGAGGACATTAGTCTAGGTGACATAAGCCAGTCACGGAAGGACAAATACCGTATGATTCCAGTTGTACAAGGTCCCTCGAGTAGTCCGATCCATAGAGTCAGAAGTAGAGTGGTGACGGCCGGGGGCCGGGGGAGGGGAGGAGGCAACGGGGTGCGGGGGTTAGCGTTTAATGGGTGCAGAGTTTCAGTTTTGCAGGATGGAAAGTTCTGGAGATGGGGGGAGGTGCTGGTTGCACAACAGTGTGAATAGTGCCACTGAACCCTACACTTTGAAAATGGTTAATACCCTACGACCCAGCAGATCGCACTCTTGGGCATTTATCCAAGGGATGCAGGTGGGCTGTTTCGAAGGGACACATGCACCCCCATGTTTCTAGAAGTGCTATCGATAATAGCCAAAGTATGGAAGGAGCCCAAATGTCCATCGATGGATGAATGAAGAAGATGTGGTATAGATACACAGTGGAGTATTACTCGGCCATCAAAAAGAATGAAATCTTGCCATTTGCAATTACGTGGATGGAACTGGAGGGCATTATGCTAAGTGAAATTAGTCAGAGAAAGACAAATATCATATGATTCACTCATATGAGGACTTTACGACACAGAACAGATGAACATAAGGGAAGGGAAGCAAAAATAACATAAAAACAGGGAGGGGGACAAAACAGAAGAGACTCATAAATATGGAGAACAAACAGGGTTACTGGAGGGGGTATGGGGGGAGCGGGCTAAATAGGGAAGGGGCACTAAGGAAGCTACTCCTGAAATCATTGTTGCACTAGACGCTAACTGATTTGGATGTAAATGATAAAAAATAAATAAATTATAGAAAGGAAAAAAAAAAGAAAAAAATGGTTAAGATGGTAAATTTCACATTGGGTGGATTCTACCACAATTAAAAAAAAAAAGTTGCGACATTTGAAGTCTCCGTGCCTCCCTGTTTTGACACAAGTATCGAGGATCGGTTGAAAAAACAGGATGCACCGTGGCGATACGCACGCTTCACCTTAACAGCTGTGTGGCTGTGATTTGTTGTGCCCTGAGTGGCCCCGAGCGGTGAAGAGAGTGGTGGGTCTGTAACAACTCAGGTCTGCTGTCTTTGGGGGGAAAGCATCCTGGACAGCGTGTAGCGAATAGGCGCGGTGTTGACCCGTTAAAACTTTCTTTACGGACCTGGCAATAGAACTTCATTTAATTTGTGTGTGTTGTCATGAAACATTCTCCTTTTGATTCCCACCCCCCTCCCCAGTCAATATGAAAAAATGTTAAAACGGGGGCGCCTGGGTGGCTCAGTCGGTTAAGCATCTGACTCTTGATTTCTGCTCAGGTCATTATCTCGTGGTTCGTGGGATCGAGCCCCACGGGGGGCTCTGCCAATGACGGCCTGCTTGGGATTCTCTCTCTCCTTCTCTCTCTGCCCCTGCCCCACCCCCACCCCCACCCCCACCCCAAGTAAATAAACAAACATTAAAAAAAATGTTAAAACCATTCTTAGCTCGTGGGCTGTAGGCAAATTGACCATGGGTCGGATTTGATTCGTGAGTTGTCGTTGGTCAGCCTCTGCTCTAACACATCAGATTTCTTGATAATTTGGTCAATGGCTTCCTTGGAGAATTGATCATATGGTGGATTGACTTTTGGCCTGTTTGCTCTGAGGGAGTTCTGTTCTGCCTCCATGGGGAGGGAGGAATTCAGGCTGCTTGGGTGCCGCTTTGCCTGATAGCTCTCTCTCGGGGAAGAGAGACTCCTGGTGCTCTAAACACCAGGCTGGGACACTGTGGTCCAGGTCAGCCCCCTGGGGGAGAAACTCAGGGGATCAGGGGCAGGATAGGGTTTCAAGACCGTGTCCCAGGGGCGCCCGGGTGGCTCAATCAGTTAAGCGTCTGACTTCAACTCAGGTCATGATCTCAGTTTGTGGGTTTGAACCCCATTTCGGGCTCTGTGCTGACAGCTCAGAGCCTGGAGCCTGCTTGGGATTCTGTGTCTCCCTCTCTCTCTACGCCTCCCCCACTTGTGCTCTGTTTCTCTCTCTCAAAAGTAAGTAAACATAAAAAAAAAAAAGACTATGTCCCAAAGAGGAGCCGTTACACTCTTGGATGTTGGGGGCAGAGGCTCATCGGTGCCCTCCACCAGTGAGGTAGCTTTGGGTCTCTTGGTTCCAATCCCAGTTACCTCCTCTGTGAAATGGGTTAAGAGGGAATATCCACTGTGGGTGGTTCTATCTTCATTGTTCAAGCACAGAGCCTCTTCTGTGCAGGCCAAGATGTGCGCTCGGCGACCAGGAGGTACCAGGTGGGTCTGAATGTGGCTGAGGGCTAGGGTGGGACAGAGCGGGGAGGCCCGGAGCGTGCCCTCCAATCCCAGGGTCAGGGACACCATCCCCCAAATTGTGGCATGTTTCCTAACCTGGCAGTTTCTGCCACGTCCGTGACTTATGACACGGTTACTACTTGAATTATTGTTTACTTGAATTGTTACTTGCTTACCTTTTGGTCTTTCACTCACTTTTTCAACATAAAGTTATTTAAGAAGGGCGATTGTGTCACTGCCGTTAGTGGAAAACCAGTAGGACCTGCCCTCAGCAGTTTCCTATAAAATACATATAAGGAAAGTGAAATCATTTTTATTAAGGTCAGGCCGGAGACAGGAGCTTGGCATGGGTTCAGAGAGCCCGAGACCTGATCTCTTCTTGCCTGAGAGGGAGATTGGCCAGTGTTAAAGAGAAGACTAGCACCGACTCTGATACTCTGTCCTTGAGCTGACCAGAAGACACGAAGAGAATTCTGGAAGGAGTAACTTCGGTGCTACTTGATGCTGTGTTCATTTCCCTGCGCCCCCCGGAAAAGCACCTGGGGGACCACTTGTGGCACTTTTGACACATTGGGAGACAGTGGCGTGACCCCCTGGCCTGCCTTTAATGTGTTAATTACTCCAGGACGAGGTTACTCTGAGAACGTTATCGGAACTGGATACCTAAGGGTGAATGATTTTGTTGGTTCCTTTCCCGTTAGTTGCTGGTTGGACGAAGGGAGGAGGAGATGGGTGGTAGAAAGAGCAGGTTGGGGTGTGGGGGGGGGGGATCACCGGGGAGGAGGGCTGGAGAAAGAGCCCAAAGGAAGCGGGGAGGGGGGTAGCACAGGCATCAGTAGAGGCACACTGAGTTTGAAGAATCTGCGGAAGCCTGCTTCGTCCCAGGGGCTGATAGCCCCTCATCCTCAGCTGCTTGCTGCAGACACGAGCCTGAGACTTGGCCTTGAGAAGGAACAGTCAGAACGTTGCCTTACTGGCAGAACCAGGAGGAAGGTGCAGAGGCTCTTAGGACCCCTGGGAACCTGTCTCCCAAGAGGGACATGGGTGGATACAGATCTCCCTGGGAATGAGAGGGGGGGAGAAGCTTCTTCCACAAGGGGACTTCATCTTGCTCTGGAGCTATAGGAGAATTTCAAGCCTGCTTTCCGGGGTGACTTTCACTTCCCATCCCTTTCAGGATGTGCTAATCATCCTTAACCAAAACACACTTGCTCCTTCCATGGATGATACTTACGGAGTACCTACTATCTGTTGGGCACTGTCCTGACCCTGGAGGTGCACCTACTATGTGCTGGGGACTGTGCTGGCCATAGCGTGGACCCTGTGAAGGGTCTGAGGTCTTACCCTCCCTTTAAGCTGATATGCCACCTGTGACGGTTTCATGGACGCTGGCTGAAGACCTGAGACCCCCACGTTGTGCTGGACCCTTGGGATTCAGAGATGCACAGGGGCGGGTTCTGGCCTCAAGGAGCTCCAAACGGGGACACTGATACAAGGTTTCAACCCAGTACCTGCTATAGCAGGAAGAGCCAAGGAAGCAGCAACAGGTGGGAGTTTGGGAGGACTTCCCAGAGGAGGTGGTGTTTGAACTGGGTCCTGAAGGGCAAGGAGGAGTTTGCCAGGCAGAAGAAAGAGGAGGGGGCGGGGGTGTGTGTGTGCACTCTGGAGATGTGAGCGGTCCAGAACGTTCCAAGGAATGGGTCTGGCGCACTGGCCCCGGGTCCGGAATCCTGCTCATTTAGCCATTTGCTTATTCAGCTATAGCACCTGTGGAGAGTGGGGCAGGAGAGCGCTTAGGAGAGAGGGTTGGAAGCCCCTGACCTTGAGGATGCCTGAGTTCTGCCGGTTCTTCCTGGCATATCATGAACTGTTCCCAGGGAGGGGCCGGAGGAGGGAGACCTGGCTAGGGAACGCTTCCCAGAGGGGGTGAGTCATTTTAAGAAACGTCAAAAAAAATTATTGCAAAGATAATGCATGTCTGTTGTAAAAAAAAAAAATCCAACAATACTGAACTATATAAAGTAAAAAAGTAAAAGTTCCCCCTCCCCCATAATCCGTCTCCCCAGAGCTGACCACTTTTAGCCATTCGCTGTGAATCTTTCTAGAGCATCCCTGATATCTGTAGCCATATTGTATGATTTTTTTTCCCCAACACAAATGGGATCAAATTAACATCATATATCTTATTCTGCAACTTGCTTTTTGTACATGACCATTATGCATTTGTTCATCAAATAGTTGTTGGGGACCCGACTGGATTCCCAGCTGTGTTAGGCTCTGGGATGAAAGCAAAAAACAGGTCAGGCAAGGTCATTGCTCAGACAGAGCTCACTTTATACAAAGAGACAAATGATAAACAAGCAAACAAATGTATAAATAATTACAGGGAACTAGAAGTGCTATAAAGGAAATAAGCAATGATGCTGTCATAGAGAAAACAGAAGAGACCTATTTACCTAGGGTGGTCAGGGCAGGCTCCTTGGAGGAGGTGATGTTTGCAGTGAGACTCAAAGGAGGAGAAGAAACCAGCTGCAAAGCCAGGCAACCAGCTTCAGGCAGAGGGAAGAGAAACACAAAAGTTTACGCCAAAGTGCATCACCTCAGTCTAATCACGAGGAAGTGTCAGGTAAAACTAAGGGGCATTCTATGAAAAAAACGTCAAGAAGGTCAATGTCATGAAACACAAAGCAAGTCTGAGGAGCTGTTTCTGATGAAAGGAAACTAAAGAGACCTGGTGATTGGATGAAACACCTGATCTTGGATTTTCTTTTGCTGAAACGGACATTATTCTGACGGTTGGTGAAATTCCAGTAAGATCCGTGGATTAGAGAATAGCATTGCATTGATGTTAATTTCCTGATTTTGATAATTGTACTGTGGTTATGTAAGGGAATTGCTTAGTTTAGGAAACACTTAAACAAATACATGGTTATGGTAAAAGGACGTCATGCCTGTAGCCTACTACTAAGTGGTTTGGGAAAAAAATATATATATATAAAACACAAATAAATATATAGAGAGAGGGAGAGCACTGATGTAGTAAGATGTTAATATTTGGAGAATCTAGTTGATCTAGATGGGAATCTAGATTGGGAATTCTTTGTATTATTTCAATAATTTTTCTGTAAGTCAGAAATTATGTCAGTAATAAAAGTTTACAACATAGTGTTAATCATTCTATTCCATTTTATCTATATGTTGGTAGATACTGAGAAGTTCCTTTCCAACACAAGACCATACCCTTTATCCTTCTCACCAATGGTGAATGAAAGGGCTTACCACCCCCCCCCCCCCCCCCGCCATATCTCCACTAACACTGAGCATTAATAATCTTTTGAACCTCTGACGTTGTGATAGATTAAAAATATACCTTGAGGCGCCTGGATGACTAAGTCGGTTAAGCGTCTGACTCTTGGTTTTGGCTCAGGTCATGATCTCACAGTTCGTGAGTTTGAGCCCTGCATCGGGCTCTCTGCACTGGCAGGGTGGAGCCTGCTTGGGATTCTCTCTCTCTCTCTCTCTCTCTCTCTCTCTCTCTCCTCTCTCTCTGCCCCTCCAACACTCTCTCTCTCTCTCAAATAAATAAATATCCTATTAAATAATTAAGACAATATCTATCTTACTTGTTTTATGGGGCACCTCTTACAGTTGGGGCTGGGCACCTTTGTGTTTGTGTGTTGGCCATCTGTATTCTTCTTCTGTGTGAGTAGGGAAGTGAAGGGTGGCCGGGACCAGATCCCGGGCCCCTTTGGAGGAGGAACAGAGAGCTCGAAGGAAGGCCAGAGAGCATGGCGTGTAGGAAGCCAGGGGAAGAAGGTGCTTCAGGAAGGAGGGAGGCCAGCTGAGAGGGCCGGTGATATGACAGAGGAGCGACCCCTGGAGTTGGTGGCACGGAGGCCATGGTGGCAGTGGCGTATTCAGATGGGAGCCTAACCACAGTGGGTGGGTGGGTGGGGGGGGGGAGCAGGGGAGGTGATGCTTTGGAGAGACAGGCCATCCCCAGTTTTTCAGGAGTATTGCTAGGAAGGGCAGCGGAGAAATGGGGCAGGACCTGGAGGGCAGCTTATGAGGAGGGCGACACTCCTTGTGTTTGTTTATGGGGACATTCGGGAAAGGGGAAGAAACTGGTGGCCCAGGAGAGGGCAGAGAAAGCAGGAGTAACGTCCATCATGAGAAGAGAGGGGACGTTACAGTCTCCTTCGGTGACCTCCTCCAGTCCCCTGGTGTAAATCCTAGCCGGACACCAGTGACTCCGAATGGCAGCTCCTCTCCAGCCTATTTGCCTCCCTGGACCCCAGTCATGGCCATACGCCTGCCTGCTTGTCTGTTCACGGATGGCCAGTGGACCCTCAAGCCCAACTTGGCCAAAAAAAGATCTCATGACTTCGAATTGGTTTCTTTAACCAACCTGGGCCATAGTTTCCTCATCTGTGAAATGGAGATGATAACAGAACCAACCTCATGGGGGTGCCTGTGGGGATTATTGTGGGACAGTCCCTGTGTAGCCGTGTTAACGAGGAGTGATTTCCCCGCACCCCCCCCTCCGCCCCACCCCAGGGGCCATTTGGCAGTGTTTGGAGACAGTTTGGGTTGTCCTTCTGTGTGTGTGTGTGTGTGTGTGTGTGTGTGTGTGTCTGTCGAGGCCGGGGATGTTGCTAAACATTCTGTAGTATACAAGAGGACCCCAGGACCAAGAATGATCAATCGTGCCAAAGTTGGGAATCCCTGACGTGAAGCACGCCAGGCACAGAGGCAAAGCTCAGAAAGTGTGAGCTATTGCCATTATTTAAAGCTTCTAAAGCATCTGGCTGGCTCAGTCGGTGGGGCGTGCAACTCTTGATCTTGGGGTTGTGCGTTCGAGCCCCACGTTGGGTGTAGAGATTACTGAAATAACATCTTAAAACAAAACAAACAAACCCAAGACTTCTGTCTCCCCCTTTCTGCCATTTCTTCCTTCGAAGAAAAAGTAGCACCATCTACCCAGTATTTAAGGCGAAATATACGCAGTATCCTTCCCTCCTCTTTCTCACATCCCCGGGTCCTATTAGCAAATCCTGTCAGTTCCTCCCCAAACATCCTGAGTCCTTGCGCCTTCCCTGCCCCCCATGCCTCCACGGCGTCATCGGTCCTCCTGCAGTGTGAGTGCCTCCTAACTGGACCCCCTGCTCCCGCCCTGGCCCCACTTTTGCCACCTCTCCACACAGCACCCAAAGTGATCTTTTATTTATTCTTTTAAGTGTATTTATTTATTTTTGAGAGAGAAAGAGAGAGAGAGAAACTGAGAGTCGGGGAGGGGCAGGGAGAGAGAGGATCCCAAGCAGGCTCCGTGCTGTCAGCGCAGAGCCCGACTCGCGGCTCGAACTCACAAACCGCGAGGTCATGACCTGAGCCGAAGTCGGACGCTCGACCGATGGAGCCACCCAGGCGCCACCCCCCCCCCCCCCCACTCGCATCCTTTTGGCTTCTTGAACACTCGAGCTCGTTCCCACTTGGAGACCTTGCCCTACCTCATCAGCCCCTCCCCTGGAGGGCTTCTCCCCCTGACCCTTCCGTGCTGTCAATACTGACTCCATATTTGGTCCTCCATCTTGTTCACGATCACTCGACGACCTCTCTTGGGGCTGTGTGTTCTGGGGCCCTTGGAGATTAATGTACATACCCTAGGAATGCCTGCCGAGGCTGGGATGGGGGAGGCTTGCTTTGGCCTCCCATGCGTCTGTTAGAGATAACCTAGTCTCTCCCCTTCCTGGCACAGAGATGGGGCCACAGGATCTAATGAAGGGCTGTCAGGTGCGTGGGAACCCTCTGCTCTCACCACCTGCCCTTCTGTGTGTCCCTTTGCTCTACAAAATCTGTGGACCAAGGTCTGGACTTTGCGGAGAAGGCTGTGCGGCTGCCACGGATCATCCTCTGCCCGATGCCCGCCCCCCGTCCGTCAGTTCCGCTGAACAAAACTCCGTGCAAACTGTATGGAGTCGCCTGCTTTGCTTTCTGGCCTCAAAGTGCCTTCTCAGCTTGGGGGACGCTCTATTGTTCCTCCCACCTTCGAGGAGCGGCATTCTTGTTATCCAGACACCAGCACCTTCCGGAGAGATCTTTCCCACCTATAGCAGCCCTGCCACCTCCCTCATATCATCGTGTTTTGCTTGGCTGTGTAGGATTTCTCGCTGCCTGCCGTACGAGGTCTACGTGTTTGTTCGTTATTGCTTGTTGCCCCCCTACTGGATCGTTCCAAGAGTGTGGGGGGGGGGCTTGTTCACCCTGTACCCCCAGTGTCTACAACAGTGCCTGACCTACAGTGGTTTGCTCAATCATTGTTGAGTTGATTTTAAATCGTGTGGCTTGCCCCTTCCTGATTTTTACTATTTGTCTCCTGCGTTATTATCTTATTTGTTCGTAAGAGCTCTTGGCTTGTTAAGGATGTTATCACTCCGTCTTTTGCGATCTTAAAACAGAGAGGGAGGCAGACCCTCGGAGACTCTTAGGTACAGAGAACAAACTGAGGGTTGATGGGGGAGGCGGGGGAGAGGGGACCATGGGTGAGGGGCATTGAGGGGGGCACTTGTTGGGATGTGCCCGGGGTGTTGTGGGTAAACGGTAAATCACGGGAATCTACCCCCAATACCGAGAGCACACTCTATATGCTGTGTGTTAGCCAACCTGACGATAAATTATATTGAAAAAAAAAAGAAAGAAAGTGCTCGTTCAACGTGAAAAAGAAAGAAAAAAAAAGTTTTTGCTGAAAGTGCTGTAAACTTTTGACTATGGTCGCGTGAGCTCTAACCACTGGGATTCACTGCTCCAGCCTCAGAATAAGAATATACAGAGTGAAACAACCCCCACAAACCCCACTAATGGACACTTAGGGTTTGCCAACTCATGTGCAGAATCAGAGGGAGGGACCGTGTCCCCTCCTTGGAATGCTGAAGAGCTTGGGCTCCCAGATCCTTGCCCTGACTTAGCGAATGGCACGAGCAGGTGACTTTTTGGCATGTCTCTTTGCCTGAGCTGACTCACTCGCAAATTGGGGATAATGATGTTTGTCCCTGGCTCGTCAGCTTGGGGTGTTTTAAACTTTTTGGGTAGTAGGCTTTGGTGGGACCGACAGGTCCACAAATGTGCACTGAGTTCCCTCTCTGCACCTTGGCCCTGACAAAATAGTTCTGCCTTCGAGGGGCTGACAGTCCGGAAAGGGAGAGAGACGAGTACAGAAATCACGACAGTGGCTAGGGGAAATGTGTGTGTGTGTGTGTGTGTGCACGCGTGTGTGCAAGGAGCCACACACGTCATACCCACGAAGCGGGTGGCTGCCTAGAGGGGCTTCCCAAAGGAGAGGACATCGGAAAGGGTTGGAGGGAATAAAGAGAATAGGCGTTTATTGGACAGACAAGGGGCAGGGCAGTCAGAGAGAGGGAGGTGCGGGCGCAGAGGCTTGGAGATTCGTGCACCGAGAGCCCTGACACCCGAGGCTTTTCCTTCCAGGAAGCAACTTTATTTGTGCCGGCACCGCTCAGTTGGGTTCGTACCCAAGAACTGAGCCCCGAACGCCACGTGGCATAGTTTCTTGAAATACATTTTCTATTTCTTTGTCTCCCATCTCACAAACATGCAGCCTGATTAAGTGGTCTCATGTTACAAGGTCATGAGGGATGTTGTCTCCTACACGTGTAGCCAGGTTGCCTTGAGGTGTTTCTGGGTTTTTTTCCCCCTCCAACCGCAGCAACACAACGGAGATGGGGGCCACTGAAACCTCTCTCCCTTCCCGACTTTGGCCTGAGCCGAGGTGGTCTTGGTGGGGAGGTGGCTGGCGTGTGACTGAGTGCCCAGCCTCCTCCTTGCAGAGGGCTGGGAGGCAGCCCTGCTGGGAGGTGCTGCTTGAGGCAGCAGGTCTTTGGGGGGCTGGTCAAGTCTCGTTTCTCTGCGTGACAAGGAAAGAGGCAGAGGGAGGCTTGGCCGGCCCTGTGGCTCTCTGGCCTGGCCTGGTCGTCTCACCTCTCATAGGGGAGTACTCTTTCCAGGAGCAGAGAAACCGCAGGGATGGGGACTCCGGGGGAATTGGAAGGCCTTGAGCTGAATGGCAGAGCTGGGGAGAGTCCGAGCTACCTTAGTCCGGGGAGGGCAAAGGGTTTCATCTTCCCCGGGGCCGCTATCCTTGGTGCTTGGTGGCTGCTGGGAGTTGTGTATTGGAGGCTGAGATGTATTTCAGCTGCAAAGTGTGCTGTGATCAGTTAGCAGGGTCTGTTCCAGGTGCTAGAAGGCAGGGAAGGGGCCTGTACACTGTATTTCTTGCCATCTCTGACCTAGTCATGTGCTGCTGGTTTACAGATGGGAAGCCTACAGAACAGAGAGTGGAAGAATCTTATCTGTTGTTCCGTCGTCCCAGGACAGTATTTGTCACACAGTGTTGGGGACAGTCTGTGGAACTGGCTTGTGTGAGATCAGTCGCCCAGTGCTTGAGCCTCAAGTTTGTGTTCTGTTAAAACTGGACAAGTGGCCGCTTGGTGCACAGAAGGTTGCATGTTTCCAGGGAGTTTTTCTATCAAAGAACAGCCCCCAGAGGGGGAACTGGATTAATGCCTTTTCCTGGCAGCTGTGGGCTGACCTGGGCAGAAAGGCTAGAACAGACTCAGGCGTCAGGCTGCAGGAGACCTGACTCTGGACTTTTCAAAAAGATCAATGGGAAAACTTAAATATTAACAGTAGAGCCACAGAACCTCAGGTCTGAAAGCCCTCAACAGACTTTTCATTTCATTTCAGTTGGAAAAAGAGCACAGACCTGGTTTCAAACATCAGCTCTATCTCTTTCCAGCTGTGTGGCCTTGGGAAAGTGACCTAACTTCTCTGATTCCATGCAGTTTCCTCATCTGAAAAGAAGAATAACATAATCTCCAGCTCAAAGGTTTAAATGAGATATGCAAATAGGGGCTTCCATTTTACAAAGTGGAAGGGAAAAAGCAAGCAAGCAAGCCCAGCAAAGTCAGGTTCCAAGGACACTAGTGTCCAAATTCCTAGCAAATACTCGTATAAAATGGGCACACTTCACTGGTCTATTCCACTCCTTCCAGAATATGCCATCCTTCCACCTCTCCCACTAAGTCTTCAGGCCACGGCCTTGTCTTTTTCTCCATCCAGTTCAATGTGGAGTTCTGGAATGACCCCGAAGGCCCCAGGTTCACGCAGCACCTATTGTGTACAAGGGCCTGGCCTAAGCGTAAGGGCCGGAGTTCAGTGTAGACAGCAATAGGCAATGACAGTCGGTGACCAGGGTTTCCACGAGGAAGTCCAGTTCTGCTGGCCTTGGCCAAGTTCCTTCTTGCTGGGCCTCAGTTTCCCCATCTGTGACTCGGGGATGTTGGCCTGGACCAGAAGAACTGCAGGGGCGGGGGCTGTTCTGGCCTGCGGTGTAATGCACGGGGTGTGGGGGGGGGGGGTTGCTGATGGGGGCCTAGGGGCGGGAAGGGGCGAACCGTGTGGCGTGTGCGGGGCGGGAGAGGCGCGCCCGGCCGGGCCCTGACCCGTGACCGCCTAGCCCGGCCCGGGAGCGAGCCGGCAGCGAGGGTTTAGCGAGGCATTAGCCCGGGATTAGGGCGGACGGCCAGCACTTTAGTGACTAAGCGGCACCTTCGCGGCCCGAGCCCCCGCCCCCGGGGCGCGCCCAGGGAAGGGCCACGCCCTCCTCCAATCACAGGCTTGGTCTCACTCTGTCGAGGGGCCGCTGAAGAAACGCCAGAGCCCATTGGCTGGCGGAGGGGGGGGGGGGTGGGCTGGCCAAGTCTGTGAGCGAGCCCCACCCGCCCCACCCCCAGCCCTCCCCGGGATCTGCAGGCGTCTCTGCCTTGGGGTCCCGCCGCACAGACCCCCCCCCCCCCCAGTCCCGCCCAGCCTGGCTCCTCGCGGAAATCTGCGAGCCACTTTTCGGTGGTCCCAGGCTTCCTTCCGTTTCGTGGCAGCCCGGTGTGCTGGCGCGATCGTAAGCCCTGGGTTCAAATCCCGCCTTTGCGGTTGGCGGGCTCCGTGACTTGACCAGTTACACCCCCCCCAGGTCCAGTTTCCTTACGGGATCGTGGTTACACTCGTCAGCGAGCACTTATTAAGAGCCCATGTAGAGCGTGGAAGCTGCGTGTGGTCCGTGGACGAGCAAGCCCCTCGTCTCCGGCGCGCCTGATGGAAATGCAGAGGCTGGACCCCCAGTCGGACGCGCTGGGCCAGCCGCCTGCTTTGTACCAGGATCCGCAGGAGATTCCAGCGCGCTCTGAAGTCTCTGCGAGACCCTGTCTGCCTCCTACCACCTGCTAAGTTTGGGCAGGACACTCAGGGGGGCAGTTTCCTCCTCTGTGAATGTGGAGAATAACTGTGCTTTTAGAGAGCTGTTGTGAGGGTCAAGCAACTGAGAAATGAAAAAGACTAACAGCCCCCCCCCCCCGCCCCCCAAACAAAACAGAACAACGGAACAGAGGAAGGACTCCCTCCAGTCCGTTAAGGCCAGTGGAACCTAAGAGGCTCCCACATCTGGCCTTTGCTGCCTGCTCCCCTTCCCCAGAAAGCAGCTCCCGGCCCTAGTGCCTGCCCCTCTGGGTTGTGACTCCCCTCCCTCCTTCCAGAGACCCCTGTCTCCTCTCCCTGTCCCCCAGCAGGGAAAGGGCCCGTGTCTTCCGATTTGCACCGCCCTTAGGGCCTCACACACAGGACTTCATTCAGAAGCACTCGGCCAGGGACTCCTGGATGGCTCAGTCGGTTAAGCACACGACTTCCGCTCAGATCATGATCTCGTGGTCCGTGAGTTGGAACCCCGCTTGGGGCTCTGTGCTGACAGCTTAGAGCTTGGAGCCTGCTTTGGGTGCTGTGTCTCCCTCTCTCTCTCTCTGCCCCTCTCCCACTCGTGCTCTGTCTCTCTCTCTCTGTCAAACATAAATAAACATTAAAAAAAAAAGAAGCGTTCCTCTAGTCCAGGTGGACCCCACCCTTGTTGCTGGGGGGCGGGGAGGAGGAAGGGGAGCTTAAAGGGAATTTATTTTTTTATATGTACGTATAAAATCTTTAATTTCTTTATTTACATCTATAAAGGGAATTTAATGATAGCCTTTATTAAGTACTTACTATGTTTCTAATCCTCGCTGCATACTTCACATGGTTATTCACTTAGTGCTCAATAAACAGCTCTGAGTGAGAGAGGCACTCTTATTATGCCCATTTTTCTGGTGAGGAAATGAAGGCTCAGAGAGATGAAGTCACTGGTTCAAGTTCACCCAGCTGGCAGGCGGCTGACCTGGGATTTGGCTTTACCTTTCTGCCCTGCTGTGTGATACTGTCTCCTCTTATTAAGTCTCTGGGGACAAAGAGCAGTGACTGCCTCGTGGGGAGAAGGGAGGCTAAACTGGGTCTGGACTCAAGTGGGGTCAGAGGTTCTCCTTTGCTTGCTTCTGGGAGAGAGTATTAATCAGAGCACAGGGTGGAAGGAGGGAGGGAAGGAAGGAGAGGGAGGGGAGGTGGGGTAGGGGGAAAAAAAAGCGTGCATATGAATGGGAGCCGGCAGTTTCTAGAACCCTTCTTCCCCATTTCCCAGATGGGGTGAGTGAGGTCTAGGCTAACTGCCTTTCTGGGGGTCCCACAGTCAGAAGCTGAGCCTCTTCCCTCCCCCAACACCCTGGCTGCATCCAGCATCTGGGCCAGGACCTGCCCCTGTTTCTTCCGGCCCCTCCCAAGACTCTCCCTTAATCCTTTCTGCTTTGGCCTGACCAGGTGCGCTGGCTCAAAATCAAAGGCCCCAAAGAGAGCTTGGGGAGGTGTTCGGGCAACGTGCCTCAGTCAGGTGCGGGGTGAGCCCTTGCCCTGCCCGCTCGGGAGAAGTGAGACCCCATGTAAGTCTGGATTCGAACCCTGGACTTTGTGACTTTAGGGCTGGGCTCTCAACTTGTAGTGCTCCCAGGAGTCCAGGGAGGGTGGTGCCGTCACCTATTTCCCAAATGGGGAAACTGAGGCCCAGTGTCCGTATTGGTTTCCTACGGCTGCTGTAACAAATTGCCACAACGATGGTGGCCGAGCCATACACATTTATTATTTTATAGTTCTGGAGGTCAGAATTCCGATGTGAGCCTCACTGGGCTAAAATCAAAGCATCGACAGGGCTGCATTCCCTTCAGGAAGCTCTGGGGGAGAATCATTTCCTTGCTTTTCCCAGTTTCTAGAGGCTGCTCACGTTCATTGGCTCACAGCCCCCTTCCTCCGGCTCCAGAGTCAGAGCTCCAGCTCCATGACCCTTCTTCTGCAGTCATGCCTCCTTCTGACCCCAGCGAGGAAAGGCCCTCCCCTAAAGATTCCTGTCCTTAGATTAGCCCACCCAGAGCAGATAATCCAGGATTAACCCTTTATCTCAAAATCCTTAACTTTGATCACATCTGTACAGCCCCTTCTGCCACTGTTTGTGGGTTCCAGGGTTAGGATGTGGACCTGTTCGGGAGGGACATTATTTTGCCTAGAACAGAGAGGCTAAGTGATCTGTCCAAAGCCACACAGCCTAGGAGGGGCAGAGCTAGGACTTGAACCCAACCCCCCAGGCGCCAAATCCCAGCGACCTCTCCTACCGTGGTCCTCTGCCCTCTGGTTCTAACTTCTGTTGACTGGGTGAAGGTTTACTCAAAGCTTTCAGGAGCCTTCTAAGTGCATAAATCACTTTAGAGACAAAGAAGTCTCAACAGACAGGTGCTCAGTAGATACCCTTAGTAGGAGGACAGAAATGCCGAAAGTAGGATGGAGGCATTGGAACCCCCAGTGTCACTGCTGCCCGTGAAGAGTCAGTCTTTCTACCAAGGCTGGTGAGAGACGGGACCTTGTTGGTGAGAGATGTGGTGGGAGGACTGGCCCGGCCCCGACCAATGTCCTCCACGGCAGGCGCTTCAGCTCCGCCTCCGTGCCAACCAAGCTGCCTCTGGGACTTCGCCCTAGATTTGCCTCGTGGAGTATAACCATGAGGTTTGATTTAGCAAAAACTGTGGCAGTGTGGATGGAGCTGGAGGATGAGTAGCCACGTCCCCCCTCCTGTTCTCCTACCGTCTACCTTAATAACAAGTGGGGTCATGAGAGCCCTATGAAAACAGTGTATTTCTTGTGGAGATATTATGGAAGCTATTTAGATTTGTTAGGATACTTTTCAGCAGCTACAGTGGGTTTGTAGAAAACCCAACCCAATCAATAAAGGGAACTTATTGGCTCATGGCACTAAAAAAGCCAGAAGTAGTCTAACCTTCAGGTACAGCTTGATCCAGCAGCTCATATCTGCTCCGTTCTGTAGCTCTGTTCTCAGTCACATTCTCCCTGTGTGTTCTTTTTTTTTTTTTTTTTAAATTTTTTTTTTCAACGTTTATTTATTTTTGGGACAGAGAGAGACAGAGCATGAACAGGGGAGGGGCAGAGAGAGAGGGAGACACAGAATCGGAAACAGGTTCTAGGCTCTGAGCCATCAGCCCAGAGCCTGACGCGGGGCTCGAACTCACGGACCGCAAGATCGTGACCTGGCTGAAGTCGGACACTTAACCGACTGCGCCACCCAGGCGCCCCTCTCCCTGTGTGTTCTTAAGAGGGCTGAAGAAATTTCTGGGACTCTATATTTCTAGATTCAAATTCAGTAGTGAAGAGAAAGTTCTGTGGTACTTCAAAAGGGTTCTGGAATGGGTGTGTTGGCTCTAGTCGGCCTGCCTGGGGTCATCTGACCGTCTCCCAGTCAATAGCTACGGTTCCAAGGATGAGACATTGACTTAAGCCAATTGGTGCCTGCCTCTGGCGCCGGAGGTGAGGTCAGTTTCTCTTAGAGTACCAGGTTGGCAAACTTGGGGTTCCGTTAGGTAGGGAGAATGGATGCTGGGGAGTCCATGGTGTGGCCCTTCCGGTCATCATCGTGTCCTCCTTGTGAGGACACACACCTCTGCTCTTTCGGAGTAATGGGCACATTTATAACTATGGATACCATGGCTCTTATGTTTGTGTGTATATGTGTGGGGGTTGGGAGGGTGGCGTTCAAATGAAAAAGAAATGGGGGAGAAGAGAAAATTAAGGTCACAGAGGATAGAGCCAGGGAGAATTGGCACTTGGAAACTAACATCACAAGCTCGTACTTTGCCCCTGCCTCTGTAAGCCTTAGTTTCCTTATCTATAAAATAGGGAAATGAATCCCAGCATCATGACATTAAGGGAGAGGCGGTTTGTAAAAGTGTGTAAGTAGAGAGGGGTGGCCATCCAAGCATTCAACAATCCTTTATTAAGCACCTCTGTGTGCCAAGTGCCTTGCTGGGGATCTACTGATGGGCAAGCAAGATGGGGTCCCTAACCCAAAGGGCCCAGAGTTTTCGAGGTGTAAGAAGCTGTTGTTAGCATTTTTTAGGGGTGCCCATGTCAGGTGGGTAGGGACTTTCCCAAGGCCACACGGTGGGGGAGCTGGGACCTGGAGCCTTCGGCACTCTCCGGTGTGACCCTGGGCCTCTCCTGCCCCACAGTAGCTACTTCTGGTTAATGGGCCAGACTTCCTTCTGGTGAATTTAGGAGCCACATTTGATGTTGTCCTTCCTGGCTCCGGGAGCCGACGGGCCCTCCTCAAATTGCCATCGGTAATTGGGGCGGAGAATTAATCACCGCTTTGACGGTCCACTTTCCCCTTGGGCAAAGCTGCCTAGAGAGGAAGGCAGGGCGCCAACGCAGGGTAATGATTTTTGTCTTCTGGGACGAAGCCACTGGGAGGAGGTCAGACCAGCTCTGCTCTGTGTATAGGTGTGTGGAGGCACATTTGTGTGTGTGTTTTGTGTGTGTGTGTGTGTGTATCTCGGGGGGGGGGGGAGGGGTCTGTGAGTGTCGGAAGTATCACTGGACAGGGTTGGGGCCTCCCCAGAGGACACCTAGCTCCACTTGTCCCTAGATGGGTCCCCAGGGCCAAGTCACTTTCCCCCAGGTGGCCTCAGTTTCCTTAACCGTAAAACAGGAGCAATTCTCGCCTTGGTCCTTGTCTTTTTTAGGCGATGTTTGTGAACGACAAGACGATGAGGATGGGGCGGCTGGGTGGCTCGGTCGGTTGAGCCTCCGATTTCAGCCCAGGTCATGATCTCACGCTCCATGGGTTCGAGCCCAGTGTCGGGCTCTGTGCTGACAGCTCAGAGCCTGGAGCCTGCTTTGGATCCTGTGTCTCCTTCTCTCTGCCCCTCTCCCATTTGCATTCTCTCTCTCTCTCAAAAATAAACATTAAAACTTTTTTTTTTTCAAGAAAAACCATGAGGATCAAATTCGACAGGGGAAAGGGAAGGACGGCCCACAGAGACAGGACGGCCTCATGGTTAGGATGCAGACTGCTTCTGTTCAAGTCCCATCGCCCCCGTTTCCTAGCTGCATGCCCTTGACTTCACCTCTCTTGGCCTGTTTCCTCATCTGCAGGATGGGGATATTATTAGAAACCACCAAAGTTCATCAAATCTAAGACCATCAATTGCCCAACACCAATATTTTATGTCCCGTAAAGAAAGAAAGAAGGCGGCCGGCCAGGACACGGTGCTTCCTTACTCTGAGGTTATATCTTATTTTTACCGAAAGAGCTCTTTTTAGACAACATTCTTCACTATAAATCAGTCCTGTGGATGCTTTCCAAGGACAATATTAATGAAACAGGAGTGAATTGGTTAGGATATTCCTCAAACATCTTCACATTCAGAGTCCAACTTTTCTGAATCACTTTTCAACTCAGACTTGCCAGGGAGCGTGTTTTCTCACGATTTTGTCCTCTGTGCCAGCAAGAGTGTGTGGGGGAGGGGGTGGAAGCACGTGTGTGTGTGTGTGTGTGTGTGTGTGTGTGTGTGTTAATGTTTGTTTATTTTGGAGAGAGCGCAGGGGAGGGAGGGGTGGAGAGAGGGGGACAGAGGATCTGAAGCGGGCTCTGCTGTCACAGAGCCTGATGTGGGGCTTGAACCCACGAACCGTGAGATCATGACTGGAGCTGATGTGGGACATTCAACGGACTGAGCCACCAGGTGCCCCGGTTGGCAGCATCTTTTAGAAGAGAGCCTGTCCTTCAGTGTACTTCCTTTCAACCCCTTGACCCTCCTGCATTCCCGGAGGCCACTTGCCCCCAAACCGTACAAGAGGCAGAGAGATTCAGAAGACACGTGACAGATGGAGTCCCCCTGACGCCGTGAGAGGGGCTCAGAGGGCACGGCGACTATAGAAGTTAGGGGATCAAGAACAGACAGGGCATGAATTGGGAAGCAGTGATGAAGGGAGGGTTTCCAGGCAGCGTCCCGAGGTCTCTGACCTCAGATGAGGTGCAGGGCAGCGGAAACTTCTAAGGACGGTGTGCAGCGGCACTGTGGGGTCATGGCAAGGTGGACCTGGGTCAGGGCAGCTGAGACCCCCCCCCCCCAACAGCTGAAAAGCAGACAGGGATGCAGATCCCTCAGGATGGCCGTGAGCCCCGTGGCACGATGCCCACTTCGGATTCTACCCAAATGCCGGATGACCCCGGCCCTGGTCGCAGTATTACAACGCTACAGTTAAGTTATGAACTGGAACTTAAATGCTACTGAGGAAGGAGGAAGGAATGAGGAACGGGGAGGAAGAACCCTAAATTGACGGAATGCACTCTAATTTGCTCAAAGCCGGCAAGTCCTAATTGGCTGAAATTAATCTGAAATGACTCAAGTTACCCACTGGCTGGGTGAGGTTCCCACCGGCAGGGAACAAGGAGCTTGAGACGTAAACTACCTTCAGTTGCAGAAAAACAAAATGTTGCTTGCATATGTGAGTTTGTGTCCTGGGAAGGCCCTCGCTCCGCTCCGTGCGTATTTCAACGCACATGCCCGTGCGAACAGGTGAGTGCTCATGACTATATCGATATATGCAGGAAAAAGAATCGAAGGAGAGACATCCAAGGTTAATAGAGGTTTCCTCTTGATGGGGCCACCTGGGCACACAGGTTTCGTCGCTGTAACCGCGGCCAGAAAAGCAGTGGCTTCCAGGAACGGGCAGGACATACGCAGTCTGGGACCGATGGCGGAGCTGACGGACATTTCGGAGCCCAGGCCCCTTCTGACTTGTCGCTCCACCCTCCCCAATCCTTGGCTTCCACCTTATGATCTCATCTGGCTGCCCGGGTCCTTCCCTCACATCTGCCTTCTCTCCGGTGGGAAGGGAGAACGGGAAAGGGAGGGCAGATTTCTTTGTTTCTTCTCATTTTAAGGGCACGATCCAAAAGTTGGCACGCCTCACTTCCCGTCACATGACTGGGGCATCCCCTGGGACATCACATGGTCACGGCGGCTGCAGGGGATGCTGGGAAATGGAGTCTTTCCTCGGCAGCCATGTGTCTACTCTTAAAAGGAGCGAGTGGATCTGGGGGAGGGGCGTCCAGCCGTCGGCCTCCTGGATGGTTTCCAGTATTCCTCTGTTTCTTCCGTCGTTGGTGAAATCATTCTGCCCTGTACTGCCGATTCCATTTTTATGTGTTTTTTTTCCCTTCCTTGTCTGACGGGAGGCAGTGTGATGTAGAAGGAAGAATGAGGGTCTGATCTGGGTTTAAATACTGCATTTAAGTTTGCTACTTTCTGGCTGGGAAACTTAGGGCAAGTCATTGAAACCCTCTGTGGGGGATGCTGTTGTGTGCTGGCCAGATGCTCCCCTTCCCCACGAGACAAGACACATGTGCCCCAGCTTCCAGGACTCTTGGTGGCTGAGAGTCCTCGGGCGAGTCCCTCTCCCGGAATTGGCCTTAGCGGGAAGGAGCTACTTTGCCCAAGGCCGTGCCCCTTTCCTGGGGCAGCCCATGTGCAGCAACTCACCAGGGTGGGGGTACAGAGCCCCCCCCCACCCCCACCTCAGTGGAGGACATCTCTGAACATTCCAGCTGCAGAGTCTCCGGTGGGGTTGGCGGAGGTCTCTGTTGGGAATACACCGCAGCCCAACTTCTCCCTCCACCCAGCCTGGCTCCATTTCCCCCACCACCCTGCAGGGATCCATCCTGAGAGCAGCCCTCAGCTAACTCCTGCGTCCAAATCTCCTTCTCAGAGTCTGCTTCCCCGGGAGTGACTCTAAGCCTGTTCCCTGGATTTGTAAACTTGAAATAATATTGTTCTGAGGATTGAATGGGATTTTTAAAAAGTTTATTTAGTTTTGAGAGAGAGAGAACCAGCGGTGGGGGGGGGGGGGCAGAGAGAGAGAGAGAGAGAGAAAGAGGATCCAAAGCAGGCTCTGCACTGACAGCAGAGAGCCCAGCGTGGGGCTCAAACCCACGAACCGTGAGATCATGGCTTGAGCCAAAGTCAGATGCTTAACCGACTGAGCCACCCAGGCACCCCCTGAACGTGATGTTTTTTTTTTTTTTAATTTTTTTTTTCAACGTTTATTTTTGGGACAGAGAGAGACAGAGCATGAACGGGGGAGGGGCAGAGAGAGAGGGAGACACAGAATCGGAAGCAGGCTCCAGGCTCTGAGCCATCAGCCCAGAGCCCGACGCGGGGCTCGAACTCACAGACCGCGAGATCGTGACCTGGCTGAAGTCGGACGCTTAACCGACTGCGCCACCCAGGCGCCCCCTGAACGTGATGTTTTAAGTGAAACACCCGGCACGTAGTAGTTGCTCAGTAAGTTAACTTAGCGAACACTTAAATGGGTAGCACTGACTTTGCCGGGACTTCAAGGCCAGAGCCTGGAGGACGGGCTCAGTGACTCCAGGCAGGGCGCCTCTGCCCGTCAGCGCAGGGGCTCCTTCAAGGCTCCCTCCCGGGCCGCCAAGGATGAAAGTGCTTTGTAAACGGTTTTGCGCCGGGCACCGTGAGGGTGTGCTCATCTCGTGATTCTTATTACAATGATGACAGGGTCCGTTTGCGCCCCGCTCGCCATGTGCCGGGCCCGCGTTAAGCACTTGACCGACATTATGCCATTGACTTGGTACCCACCCCACAAGGCAGGCGGCTGTCACTGTCTATTTTGTAAATGAGGCAAGAGAGGTTCGGGGAGGTTAAGTAAATTGCCTCGGTCCCAGGGCTGGGAGGTGGCAACGTGGGTCGCAAACCCGGGGCAGTGTGAGTCTGGAGGTTGTCCCTCACCACGAGGCCTTCGTCAGGATGAGGCCCTGAAGCGACCGAACAGACCCCAAGAGAGAGGATAGGTTTGCCAGGGCCAGGCTGGCCAGTGTCCCGGAGCAGGGGTCCAGGGAGTCCCCAGGGCATGGGGGAGACACAGGGCCACCCTGGAGAGGCCCCTACTTTGACGGGCAGGCCCAGCTTCTCTCCGGGCAGAACTGCTAGTCTGAGAGGGGGGTCCTGGGGAAGCTCCTGGTGTGGAGACGGGAGACACAGCCCCTGCCTGAGAGGAGATGCCAGCATAACGTGGGGGGCTCAGGCCCAGCCCTTGCTGTCCGCAGTGGGGAACCCGGATGCCAGGGCCCCAGGAAAGAAGAAACGCGGTGGGAGGGGAGCCAAGGGAGGGCAAAAGCTGAGCAGGGAGCTGGCTGGAGGCCCAGGCCCAGGCCAGTTTCTCCTGCCCTCCCTCTCCCCCGTCTGTTCGAGCCTCTGTAACAAGCCCGTGAGTAACTGCCCAGCAGCCTGGGTGCCAGTCACGAGGGCATGATGGGGCCTCATGAAGAAGCCACACGACCCACTGAGGAATCTGCTGACTCGGGAGCTGCCCCTGTCGGGGCGTGGGCCGGCTGGCTCCGCCATCTCCTCGACGTGCTGTGTGGCCCTGGGCCGCTTCTTTCCTTTCCGGACCTCAGTTTCCCTCTCTGCCAGTGGGTTCGATATATATACACATATGTTTTTCAGATAAATACAGTGACTGGCTAGTGGAGTAAATGCGTGAAAGCATCCTCATCTGTACGGCGGGGATGGTCACGGGACTGTCTTTCTTTAGGTATTTGGGAGGAGAGATCAGAAATGTCTGTGAGGGGCTCAGCCCACGCCTGGCACAGGGGCAGTGCCCAGTGCGTGTTGACGCTGACTGTTATCATCTGGCTGCAATTTGGCAGGACTGAGTGATAGGAACTTGTGTTTGCCACCCTGCCGGTTTCTTTTAGGCCTTGATTCAGATTCCTGCCCTTGGCTTTTTAGGGTGAGTCTGAGCCGGTATCTGATGGAAGAGTTCAGAACTGCCGAGTCTCAGGCTCCACCTCCCGGGACTTGTGGGCCACCCAGACCTCAGTGTTCTTGTTGGCCAGTGCCCCCAGCAGTGACTGGGAGGGCAGCCAGCGACCCTTCGGGAACGCCCCATCTGAAAGAACAGAGGCAAGGCAGGACCTCGCGTAGGGGGTGCCTCCTGGGGTTACATCAGCCTTTGGATCAGTCTCTGAGTCTCTACCGTGGGGAGGGGGTGATCTTGGTGAGACGCAGGAGGCAGCTGCTTATCGGGAACTTGGAGTCAGGCACGCTTAGGGTCAGATCCTGATGCTGTGGCCGTGGAGAAATCCCCTCACCTCTCTGAGCCTCAGTTTCCTCAGGCTGCAAGCTGGCCCTGAGGACTAAGTGAGCTCAGAACACAGCCTCATATGGTCATGCCGCTGGGCACAGGACACAGCATTCAGAAAACGGCATCTACCTTGTATGCTTAATTATAGCATGTGGTCTTGGCTCTTAAGGATCTTATATTCCAGCTGAGAAGACAGGACTGGTAAGAAGCAAGCTGGGAGTCCATAATTTCGGCCATGATAAGCATCTTGGCATTTAGGATGAAGACTCGCCCTGGGTTAGAGTGATCTGGGAGGGCTTTCTGGAGGAGGGGGTCCCTGAGCAAAGCCCTAGGGAGAAACGGGCCGCGGAGAGGCGGTTGGGAGAGTGGAGGGCATTCGGGCAGGGGGACAGGTGCAGAGGTCATGGTGCTGGAGAGAAACAGCGTTGGGGTGGCAGGGCCCACAGTCCTCTGAGGGCAGGAGGAGGCTGCTGATTGGGCCTGTTTAAGGAAGGTCTGACGCTTCCACACCTCAAAGGGTTAAAGGTTAGTTTTAGCAGTTCAGGGAAGCGACCAGGGGCCCGCAGCCTCCCCGGTCTTTGCAATCAGTCCAAGCCCCCCAGCCTGCACACTCCCCTCCCCTCAGCCCCGGGGCCCTTTGTGACCTGGTCTCTTCCCATCTCTCCATCCCCAGCAGCCCTACCCAACCCCCTAGCTCTTCTGAACCCCACCCTGTCCCCAAACCACACCCTGCTTCTGAGGCCTTTGCTCCACTGTCCTTGGCCTAGAATGCCCTTTCCCCCACGTCCCCCTGGCGAACCCCTGCTAATCCCTTAAGACTTGGCTTCAAAGTCGCCTCCTCTGTGAAGCCTTCCTTGATCTGCCCGGGAGGAACCGACTCCTTTCTCTCTATGCCCCACAGGCACCCCCAGCCTTCCTTCACCAAAGCAAATGCATTTTGCTCTGCCAGTTACTGGCTGTGTGACCCTGAGCAAGTTATTAAACATCTCAGTGCCTCAGTTTCCTCCCCAGTAAAACAGGGGCGATAATAGTACCAGCCTCAGATGGGTGAACACTTGTAAAGCATGTAGAACAGTGCCTGGCATTTAGTAAGTAGTAAATGTTACCCATTATTAAAATAATTACTGTTACCTCATAGGGCTGTAACGAGGATTAGTGAGTTAATGCATGTCAAGTGTTCAGCACGGTGTTGGGCGCCCGGTGAGCCCTTGACAAACTGGACCTATCATCCCCATTGTCACCGCCATCCCCACCATCACCGGCATCAGTTGGCTCGGCTGCCTCCCCCACACAGGCACTGCTGTGACCTGGCCATCTTTGTTCCCGGTGACCAGCTCAGGACCAGTCACACAGTAGGTGTTCAGTAAACGTTTCAAGTGGTGATGAGGACAGGGCAGAGAGACTCAGAGCTGGGTGGAAAGGGCTCAGGGGTGTCATTTTGCCCTCCCCCGGATATTTTTTAAAAATTCTTCTTAATGTTTATTTATTTTTGAGAGAGAGAGAGAGAGAGAGCGAGAGCTGGGGAGGGGCAGAGAGAGAGGCAGACACAGAATCCGAAACAGGCTCCAGGCTCCGAGCTGGCAGCGCAGAGCCCGACGCAGGGCTCGAACCCATGAACCGTGAGATCATGACCTGAGCCGAAGTCGGACGCTTAACCGACTGAGCTATCCAGGTGCCCCTCTCCTTGGAATATTTTAAAGGCAGTGCCACTGGAGGGTTAGAAATTTCTGTCTAGCCGTGACCCTGCTCCGGGAGGGTTGTCCCATGAAGTTTTAGATCCAGGGGTACCCAATTCTGCAGCCTGCTAGCTGTGTGGCCTTGGGCAAGTCCCTCAACAGCACGAGGCCTCAGTTTCCTGCTCTGTTTAAAGGGGGAGGTGATAATCACGGCCCGCATTCATTGAGTGACAGTCCCCTGCCAAGTGCTTTGCACTTGGCCAACTGAATCCTCAGTCACTCCGCGAGACAGGTACCGTTGCCACAGAGGCACAGGAGCGCCTGGGTGACTGTCAGCTAAGCGTCTGCCTTTGGCTCAGGTCGTGATCTCAGGGTTCACGGGTTCGAGCCCCGAATCTCACTCACTGCTGTCAGCGCAGAGCCCGCTTCGGATCCTATGTCTCCCTCCCTCTGCCCCTCCCCCACTCACACTCTCTCTGTCCCTCTCTCAAAAAATAAATAAATAAACATTACAAAGAATTATTTTAAAAAAAAGAAACAGGCACAGAAGGGTTCCGCGCGGTAATGCTGGTGAAGGGTGTGACCCTGGGGAGCACTCAGCACTTAGGGTTGCCAGGGAGGAGCGCCTGGCGGGCTCAGTCAGTGGAACATGCGACTCTTGATCTCAGGGTTTTGAGTTCAAACCCCACGCTGGTCTTAGAGCTTACTTAAAAAAAAAAAAATTAAAAAGTTAAGTCTGCATTAGCAACAAAAACAGCCAGTGAAATCAAAGAGGGGGCATTTATTTCCTTTGCAGAGGGAAGCAACACAGGCCCTAGAACCCTCTGGATGCTGAGTAGGACTGAGTCAGGCCCATCCTCAGAGTTCTGTACCTTGATGATGCCCTTCTGTGTGAGGCAATGTCTGTGCATTTGCAGGTCCTTCTCTGGAGCCTGGTCAGGCCACCTGCCTCTCCGGCCTGCCTCGCTGTCCCCCCGCCGCCCCGGGCAGCGGCGTGAGTCACACAGTGCCCCCTCCCTGGCTGTGAGCCCGGCCGGCTGCCTACGGAGCCTCACATTTTGATGTCAGTTAATTACAGCCATTACTGTCATGATGAAAAAGGTTCGTGATTGTGCCGGCCCAGGAAGCCCCGAAACGCCCCGAGGGGAGCGCCTCTCTGTGGATGCTTGGGACGGGGGGTTCTTCCTTGCCGGCCAGTTCTGTCTTCCTCCGTTGGACTAGGAACCCTTTGAGGACAAAGACGGTGTCTCCCTCCTCAGGCTGCAACTCTGGACAAAAACTCCAAAAGAATGTTTTAAAATGCATGGCCGAGCTGGCAAGAAAGGAAAAGAAGCACTCAAAAGCAAAAAATAAGCAAAAAAAGATGAAAACTAAAGAATGTCTATGCCCGTCAAGAGGTTTGTGTACTATAGAACCCGGGCGATCTCACTCCCAGCTCTTTACCCCAGTGAAATGGAAAACCTGCATTCCCACCATAACCTGCACGCGAATGTATATAACAGCTTTGTTCGTAATCACTAAACACTGCAAACAACCCACATGTCCTTCAACAAGCGAACGGATCGACAAAATGTGGTACGTCCATACAGTGACATGAACTACCCTGCACGGGCAGCTCCCTGAAAAGATGCCTGTAAACTAGCGTTTGTGGGTTTTGCAATTGAAACCAAATTTACAGAGAGTAAAATTTGCCCCTTTTAGTGTAAAGTTCCTTGAATTTTGACAAATGCTTATACGGCCGACCCTTGAACGACCTGGGGGTCAGGGATGCCGACAATCCCTCCTTCACCATGCCATCGAAAATCCTCACATAACTTCTGACTCCCCAAACTCAACAGCCCGCTGTTGACCGAAAGCTTTACTGATAATGTAACAGTCAATGAATGCACGTTTTGTATGTTATATGTATTGTATACCGCGTCCTTACGGTCAAGTAAGCTAGAGGAAAGAAAATGTTAAGAAAATCGTAGGGAAAAGAAAATACGTCTGCAGTACTGTCCTGTATTTATCGAAAAGAAATCCAAGTATAAGCATTGGGGCACCTGGGTGGCTCAGTCCGCTGAGCATCCGGCTTTGGCTCAGGTCATGAGCTCGTGGTCCGTGGGTTCGCGCCCCTCACTGGGCTCTGTGCTGACAGCTCAGAACCTGCAGCCTGGTTTGGATTCTGTGTGTTTCCCTCTCTCTCTGTCCCTCCCCATCTCGTGCTCTCTCTCTCTCTCGCTCTTTCAAAAATAAACATTAAAAACATTTTTTAAAAAATAAATCTAAGTACAAGTGGACCCGTGCAGTTCAAACTGTGTCATTCAAAGTCAACCGTAGTTCTATACCCAGCACTACGGTCAAGATCCAGAAGTTTTCTCTCTTCTCAACTCTCCCTGTGTCCCTCTCTAGTCAACCTATTTTCTCATCTCCAGCCCTTGCCAAACACTGATCTGTTTCTGCCCACTGATCTGTTTTTTGCCTTTTGCAGGATGTCATATAAATGGAACCATATAGTAGGTCACCTTTTGTGGCTGGCTCCTTTTTAGCATAAAGCGTTCAAGGTTGACCATGTTGCTGTGTGGGGCGCTAGTTTATGTCATGGTGTGGACGCACCACATTTTGTCGATCCATTCGCTTGTTGAAGGACATCTGGGTTGTTTGCTGTTTTTAGTGCTTACGGATAAAGCTGTTACATCCACTCACGTACAGGTTATGGTGGGAATGTAGGTTTTCCACTTTATCGGGGTAAAGAACCCAGAGCGAGATCGCCGGGTTGTATGATCCACACGTGCTAGACTTTATAAGTAACTGCAAACTGTTTTCCAAATTGGCTGTGCCAATGACAGGGACCTTTGCTTTTAACACATATGCATGAGGGGTGCCTGGGTGGCTCAGTCGGTTGAGCGTCCGACTTCAGCCCAGGTCATGATCTCATGGTCCATGAGTTCGAGCCCCGCATTGGGCTCTGTGCTGACGGCTCAGAGCCTGGAGCCCGCTTCGGATTCTATGTCTCCTTCTCTTTCTGCACCTCCCCTGCTCACACTCTGTCTCTCTCTCTCTCAAAAATAAATAAACATTAAAAAAAAATTAACACATACACATGAGACAGGAGACATAGCCCTAGACCTGACCATGTAGAAAGGGGGATCTGAGGTCCCCCGTAAAGTCAGAACTTCTGCAGGCAATATCTTCAGTGAAGGGGTAAACTTGAAAAGTATCTGTCTTCCAAAGATGGCAGGAAAAGTGTTGGCCTTGGCTTTGACTCAGGACGGAGTGGGGGAGGAACCCTTCCCAGAGCCAGCCTTCAGGGGAGACCAGAGCCCAAATTCCTACTTCTCGCTTGGTCCAGAAACCTCAAGCTGAGAATTAAAATAGTTCCTGGTGAATTCTACTCCGGGTATCCAGCAAGAGCAAACTAACATCCTTTCTGGAGGAAAACCTATCAATCAAAACCTCATAAAAGTCCCACAGATAGAGTCCTAATGATCAAGAGCTCACAATGACATATTTTTAAAAACGCACAAACCCCCAAGATTCCACGAGCAAGTTTCTCATAGACACGAAAAGCGGCAGAATCAGATCTGTAAATACGTCAGGCATGGGAATGAGAGCATTCCTGTGAGGAAATAAAGGGGCCGAATGATTTAAACAAATAGAAGAAAGTACAGACAGTATGAACATAGAACAAGAGACTATTAAGAGCGACCAGGCATGGTTTCTTATAATATTGTAGGTATTTGCCAAAGAGAGATGAAAACATACGTCCTGGAAAAAGATTTGTGTGTGAATGCTCATGACAGCTTCTTTTTTTTTTTTAAATGTTTATTTTATTTTTGAGACAGGGAGAGACAGAGCATGAACGGGGGAGGGGCAGAGAGAGAGGGAGACAGAGAATCGGAAACAGGCTCCAGGCTCTGAGCCATCAGCCCAGAGCCCGACGCGGGGCTCGAACTCACGGACCGCGAGATCGTGACCTGAGCTGAAGTCGGCGCTTAACCGACTGAGCCACCCAGGCGCCCCGCTCATGACAGCTTCTAATAGCCCCAAACTGGAAACAGCCCAAACGTCCATCCAGAGGCAGGTGGATGAATCAGAACGCTACCTGGAAATAAAAAGGAAGGAGCGACAGACACCTTCAACTACCTGAGTTCATCCCCAAAACACTACGTGGGGAGGGAGAAGCTAGATGCAGTGACAAACTGTACGATTTCATTTTAGGAGCTTTTATTTATTTTTATTTTAAAGAGAGGGAGAGAGCATGAGTGGGGGGTGGGGGAGAGAATGAGAGAGAGAGAGAGAGAGAGAGAGGATCTTAAGCAGGTTCCAAACCCAGCACGGAGCCCGACTCGGGGCTCGATCTCACCACCCTGGGATCATGACCTGAGCCAAAATCAAGAGTTGGACGCTCAACCGACTGAGCCACCCAGGGGCCCATTAGGAACTTGGCGAAGAGGCAAAAGCTAATCTATGGTGGCAGAATGCATATCGGCGGCCGCTTTTTTTTTTTTGGATCATGGAAACGTTCTACACCCTGATTGATTGTTGTCAAAACTCATCAGACCGTGCACTCCAGATTGACGCTTTTACTGTATGCAAATTATACAGCATAACTACACCTTGGTAAATTATACTTCAGTAAAGTTAATTTAATAAAAGCAATAAACAGGCAGTTTGAAAAAGACCTAAGCTGAGCTTCTGGAGATGAGATATATAAAATCAAAATAGAAAATACAACAGAGAGGTTGCGTGGTAGATTCAACACTGAAAAGAGACTCGATCAACCAAGCGATTGCTACGCAAACACCCAGATCACGGCACAGAAGGGCAACGAGATGGCGGTTACAAAGAGGAGGTGAGGAGACGCGAAGGAAGACGTGAAAACATCTAAAACAAACGGACGCGGCATTCTAGAAAGGGAGGAACGTTTTTCAAAGGGATAAAGGCTGGGAATTTTCCAGAACTAAGGAGAGACGAATCCTCAAACTCAGAAACCCAAGCAGGAAAAAGAAAAAGAAAGGCACATCTTGGGGCACCTGGGTGGCTCAGTCGGTTAAGGGTATGACTCTTGATTGTGGCTCAGGTCACCATCTCTGTTGATGGGATTGAGCCCCGCGTCAGGCTCCGTGCTCTGCAGGCTTGGGATGCTCTCTCTCTCTCTCTCTCTCTGCCCCTCCCCTGCTTGTGTTCTCTCTCTCTCAAAATAAATAAACACAAAAAAGAAAAAAGAAATACCCATCTCGACGATTACATTGAAATTTTGGAATTGGAAGGATAAAGAGTAGACCCGAAGGTAGGCTGATAGCTAAGAGCTGACCTTTGATCGGAGACCTCGGAAGCCAGAGGCCGCGGGAGCCAGAAAGCGCAGGGGAAAAACAGCTCTCTCCGCCAGACCCGGATGCTTCACAAAGCTATTTCTGTGGCGTGAGAGGGAGTTTAAGGCTGTTTCAGATCAAGAAAAGCTGCGAGTGTAGTTCCCAACGAGACACGGTTAGAGGGGATGGTAAAGGATGTGCTTCAGGAAGCCAGAGCACGATCTGAGAAGGGAAGTCTGAGCCGCAGATGGAACTGTGAGTAATAAACACTCCAGACATGTGGCTAAATCTAATTAAACACCGAATCTATAATTAGTGGTAGTAATGTCTTTTTTGTTCTGGGGGCTTGAAAAAATACGGTGAAAACACCAGACAACGGTAGCACGTCGAGTCCGGCGGGGGGGTGGTGACGGGGTTTAACGTTGTCTAAGGTGGCTTTGCTGTTTTGCAGGAACGTGACTTACGCACATGCGTGTAGGACAGAGGTCTGCAAACTGGGGCCCTTGGGCCAAATTAGGCTCCGTGCCTGTTTTTATACATAAAGTTTTATTGGAACACAGCCACGCCCCTTCCTTGAGGTCTCGTTTAGGGTCGTTTTCACGATACCCCCCGAAGCAGAGTCGAGCGGTTGCTTCGCAGACAGTATGGCCCGTGAAGCGTGAAATTTTTACTACCGGGCACTTCGTAGGACACGTTTGCCGACCTCTGCTTCCGGACAACTACTGAAAGGAGACAGACAGAGGACATAACGTCTAAGTGGAGGGGGAAAACGGAATGAGGAGCAAACTCAGTTTAAAGGGAAAAAAGGTGGGGTGCCTGGGTGACTCAGTGGGTCAAGCATCTGACTCTTGATTTCGGCTCAGGTCATGATCTCATGGTTCGTGAGTTCGAGCCCCATGGTAGGCTCTGCGCCCACAGTGCAGAGCCTGCTTGGAATCCTCTGCCTCCCTCTCTCTCTCTGCCCCTCCTGCACTCTCTCTGTCTCTTGCTCTCTCTCAAAATAAATAAATAAACGTTAAAAAGTGGCCCACTGTCCCAGCTCCGGTCAGGGTGACCAACAACGTCCCTGTGGCTGAGCCCGGTCATCCAGAGCTTCTCGACCGGGGTGCCGTGCAGGGAAGGGTCCTGGATGCCCAGATGTGGGTTCATTCAGCTCGTGGGGCATCGGGCAGGGCCCAGGGTGGCCGGAGATGCTGAGTCTGTCACATTCTGTATGTCCCTGAGCAGCCTTGTCTGTTCCGGGTGGCCAGACCCACATTGGTGTTTTCTCGGTGAGCCATGATATGGAAAAAGTTGGGAGGTCTGGCTGGGGTCAATCTTTAGTCCTTTTCTTTCTTTCTTTCTTTCTTTCTTTCTTTCTTTCTTCTCTTTCATTCTCTTTCTTTTTTCTTTCTCTCTTTCTTTCTCTTTCTTTCTTTCTTTCTTTCTCTCTTTTTCTTTCATTTTCTTTCTTTCTTTCTTTTCTTTCTTTCTCTTTCTTTATTTTCTTTCTTTTTCTTTCTTTCTTTCTTTCTCTTCCTTTCTCTTTCATTCTCTTTCTTCCTTTCTCTTTCTCTCTCTCTCTTTTTTCTTTCTTTCTCTTTCTTTCTTACTTTTTCTTTCTTCCTCTTTCTTTCTCTTTCTTTCATTTTCTTTCTTTCTTTCTTTCTTTCTTTCTTTCTTTCTAAATGTTTATTTATTTTTGAGATAAAGAGCACGACGGGGGAAGGGGCAGAGAGTGGCGGGGACAGAGGATCTGAGGATCCAAAGCAGGCTCCGTGCTGACGGCTGCAAGCCCGATGCGGGGCTCGAACTCAGGAACCGTGACATCATGACTTGAGCCAAAGTTGGACGCTCAACCGACTGAGCAACCCAGGCGCCCCTTTAGTCCTTTTCTTAGACTCATGTGCCGCGTTTCACACAACCGATCGTGCTCCTTCCTGAGACACCCTCTCTCCCGGACACACCCACTCCTACCTCCCTGGCTGCTCCTTTTCAGGCTCTTTTGTTCTCCCCAAACTCTGGTTGTCGGAGGACTGCAGGGCATCGGCCTGGAGCCTCCTCTCTCCTGTCTGCACTCCCAGGAGCGCTCAGCCAGGGCCCTGGCTTTGAACTAGCCCAACAACTCCCCACACTCCCACCTCCAGCCCAGCCAGGCCTCTGAGCCCCAGCAGGACTATCCGTGCCCCACGCATCACCTCTTGGAGGCTTAAGTGGCACCTCACTGTCAACACCTACAAAACTGGCCTCCGGATTTCCAGCCCCGCAAGCCTGCCCCTCCCCCAGAACCCCCCTTTCAGTCAGTGGCAGCCCCAGGCTTCTGGTGGCTCACACCTAAACGTGGAGTCACCGTTGACCCCTCTCTTTCTCCCACAGCCCACACGTGATCCATCGGTGAACCTGTCGGATCTGCCTCCAAAAAACAGTTTCAATCTGACCACTTTTTACCTGCCCCACCGCTGGGTTCTCATCGGGATTATTACTGCCGTCTCTGACCGGTCTGTCTGCCTCACCCTTGCTTGCCATGATCTGTGGTCGGCAAGGCGGTCAGAGGGATTGTGGTAGAAACTGGGCCAAATCATGTCTCCTCCAACTAAACCCTTCCCGTGGTTCCTAATCTCATGCGGATGCGTGAGACCCTTCCTTCCGCCTTCAAGGTCAACACGATTCTACCTTCCACTTTCTGACCTCATCTCCTAGCACCCTGTCCCTCTTCCTCCACCCCTGGCCACACTGGCCTCCCAGGAGGTCCTTGGATGTGCTAACCAAGCTCCTGGCTTTGCACATTCTGTTCCCCTTCCCAGCACTCAGATCCCCTAGACATCCTCACTGCTTGTTCCCTTGCTTCCTTCAGGTCCCTACTCAAATGTCACTCGGCCAGAGAGGCTTCCTGACCCCTGTACAAAACAGCAGCCTGGCCCTGCTCTATGGTGTTGAGCACCACGCCTTACTGCTGTTGGCGTTAACCTTGATCACCTGGCTGAGTGTGTGTTCGTCAGTTTCCTCTACCTGCTGTGGGTTGAATTGTGTACCACCCCACTCCCTAATCCATATGCTGTAGTCCTAACCCCCTGATCTGGAGCTAGGGTCTTCACAGAGAGAAGCAAGTCAAAATGAGGTTGTTAGCTGGGCCCCAATCCAATATGACTGGAACCAACCAGAAAGAACCAGAAGGAACCAACCCTCTGGATGTGCCAATCTCAAAATTCCAGCCTGCAGAATTTGAGACAGTCAGTTTGTGGTACTTTGTTACGGCGGCCCCGGAAAGTATATACCCCATTGTGAAGTCACTCTTTCTTCCCCCTTTCCATGCTCTGCGCATTGGAAGAAAGTCATTATGTGCCGCCCATAACTAGGCTGTACCTCCTTGAGGGCAGAGTATCTACATAAGCTGCTTGGAATTCTCATCCCTGGACAATATATGTGTTAGTCATGTGTTTGTTGTCTCCTAGGGCTTGGATTCTGGCTCCCTGGTTCACTGCCATATCTCAGCCCCTAGAACAGTGCCTGGCTCATAGCAGGGACTTGAATATTCGAATGTACAAAACCGATGAGTCAACAGTGACCATACTTGGAAGTAGACTATACTATCTACTTTTTTTGGGGGGGGGGGCACAAGTGAACGAGAGGCAGAGAGAGACAGAATCCCACGAGGGGGAGAGAGAGAGAAAAGTGGGGCTCACCCAAAGCGGGGCTCGAGCTCGCCCGATGTGGGACTCAAACTCACGAACCATGAGATCATGACCTGAGCCGAAGTCAGATGTTTAAGTGACTGAGCCACCCAGGCGCCCAATATATTATCCATTTTAAAGGCATATATAGTCCGAGTGGATGAAAAAGCACAACTTTGTACTAACAGAAACCCCCTAGTATTAAATCACAGAAAGTTCGAAGAGTAGAAGAAGAGAAAAGAGACAGATGAAAAGAAATGTCAACCTAGAGGAAACTGGTGTGGCTTTAATAGTTGTGGATAAACCATTATGAGGCAACAACACTGTGATTGTTTATAATAACAGAATAATTATACATAAATAAATAGAGAATGAAGGGGCTTGCCACATCATGTTAAAAGGTTCAGCACACTGGAAAGCTGGAACAGTTCTGACATGAGTTCAAAATATATAAAGCTGGGTTTCCTGGCTTTTCTTGTTGCCTTTCTTCTTTTTTTAAATGTTTTCAAAAATTTATTTTTGAGAGAGAGAGACAGTGTGTGCGGGGAGGGGCAGAGAGAGAGGGAGACACAGAATATGAACCAGGCTCCAGGCTCCGAGCTGTCAGCACAGAGCCCAACGCGGGGCTCGAACTCATGAACCATGAGATGGTGACCTGAGCCGAAGTCGGATGCTCAGCCAACTGAGCCACCCAGGTGCCCCATCTTTTTGCCTTTCTTTTGAATATCCCAGACTGGATACCAGAGAAGGTAGTAACCCAGAAATATCAACAGGCACAGACAAAAAAAAAAAGTCCCACAAAAGTCTATCTTCTTGAGCCAAAGCACCGGAAAGGAGGGAGCTGGGGAACACAGGACCCTCTTAGATAATAAACCACTCTCCTCCAGCTGAACACCGCAGACAGAACTGTCTTCAGGATCATCCCAGCAGCAAAATGGAAAAGAGTTGAGATCATACCACGCGTATTCCCTGACCAGAATGGAATTAAAATAAAAATGAATCCCAGAACGGTAACAGGAAAACCCCCAAACTCCTGGAGCCTAAAAAATGCACCTGTCAGTGATCCGTGGGTCAAAGAGGAAGTCTCAAGAGAAGTAAAGAGTACACGGAGCTGAATGAAAATTGGAATACGTCATATCAAAATGTATGGGACACAGTGAACACAGTGCCGAGAGCGAGATCTACACTCAATGCTCATTTAGAAAGGAGATGTAGAAGTCTCAAATCAATATTCCAAGCTCCCACTGTGAGAAGTTAGGAAAAGAAGGGCCCCAAAGCGCCCCAAAATATCACACATATAAAAACATAAAAGTCGGGGCGCCTGGGTGGCGCCGTCGGTTGAGCGTCCGACTTCAGCCAGGTCACGATCTCGCGGTCCGTGAGTTCGAGCCCCGCATCAGGCTCTGGGCTGACGGCTCGGAGCCTGGAGCCTGTTTCCGATTCTGTGTCTCCCTCTCTCTCTGCCCCTCCCCCGTTCATGCTCTGTCTCTCTCTGTCCCAAAAATAAATAAACGTTGAAAAAAAATTTAAAAAAAAAAACACAAAAGTCACAAAAATATATGAAGGCAAAATGGAGGGAACTCTGAGAACTGGACAGATCTATGAATTGGGGAGGGGTTTTAACATATCTCACTAATTGATGAGGCGGATGAGGAATCAGTAGCCAATAGAAAGTTTGACAAGCGCAGGGGGCCCCTGGGTGGCTCAGTCGGTTGAGCGTCCGACTTCGGCTCAGGTCATGATCTCTTGGTTCATGAGTTTGAGCCCCGTGTTGGGCTCTGTGCTGACAGCTCAGAGCCTGGAAACTGCTTCGGATTTGTGTCTCCCTCTCTCTCTGCCTCTCTCTTTCTCTCAAAAATAAATTAAAAAAAAGAAAGTTTGATAAACACAAATAAGTCTCCATCCGCTCAACAGATCTGAGGCTCTGAACCTTAATCACGGACAAACGCATATTCTTCTCAAGCCCAGGAATGTAAGTGAAAACTGGCCATGTGAACACTGCCCATAAGGCAAGTCTCAACAGAATCGGGATAAATCGTATCATCCAGACCGCATCTGACTCTACTGCAATTAACTTAGAGCTCAGGAAGGAGAGTGAGAAAAACCCGTTCGTTGGGAAATTTTCAAACACGGCCCTTTCAATAACTTGTCGGTCAAAGGAAACTAGGAACCAAACAATAGTTGGAAGACAACATCTGGAAACCAGTGGGCTCCGCTACAACGGGTCTTTGCTTCTGGGAGCTTCTCGGTCCCACTTGCAAACACGCAAGCAACTCAGGCCTCCAGGGAGGTGCCTCTGCTTCCTCTCTGACGGAAGCCCCCAGGGCGGGAGCCCGTTCCTGGGGTGATCGCAGAACTGTCAAATCACCCTATGACTGCCCAGCTGACTTCCAAAGTGGCTATACCATTTTACATCCCCACCAGCTGTCTAAAGGCTCCGGTGTCTCCCCATCTTTGCCAACACTTGTCATTATCTGTTTTTTTTTAAATATATATTTTTAATGTTTATTTAGTTTTGAGAGACAGAGACAGAGCACGAGCAGGGGAGGGGCAGAGAGAGAGGGAGACACAGCATCCAAAGCGGGCTCCAGGCTCCGAGCTGTCAGCACAGAGCCCGACGCGGGGCTCGAACCCACGAACCGCGAGATCGTGACCTGAGCCGAAGTCGGACGCTCAGCCCACGGGGCCACCCAGGCGCCGCATCCGTGTTTTTGATAGTAGCCATTCTGGTGGGTGTGAGGTGCTCTCTCACCCTACTGACTCGTGATGCTGAGCGTCTTTTCATGTGTCTGTTGGCCACCTGGATGTCTCCTTTGGAAAAATGTCATTTAAATCCTTCGTCCATTGTGTAGGGGCGCCTGGGTGGCTCAGTCGGTTGAGCGTCCGACTCTCGATTTCGGCTCAGGTCATGATCTCACGGTTTGTGGGATCGAGCCCCATGTTGGGCTCCATGCTGACAACGCGGAGCTTGCTTGGGATTCTCTCTCTCTGCCTCTCCCCTGTTCGCGCCCGCTGTCTCTCCTTCTCAAAATAAACACATACACTTAAAGACAAAAATCCTGTGTCCGTTTTGTAATCGGGTTGTCTTTTCACCGTTGAGCTGTAAGAATTCTTGATATGTTCCGAATGTTAGGCCCTTGTTAGATGGCAGTTTGGAAATATTTTCCCCCACTCTCTCGATTGCCTTTCGCTTTCTGGATATCGTCCTTTGAAGCACAAACGGTTTAAATTTTGACGAAGCCCAATTCATCTTTCTTTCGTGGCGAAAATTAAATTTACATGAAAGGAAAAACGTCTGCCGACAAACGTGAAGGCTTAGACGTAATGGACACATCTCGAGAAAAATACAGCTTCTCCATACAACTGTGGCGTGCTGGTGAATGCTTTACACGATTGGCTTTCCAGACCAACAAAACACACCCTCACCCAAGCCAAACCCCCTGCTGGTCGCACTTAACCAATTTCCACGGTATAACTGTTCCCCCAGGGCCGGTTTCAAGCTCCCCGTGAGACATCGCGGAGGACAGAGGTCGAAGAGAGGTGCCCCGACGACTCTGCGACTCTGCGGAGCCGGCCTCCAGCACCCCGATGAGCTGTGACACAAGGCATAAACACCCGCCGTGTCTTCCTGCACGTGACTTCCCACCAAGCCACCCTCCACCCTCATAGAGTTGCTCATGCCGCAGCTCGTGAGGGATGACAGAGTCCTACCAGAGAGGGACAGTCTGGGAACTCACCCCTCCTGCTGGCCTGGTCCCTTCCTAAGCACCCTTGCTCAGCAGTGGTCCTGCCTGAACCTTTGAGCCTCATCAGGCATGTGTGGACTCATGCATCAGCAGACTGTCAGCGAACAGCATCTGGAAACTGAGGCTCAGAGGAGGCCAGCAAAATGCCCAAGGTCACACAGCAGGACCAACTGGGACCTGAGCCTCTGAACTCCTATCCCAGGCTTGGAGCTGTATGAACTTGAGTGTGGCCACGAGCCCTCTTCAGCGGGGCCCCTCGTGCTGCCTGGGGATCCCCATGGGGTCAAACATACCCCAAGGTCAGCTGTGGCTAGGCCTGCCCCATTGTTCCCTGCAGGGAGTTTAGGTTTGCTCAGGAAGCTCCAGGCCAAGGCTGCAGCATGCGGCGGGAGGCGGCAAGGTCAGCTGTGGGCCACGGCTAGAACCCTGCCTCCACGGGACCTCTATCCTGTGAGGTAGACAGCTCAGAGGAGGCGGGCAGCCCCTGGGACCCTTCCCGAGGCTGCGGGTACAACGGAGAACTAGAGCGTGGGCTTCAGAGGCAGACAGCCGGGCTGGCATTCCAGCTCCCCACACAGGTGCTGCATGACCTTGGGTGAAGTGTCTCAACATCTGTGAACCTCCAGTTCCTCTCGTAAACGGGCCCAGCCTGACAACGGTTGTGATGAGCTCATGTTCCAGGGCTCTCTCGGGGCTGGTGCACCGGAGCCGCTCCATAAATAGTATGTTCCTCTGCTTCCTTCCCCTGGCTTTCTCTTCTCCTCCCTAGGGGATCCTGGTGGCTGATGGTGGGGGGCTGGAGGGAGGGACGACGTGATCCTACGCCCCACCCCCACCAGGCAAATCCCTACCACGGCCAGAACCTGGGTCAGCCTCCTCAGGGGATGCTCTGGGGGAGTACAGAGCCAGGGATGGGGAAGGGGGTTCAGCCCCAAGCCAGTCCCCAAATATCCCCAATGCAGAAGATTTTTCTGCCACCTGGGCTGTTCCCACAAGGACAGGTTGAGGTGCAGACCTGTTCTACCTGGCCCCAGGCTGGGAGAGCGCCCGACAAGGGTTAGGGGGCCGAGCCGTGCTGCTGAGGCGCTCTGTGACCTTGGGCAAGTCCTTGTCCTTCCTCTGGTCCTCACTGTTCCCTTCTCTAAAAGGCAGGAGTGGGGCTAACTCAGCCCTGGGGACCCTCTGGCTCTGACCATTGGCGATTTCCAGCCCCTGCCCAGCCTTGGCTCACATAGAAGCCGTGCCCCAGGCTCCCTGGGCCAGACCAATAAACCAGGCTCATAAATGCCTGGCGGGACGGCAGGCCTCTCGTGAATAAAAAATGTTTCCCAAATAGGATTGAGAAAAACCAGCTCTGGGCGCCCCTGAGTCAGCCGTCACAGGGGCACTGGTTACGGGGCGTTTAGCTGCCGGGGCCTTCTGGGCCAAGGGTATGGGAACATCAGCTCCCTTAGGCGCCCATCCCTCTTTCTTGCCTCCTTCCTCCCCTCCTTCCCTCTGGAGATAAACTTGGGCTCTAATCCTGTCTTCCTGTGTGACCTTGGCCCTGCTGCTTCTCCTTCTGGGCCACAGTTTCTTCATCTGTCAAACAGGGAGGCCAGTCCCTGGCTGGCCTTGCTTCCGCGTGGTGATAACACATCAAGCACGTCAAGGAAGCACGTCAAGGAAGACGGTATATATGTGAAAGCTTTTTGCCACAAGTTGAGTAAGTGTGGGGTTTAAGAATGACGTTCGTGGTAGAACGGGTCCCTTTCACAGCCAGGAAGGCTTTCCTTAGGGCTCCTCCATCGAACTAGAGATTCCTCTGGGACAGAACTGTGCCTCCCCCTTTAGATGGGAAGGCTTGATAAAGAGAGAGGAGCTTTGCTTAACTCTTATGTCTTACAAGGTAGGAGCTGTGTTTCCCCCATCAGACTAGCTGATCCCTACGGTCAGAGGCTGTGCCTCCCCATCCGATCGGAAGCTTCCCAAGGGTAGGGGCTGTGTCTCCCCCATCGGAGAGGACACTCCTGTCGGACAGGCAGTTTGGCTCTACACTCGGTCTGGGGACCCCACAGAGTGCGGGCTGTGCCTACCCCTTCAGACCGGGGGCTCCTTCACAGCCAGCACGCAGGAGGACTGTGCTGTGGGCGGCTGCTGTGGGCGTGGCTGGCCCTTGGGGACCAGCGCTGGTCGCTGGTCGTCAGGGAGAAAGAGGCCGCGCGGGGACTCGGGGGAAATAGGAAGCACAGGGAGCAGGAAGAGCACGCTAAAGCTGAGCGGTGGCTCAGAACGAACGAG
The DNA here is from genome assembly GCF_022837055.1 of Prionailurus viverrinus. NCBI lineage: Eukaryota > Metazoa > Chordata > Mammalia > Carnivora > Felidae > Prionailurus > Prionailurus viverrinus. Next base: position 202,330,943 of record NC_062568.1, on the reverse strand, counting down.
GTGCCCGCCCTGCCAGGCCACGTGGTCACCAGGCACTCCCAGGCCAGGAGGCCGGGGTCAGGCTGGGTCCTTCAGGCCCGCGTTGGGGCCGGTTGGCTCTCAGACTCGGCCAAGCCCTGACCGGCCTCACTGTGGCTTCCCTGGGGGCGTCGCTGGGGCTGGGGGCCCTGGGATGCTGTTGGGGAGCTGGTGGGGGAGGGGTAGCAGGAGGCGCGGGCCTCACCAGCTCTCAGGGTCAGTGCCGGGAGCGCTCCGAGGATCAGCTACCCCTTCCTCTCCCGGTACAGACGTAAGGACCGAGGTCACGGAGACGGTGCCCGAAGCCACCTGCCAGTCTGCACGCGGCGTGTTGCCCCCGGATCCCTGGGCTCCTGACGCCTGGCCCGGTGCCTCTTCCAGCCTGCCTGCCTGCTTCATGCAGTTGCACTCTTGGGGAGCCTCCCCGCCCATCTGGGGGCGAACAGAACCCTCCCCACACACCCCATGTTAGCACTGAGCTGGGTGACTGGGGGGGGGAGGGGGGCCATCTGGGGAGACTTCCTGCTCCCCTTACCTTTGCTCCGGGGGTCTCCCATCCTCCTCCCTTTTCACCCTTTATTCTCTGGCTCTGTAACCGGGCCCCTCTTTCCATGAGACTTTGCAAAATAGACCCCTGAGTAAAGGCACCCGTGGAAGCAGGCCCCCGAGGGGCCCAGGGGTCCCAGCCGGGGAAGCCAGCTGTGAGCACGGACTCTCCCCGAAGGTTCCCGCTTGGCATCTGTGGCCTGTGAATGTTGAGTGTTCTACTCGGCTTACTACGCAGGGCTGGTGGTTTCTGTTTTTCGTGTGGATTATAGGCCATTTTTAATGTATCCCGGATGTGGGCCTTTTGTCAGACAGATAATGAGTATCTTCTCCTGCACACGAAAATTTAATTCCCTCAGCCATGGGTCGTTCCAGGAGCGTCGGTGACGACCGGCCAGGCCCCATTGGTGCCGAGGCCTGTGCTGTGCCCCCGCCCTCCTGAGAGCTCCCCTCCGGGGGAGACAGACGTTCAGAAGGAGAAAGAAAGAGCTGTTAAGAGGCCAACGCCTCTCACCAAGCTGATAGGATTTTCTTTACAAACATTTTATTAAGGAGAATTTCTTCAGAACCCAGGTGGGGTGAAAAAAACAAACAAACGAGGTTCCCCTGTGTTTGTTTTCTGGGCTGGGTCTTTATATCCTTTGCAGTGAGTACTGCTTCTAGAAGTTTCCCTGACGCTGCAAGTCCCAGTGGGTGAACATGTGCTCACCTGCTGACCTCGCTCCCCTGGGTTCTGCCCTGGTTTTGCGTGTTATGGCTGGACCCATCGGGACCTGGTGGGGAGCCTGAGGACACGCTTAGCTGATGTCAGCAAAAGTTAGGAACAGCCCCCCTGTCTCTTGCCAGTTCTGTGTGGCAGTCTGAGTCGGAAGGGGGTGGGGGTGGTGGTGGTGGAGATGCCCTGATCCTGGTTCCTGGCAGAGATGACAAGTCTGGGGGCTTCCTGAGCTGCACTTCCCAGGAACGATAGCAGGAGAGACCAAGAAGGATGTGGCAGGGGTGTGTTGACAGCCTCTAGGGTGTTGGCGGCGGGCCATCTAATAAGACCTGGGTCCCGCTGGCTTCATGAAGACTTAGTGAGATTTATTGTGTCTTCTTTGCAAGCAGGCAAAGCTCCAGAGGGCCCGGCTTTTACCTTTGGCTCTGTGGCCGGCTGCTGTGTGACCCAGAGCCAATCACTTCCCTTCTCTGGGCCTCGGTCTCTCTGCCCCTTGCACTTCCTCCTGTATCCTGGCAGTGGTGGATCCAGTTTAATTGACTGAGTAACCTGATGGCTCCCAGCCTCAGTTTCTTCATCTGCGAAGTGGGGATAAACACGGCCACTACCTGAGAGGTCGCAGTGGTGGTGGAGGGGGGGTGGGGTGGGATCGTGTGGCCACAGGACCCAGGGCAGGTGCTAAGTAGGTGATGGGTACATGTCTGAGTGCGGGAGCAGGAGGCTTGGGGGAAGGGAGCCCCTGGGGGAAGCAGGGAGTTGAGAGGGGGACCCTCTGTGCTCTGGGTCTCACGGAGCTCCTGGGCTCTCGTCTGCCTGGCCCCAGCTCTTTCTGCTTTTCCATCCGTGTCTGCCTTTTATTCTCCCTGGTTTCTGTCCCTCCCTCTGTCTTGCAGTTTGTCTGTCTTTGTCCCTGCCGTTCTCCGTGTCTTCCTTCTGTCCGTTTGTTCTCTGTGGGGCTTCCTTTGTCTCTGTCTCTCCCGGTTTCTTCCTGTCTCTGTGCACCTCTCTGTCCCCTCTCCCTCCACTTCTCCTCTCCGGAGGACTGCCTGGCTTCACTGAGCCACAGGGCCAGGCTGGCACGGGGAGAAAGCTGGAGCTCAGCCCCTTAGACGCTGCTGGGCTCCCCGAGGCCACAGGGTCGAGAGATAGAGCACAAGGGCTTGTCAAGGGGTGGCCGGACCCCCTGCCTGGAGAACTTGGCGGCTGCCCAACTGGCTGCGGGTGGGTGGCCGAGATCTCCTTTACCGTCTTGGTGACTGATTTCATTCGAGCCGGCTTCCTGATCCCCCAGAGCTGAAGGCCTGGCCACTCCCCGTCCCTGCCCTCGGAAATATGTAGTCTTGCTAGAGTGATGAGAGAAATGGGGTTAAAACAGGTGGTTTCCAGGAGCAGAGCCTGGGGCTGCTCCTTAGACAACAGAACATTCCCTGGGGGCCAGAGGCATGTGGGGACGGCTTCCTGGAGGAAGTGGACTTCGAGGGGCCAGCGGGGGAATTGATATGTAGAGTGCCCGCCAGGGGCCCAGCCCATGCTGAGTGCTCTGTAAACATGACCTCAGTTTCTTCATCTGCACAGTGGGGATAAGCACAGCCACCACCTGGGAGGTGTCAAGCGGACCGTGTTGGAATCAAGGGGACCGTGTTGGAAAGCCCAGCTCTTGGACCAAATGCACACGTAACAAGCCCCATTTTGCAGATGAGGCCAAAGCAGTCCTAGAAGGGTCAAGCTTGGTCACCCAGCCAGTGAATGATGGTCCAGGGCTGGACCTGCCCTCTGGACCCACGCTCTGTCCACTGTTGTACAGCCTGTCCGACTGCTGACCTCCCTACACCCTCCTTCTTCCTTCCCTGTGTGGGAGAAACAGGACGAGCTGTGTGACCTTGGACAAATTGCTGGCCCTCTCTGGGCTTATTATTGGTGACAGTCAGGCACTTGGCTTTCTGAGAGGATCTGTGGAGCCCTAGGCTCCTTATCAAGGGCTTGGGGGGGGGGGCAAGGGTGAGCAGGTGGGCTTTGGGCCCCCACCTCACTTGGTCCTGAGTGTCTCTTTGTCTCTTTTGTCTGTTTTAAATGTAACCCCCTGAAACTTCCAGCTTATCTCTAAAGCCTCTTCTTTCCCTGACTTTTTAGGAGTCTCTGTGCCCCCACCCCCCCACCCCAGCCAGCAGGGCCCTCTCTGAGGTGGGCGTCTGCCCCCAGGCTGTCCCCCAGCCCCAGGGCTCAAGTCAGACCAGGGCCAGCGGGGGCCAGATGGCCAGGGCCCATGTCACGGAAGGTTCCAGGGTGTGAAGGTGCCAGAGAGAGTTGGGTGGCTGGGGCTCACTTGGCCTTGATGGTGTGAGGCATCTTGGACTGGGTGTCTCTTGAGTCCTGCCGTCTGGTCTCTGTGTCAGACACAGGACAGTCTTGCCTCCCCAGGGCAGAAGTTGGGGGTGCGTGTGATGTGACAGGAGGGGTGAGGCCAGCGGCCCCTGCAGCCTGGAAGCACCGACGACAGAAGAGTGTGGCAATTAACACACACGCTCTGAGTGCCCGGGTGGGGCTGCGGCTCCGTTTCCACCCTCCTGAGCAAGGGACGTGTCCTGAAACTCCCTCGGACTAGATTGCCCCCTCTCCCAGCAGTTCGCTGCCTAGGTCGGATACAAGAATGAAAGATAGTGCTCAAAAAATGCAGGCTGCGATCATTACTATCTTTCTCTCCTTGCGTGTGTCCCCAGGCCTCAGCACATTTCCCTGTCGTGGCTCTTGGAAAACTTCCTTGTGACAAAGCGTTCATACGCCTGCATGCCCCCTTAACCGTGCTCTCCTATAAGGCGGGATGCGGTCGGGTTTCGGTCCTCTACTCGTGGCCTGGCCCATGGTAGGTGCCCAAGGGGGACAGAGGATCCGAAGCAGGTTCCGGGCTGATAGCACAGAGCCCGACGCGGGGCTCGAACCCAAGAACCGAGAGACCATGACCTGAGCCGAAGCCGAACGCTTAATCGACTGAGCCGCCCGGGAGACCCAGGAAAGAAGAGATTTTTTTTTTTAATTTTTATTAAAAAAAAATTTTTCTTTTCAACGTTTTTTATTTATTTTTGGGACAGAGAGAGACAGAGCATGAACGGGGGAGGGGCAGAGAGCGAGGGAGACACAGAATCGGAAACAGGCTCCAGGCTCCGAGCCATCAGCCCAGAGCCCGACGCGGGGCTCGAACTCACAGACCGTGAGATCGTGACCTGGCTGAAGTCGGATGCTTAACCGACTGCGCCACCCAGGCACCCCTAGAAGAGATTTTTAAGTAAGCCTATCCGGCAGCCTGAGAATCCAAGTTTCTAACTCTGGGGTTGATTCCCTGTCTTCTACTTCATGTTGCTTCTATGAGGCTGTGTATTTTGAGGCAAGTTGCTCTCCCTCTCTGGGCCTCTTTGCCTTCAGCTAGATCTACCAAGCACAGTAGGTGTCCATTCCTGTGTTTTTACTTTCTTCCCCTACTCTCTGACTTAATTTTCTCATTTAAAAATTAATCTTATTCAGGGTGTATTTTGTAAGCAGGCTCAAATTCTTTCTATTAGGACATGGGATAAAAATCCAAGAAAGACATCCGGGTGCCCTGGGTGGCCCAGTCGGTTAAGCCTCCAACTTTGGCTCAGGTCATGATCTCGCGGTTCATGAGCTTGAGCCCCGCGTCGGGCTCTGTGCTGACAGCACGGAGCCTGGAGCCTGCTTTGGATTCCGTGTCTCCCCCTCTCTCTCTGTTCCTGTCCCATTTGTGCTTTGTTTCTCTCTCTCTCTCCCCAAAATAAATAAAGGTTAAGAAAAAAATTTTTTAAGTCCAGGAAAGACTAGAAGTGTTGAGTTTGGGGGGCAGTTGTAGGGGAAGGCAGGAGGGCTGGGGATGGGCAGAGGTTTATGGAGACCCCCCAGGGCAGGGAGCAAAGCCCCAGGGCAGGCAGTTGGTGGGGGCGAGAACAGGAGTCCGGCACTGAGTGAAGAAGGGGTTGTCAGGGACCTGTTCTGGGGGGGGCCTTGAACACCAGGCTCAGTTTCTATTTCTTGATGATCAACTATATCCCAGGCACTTTACATACATCATTTAAAATTTCTACATTATTCTAGGCTTTCCACATTAGGGCACTACGCCTCCAAAGAGTTTAATCATTTGCCCAGGGCTCTGAAATCTAAGAAATGGCTGAGCCCAGACGGGAGCCCAGACTGGAACCACAGAAGGGTCCGTCTCCCATCCAGCCACCCTCCTTTACCTGGGAGCCTCGGGACGCTGGAGCAGCCTTGTCAGGGGGAAGGCCAGATCAGATGCCTGTTTCAGACAGGTCACTGCTACCTGTGGTGTGGGGTGTAGTGATCCTGGGAACTGGGAGAGCGGGGGGATGCTCAGGTCTTGGCCCAGACTTGGTGGCCGGGACCAGGATGGGGGTGGGGGTGAGAGTCAAGGTGCAGGGGGCCACAGGGGTTTGGGAGTTAGAGCTGATGAGTCAGGTGGGATGACTGGATATTGGGGACGAGGGAGGGGAAGACCAGAGAGGTTGCCTGGGCTGGAGGCCACACCATTTGCTGAGATGGGACAAAGCCAGCTGGGGGCAGAGAAGGAGGTGATGTGCCTGGGGGGCTGCTGAGTCGGCCACTTGTGGGGGTGGGGCTGACTCCACCTGACCACAAGCCCCCCGGGCCTGTACGTGCCCAGCCCAGCCCTGCACGTGATGCCATTAAAGCCTCTGACGCTGCCCCACGGAGCCTGGGACGTCCCAGAGCCGAGGAGGGAGTCAGTGATTCCTGAAGGTCCGTGGTGCCCGGCAGAGACCTGGGCCTGTGTTTCCGGCTCTGAGGGGATGTGTGGATTGAGTTGGGTGACTCATGGCCCTTGCCGCTTCCTGCTATTAGAGCCACTGGCCCCAGGCTCTCTGGCTGTGCAGTATCGGTGGGTCCCCTGCTTTCTTGCGCGAGTTGAGTCAGAGCCCCCGAGGCCCACAGGGGGTCCAGGATCCTGTCCTGGGTGCCCGGGGTGGGAGAGGCGGTTGGGGTACCCTGGAAGATCCCAGAGGGGTGAGTCAATATAAGGAGTTAATGGTGACCACTCTGATGCCCAGAACAGCAATGTAGACAGAAGAGCCCAGGAGATGTTTTCTTCAATGAATGAATGAAAACCTTGGATCCAGACTTGGCCTCCTGTGACTCCACAGTTGTTGTTTCGTGTCTGTCATCACCCTTCTCCGAGCCTTGGTTTCCCCAGCTGGAAAATTAAGGGGCTCTCAGAAGCCCTTCCAGCTTGAAATGGGAGAATCCTGGAAGGCAGGCGGAACTGACCCTGTGGCACTCAGGGATGCCGGGAGCGGAGAAAGGCCGCAGGCAGGGGGTCCAGAGAACTGGGCTCTGTTAGCCCCGTCACCCCCTGCCGCCTCCCCTGATGGCTATCCTAGGTAAGCTCAGGCACAGGTGGTGTGTGGGGGCTGGGAGAGGGGTCTCCCGAGGAGAAGAGCCCACACTTGGTATCAGTAAGCATATGGGAGCAGTCCAGAACCCATTCTGACTTCTCACCAGGCTTGAGGCAGACGGATTCCTTGCCCCAATGACGCCAAGGCTTACCTGGGACCAGGTAGCTTTACCCTCCTGGGCATCAAATGACTTCCCCAGCCTGACTTTTTCCTTCCACCACCCTCCTTATTCACCAGTTTTTATTTATTATTTTTTTAAGTTTATTTATTTACTTAGAGAGAGAGAGAGAGCAAGCAAGCAGGGTAGGGGCAGAGAGAAAAAGGGAGAGAGAGAATCCCAAGCAGGCTCTGAGCCATCAGCACAGAGCCTGATGCAGGGCTCGATCTCACAAACCACGAGATCATGACCTGAGCCAAAACCAAGAGTCGGACGCATAACCAACCGAGCCACCCAGGTGCCCCTTCACCAGTTTTTAAAATAAGTCCATGTTGGGGTCTCAAACAATAGCCCAAGGGGACAGTTCTGACTTACAAATGGGTTTTGCTTGACCTATAGTGTTCTGTTTTTAAGAAATACTGAATTTTAATGCACTGGGCAAAGCAGGTTTTATTCCCTTCACCAGTTGCCACTTGCCCTGTTGCGATGCTCCTGGCTCTTCCCTCACTTACGTTACCCGCCAGACCCCTGAAGGCATCTGAGTCTGGAAGCCCTGCTCTAGCTCAACAACCCCGTTTTGTGAAAGGGGGATGGGAGGTGGGGGCTCCTGGGTTAATGGAATCCTAGGTTGCCCGAGGTTGGAAGAGCCCTGAAGGTCCCTGAGGGTCTCCTCTTCAGGTCTCTGCTCCAATGTCCTTTCTCCAGTGAGCTCTTCCCTGATCAGCCTACTCAAACAGCACCCCTCCTCCTCTGCCCCTCTACCCTGCTTCACTGTGTCTCATTTCCTGACCCAATGAGGTCATTCAGCTCCCCCACCCCTGCTCCTCCCAAATTTGACCAATCAAGCCTGAATCCCAAGTTCAAATAGACCACAGCATAGGTGAACAGGATGTGCCTTTTGCGGGTTGTGGGCAGGGCAGGAGCCCGGGCAGGTCATGGTGTCTTAAAGGAAATGTTCTAAAAGCCCGGGAAAGGAGGGAAGGAGGCAATGGGCAAAGAGCCGAAGGTGGGCAGGGAAGCCAAGAGCAGGAAACTCCTCTTATATTTTCTTAAAGAGAGACTTCATTTTTTTTTTTTAAGTAGGCTCCATGCCCAATGTGGGGCCAGAACTCATGATCTTAAGATCAAGTGTCAGATGACCTACTAACTGAGCCATCCAGGCCCCCAAGAGAGACTTCATTTTTTTCCAATAGTAAAAATATTTGCTTACCAAAACTTTCAAATAATACACAGAAGCATAAGGAAGAAGGTAAAAAAAAACACACCCCAAATCTGAGATATTCTATCTCTCAGGGACCCAGTCAACAGTTAAAAGCCAACCCAGGGTCAGATGGCGAGGGCTCGAATCTTGGCTCTGCCGCTTTCTAGGTTCAGACCTTGAGAAGGTCCCTTAACTTCTCTGTGCCTCGGTTTCTTCATCTGTAAAATGGGAATGCACTGATGTTCCTCTCAGTCTCTCTGCCACCTCTCTTCTATTCCCTCCCTCTTTCCTCTGGCTGTGAGAACATTTCCTTTAAGACACCCTGACCTACCCGGGCTCCTGCCCTGCCCACAACCTGCAAAAGGCACATCCTGTACACCCATGCTGTGGTCCATTTGAACTTGGGATTCTCAGCTTAGTTGGTGCCTGCCACCTAATATTATTGTGAGCATTAGGTGAGTGAATACATGGAAGGGGCTGAGAACAGTGCCTGGTACATGGTGAGTGCCAAGCAGGTGTTTGCTAGCATCTCCTTATCACTGTCACCATGATCATTGTCATTTTTGCAAATAGCTCCTTATGCAACAACCTGCCTTCTTCCCTTCCTCTCTCTTTCCCATCCATCTGTCCATCCATCCATCCACCCATCCATCCATCCATCCATCCACCATCTATCCATCCACCAACCCATCTACCCATCCATCCACTCATCCACTCATCCATCCATCCATCCATCCATCCATCCATCTATCCATCCACTCATCTACTCATCTACTCATCCATCCATTCATCCATCCATCCATGCATCCATCCATCCACCCATCCATCCATCCACCCATTCATCCATCCATCCACTCACCCATCCATCCATCCATCCATCCATCCATCCATCCATCCATCTGTCCGTCCATCCACTCATCCATCCATTCATCCATCTGTCCATCCATCTGTCCATCCACTCATCCATCCATCCATCCATCCATCCGTCCATCCATCCATCCATCCACGCATCCATCCATTCATCCATCCATCCATGCATCCATTCATCCACCCATTCATCCATCCATCCATCCATCCGTCCGTCCATCCGTCCATCCACTCATCCATCCATCCATCCATCCATCCGTCCATCCATCCGTCCATCCACTCATCCATCCATCCATCCATCCATCCACTCATCCATCCATCCGTCCATCCACTCATCCATCCATCCATCCATCCATCCATCCATCCATCTATCCATCCACTCATCTACTCATCTACTCATCCATCCATCCATGCATCCATCCATCCACCCATCCATCCATCCACCCATTCATCCATCCATCCACTCATCCATCCATCCATCCATCCATCCACCCATCCGTCCATCCGTCCATCCACTCATCCATCCATCCATCCACTCATCCATCCATCCGTCCATCCACTCATCCATCCATCCATCCATCCATCCTTCTCTAATGGGTATATACCCATGTGCTTTTTGGGAACCTGTTTTTTACACCCCACATTACATTACATATGAACAAAGTGACTCATGTTCTGATGAGTGGGGCTGGGGGTGGGGTGGAAACCATTGTGCCCCCCTGGAGACCCCTGTGCTGTGTTGCTAGGTCCTGTGTCCACAGAGTAAACCTAGACTCTGTGTTGGTGCCATTGGGTATAAAGAACTTTGCAGATTAAGAACATTTGTAATCAGATATGTTGGCAATAAAGAAAGATGTTTCAGGGGCGCCTGGGTGGCTCAGTCGGTTAAGTGTCCGACTTTGGCTCAGGTCATGATCTTGAGGCCCATGAGTTCGAGCCTTGCATTGGGCTCTGTGCTGACAGCTCAGAGCCTGGAACCTGCTTCGGATTTGTGTCTCCCTCTCTCTCTGCCCCTCCCCTGCTTGTGCTCTGTCTCTCTTGCTCTCAAAAATAAATAAACATAAAAAATGATAAAAAAAGAAAGACATTTCAGGAAGATCTTCAAAATCAAACTGAACAAATAAATGTTTGAGGGGCACCTGGGTGGCTCAGTCAGTTGAACGTCTGACTCTTGGTTTCAGCTCAGGTCACGATCTCATGGTTTTGTGAGTTTGAGCCCCATGTTGGGCTCTGTGCTGGCAGCACTGAGTCTGCTTGGGATTCTCTCTCTTTCCCTCTCTCTCCATCCCTCCCTTGCTTGTGCGCTGTCTCTGTCTCTCTCAAAAATAAATACATAAACTTAAGAAAAATGTTTGTGCCATTTTAATGCTTCCTGTCTTCCTAGTCAGGCCGGGGGTTCCTGGAGCAGGGGTTGTGTCCCCCTCCTGCCCCATCTGACTGGCATCCCCCAGGCAAGCGTGTTCCTCCTTTCTCCCTCTCTCTTTCTGCTATCCTTTCACCCAGGCCTGTGGACGGTGGGGGTTCTGGTTGTGCGTCCTTATTCTGCCTTGTGCGATGGCTGCCGGGAACGAGGGGACGCTGTGGCCAAGGGGGTGTCCCGTGCTTCTCAAGGGAATTCTCTTCCTCTTCCTCCTCCTCCTCGATGCCCAGTATGGAGGGAGCACGTTACTCGTAAAGCATTGCTTCCCCCGGAGGCCTAATAGACACTTCCTGTCTAACTGGTCCAACATGGGCTGGCCGAGCCCCCTGCCTGCCCTGCCCACCCCCAGCCCTCCCCAAGTCTCTATGACAGCTCTATCCTTCCAGCGGCTGCAGCCCGAAGCACTCCTGTCATCCCAGACTCCCCTCTTTCTCTCTCGCCCGGGTCCAGTCCGCCAGCCACCCTCCCCCGCCCCTAGGACCAAGCCACCGGCGTCTCAACTCTTAATCGTGTCTTCCAGAATACAAACGCTGTCAGGGCAGGGTCTGCGGTCTGTTTCACTCTTAGCTGCATCCCCATCGCCTAAAGGGGGGCCCCACACGGAGTAGGTGCCCAGTGAATGCTTGTCCACCGAGATTCCACAAACCCCCTGACAACAGGCGGGACGGGCACCTGCTGGAGCTGCAAAGAAGGGATTTTGAGAAACGAATCAGCCGTCCCCAGCCCACTGCCCTGAGCTCTCTCTGAGGGGCCCTCGCCATGGGCTGGCCAGGGGTGCTCGCCGGCGGGGGGTGGGGGGAAGGGGAGGCTTCTGCCATCTCTGGAGAATCCGCACCAGTCGAAGGGAACGGGAAACAAAGTCTTGAGAGGTGGGGTAACTGCCCGAGAGCATAGGTTGTAAGGGGCTCTAGGTTGTAAGGGGACTCGAGCCCCGGAGGTCTGACTGCACTGTGCTTTGTATATGCTACCTGATCTCTTAGCCCGTGAGATAAGATCTCCACCCGGTACTTGGTCGGCTCTCAGAGCCAGGAGTCTCAGAACAGAGGCAAAGCTGGGCTGATGGGGAGCTCCCGCTGACTGCTGAGCCCTCCTCCCTCGGGGTCCCTCCATTTCCCCCCATCTCTCTGAGGGACCTCGGTGCCTCCTCTCCCGGCCTCCTGGATTGGTAGCCTGAGTGAGGAGGGCTGGGCACGGAGCCAGGAGGTGGGGACTCGGCTTAGGCAGCTAATCAGGTCACAGAGAGAAATTAAAAGGGAGGAGGAAATCACCGACCCATCAGAATGTGCGCTCCTTCCTGGTGACTTGGTGCCCAGGAGAGGAGCTGGGGAGACCGGGCGCGCCGAGGCCGGGAGCCAGGGGCGCAGGATGGCCCCGCAGAGAGCGGTGCAGCTGTCCCTGAAGAAGCCCACCTATGCCGTGTGTGTGGTGGGAGTCGAGACGTACGTGGACGTTCACAGGTGAGAACATAGAGGCAGCCACCTGGCTGCATTGGGCCGGGCCACCCCGGAGGACCCCAAGGCAAGGGGGGGTGGGTGCCCGGTGGACAGATCGAACACGCTGGAGGGTGCTCGTAGGAGGTTGCTCTGACGGCAGAGTAGGGGGAGTGGGATGGAGAGTCTGGGAGGGAGGAGCTAGGGTATCAGGCCCATCCTGGGGCTCTGTCTCCTGGGCACCTGGGTCAGGTCTCTCCTCAAGCCCGTGGTTAAGAGTTCCAGCTCTGGGCGGTGCGTTGTGATATCCGAGCAGAACTCGTGTGCAATGGCGGAATGACCTGGGGCTCAAGACCGGGTCGTCCCGAATTCCGCCCTCTGTTTCTTGCCCACGACCCGTATGTCTGAAAGGAGGTGTGGGGTGTGTGGCATCTCGATCCTTGGAGGCCAGCCCGGGTGATTGGGATCAGGAGGGGAGTGTCAGAGAGATGATTCAAGGAGTTAATAGAGGACAAGAACCTGGTCACTGAGGGAGCTGGACTTGGGGACCTCGGGGGTGGGGCTTTTCCAGCTCTGACACTGTCCATGGTCTCCATCCCTGCTGGAGGAGATGGAAGGTCATTTCAGAAACTTGGGCCGCACGTAGTGCTGCTGACTAAGGCCAGAGGCATTTTACTGGGAGCCAGGAGACACGGGTTCTGGTCCTGGCTCTGATGCTCACGTGCTGTCTGGCAGGGGGCCAAGTCACTGGCCCTTGCTGGGCCTCATGTCCTCATCCGAGCCCCGACAAGGTGAGCCGAGCCCCTCTTGAGTTCAGCATGGAGGTCGAGTGCGCAGATTGCGGGGCTGGACGGACTTGGGTTCCCCCTGCCATCACGTCTCAGAGGGCGGGAAGAACAGAGGACAGATTGGGGCATGTGTGGTGGGAGCGGAGGGCAGTGCTGTCTGGGGACCCCTTCGGGATCACCAAGCATCTTGGCACCCTCAGATTTGGGCGCTGGCCCAGCCGTGGGGCAGGAGGAAGCTGCCCAGCCTGGCCCGCGCTGCTGTGCCTCTGGTTGACTCTGGGAGGGGGTGCTACTTTGGGATCCTGAGTGAGCGTTTTGAGAGCCCCCCCCCCCCCACCAAAGAGCCTTTCAGGAGCCTTCACCGGGGCACAGGTAGTGACCAGGGACATAGCCACTGAGAGTCTCGAAACTAGAAAACAAAAGTTTATTCTGCAGCAAGCTGGCTGAAAATTAGACTGAAGGCAGGGCTTCCTGCCCATGGGGTCTGTGATAGACGGAGAAGGGCCATGGGACTGCCAGCCTGGGAAGGTTTGAAGAAGAAGCCTGAAGGTCCCCCAGGGCCTGGGCTGACCAGGAAGAGGGGACTCCACCCCATGATGAACTTGGGGCTCCTCTGCCCCATTGCCAGTTGTCTGGCTCCGGCTGAGGCCAAAAGCAAGGGGTTTCTACTTAGCCTTACTGGTCGAAGGGGGAAAGCCCTCCCGAAGAGGGGGTGTTTCAGTCGCCAGTGCAGCCCAGGAGCTAAGCCCTCTGGCAGAGCCGGTGGCGATGGGCATGTGGGGTGACATCACGGGAAGTGATTAATTCCCCCCGGTGCTGCGTGGACTGGTTATTTGGAGAAATATTTGTGTTCGAGGTAATTGTGCGCCCCGGCCCAAGGAAGCTTTAGAAATCCCGTGACTCAGGGGCGCCTGGGTGGTTCGGCGGACCGAATGTCCGGCTTCGTCTCAGGTCGTGATCTCGCAGCTGGTTCGTGAGCTCGAGCCCTACGTCGGGCTTGGTGCTCTCAGAGCAGTGCCCACTTTGTTCGGATTTGCTGTCTCAAAAAGAAATCAAACGTTAAAGAAAAGAACACCCTGCCTTAGCATGTGCTACAGATTCTGTCCCCTTCCCTTCCCTCCAATGGACTAGCTCACTGCCCTGACCCAAGCCCCCCCCCCCCCCCAGCGGGCTAGCTCACCACCCTGACCCTCCAGGTCTGGTCGGACTGCCCTGGTGGTCCTTGTCCTTGCTCAGAGGTGGCCCCTGGAGGACTCAGACCAAACAAGAGGGGGTGGGCAGTGTGGGGAATCCATGCCTGGTGCGGTCTGGTCTCTTTGTCTGCCCAGAGGCCATAATGAATGTTTATTTTCTGGAATGGAGGAGAAGGCTGGCTGGCGGGGGGACAGAGACATTCTCCTGGATCTCTCCCAAGCCTCCCCGAGCCTCCCCGAGCCCTGCACAAAAGCATCAAAGCAAAACAGACGCTTCCTATCGGACGGGTAGGATTGGAGGTGTGCAGGGAGGGGGCACTCTGCAGGGCCTCTCTGATGAGCCAGCGTGAGGCCCCAGGCTGCTGGCTGCTTTTTCCTGCGGTTCTGTGTATTTCAAAGAAGGAAAGCGCCAGAACAGAGTTCTGAAACTTGTGGTGGAATATATATATATATACACACATATATATACACACATATATATTCTTAGTGTTTACATGGAGTAAATTGATGCTTTTAACTTGCACAGAAGTACAATGAAGCATAATTGTGCTGCTCATGGGATAATTACAGGATTGATGCAGACACTAATTCGTCATGACTGACAGGCTCCGAGAGCCAGGCTGGGACCTGGCTTTAAAAGCCGGGTGAGGACCTTCTCTCCTCCTGGCTGCATCCTGTGTCACACGGCATTCCTTTATTAGAAGTAATCTCACAGTTTAAGTGTGAGGTGTCTGGAGAATGTGAGGCCAGGGTCCTCCCTGTGTTCCACGGAGGGGTGACGGGCCGGCGTGTCGTGCTGTCTGGACAAGGGTGGGGGGTGATTTCTTGGAACAGAAAATGCTGGCATCTGGGTGGACCTCTGAGGTCAGCCACTCCTTAACCCTACAGGTGCCCCTGCCTCCCTGGTCCCCCTGGCCACCTGCCGTTTGAGACTTCGGGACCCTCCCTATCAGCCACTCTGCCCTCCCCTCCCCGCCCCTCCCATCATTTTTGGCCCTGGAATTCCATTCTCATTCTTCACCTTTTCTTGCCTTTCCAGCTCCCATCACCTCCGACCCCCCGCTGTCCCTTCTCCCAGTCCCTGCCCTTCCTTTCTTGGTGGGCGGACCAGCCGGGGACCCCGAGAGGACACTTGAGACACAAGGAATGGGGGTGTTGCTCACGTGTGAGGTCGATTCCTCTTGACCCCCCCCCCCCCAAATGGTCTCCTTGCGACATGTCCTCAGCTTTGCTCCGTCCAGAGAAGCATCCACTCCCTTCTCTTGGGGCTGCTAAGCAGCTGTTCAGCTCTGTCAGGTGGCCCTGATGCTCGAAGGTGTGGTGGGTAGGATGTGGGGCTCGAAGGAACTGGCAAATCGCCACCCAGCCTAGGACGGCGGCCCCCCGGGGAGCGCCACGCCTGTTTCGCCCATGCTAGGTGGGGGTAACGTTTTTTGTTGCTGTGACCTGCGATTTGGGCCCCGTTTTACAGATGAGGAATTCCACAGTCCACAACACGCATAAGGACAGCCACACTTGCTTTTCCTTCCGCACACGGGGGGCCTGCGGGGGACAGGGAAGCAGTAACTCACGGCTGACTCCCCATTCAAGGCTCTCTCGCGGGGAGGTTTGCCCCTGGTTTGCCTCTGCTGGGAGGCCTGTGGGTGACAGCTGTCCACCCCTCCCCGCCTCTAGCTCCCACTCCCAGGAAGGCAGGGGCCCGCTTGAAAGAAGGCCTACCCAGCCTGGGGCCTCCTTCCAGGCCCTGGGTGCGTCCTCCCTGAACAACGACAGAGCAGAATTTACCCATAATCATTATCTCTGGGAAGGAAGGAAAGAGGGAGAGGATACGGCCGCACCCTAGATTTAGGAGAAAATGCCTGCCCGTGACGTGGGGTCTGTAAGGTGCCAGTCATTGCCCTCCCCGACCTCTGCCAGCCACTGCCAGCACCCCGGGAGGTCCAAGGAGAAAGCCACACCAGGGTGGGGAAGTTGAAGGACCCTCTGTGGCCTTTTACCCAAGGGCGCACAGCGGTCATTTAACAGATGTTACGGAACAGCTCCACGCCGACCTTGACTCTGGAGGCGATCCAGCCCGTACCCGCCGGCGAGGGGCTCCCCAAACTAGTCTGAGGGCAAAAAGGACTTCAGGACGTGGATGTTAACAATCCACAGTTTCGGTCAAGTGGGCGAGTGAAGGGAGGTACCAGGATCCTCTTAGCCACCAGCCCTCTCTCCAGGATCCGCCCGTTCCCCACGCTCTTTGTGACGGTAACGGCCGTGGGCAGGACTATAGTCAGTGAAATGTCACAGCAAGCCTGTGAGACGCGGGCAACTACGAACCCCACTTTGCAGACAAAGAAACCGCGGTACAGAGAGGTCGGGAGACTTGCCCAAAGTTACCCGGCCCTCCCGTGCTGGAGCTGGGATTTGAATCCAGGTGTGCCCGGCCCTAGATTCTCTGAGTTCGACCCCCAAAGGCTTCGTCAGCTGGGAATCTTCTGTGTTGCTGGGTCAGTTCGAGGGGCGGAGGGGCGGTCGACACGGAGGCTGAGCTTTGGAGTCAGGCCCCGAGTGGGGTCCAATCTCAGCTCATGCGCTGGGTCCCTTTGAATTTCAAGACGTCTTCTGTCAAATGAAGAGAGGAGCTCAGCAGGCGGGGGGCCGTGGGGATGGGATTAGAACGGGGTCAAAATGTGGTGCAGACTGTGGATCACCTGTGCCGTGTGGACCCCCCCTAGGGCAGGGCCGGGGTGACCCGTCTCCGTCCTCCCCGTGCCCAGCAGGTGCTCAGGGAATGCGTGTTGAGGCCGAGCAGCCCGCAGCACTCACAGGAAGCTCCGTGCGCCCCTGGCGAGTTGCCGTCCTTTAGGACTGGAGCCCGTGGGGGCCGGCCAGCTCTGTGGGACTCTTGGCTCCCAGCAGAAGCACTCACAGAGCTGGCCGCATCAGAAGGGACTTGCTGGGTCCTGCTGGCTGGCCCTGTGGCATCTCTCGTGGCTTCAGTCTAGAAAACTTCAAGTCTAGGGTGTCCGGAAGGTGGCACCTTGGGGGCATCCAGTGGGCAGGTGGCTGGCCGGGCGTGAGGCTTGCCTGGCCTGGTCTGCTCGAGAGCTGCCCGCTGCCTTGCTTTTCAGCCTTTCCCTCCAATTCTGCATTATTCTCCCCTCCTGCCCTCGCCTCTCCCCAGCACCGGGCCCTGGGCCACCCTCCAGGGTGCACTGGTCCTTTGCCACGATGCTCCCATCCCCGGAGACTGGGTCAGCACCACTCTGCCCTCCTGCCCGGGCCCTAGGCTGGGAAGAGGGGCCCCAGACCTCCGAACTCTATCCCCGGGGGCTGGTGAAGTCCAAGTGGCAGGTATGACGGAGGGCACGGGAGAGACTCGTCCAGGATTGCCGTGTTTCTCCTGTCCTTAGAGGTCAGGCAGTCAGTTTCTGAGTAGCTGAGAGAAGGTGTGGCCTGCTGAACCCCAGTGGGAGGAAGCTTCTGGGAGGCAGGGTGCAGCTAAGCAAAAGGAAAAGCTTTCTAATTACCTGAGCTGTCAAAACACAAAGGGGTGTGAGAGAGTGAGTTGTCTGTCATAAGAAGTGTTCAAGCATAGAGCCCTACCACGGGCAGGAGGCGGGCCAAGATGATTTCCCAGATCCCTTTCTGACCCGAGCCTTATGCAGATACTTCACAGGCTCATTGTTTTAGGGCAGGCAGGAGCCAGGAGTTCCCGGGTGCTGCCCTCTTGGCCTTCCCTGACCTCACCCCTGTAAAGTTCAGGTGCGTGTGTGGGAGGAGGGGACATGACTTTCCTGACTCAGTGCCCCACATGCTGCCCTAGGCCTCGCCTGTCCACTGCCGAGGAACCATACCGAGGAGCTCATGTTGCAAAGTTTCAACATTTTCCTTTTCCCTTCCTGTCTCTTCCCCAGCGATCTCATCCTTCCGGTCCCCGCTGGGGACGTGCTCAGGGCACCCGCGTTCCTTTTAACGTCAGCCAGGACAGCACAAGAGAGAAGACAAACCTGCTGCTCCCTCCTCCCTTTGCCAGCTGTGTGACCCTGGGAAAGAAAGTTACTTAACCTCTCTGAGGTTTCTTCGTCTGCTAAATGAGGACAGCAGCACATACAGGGGAGGGTTGTTGCGAGGACGGATGAGATCATGAGCACCAAACACTGAGCACGTCCCTGGCCCATGGTAGGTGCTTGAAAATGCCACCCCCGATCCACCCCACCTCAGTATTACCTGTGGCACATGCCACCCTTACGCCCTACCAGGGGGGTGGGCACACGCCTTGCCAGAGCAGGTGGGCCTGGCGGGGAATTGCCCGTTGACTTGAAATTCCTCGTCCCACCCTCTGCGCCTCCTTCTGCGAGATTCTCTAGGAATCTACTCTGTTCTCCTTGCAGCCTCTTTATTAACCTGGTCCCCCGGGCCCGGGCTGGGGCGTGGGGTGCGGGGACGTGCAGGGTGAGTCAGGCAGGACGCTGCTCTGGGCGACACCGACGAACCGTGAACGGACCCCAGGGCAGGTGGGAACCAGTGCCGTGGGAACACGAAGGAGAGGACACCGGGATCTGGCCCGAGTGGCCTGGGCTGGTAGGGGGCTCGGGGGGGGGGGCAAAGGTAACGGTGACAAGGGCAACCTCATGCCTCTTAGGCACCCACGGTGTGCCAAGCGCTCTAAATGCATCATCTCATGGAATCCCTCCAACAGCCCTAGGGAGTAGCTCTTTGGATCAAGCCCATTTTACAGAGGGGGAAAATAGAGGCCCAGGGCAGTGGAGTGACCAGGTTTGAGGACGCCCACCACGCTCCGCACAGAGCCCACAATTCCCTCCACCGAAGGGGTGGCATTTGAAACGGGTCTTCGAGCACGCAGGTTTCTCCCCCCCCCCTTCCCCGTCCTCATCCCCCGCCCCTGCAGAGACAGGAGGAGGGCGCTGGGGAAGCAGAGGGCAAGGGCAGGGCCCCGGAAATGATGATAAAGACAACAGTGGTTACAGGTATGGTAATGACTCAGACCCTCTGATCTAAGGGGTGCTTTCAAACCCATTACCTCACCTGACTGTGAGTTTGGGCTGGATCTGGGGGCTGCGGGGTGAGACTCCCCTGGAGGCAAGCAGGCAGGCAGGTGTGACCTGAGAGGCTCCTGCCGCCGCCGCGGGTGGGCCCGGAGCTCGCCACAACCTCCCACTCCCGCTGGCGACACCCCCAAGAGCCGCCCTGCATCCACGGCCCCGCCCGCAGATCCGGGAGCCTGAGCGATGAGGAAAGGGCGCTGCGGACCCTCTCATCGAGGCCCGGGGCTCGGGTTCGTGGGTGGCGGATGGCATCGAATGAGAATCTGAGGCGGCAAGTGCCTGCCTGGCGTCACCTGCCCAGTGTGGGCACCAGGGAGAAACAGCAGCCCCTCCGGGGGTTCCCTTCCTCTCCCTCTCCCTCCCAGTCTGCGAAGCTCCTGGTGGGATAGCCTTGGCTCTTTTACACCTTTTCCATCCCGAGAGGCAGCCCAGGCACGGGAGGTTGCCTGGATGTGAGTGACAGAACCTGGAAGGCGGGTGGGTGGGCACAGGGCAGGGGAGACCTGCAGAGGCGGCCGTTGAGGGACTCATCTGCCACCTGCAGGGAGGAGAGAAACCGAGCCCGATCTCCCAGCACCCCGGAGATTGCGCGCTGAGACGCAGTGACTGAGCAAGGTGGGGGGCGAGGAGCAGGCTGGGCTCGGAAGGTCCGCTCTTCGCCCCTCTTCTTTTGTCCCCGTTGTTGTCCTCACTGTTTCTATTATTTCTTACTCCAAATAAGGGAGCTTTGCGCCAGGGCCGTGACTTGGAAATGTCAACTTTTGCCCAAAGTCGGGGACTGGCCCCCCGGAACCCCGCTCCCCTTGAGAGGCTCCCACGAGCCGGGAACCTTTCTGCCGCGAGCTGGGGGCCTGGGGCTCACGCCTACTCACTCTCGGGATGAGCGGGCCCAGGCTCTGGGGCCAGGAGGTTTGGATTCAAATCCAGGGCAGTCTTGGGTTCCGGGGTTTATCCCGAACACAAGGGCTCATTGTGCTCCCGCTCCAGGCCAGGCGCTGAGCTGGGTGCTCAGGTGACAGCAGCATTAGAGAGAGTCAAGTTGGGGGTGGGGGGTGGGAAACGGTTGCATTCTAGAGGGAGAAACGGGAGGGGCAGGCAAGAAGCAAGTATGTCAAAATGGGCAATGACGTTGGGTCACGGGGCTAGGGAGCATGGGGTTCGTGGTGTCCTCTCTATCTCACTGTCCTAAATTGGGCAGAGACGACGTCTCGGAGAAGGAGCTGGCCCCAGTGGATATCTGCGAGCCGAACATTGTGATTAACGAGAACTGCACGTGCAAAGGGCCTGGGGTGGGAGTGCGCCGAGCGTGCCGGAGGGGGAGCAAGGAGGTGGGTTTGTGGGGGGGGGAGAGGAGTCACATGGCCAGGAAGCCAGTTGCGGGCAGACCACAGAGGCTCTGTGGAAGGCTTACAAGCAGGAGGGACACCGTGGCTTAAAAAAAAAAAAAAAAAGAAAGAAAAGCGTGTCGAGAACAGACCGAGGGCGGCAGATCAGCCATTTTACAAAATCCGCGTGAAAGCAATTGGTGGTCCGCACCAGGGCGTTAGCTGTGAAGGAGGTGAGAGTGTCAGCTCTGGAGATGATGTGGACGTGGAGGCGTTAGGGTCTGCTGGGGTGCTGGGTGTGAGTGGGAGGGAAGGGGGGAGGCGGGGCACCCCAGGATGCACTTGAGGACGGAGAGGCAGTGCAAGGTGTTGGGCACGTTTGGACGGGGCGGGGGTGGGGAAGTAGGAGTGCGGTTTCGGACGCTTTACATTTATTTACTTATTTATTTCTATTAGTATCGTTTTCTAGAGTAGGAGGTCTTTTTTTCCCCTTCTTTTAACTATTCCAGTATAGTTAACATGCAGTGTTGGCTAGTTCCAGGTGCACGATACAGCGACCCAACAATTCTGTACGCCCGTCAGTGCTCCGGGCGATAAGTATGTTCTCCGTCCCATCCGCTATTTCCCCCATCCCCCCACGGGTAACCTCCCCTCTGGTAACCATCAGGTTTTGTGTTCAGAGTCTGTTTTTTCGCTTTCTTTCTCTTTTTTTTCTTTGTTCCTCTGTTTTGTTTCTTAAATTCCACCCATGACTGAAATCGTTTGGTATCCGCCCTGATGTCACCTGGCGTTGTACTCTCTAGATCCAGCCACGTTCGCGTACGGCAAGACTCGTCCTTTCTTATGGCTCGCTAATATTCCACTGTGCGCATGCGTATACGACACGTGTCGATAGCACGTCTTCTTTACTGTTCGTCTAGTGATAGACACTTGGGCTCCTTCCATAATTTGGCGATTGGTAAATAATGCTGCGACAGCGCGTGTATCTTTTCAAATTCGTGTTTTCGTGTTGCTTGGGCAAACACTCAATAGGGGGATGATGGGATCCTATGGTAATTCTATTTTTAGTTTTTTTGACTCACCTCCGTACCGTTTTCCAGAGTGGCTGCCCCAGTTTGCGTTCCCACCAAAACGCAAAAAGTTCGCATTCACATCCTTGCCAGAGCTTGTTATTTCTTGTGTTTTTGATGTTAGCCATTCTGATAGGTGTGAGGTGATATCTTACTCTTTCTTTCCTTCTTTCTTTCTTTCTTTCTTTCTTTCTTTCTTTCTTTCTTTTAGAGAGAGAGCAAGCAGGCGAGGGGAAGAGAGAGAGGGAGAGAGAGAATCTTAAGCAGGCTCCGTGCTCAGCTCAGGGCCCAATGCAGGGCTCGATCCCACAACCCTGAGATCATGCCCTGAGCCACAATCAAGAGTTGGACATCCACTGACTGAGCCACCCAGGAGCTTCTCTCACTGTAGTTTTGATTTGCATTTCCCCGATGATGAGTGATGTGGAGCATCTTTTCACCTGTCTGTTGGCCATCTGGATGTCTTTCTTGGAGAAATGCCTGTTCATGTCTCCCGCCCATTTTTGATTGGATTATTTGTTTTTTGGGGGGGGGGTTGAGTTGTATAAGTTCTTTACATATTTTGGATACTAACCCTTTATCAGATATGTCATTTGCAACCATCTTCCCCCATTCAGTAGGTTGTCTCTTAGTTTTGTTGATTGCTTCCTTTGCTGTGCAGAAGTATTTTATGTTGCTGTAGTCAAAGAGCCGATTTTTGCTTTTGTTTCCCTTGCCTCGTGAGACATATCTAGAAAAATGCAGCTAAGGCCGATGTCAGAGAAATGACTGCCTATGTTTTCTTCTAGGAATTTTATTGTTTCAGGTCTCACATTTAGGTCCTTAGCCCATTTTGATTTTATTTTTGTGGATGGTGTAAGAAAGTGGTCCAGTTTCATTCTTTTGCATGTTGCTGTCCAGTTTTCCCAATCCCATTTGTTGAAGAGACTCTTTTCCCCCAGTGCATATTTTTGCCTCCTTTGTTGAAGTTTAATTGACTATGTAATTGTGGGCTTTTTTTTCTGGATTCTCTATTCTTTTTTTATTTTTTTTAACGTTTATTTTATTTCTGAGAGACAAAGAGAGACAGAGAATGAGCAGGGGAGGAACAGAGAAAGAGGGAGACACAGAATCCGAAGCAGGCTCCAGGCTCTGAGCTGTCAGCACACAGCCCGACGCGGGGCTCGAACCCACAAACCGCAAGATCATGACCTGAGCCAAAGTTGGACGCCCAACCAACTGAGCCACCCAGGCGCCCCTCTGGATTCCCTATTCTGTTGCATTGATCAACGTGTCTCTTTTTGTGCCAGTTCCACACCGTTTTGATTACTATAGCTTGGTAGTATATCTCGATATCTGGAATTTTGATACTTCTAATTCTGTTCTTCTTTTTCAGGATCGTTTTGGCTATTCAGGGTCTTCTGTGGTTCCATACAGATTTTAGGATTATTTGTTCTATTGTGTGAAAAATGCTGTTGGTATTTTGGATTGTATTAAATCCATAGGTTGCTTTGGAAAGTATGGACATTTAAACAAGATTTGTTCTTCCAATTCAGCTGCACGGAATATCTTTTCATTTGGTTGTGTCATCTTTAATTTCTTTCATCAGTGTTTTATAGTTAACAGACTACAGGTCTTTCACCTCCCTGGTTAAGTTTATTCCTAGGTATTTTACTATTTTTGGTGCAATTGTCAATGGAATTGTTTTCTTAATTTCTCTTTCTGCTGCTTCAGTATTAGCGTCTAAAAATGCAACCGATTTCTGTATATTGATTTCGTAGCCTGCAACCTTACTGAATGCATTTATCAGCTCTGGTAGTTTTTTGGTGGAGCCTTTAGGGTTTTAAATACATGGTATCATGTTGTCTGAGGATCGTGACAATTTTACTTCTTCTTTACCAATATGGATGCTTTTTTCTTTTTGTTGCTTGGTTGCTGTGGTTAGGACTTCCAGTGCTATGTTGAATAAAAGTGGGGAGAGTGACGTCTTTGTCTCGTTTCTGACCTTAGGGAAAAGGCTCTCAGTTTTTCCCCATAGGGTATGATCATAGCTGTGGGTTTCTATTTAAGGCCTTTATTATGTTGGCATATGTTAACTCTAAACCTACATGTTGAGGGGTTTTGTCACAAATGGATGTTGAACTTTGTCAGATGCCTTTTCTGCTTCTCTTGAAACGATAATATGGTCTTTTCCCTTTCTCTTGTGTAGAACAGGTATTGGCTTTTCTTTGAATGTTTGGTAGAATTCACTTGTGAAGCCATCTGATCCTGGACTTTTGTTTGTTGGGAGCTTTATTTTATTTTATTATTACTGATTCAATTTCATTGCTGGCTATTGTGCTGTTCGATTTTTCTGTCTCTTCCTGTTTCATTTTTGGTAGGTTGTATATCTCTAGGAATTCATCCGTTTCTTCTAGGTTGTCCAGTTTGTTGGCACATAATTTTTCATAACATTCTCTTATAATCCTTTGTATTTCTGTTGTGTCCCTTGTCATTTCTCCTCTTTGTTTCTGATTTTGTTTATTTGAGTTTTCTCTCTCTCTCTTTTAGGTCTGGCTAAAGGTTTATCAATTTTGTTGATCTTTTCAAAGAGCCAGCTCCTGGTTTCACTGATGTGTTCAATTGTCATTTTAGTTTCTACTTTGTTTGTTTTGGCTCTGATCTTTATCATTACCTTCCTTCTACTGGTTTTGAGTTTTGTTTGTTTTTTAGTTTCTAGGTCCTTTAGGTGTAAGGTTACATTGTTTAGTTGAGATTTTTCTTGCTTCTTGAGTGAGGCTTGTACTGCCATAAACTTCCCTCTTACAACCACTCTTGCTGCATTCTGAAGATTTTGGACAGTTGTGTTTTCATTTTCATTTGTCTCTAGGTATTTCTTTTTAATTTCCTCTTTGATTTCTTGTTTCATTCATTGAAACATTCTTTGTTTAGAAGCGTGTTATGTAACCTCCAAGTGTTTGTGTTCTTTCCAGATTTTTTCTTGTGGTTGATTTTTAGTTTCATAGTGTTGTGATCAGAAAAGATGTATGGTATGACTACAGTCTTTCTGAATTTGTTGAGGCTTGTTTTGTGGCCTAATATGTGATTTATTCTGGGGAACGTTCCATGTGTACTTGAGAAGAATGTGCATTCTGCTCTTTTAAGATGGAATGTTCCAAATATATCTGTTAGATCCATCTGGTCCAATGGGTCATCCAAAGCCACTGTTGCCTTGTTGATTTTCTATTTGGATGATGTGTCCATTGGTGTAAGAGGGGTGTGAAAGTCCCCTACTATTATTGTGTTACTATCAATTACCTTCTTTATGTTGGTTATTAGCTGCTGCATGTATTTGGGTGCTCTCATGTTGGGGCATAAATATTTAAAATTGTATCTTCTTGCTGGATTGTTCCCTTTATGCTTATATACAGACACATTAAATTTAAAATGTCTGTTACTCACCTAAGGGAGATGTTCAAAAACAGTTCACTATAAGGGTCTGGAGATGGAAAGTGGGGTTTCTAAGCATCTCAGTGTGGCAGGTGGAGATCATCAAGCGGATGAGTGTCACCAGAGAGGACTGAGCACCAAGCCCTGGGGCCACGCGGGCTGGAGCCCCCTGGGACACACTCATAGGAATGTCTGTAAGGTGGCCCTGCCTGTCGTTGGGTGTCTACTCCAGTTATGTGTTCCGGATCTGGGGGATAACCCCCAGCCAATAGAATGGGTTTGGGGATAACCCCCACCCCCCAATAGAATGGGTTTGGAGACCCACTAGACCCATTGGGAGCTGGACCTGAGCTAACCCCATTGATCACCTGACTGCTAAAAGTCTCTGCTCTGACTGGCAGGTGGCCGTGACATGTGGGTCTCTTGGAATTAGCCTCAGTTCAGAGCCAGTGTCTACTAAAACCAGAAAAGTCTGATTATTTCCTTTTCCCCAGGGCACGTCACCTGGTAAGGGCTGTGAGTTCCTTTGGAGAAGGCTAGGAGAGAGGTGAACAGGGCCTATTTTTAGCAGTATGGCAGGGTCCTTCCCTAAGAGCACCTCATTGCCCATTTTTAGGAAGTTTACCAGCCTGCTGCTAAACACAGCCATGACAGTATTTAAAATGAAACTCTACATGTTTGCAATCAAGTAAATTATATTTAAAACAACGGTAACAACTCAAAACGCACCGCTTCCTTACGATGTTACTGGACTCTACTGCGATCTGTGCTCCGACATCATTCACCTCCGTCTGTCCGTCCGTCCGGTAGAACTAGTTACACATCAGGTGTGATTGTGTATTTCTTTGCAACTCTGAATTCATTGTTGTTACATTGGCAACTTGAATGTGGCTCTTGATGGAAGCCTCTGTACCACAGAAATTGGCAAAGGCTACAAACCAGGACTCACATTTATTGCTTTGATGAAGGAAAGGAGATTAATGCAGATTAACTTTAAAGGTGTGTTAGGTTGAGATTAGCACAAAAGGGGGGGGGGGGAAGCTGTTAGTCCAGCATTAGCTGACTCAGCAAAGAGGTTGCCCGAGGCACCGACGGAGTGAAAGTCTTCACTGCTTCCCTTCCATTTTCTTCTTCTTCTTTTTTTAATGTTTATTTGTTTTTGAGACAGAGAGAGACAGAGCATGAGCGGGGGAGGGGCAGAGAGAGAGGGAGATGCAGAATCCGAAGCAGGCTCCGGGCTCTGAGCCGTCAGCACAGAGCCCGATGTGGGGCTCGATCCCGTGAACCGTGAGATCGTGACCCGAGCCGAAGTCGGACGCTAAACCGACTGAGCCACCCAGGCGCCCCTCCTTCCATTTTCTTCTTGGACACAAATGAAAACATCAATCCACATTTATGTCCCTGATTAGTGGCAGGTCACAGGGACCACAGGGAGACAGAGTCGGACAGCAAGCACACTCAACTTCTGAGGCGTTTTCCTGTAAAGGAAGGGAGCTGAAGAGACGAAGGCTCCTCCACCTCAGGCAGATGGGTCGTAGGCAAGAAGCGGGGGGAGAAATTCGGGGCGGCCCAGTCCTGTCCCCATCTTGAGCACCAGGTCATTCTAGGGCCACACACAGGTTCCACTCGGACGTCAGAACGCAGAGCCCAGGCCCCAAAGCTTGGCCCCAGGGCTCAGAGCCGGAACTCTGGAGATGGAACCCCAAAATCGGCCTGACACCCTAGCCCCTCCCTCCCAGGCTGTCCAGCCCCCAGAAATGTTGTAAGGCTGCTGGGCAGTGACAAGGGTCCCTTGAGGACAGTGATGGCGAATCTGGGTGGGCTGCGGTCAACTGTGTGGGTGCAGGTGCACAGTGGGGAGGGAGGCAGTTTGACGGGGGCGGGGGCGGTGCTTAGGCCGTCGGATGGAGAGCAAGGCGCACAGAGAGTCAAGCGGTGCCGGGGAGTGACTGTGACACAGGCTAGGGACTCTGAGCCTGCGAACGGGAGGGAGAACAGGCAGCCCTGGGCTGCCCAGGGGGGATGGTGAGGGCTCCCCCTTCAGTGGCTGCGGAGCTGGGGGCTTCATGGGGTTGGTGTGTTAGGGGAGGGAGCTGGCAGGTGGGCAGGAGGAATCCCCGGGCTGCTGGTAGGGGAGTCTGTGGTGGGCGCAGTTCTCAGTGATGACAAAGTCTAGGGTCTGCCCTGGGAGAGGGTGGAGGACAGGGTCGCTGGGGAAGGAGGTCAGGCACTGGGATGCCCGGTGCCGGCCCATCACCCACCTGGCTTCTGAAATTGTAGGTAGTGGCAGACGTCGGCCCCCTCCAGGAATGAGGGCAGAGTGACAACGATCTGGAAGTGACAGGGAAGAAAGAGCACGCAGGACCCCCACCCACCTCTGGGCCCGGTCGGGGGGGAGTGAGGGGGAACTGGCCACCGTTGACAGGGCTGCAAGGGGACGCTGCCCACTGTGGGGAGCAGGTTTCTGAGGCTGCAGGAAGGTCAAGGAAACACTCTGAGATGAGATGAGCCCCCCCACCCCCCCCCGCACACCTGGTGACACATGGGATGGTCCGGGAGTGGGGGCGGATGGGAGGCGGGGTCAGATCAGAGGGGGTGAAGATCAGGGGGTACTTGGGTTCCCGTGCTGTTTAAACGAGGACGAAGGGCGTGTGAGATGGGGGTTCCCGAAGGTACCATGGCTCATGGGGACGAGTGGGGGTGGCGGGGGCGGGTCTGGCCAGCGGCCTGCAGGGCTCCAGTCTCTTCTCTGTCCTGGCTGCCTCTGAGAAATGAGGAGAGTGATAACTGCCTTGCAGGGCCGTGCTGAGCATCAAGGAGCCAGGCACTGAGTGGGACTTGGGGTTCTTATAACTACAACCCCCATCAACATTGTCGATGGAGGCAGTTTGATGGGCGCAGGTGACCATGGTGGCGGTTTCGGAGGGGTGTCTGGTTTCTCCAGAGGGTTTAATATCTGGCTGGGTTCTCAGCAGCCCAGGAAAGGATAGAGGCAGGACCCCTCTGGCCCAGCATCTTGGCAGACAGGCGGACGTCTGCAAGTGGGCTTGACCTTGAGCCTTGAGGCTGATGGCTCTGTCCTGGGGAACGGCAGGGAAGAGCCCTGACATGTAGGGGGACGGAGAAACACTGACGCATAGTTCTGTTGTTCAACTTCCCCTCTAGGGTATGGGCTCCGCATGCCAAGAGCCTCATGGAACCCTGGGGCCTAGCTATCAGAGCTGAGTGAGAGGGATAGGGTGGAGGGGGAGAAGGTGGGGGCAAGGTGCAACATTAAATGGAGTGATGGGGGGCTCAGTGAGAAGGCGACCTTTAAGCAGAACCCTGAAGAGGGTAAGGGAATGAGCCCTGTGGATATCTGGGGGAAGAGCATCCTATGCAGAGGAAAGAGTCAGTGCAAAGGCCCTGAGGCATGACAGACTGGCAGCTGCATGGACAGCAGGGAGGTCAATGTGGCTGGAGCAGAGAGGATGAGGGGGAGCAGAGTGGGGGAGGAGAAGGTCAGGGAGGTGGCAGGGGGCACATCACAGGGGGCCTGGTAAGCTACTGTGGGACAGGAGCCACGGCTTTTGAGCGAAGGAACAGCACAATCTGCTCAAGTGTGCTGTGTGTGGAACAGAGGGGGCACGGGTGGGGCCAGGGAGACCAGTGAGGAGGCTGCCCGGCCGTCAGGTGGTGAGAGGTGGATGGCCAAGTGGGTTCCCTGTTGGGTTGGAGAATTTGCAAGTATCAGAACGGGAAGCCTTGGGGTGGGGGGTGGGGTCTCCAGAGGTTGGCCGTCTCCGCTCTCTGGAGCCTCGGGGACCACTGTCAGCGTGCGGGGGTTTAAACCGTGGCTCAGCTCCATGCCCCGCGGCCTCTTGGATTCCACCTGGGCTCCGCTGAAGGGGCCCTGTCACTAGAGCCAATGCTCTGCTCCAACCCCTCAGGTTACAGTCGGGGAGACTGAGGCCAGAGGGCAAGGTGCCCAGGGCGGGGTCCTGGGGAATCAGTGGGGAGCTGGGCAGGTCTCCTGGCCAGTGGCAGGTTAGGGGGTGCTGAGGCTTGTGTCGCTTGGCTGCCCCAGCCCCCACTACCCTGCTGCGGCCTCCGTCCTGAGTCCCCCGGAAACCGCCCTCTCTCCTTTCTATCAGTGATGTGCCCAAGGGTGCCGAGACCTTCGGGGTCTCCGGGAGCCCCGGAGTGGAGGTGTTCGTGATCTATGACCCAGCACGGGTGACAGTGCCCACAGGCAAGACCCGCTGGCCCCTGGACGCCAACGTGGATGTGACCGTATCCGTGGACGCGGCCAGTAAGGACTTACATGATCTCAAGGTAAGCGACCCGCCCCCCCTTCCCGCCCTCGTCTCCACAGTCAGAGGCTGCATCTCCCAACCCCCACGCAAGCTCAACGCCACCCACGTATCACCTTCTGACACCTCCGTCCACGTAACGCGTCCCGATCCAGCTCCACAGACACCCCGTACACGCAACGTCACACGTACACGCGCGGATGGATACGCCCATAAAAACAGCCCGCCTACGCGTCCCCTCAAGTTCACAGGCACCTCCCCACTAAGCCCCGTGCCCGGCCTACACACAGACCCGGAAACAAGCCCCCGTAGCGGGCGGGACCCCGCAGCAACACCGCGGGCCCACGCATGCGCGCGTGCACGCAGACGCAGGTGCCTTGGAAGGCTTCTCTCTTTCACGGGTCACACCCTCGTCACTCACCCCCGGGCACCCACGGCACGCACGGCGATCCACTGGGTCACTGACTTGGCCCTTTCTCCCCCGACAGGCAAGAGGCAGAGGCTGTGCGGCTGTTCTCCCCCTCCAGAGCAGGGGCCCTGGAGCCTGCCAAGGGTTCAAATCCTACCTCCTCTGCTTCCTAGCTGCATGTCCGCAGGGGGGGAGGGGGCCGGAGTGGCCCCACTGTGGATGGGCCTGGACTCCTGGGGCCATGTTGGAGCCCTTGGCGTGCGTTCCGGGCCGTGGGAGAAGCCGTGACCATGGGCTTTTATTGGGGGGATGTCCCATTTTCCAGATGAAGACACAGAAGGCTAGACAGGCCGAGTAACTTGCCTCCGTCAATGGCGTCGGCGGCCCCTTCCCTCCTTTGTCCTCTTTGACGTCTCCACGGATTCCCGAGGGTCTCGTTGCTCCCTCTGGGATGCGCCCCGCACGGCCGGGCCCTGCTTGCTTCTTCAGCCCGGCCCTGGACCGGGGAGCCAGGCACAGCCTCTCTAGCGGGGAAGGCAGCCCTGAGTCCAAGCCGGGAGACTGTGAATCTTGGGCCTTCTGCGGCGGGGAGCGTCTTGGGGTGCCCAGGGGTCCCCACCTCTCAGCAGGACCGTCCCTCCTACTCCCTCTGCCACTGCCACCTCTGAAGGGGTGGCCGTGCTGGCTCAGGGCTGACGGTGTCCCCACAGGTGAAGGTCTCCTACTTCGGGAGGCAGGAGGCTGGCGCCCTGGGCCACAGTGTGCTTTACCTTACCGCTGTCGGTAAGTACTGCCCCCCCCCCTGCTCCCCTATATCCCCTCCCCCCTCCTTGTTGCCCCCCTGAGGGTCTTAGGGGAACCCCTCAGTGCAAGGCCCATGGCCATCTTCCTCCACCAGCAAGGAGCTTCTTCAGAGGCCTTCCATTCGTTCTAGAACCTCAGGGACGGAGACCCAGCAAGACTTAGGGCCACCAGAATCTAGAAACTGCACTGCCCACAGGTCACCAGCTAGACCCACCATAGGCCTCCTTTCTCTGGAGGCCTTTCTCCCACATGTCACGCTGTCGGAACCCCAAGATCCCCTGAGCCACGAGCCGCCCTCGGCCAGAGCCCGGGCAGCAGGCTCCGAGGACCGCAGGGCCAGCACCTAGAAGCCGGGCCTCGTCCCAACTGCCAGAGTCAGGGCCGCCTGGAGCGTGCACTTCAAGAGCCCGAGACTGGGTCCCTCCAATATCCAGAACCAGGGGGCGCGGCCACACGGCCCCCCGGCCTCCCAGGCGTTGGGTATGGTCCCCAGAACAGGGCTTCCTGGGTCTCATGAGCAAAGCTTGCCTCGGCCGGGATGTCCTGGGTCTGATGACGGGAGCGGGTGAGCCCCTGGCAGCCCCACTCCATCCCTTTTCAGACGTGTCCCTGGACGTCGACACGGGTCGCACGGGCAAGGTGAAGAGGAACCATGACGACAAGGTGACAGTCTCCTGGCTCCCCCAGATGGCGCGGTCGACAGGCAAACCCGGGGGTGGTGGGTCCTAGGGTCTGTGGTAGCCGAGAGTGTAGGGAACCCATGTGGGGACCTGCCAAACGGGCGCGGGTGGGCGTCACTTCCACCGTGCGATCGACATGCTGCGTGACTCCCGTGAGACCCTCTCTGAGCCTCTCTTGTGCCACTTTGGAGTTGGGATTGGGCCTTTTGCTTGATGCGCCTTCTATTTCCTTGGCTGTATTTGGACCCCCAAACGTGGTAGGTGCTTCATAAAAGGTCGCTGAGTGACTGACTGAAGGCTTCTGACAGAGGAGGCTGGGGTGACAGCCTCAGTTAGACCCCAGAGAGTGAGGAGGAGGGTGGCGTGAGTTCGAGACATTACCGCAGGGCAAGTATCTAGAAGCCATCCTGGAAGGGTAGAAGGTATACTTTATAGGGAAAGACCCTAGAGAGAAATCCTGGGCCACAGGGACAGGCTTTGAGGACAAGATGGGGAAGGGTAGCCATGGATGGCTGCGCAGGTTGTTCACTGCACAAGGTTGCTTGGCTAAGCGGGTGAGTGGGGCTATGATACAAGTCATGTCTAGTGCCCAAGCACAGGGCAACATTTACCCAGAAAGGTGGACAAGAGTGCCATATGGGTTAGCAATGGCCCTCTGAAGTCGCCCATAGGAGTTTGAATCTGACCTATGGGACTTAAGGCTCATTTCCCAGAGCGTTTCTTTCCTTCTCTGTGAAATGGGGCAAGTGAGCCGTGCCTTGTGGGGTCTGGTGCGCATTAAGTGGAGGTGTGTCAGGGAGAGCTGCGACCAGAGGCGGGGCTCCAGCTATCTTTCCCACCTCAGCTTAGACCTCTTTGCAGGGCCTGCAGGACTGAGGGTAGGTGCCAGAGATGTCTATGCGACAGGCCCAGGACAGTGCTGAGATGGAGAAAGTTTCCCTGGGATTGTCCAGCCCCATCAAGGTCGGGGTGAGGTAGCCTCTGTCCCCCAGGCAGGGCCAAAGCCCAGCAGGTTGGTGGAGGTTGTTTCTGGATATGGCGACACCACCCTTCCTCCTCCAGTGTGATGGCCGGGTGAGGCCCCTGGGTATGGTTGCCCAGGTTGTTCACTATACAAGAGTGGGGTGGATCTGGGTCTAGACACCTGAAACTCCAGTCCCCACATCTACGATGCCTCTTTAAATCTTTAAGCAAACCCAGAATACAGCAGTCTCCATTTTAAAGAAGCAGCCAGCTCTAGCCAGCTCCAGAGCCCCTTCCCAGGCCATCCGGGTCCCACTGACCCCCCAGTCTCTTGTTTTGCCACAGAAAACCTGGCGCTGGGGCCCTGAGGGCTATGGGGCTGTCCTGCTGGTGAACTGTGACCGGGACAGTGTCGTGTCCGCGGGGCCCGACCTCACCAACAGCCAGCTGGCAACACTGGATGGTGTGTGACTGGGGTGTGTGTGTGCGTGGGTGGGGGGGTGGTGTCCAGGGTAGTGGCGTGGGGTGGTGGAGGCTTGCGGGGTGGAGGGGGGAGCCTGTGGGTGGGGTGCAGGGAGAGTGGTCTCCAGGTGCCACTCTCTCCAGACCTGCAGGACATGTCCCCGATGGTGCTGAGCTGCGACGGCCCAGACAGCCTCTTCGACACCCACAAGCTGGTCTTGGATGTGCCGTTTTCTGATTCCAGAAGAGTGGGGGTCTTCTGCGCTAGGGGTGAGTGGCCTGGTGGGGCTGCTTTCCCCCCTGCTCCACTCGTTCTCTGCTTCCCAAGCTCTTTTCTTCTCTGACCCCTATCCCCACTCCCTTCCGGCATCTTCCATAACCGGCATCTTCCGGCATCTTCTGGCATCTTCCAGCGGTTCGCCGCATTTTACCTAAGAAGGAGGGTCCGAAACGAGTCCCGTTTTACAGAGGGGGCCAACTGAGGCTCAGGCGCGCGCATCCACCGTGTCCAGGTCACCCAGCCGACTGGGGTGGAGCAGGCTTCAAACCCAGGTCTCCAGAGCCCCTCCTCCGGTCGGTCAGCACGGGGTGAGCTCCGTCCAGGCTGGGTGAACTTAACCCTGAGCTGCCTTTACTCCTTTTTATAAATGGCAAGAGGTCTCTCCTCTTCCCTTCCCTCTTCCTCCTTACTGTCCTCTGTTCAAACTGACCCAGAACTTGTTGTTGTGGCTGAATGAGCCTGGCGGGAGCCAGAACGTTCCTCCTCGTGTCCCCCTGGTGGAAGTTCAGGCAGATGCCCCGCTCGGAAACACCGTGATACGGGAACATGAGCAAAGTCTCAGTCAGTCAACCGATAGCCTTTCCTGCTGTGAGTGAGAGCATGCCAGGGTGACATTTCCCAGACACCTTCGGGGGGGACAGAGGGGCGCAGGACAGAAGTACTATGGGCCAGGCACTTTGAAAAATAAATGAAGGCAGGGGCTGGGTGGGGGGGCGGGAGGCGCCTGGCTGGCCCAGTCGGTTGAGCGTCCGACTTCGGCTCAGGTCACGATCTCGAGGTCTGTGAGTTTGAGCCCCGCGTCGGGCTCAGTGCTGACGGCTCAGAGCCTGGAGCCTGCTTCGGATTCTGTGTCCTCCTCTCTCTCTCTCTCTCTGTCCCTCCCCTGCTCGTGCTCTGTCTCCCTCTCTCTCTCTCACACACACAAATGAATAAACATTAAAAAAAAGTAAAAATACATAAATAAATGAAGGTGAAATTCACATCGTACAAAATTAACCATTTGAAAGTGGATAATTCAGCGGCCCTTGACACGTCCTCACGGCTGTGCAAACACCACCCCCGTCCAGTTCCAAGACAGGGTCATCACCCCCCAGGGAAAACCTCATACTTCTCAGCTGTCACTCCCCCTCCCCTGCCCCCAGTCCTAGGCAGCCATTGATCTAGCCACTTTCTGTCCCTACGGATCTACCGATGTTGGACATTTCCTGTCGACGGAGTCATCCAGTATGTGGCCTTTTGCGTCTGGCTTTTCACTCAGCATAATATTTTCAAGGTTCGCCCGCATCGTAGCAGGTGTCAGCGCCTCATTCCTTTTTATGGGTGAAAAACATACCATTGTGTGGACATACTATATTTTGTTCACCCATTCCTCCGTTGATGGGCATTTGGGTATTTTGCACCTGTTGTGGCGCCTGCTTTTATCCCCGTATCTGACTTAAAGCTTATGCTGATCCCAAGAGATGCTGCCAGCCGTTTTATAGGCGAGGAACGGAGGCTCAGAGAGGTTGAGTCACTGAGCCAAGGTCACACAGCTTGCGCGTGGCCGAGCTAGAGAGGAGCGGCCAAGTAGATCTAACACGAAGGCGTAGTCGGCGCGGCCCTGGATTCCGGGCCTCTGGTGTCCTTCCTCCCATCCTTTGTCCCAGCACTGGCCCCTGACTCTGGCTCCCCCTAGGTGGGACTTCCCTTGAGGACTACAAGCAGGTACTGGGACCTCAGCGTCTGTCCTACGAAGTTGAGCGGCAGCCGGGGGAGCGGAAGATCAGCTTCTTTGTGGAGGGACTCGCCTTCCCCGACGTTGATTTCTTGGGGCTGGTCTCCCTCAGTGTCAGCCTGGTGGACACGGGGGTAGGAACTGCGCCGGTGGCTGGGATGGGGGCTGAGGGTTCGGGGGACCAGTCTGGAGTCTCCGGGGCCGGGCTGGCTGGGGGCTGGGGGGTCTTGAGGCCTGATGGGGCTCCCCGCAGGGCCCGCTTAGTCCTCGTTTCGCCCCCCAGACTCTGCCTGAGGTGCCCCTCTTCACAGACACCGTGGCCTTCCGCGTGGCCCCCTGGATCATGACCCCCAACACCCAGCTCCCCCTGGAGCTGTACGCGTGCAGGTGAGGCCTCACCCTCCTGTGCAATCCCACCATCTCTGGACCGGTAGAGACAGGAACAGAATGCCGCGTCCAGGGCTGGGCCCTCACTCACTGCATGGATTCACCGAGGGCACCCACGGGCGCAGGCTGGGTACGGGATAGCAGCAGGCTGGCTTGGGCCGGTCGGTTAAGGCCCCCAGCTGAGGTCACCGGCTCCAGCTTCAGCACCCCTGCCTCTACCCTGTCCTTCCTGTAGCAGCCCTGGAACAGCTCAGACTTAGTCCGGGCGGTGAGACCAGGCCCTGTTCGGGCAGCCGGGGGTTGCGGGAGTCCTCGCCTCGCTCTGGCGTGGGGTGCTGCGGGGCTGAGGAGAACACGGGACCCAGCTGCTGGTGTCTGCCGTGAGCCCCGGCCCAGCCTGGGATCCTAGTCCTGTGTGGCCCAGAATCCTCGTCAGTCCCCTCATGGACAGGTGGGCCTTGATGGGCGAGGCCACTCGAGGCCCCTGTGTCAGAGGTCAGACCAGTGGGAAGGGCCGCAGCTGACTTGGAACATAAGTCACAAGGCCGGGATGGTGTAGAGAAACAGGTTTGCTCTGTGGGTGTTTGGAGGGGAATTCTTTCTTTCCGTTTGCTCACGAACCCCACCCTGGTTCCTTTGCTTAGGCCAAAGGGGCAGGAGTAGAAGGGGCTCCCTGCCCCCTGGCTGCCACCTTAACCCAGTCCCCGGGGCCACCTCCTCCGTGGCTGTCACCTGGTTTTGGTGGCCCGCCTTTGGGCTCCACCCACCTGGGTGCCTTTGGGCTCCACCCACCTGGGCGCCTTTGCACTCCACCCACCTGGGCTTGCCCCGCCCCTTGCGCCTACCACCGGATATGATCTGGGGACATCACCTGACTTCTCTAGAGCGGGGGCTGTGTTCGAACCCCGAAACCCAGGGGCCACATGGGGCCCAGCGCCGACTGGACCCAGGCCACTGCCAGAGGTCACCATTATGTTCCCCTCTCTCTGGGTTTTGCAGTGTGGTAGACTCCCATGGCTCGAATAAGAAATTTCTGGAAGACATGTCTGACCTAGCGTTGAAAGCCAACTGCAAGCTGATCATCTGCCCTCAGATTGAAAATCGAAATGACCGCTGGATCCAGGTGGGTGGCCTGGGAGGCCTGAGCCCCTGTCCTTCACCCCGACTTTGGGAAATGGAGCCTGCACAGCTTTGGTCTCCCTAGAGAAGCCAAGACTCGGTCAGGGCAGGGGGGTGGGGGGCGGGGCGAGGCGCAGGCAGCTTCCGGAAACGCTTCCCCACTGCCTGTGTCACTCCAGTCTCTCCTGTTCCCTCGAATGCTCGGGTCCCAGACAGAGTCCTCTTCCAGTTGGGGTCCCAAGAGGCCTCACCTCCATCCCTGGCCCCCGTGCCCCCAGGTCTTGGGGGAAATCTGTGGCACCGCCCTGAGCGAGGTCTAGGGGTGGAGCTCACCGTGTCAGGAAAACCACGCCGGGGATACCACTGTGATCTCTTCCTCTCCCCTCCTAGGACGAGATGGAGTTTGGCTACACCGAGGCCCCTCACAAGGCCTTCCCAGTGGTCTTTGACTCTCCCCGAAACAGAGGCCTGAAGCATTTCCCCTACAAGCGGGTCCTGGTATGTGGCAAAGGGCAGAGGGGAGGTCCCTTGGGTGGCTCTGTAATAGGACCCTGTAATCAGTCTTCCCTGGTCCTGGTCCTTTAGCGGGGGCCAAAAAGACACAAGTGGTGGGGAAACGGGGAGACAGTGGGGGGATGGGACAGAACATGCAAATAGCATGCAAACAACATGCAAATCCTCCTCCCCCTTCTGGGTGGGGCAGGCCAGCAAAGTCGTCCTGGGGAACCCTTCTCCCCCACTGGGGAGTCGACAGAGGGGTCAGTCCTGGGGAGACCGCCTCATGGGGGAAAGGCACCAGTAGTGAGCCCTCATGACTCTTGCTTTTACGAGGTGGGGCCTCTTTTGGGGTAACACACTTTTTTCTGAACACCTACTGCGTGCCAGGCCCCATGTGGCCTCTTCTGCTCAGGCTGGGGACAAGAGCAGCCCCAGCAACCGTGCGGCCCTGACTTTACATGGTCACTCATCCAATCCACAGTCCTGTGGCTAGCTGCTGTCTTTATCCCCTCTTTCCTGAGGCTCAGAGAGGTTAGGTAACGGACCCCGTGCCACCCAGCTATGGGACCAAGGTGCAAAACAGAGGGGCCGTCTCCATACCCCTACTTCCAGGCTGAACTGCCTTTCGAGGTGGGCCCGAGGCCTGCAGCCTGTTTACCAATTCCCATACCCCCACCGCCAGGACAATGCCCGTGTTAGGGTGGGGGCTGGGAGGGAGATGCCCGGGAACTTGTGGGCACACAGAGCAGGGGCATTTACCTCAGCCTAGAGGGGCCAAGAGACCAGTCCCAGCGCAGGTGACAATGAGCCCTGTGGGGTGACTCTGAATCGACCAAGGGCTCGACCCCAACCCCAGGCTTCACCTGGCCAGGGCTTCCTCCACTGATCCCTGCCCTCATCGGTTTTTTTTTTATACAATTAAAAAAAATGTTTATTTAGTTTTGAGAGAGAGATAGAGACAGACAGAGCAAGACAGGGAGGGGCAGAGAGAGAGGGAGACACAGAACCTGAAACAGGCTCTGGGCTCTGAGCTGTCAGCACAGAGCACGACGCGGGGCTCGAACGCACAAACCTTGAGATCACGACCTGAGCTGAAGTCAGACGCTTAACCCACTGAGCCACCCAGGCACCCTGCCCTCGTCTTTACCCTGTCCCCCCTTCCACTTCTCTGGGTCTCATTTGCTGTTCTTTTCCCAGCTGCAAACGGAAGAGAAGATTTTTCCGACCTCTCCTCTTCCGTACCTATGCGTACGGACCTACGGGTGGCTCCCCAGCAGGTGCACCTTCACGAGCATCCTGCAAGTTCTAGTGTGCTGTATCGTTTATCATCTTTCGCTTCAAAGTCTTGCCTCGTTTCCACCTGGCTTCCTTCTTTGGCCCGTGCGTTCTTTCGAAGCGTGGTGCCTGGTCTCTCAGCGTTTGGGGATTTTCTAGTTATCCTGTTGTGGACTTGGACGTTAATCGGCCCCCCGCCCCAACCCCTGCCAAGAGCTGTCGCTTCCTGTCCTAACTGACCCCTCCTTCTGGGGTGGGGGGGCTTGTTGGTCCTCCCCTAGGGTCCCGACTTTGGATATGTAACCCGGGAGATCCTATTCGCTGGTGCCTCTAGCCTTGACTCTTTCGGCAACCTGGACGTCAGCCCGCCCGTCACGGTGGGCGGCAAGGAGTACCCGCTGGGCCGGATCCTCATCGGCAGCAGCTTCCCCAAGTGAGAGGCCCTGACGGGGGGTGGGAGGGCGCGGGGACCGCCGTGGCGCCCACCTGTAGCTCCCTCACCACCAGTACGGGTCTCCAGGCTCAGAGGTGGTCTTAACTCCCACGCTCAGTCCTGGAGTCAAAGACCCAGAGTCCTGGAATGTTAGATTTAAAAGGTCATAGAATCTTGGGGGAAAACTCAGAAACGACTGACCCACGGTCTCTTGGCCTGCGTAGTATTTCGTGAGCGTAATTAGTCGCCGACTCCGTATGTGCGGGGAGGCCTTCCATAAAATCCCAGATTTTCAGCTTCTTTAGAAACACTGGGGTTCTGGGGAGGTGATGTGCCAGCTGGAGCAGAGGCGGGAGAGGGACGGGTTAACCTCTCCCAGCAGGAGGTCAAAATAGCTGCTGTTCTAGCAATAGCTTAAAAAGCCCCGGGGTCACCCTGTGGCTACTGGTGAATGAGTGGCTGGTCAGGAGACCCGGGTGACAGAGGTGACTTGGTGGGTGCCCGCCCCCTCCCGCCCCACCCCCCGACAGCTGTCATCAGGCAGGAAACAAGGTGCCCAGGATTTAGTGCTCAGACAGGTGACAGTATCCTGCTGAATGGGTCCCCACCTTGCTGGGGGCCACCACAGAATGGGGTGAGCTGTGCGGGGATCCTGGTGGGGTCCCCTGTTTCCCGCCTGGAGATGAAGCCCGCTACAGGCACCGGAGCCCCTTCTCGTCTGTGTGGGGTTGGCATGGAAACCAGGTGAGCCCAGCTTGCTCCTCTCCCCAAGTCCCCAAGCCCTGACTGACTATTTAGAGCAGCCAGGCAGTCATAGCAAGGTCACCCAGCCCCCAGTGCTGACCCTGGTGGTCCCAGGGCTCTGGGTCAGGTGAGGCGAGGTTTCCTGGCACCAACCGCAGGCATGTAGCGGGGGGCCTGGGGCTAAGGTCGGCTAGAGCAAGAGGAGTGCTCGCCTTGGCGGTGACTCAGGCTCAGACACCACTCTGCGATCTGATCCTGCCCACAGCCCTGGAGGCGGGAGGACGCCGGGGCCTCTGGGTAGAATCCTGGACTTCGGGGATGGACCCAGGAGGAAGGAGCACAGTTGGACTTGGGTTCGAGTCCTGACCCTGCTGTATATACTAGCCATGTGGTTTTGGGTATACCCGGCACACAATAGGTGCTCAGTTAATTCATTCGAAGCAATTTATTTCATGCCTACTATGTGCCAGGCACTGTTGAAGATACTAGGGATATACATCAGTGTACAGCAGATACTTTATCAAATGAACACATTAGTTTATAGTCCATGCCTCAGTTTCCTTGTCTGTGAAATGGGTCCATTAAGAATCTCTGGGCTGGCTATAGAATCAGCACTAGTGGGGATAAAGAATCCCCCACTAGTTTAGGTATTGTTTAGCCGGGCCCCTAGCAGTGGGTCTGCTTTGAAGCAGGTTGGAACTTATCGGACAGAAGTTATCGATCACCTACTATGATTTAATTCTTAGAGCCGTCCTATGGGGCTGGGACGATTGTTATTCCCATTTGACAGATGAGGAAGCCGAGGCTCAGAAAAGCGAAGTGAGTGCACTCATTCACGCATTCGTTTGCCAATTCAGTAAATATTTACTGAGACTTCCCACAGGCCGAGATAAAAGAAACAATCTAGAAGCTCTAGATAAAAGACACAATCTAGAAGCTCCCAGGGTCAGAGCAAGGACTAGGGATGGGACAGTGGGGGCCTCGAGTGCAGCTGTGAGCCAGTCCATTGACCATTGTATTGAAAACCAGGAACAAGGTCCTTGGTAAACAGAAGGGGTCCTGAGGCTCAGAGAGGGACAGCGACCGGCTAGGACCGCACAGCGAGTTAGTGGAAGAGTCAGGATCCAGGTCTCCTCCCTGGACTCCAAACAAATGTAACCCTCTGTCCTGTGTTCCTGTCTTGGCTTCTTTCTGACCTTGGCAGTGAACAGATAGCCTGCATTCATTCTAACAGGGAGAAACGGACAGTAAGCAAACTCAACAAGTAAGTAGATAATATAGTGTGTTAGATCAAGGAAGCCCTGGTGAGAAACTGCCATTTAAATAAAGTCCTGAAGGAAATGAGGGAGTCAAAGATGGGGGTATTTGGGGAGGAAAGCGTGCAAAGGACTGGCAATGGCCAGTGCAAAGGCCCTGAGGCAGGAGTGTGGCGGAGACATTAGAGGAGCAGCAAGGAGGCCTGGGGTTTGGAACAGAGTGAGCATGAGCAAGGAGGGGCTTGATGGGAGATGAGTTCAGAGAGCTTAGCAGGGCAGAGTCCAGATCGTGACCTGGGCCTGTTATTTGTACGGACATCCGAGAGGAATCATGGAGATTAAGCAAGATACTTAGTGGGAGGAGCCTCAGGCAGGCACACACTAGGTGCTCAGTAAGTGTCACAATCATTCGCTGAGCACCTAGGTCTGTTCTCTGCCTGCTTGGGTTCTCCACAGTCCTCTCCCCATGGTTAGAATCATCTTTGAGCAATTCTGCCCCCTAGTGGTGGCTTTGATGTGACTTGAAGAGCCGGTCCGTCCCATCACCCCCGCCCCCACCAGCCTCCAGGCAGAGGGCAGCACAACGCGGGGCTCTGTCCCTTCCCCAACCGTATGTGTTTCTGATGCCTGCCACTCTGCGCCCATCATCTCACCGTGTTTAAGAACTTTTTAAATTGCCGGCCCTCTACCAACATAACAGAAATACGAGAAAAATAGTTGTCACGCTCTTATCCCCCAAGTCAAATCAGTGTTGTCATTTGTCACTGTTTGTCAGGTCTCCCTTCTAATCTTTGTCTATGACATAGTTGAGTGGTAGAGACCAGGGATTATTACACAGCTGTTCAAAAAAAAAAAAACGACTTTTTTTAAAAAAGCATTTTGAAAAAAGCTGTTCAGAAGCACATCATTCACAATCATTCGCTGAGCCTCTATGATGTAAGAGGTGCCGGAGATACAGCAGGGAACGTAGACAACATCCCAGCCCACCCAGAGCTTACATTCTGGTGGGATGCCAGACAATAAATGAGATATCAAATATGCCAAGAAGAAAAATAAATCTGGGAGGGGGGTTGAGGGACGGTTGTAATTTTCAGAGGGCTCATAGAGAAAGAAGGTGACATTTGAGTTAAACCTGAGGAAAGGTGGAAGTGAGCCATGACAGACGGGGAGTGGGCGACAATTCCTGGTGCAGAGAACGGCATGTGCAAAGGCCCTGAGGCAGGAACGTACCTGGTATGTGCAAAGGGTAGCGGGAGGCCAGCATGGCCAGCACGAAGCAGATGAAGAGGAGGGTGGACCGAGGGA
Organism: Prionailurus viverrinus; assembly: GCF_022837055.1. Lineage (NCBI taxonomy): Eukaryota > Metazoa > Chordata > Mammalia > Carnivora > Felidae > Prionailurus > Prionailurus viverrinus. The sequence goes on along the minus strand of NC_062568.1, from coordinate 202,289,698 downwards.
GGTGGTAGGGATGGGTAGGGGCTGTGCGGGTTGTCGTGAGGACTTGGCTTTTACGGTGAGGGAGAAGGGGAGTGGTGGGAGGGTTTTGTCCGGAGGAGGGAGACGATCTGACATATTTCAAAACTCTCCATCCGTTTAGACTGCGGGAGAGCAAAAGGGTGAAGGCAGAGAGACCAGAGAAAGGGGCAAGCCGCTAAGATTATTTAGAGGAGGGGGTGTCTGGGCCAGACGGTGGCAGAAGGGGAGGAGGGAGGGGCTGGACGGTGTTCTGTTTACGGTAGAAGGCACCAGATTCGATGCAGCCTGGGGAGCTTGTCCATGACAAGCAGGCAAGGTCAAGGAATGTGATGCCTTTTTTGGTAAAACGTATTGAAAGAAGAAATCTCTATACATACGTATGCGTGTTTCCTCATGGCTACCTGTGCCAGGGGCAGGTGGCAAGCGCCCAGAGTATATAACGCATTGTTCTGACTTTGGAAAAGTCACCCCCTTGAACTTCCGGGGCCTCCGCTGCCTCATCTGCGAAATGGGGACATGGCCTTGCCTGAGGCGGGGTCGAGCTCCACACAGGCGCAGGCAGCTTTGGGTAACGACTCCTCCCACAGCTCTGGGACCCCGGCTCCCGAGACCTGCTCCCTGTCCTAGGCCACCCCAGCCCCTCCTTCTGCTAGTAAAGGGTGGTTTGCCAATGCCCAGAGCTCATTTCGGGAACTGCTGGGGACGAGACAGACCGTGTTGAACACAAAATGATGGTGACAGGGCTTCTCTTGCGCATGAGTCATTATTATTTTTTTAAGTTTATTTATGTAGGGGCGCCTGGGTGGCTCAGTCGGTGAAGCGTCCGACTTCGGCTCAGGGCGTGATCTCACAGTTGGTGCGTTCGAGCCCCACGGCGGGCCCTGTGCAGACAGCCCAGAGCCGGGATCCCGCTTCCGATCCTGTCTCCCTTTCTCTGCCCCTCGCCTGCTCACACTCTGTCAATTCTCTCCACCAAAAATATATACACACTAAAAAAATTAAAAAAGTAAAGTTTATTTATTTAGAGAGAGAGAGAGAGAGAGAGAGAGCCAGAGAGAGAATCCCAAGCAGGCTCTGCACCATCCGTGAGGAAGACGATGTGGGGCTCGAACTCACGGAACGGTGAGATTATGACCTGAGCCAAAACCGAGTTGATGCTTAACTGACTGAGCCCCTCAGACGCTACAAGACCCCTCCTTGTAAACAAGCACCGCCCCCCCCCCAGAGCCTGCCCCCCGAGTGGTCCAGGCCCCACACTTTGGGGAACGCTGGGCTAAGGGAGGGGTTCACCAGGTGCTGGTTGTGTTTTGACCCAGAGACTGGGCATCCTGGGTAAAGAGTCAATGTCTCTGAGTCCCGGGATGGGAGGTGAGGGTCTTTGACAAGCGGAGCTCTCTCATTTGACTCATTTTAGTGGGCAGGAGCGGGCAGGGCCTTCCCAGCCTTAGTGTAAGGAGGGAATGAACTCTCTGGAATGATGGTCCGGAGGGACAGTGAGTTCCTGGGAGCACCTGGGGGCCGGGGCCCAAAGATGACCCGTTCAGAGGGTTGTCGTGAGGCTTGCACAGAGGTGGGATGCTCAGGAGGGGCCTGCAGGGAGCCAGCAGTCAGCAGGCACTGGTGACCCTGCTGTCTCCCTCCTGGGCCAGGTCCGGTGGGAGGCGAATGGCCAAGGTGGTGCGGGACTTCCTCCAGGCCCAGCAGGTGCAGGCGCCCGTGGAGCTCTATTCCGATTGGCTCTCCGTGGGCCACGTGGACGAATTCCTGAGCTTTGTGCCCACCTCTGACCAAAAGGTGCGTCCCTTCTCTCTGAGCCCCCTCTGCTCCTCCCCGACCTGATGGGATGGGATAGGGCAAAGCCACTTGAAGTCAGCTCCCCGCCCGTGTCCGTGGTCAGCTCAGAGTCCAGGCACCCGGAGAGCCAGGCGGTGTTAATCAGAGGGGGCTTCCTGGAGGAGGTCAGAGCTCAGCTCTGGAGGGTACTTGTCGGCCCCCTTGCTCATACACCCATCCTCACACTTGCTGGGCGTTTGCCCTGATCCAAACCTCTCAGCCTAGACCCAGGAATGACACGGATAGTAATTGGTAACATTCGGCACCTATGATGTGCGTGTGTTTTAACTCATTTGATCTCCTGACACTTCCGTGAGGCGGGTACGCTTCTCGCTGACCCCATTTTATAGATGGGAAAACTGAGGCTCGGAAGGGCAGCTACTGGTAGGGTAAGACCCAGACCCAGACAGAGGGCTTGGGACCGCTCAGCTGCCACCACTTTACAGAGAGGGGCCCAGCCCTCAGAGAGCACGCAGCCCGGGAGGGGCGGCCTCCCAGTGACCAGTGACCGAGTTCCCCGGAAGGCAAGTGAGGAAGGGCATCCAGGCAAAGAGATTATCTCGGACAAAGGCCCCAGGAGTGTGAACCAGCTTGGGGGATTAGGGGATGCTGCCCCGGGGGTGCTTTGTGGCTGGCGGGTGGGACTGAGCAGGAGAGGGGAGCCGCCTGCGTGCTCTGGCCTCCTCCCGAGTTTGGGGTCTCCTGCATCTCGGGGAGAACCCGTCCACCGAGCCATTCTCCCTTCCTCTGTGCCAGGGCTTCCGGCTGCTTCTGGCGAGCCCCATCGCTTGCCTCAAACTGTTCCAACAGAAGAAAGAGGAGGGGTACGGGGAGGCGGCCCAGTTTGACGGTGAGTGCCTATGACCCAGTCACCCCGTGCGTGGGGCCTCTGCCCTCTGATCGCCAGCCCTGAGCAACTCTCATGCCTTTCGTGGCTGTGCTCTGTTTACGGGCCCTTCGCCTCGCTTGGATCCCTCCGCTCAGGACCGGCCATCACTAATTCTCCCAACACGCTCACCTGGGAGCTAAGGTTGAGCGCTGTCCCTTTACTGGGCCAAGGCCGGGAGGCCAAGAGGCCGGTGGATGGCCCCAGGCGCCCACAGAAGGTGACATTCTCAGGAAGAGCGGGCGGCTCCTGGCCACACCCCAGGAGAGGAAGACAACTGGAAACAGTGCACACCCCGCGGGATCTCGCCCCCGCACCCTAACCCCTTTCCCCAGAGGCTCAGAGAGGGGTGGCGTGCCCAGGGCTGTCACCAGGATGCGGCAGGGCCGGGGGCTCGAGAGTGGCAGGGGTGAGAAGCCAGGTGGGTGTTCGGGGCCCCTCTGCGGACCTGCCTCTGGGGCTTGCCAGACCTTCCCAGGACCTGGCTGGCCCCCCTGAGCACCTCCGCCTTCCCCACCACGGACCTCAGTGTTCTCATCTGAGAACTGGAGCGCTGGAAGGGACGTGGCAGAGCTTCAAGACCTGCATTCAAATCTTGATCTCGCTACTCATGGCTGGGAGATCAAGGTCGCGTTCTAAACCTCTCAGTGCCTCAGTTTCCTCTTCTCTGAATGGAGGGGGGGGTGATAATTACCCCACCTGGCGTTGTTTTAAAGATGAACGATAATTTAGGAGGGTGCCCAGAGCATGGTGGGTGCTCAGTAATGGCAGCTGTACCGTGATCATTAGGCCCCGAGTCGGGAGTCCCTTCCCGAAGAGTCTGGGCTCCATCACCAGGAATTCCTGGCCGTACCGGCAGCCAGACCCTGGCCCAGCAGGGTCTTGGGTCTCCGGCTTTCTCTATCCTTCAGCCCCCTGGCCCTGAGGCGGCCCTGGGCGGTCCTTCCTGAGCCCTCATACTGTCTTCCTTCTCTCGCAGGGTTAAGACACCGAGTGAACAGAAGCATTAATGAGATGCTGGCCGACAGTCGCCTCAGGAGGGACAGCCTCTACACACAGGTGAGGATATATGGCCATGCTGCTTGCTTTTGGGGGGGGGGTCCCCGTCCTCCCAGGGGAAGCAGCCCCAGGACTCGCTGGGGTGGAGTGGGAGTACGGGGCTCAGCTCCAGGCCTCGGCCGTGAACGCACAGTCTGACGGAGGAGGCACAAAGGAGCCCCCAGGGAGCTCCCGGTCTGATGAGGGGAGATCCAGCTCTGGTCTGGGGGAAATGATGAATTTCCGGAGAAGCTGAGTGAGATGAGAAATTGGGGCCCCGTGGGGGTGAGGGGTGGGGTGGGTGGGAGTCAAGGGGATCCGGCAAGGAGGAGACCGGGTGGGAGGAGGTCTCCGGAAGGGGCAGGGCTGACGCCCGCCACGGGCGGGGTGCAGGGCCCGGCGCAGTGGCCCCTCACGTCTCCTGCGTGGAGCCTGGCACCTTCTCCGAGACGGCTGAGATGGACAGACATGTGAGCCGCGTTGTGGCTGGGGTGTGGGGAGGGGGGGGCGGCCACAAACACTTTTGGAACCGGAAGCTGCCTGGGTCCAAATCCCAGCTGTGCAGCTTCCTAGCTCTGTGCCCTCGGGCAGGTCACCGGAGCCTCAGTTTCCCCATCTGCGGGTGGGCGGTGGCACCCAGCTGTTGGAGGACCTGAGGAGCACGAGGGCGAGAGGGCTCTGCACGGGGCCCGGCACGCAGCCGGCGTTCAGCGAGCGTTCAGAGAGCCTCCCTGGCTCACTGGGCGCGTCCGCTGCCTCTCCTCGTGCCCCCCCAGAAATGCATCGACTGGAACCGGGAGGTGCTGAAGCGGGAGCTGGGCCTGACCGAGCGGGACATCGTGGACATCCCCCAGCTCTTCTTCCTGAAGGGCTCCCATGCGGAAGCCTTCTTCCCAGACATGGTGAGAGCGCAGAAGCAGGACGGGGCACTTGCTGTCCCCGGGGCCCCCTGGCAGGGTCCGCAGGGGTGTCACTTGGGGTTCCAGAGGAGAAGCGCTTCCTGTCCGAGGGCAGAGACAAGCACAGAGACCGGGGCGGGCCTGCCGGATCTCTAGGTGTGTGTTTCCTTTTTTTTTTTTTTTTTTTTTTTAAGTTTATTTAGTTTGAGAGGGAGATCGGGAGAGCAAGCACAAGCAGGGGACGGGCAGAGAGAGAGAGAGAGAGAGAGAGAGAATTCCAAGCAGGCTTCTTGCTGACACGGCACAGGGCACGATGCGGGGCTCAAACTCACGAACCGTGAGATCACGACCTGGGTCGAAATCGAGAGTTGGACGCTTAACTGACTGAGCCACCCAGGCGCCCCGGTGTGTGTTTGCTTTTTGTGCAGGTACAGGACATCTCCGCCGGGGGGTCTCCACTGGGGCGATTTTGCCTTCCAGGTTTTCTTGCTTGTTTTGTTTTTCTTGCCACAAGGAGGGAGGTGGCTACTGGCATCAGCGGGTGGAGGCCGGGGATGCCGTTGAACATGGGTCAGTGCCCAGGGCGGCCCCCACCACTGAGGGCTTTTTGTTTCCCTCCCAAGTCGAGACGGGAAGCCTGTTTCGGTTTCAGTGTTTCCAGCTCTCACTGCGGGGGGGGCCCCAGCCTCCTGCTCTGCTCCGCACCCCACCGGCTGCTCCCCGGTGCGGCTCCTGAGGCGGGCAGGCGGGCCCACGGTGGCTGCCTCCCTGGCTGTCATTAAGTCAGGCAGCTGACAGCCGATGCACAGCTATGATGTCACCCGTGTGGCCTCTGGGAGGGGCCTGGTGATGCTATCGGCTGCACGACCATTAACGCCTTTGGGAAGGGATGTCAGGCTGTTGGCCCCTCGTGGCTTGGTTGCCCAGGATGGGAGACCCTCCCTCTTCAGCCTGGGGGCTGTAACTGGAGCCCCCCCTGCCCCCTCCCAGCACCAGCACCGGCCAAGCGAAGGGTTGGGAGCGGGTCCCGAGGTCCTGATTGGAGGCACGGTGACAGGGCAGGGTTTCCCTGCCGGGACCCCGCACTCCTGACTCCTCACTGCGGGGTCTTGGTAGAGGTCCCTAAGGCAGGACCTCGGCTCTACTGATGTCTGGGCCTGACTCCTTTGTCGTGGGGGCCCCGTCCTGTGCATCGCAGGATGGCGGTGGCATCACTGTCCACTACCCGCTGGGTGTCAGCCGCTCTCCTCTCACTGTGACAACCGAAATGCCCTGGGGCCCGAATCGCCCTGGTTGAGAACCGACCCTCCAAGGCGGTGCTGCCTGTGAGAACTTTTTCGGACGATGGAAACGTTCTCCGTCTGCACGATGGGACAGGGGAGCCACCAAGCCACATGTGGCGATGGGGGGCTTCACATGTGGCTAGTGTGGCCGAAGGATGAACTTTATACTTCTGTTTAATTTAAATTTCGACAGCCACGTGTGGCCAGTGGCTGCCCCATTGGACAGGGAGGCGCTGAGGGGGCGGCCTGGCTCTTGTTCTGGCCAGAGCCCATGACCTTGGCCGGCCCTCTCTGGGCGGTGGCCTTGCCCACACCGGCTGGAAGCCCCCCTCTGTGGGAATCTCTCAGCTCCCACCCAGACCCTGCTGAAGGAGCCCGGTATGTCCTCACTGGAAGAGCCCACAGGGAACTCAGTTAACCCGTTTGTCAGATGAAGAAACGGGCCCTCAGAGGAGAGTGGTTGACTCCCCTGAGGTCATCCAGCAAGTGAGTGGCCTCCAGGCTCCTGAGTCCTCATGTGGGAAGAAACGGACCTGGCTCCCCTCCCTGCCCTTTGTCCCACTACTACCCAGCACGTTCTGGCCCCTTAGGGGCAACTGGGTAGCTCAGGGCAGAGCCCATGGGACTGACCCCAGAGGACCCTCCAGGGTCATGTTGATCCCAGCAGTGGATGGCCCTGCAGGGCAGTCTGGAGGGCGAGGGGCCAGAGCATGGAGAGCGTGAGGGCACAGAGCCCAGGGCAGGCCACCCCATGCTGAGATGACCCAGCCCTCCCCTCCAGACAGCAGGTTCAGCGTATCCCCTTTGAACACCAAGGACAGCTCCTCTGGCCACCCATCTGGGGCCGAGGTTTTCTCTAAGACACTTCCATACCCTGCCCCGGGGAGACGTCCCTTCCCCAGTGTTAGGGCCCCCCAGCCGGGGAAGCAGACGTGCCACTGGAGACACAGGCGCCCCCAAGGGCTCCCAGCCCCTTGTCCCAACTCCTCAGCTCCCCAGGCAGCCACCGTGCCACGCTCTGGCAGCATATGAAGAGCATGGGTTTGGACGTGAGTTGGCCCCACGTCAAAGTTCAGTCTCCCCATTCTCTGATTGTGTGGCCTGGATTATGTCACTTAACCTTTCCCTGCCACCGACTCGCAGGGAGGCTGTGAGGCATAGTGATGACGTATCTGGCACGCAGGAGATGTTCGGTAAACCGTAACGACGATCAGGGCTTCCGGGGAGAGTGAAGCAGGCTGTGCACTGTACAAGTGCACCAAACCTAGAAAGACATTCACACCATCGACCTTGTAGATAGCTGCTGTACAAGGTTTCTGGCAGAGGAAGGTAAAATCTTGCCCTGAATTGTCCCGACAACTTTCTGATGGGTGGAAGACAGCGTGGGAGGAAGGGGTGACTTTCATTCGTACAGAGTCGCCATGCATGTTACTGGCAGCCCTACCTGGTGTGAATCCTCTCTTCCAACCGTCAATCCATTTCTTCTCTTCATGGACCCTAGTTTTTGACGCAGCGCCGGTCCTGGTGGCCCGGGCATGCTGGGGAGGGTGGGTCGGACCTGGGGATGGGTCCCCTCTTGTCTCCCTCTTGCCTTCTCTCGTCTACAGGTCAACATGGTGGTCTTAGGCAAGCACCTGGGCATCCCCAAGCCCTTCGGGCCCATCGTTGACGGCCGCTGCTGCCTGGAGGAGAAGGTGCGGTCCCTGCTGGAGCCGCTGGGCCTCCGCTGCACCTTCATCGACGACTATTTGTCCTACCACGAGCTGCTGGGGGAGATCCACTGTGGCACCAACGTGCGCCGGCAGCCCTTCTCCTTCAAGTGGTGGAACATGGTGCCCTGAGACCCCCTCCACCCGCCGTCCTCTGCCCACCTGCCAGGGAGCCCCACCAGGGAAGGGGGCGAGGAACTTCCACCCGGCCCCTGTCCTCGTGGGGGAGCCTCGGGCACTTCTCCTCGAGTGCCTGCGAATGTGCTGGCCACCGCAGGCCCCGGGACGCAGCGACGGACGCCCACACCCTCACCTCTGGAGTGGCCTGCACAGCCCGAGAGGGACCGTCCTCATTCCTCCCTCCCTCTTCCCGATCCGCCACTCCCAGAGGTTCTGGAAAAGAGCGACGGCCTCAGCACGTTCAAGGGCAGCCGCGTGTGGCCGCAGCTGTGCCCCACTTGGAGTCGCTCTCCCTCTGTTCTGATATTCCTCTCGCGGGTCTGCACCGGGAACGGCATCCATGGGGCCTGGGCTCAGAGGCAGGGGCCCGGTCTGTGGTTCTTGTAAGAGCAGGCGCAGGGAGGCGAGGCAGCCTCTTTTCCCGACCAGCTGTCCTTTCCTGTAGGGGACCCTCAAGATGTGACCTCCCAGCACCCCTCAGCCATATTTATAGAGGCAAATAAGGACGGGAAAACCTAGCATCTGGGGGCCTGCTTTCAAAAGAAAAGGCAACAAAAACCCTTTAATACCTGACTCCGTCCTCAGAAGGGTGCTTGTTACCTGTTTAGAAGGCCTTTAATTACGAGTGCTGGCTGCTTCCGCCCCGAAACGCTGAGAGGCCAGAGAGAGGCCTCAGGAGGGCACACGCGAGGAAGGCTGGCAGGCGGGAGGCCAGGATTGTGGAGGGGGCCGAGGCATGAGGACAAACGGCGGGGCCTGGCCCCTGTGTCTTAGGTCTCCCCGCTTCCGATTCTGGACTCTGGATGTGAAGGGGGCTGGCCGTTCCAGATGTCACAGGGGATAGGAGCCCAGATGTTAGAAGAGGGTGGGGGGGGGGAGCCATTAGGTTATCTCGGAGGGTGGGGTTTAATTTCCTTTAATAGTCTTTAATTATTCCCCTTCGCCCTGCAGGCCGTGGGAGGGACGGCTCGCCCAGTCGCTCTCAGCAACCCGGAGACCCTGCCCGTAGCCTGGGTTTCGCCTGTGAGGAAACCCCCACGGCAGGCCTGTGTCCCCTCCCATACAGGGCACAGAGCTGCCATGGGGGTGAGGGGACGTTAATAGCCTGGCCCCAGGTGGGGTCACGGGGACGTGCCGGGCTTGGCCAGTGCCGGGTGAGAGGTGACCCCTGTCCCAGGCACGCAGGGGCGCGAGGTGGCCAGCCTGCCCTCTCCCTGCCATTGCCCCTGCGGCCATCGCGGTGGCTATCAGCCCTTGGCCTCCGCCTCCTAGATTTTCAGTGGCCCCTGGGAAGACCGAGACTGAGCCAGCCCACCACGGTCAAACTCTGTTAGCCACGGAACACTTGGCCAGGCTGCCGTGGACACCCGACGCGTGAGATGGATAAGACAGAGCTGCTCTGGTTTCAGGTGGCTGGCGGGGGGCGGGGGGTATACCCGGGTTCCTCCCCTTCCAGAAGACTCTGTGGGACCCCACATGCCAACTCCTTGTCTAACCTTTGCACTTTCTGCTCGTAACCATGACCCAAGACAGCAAGGAGGCCCTTCGGGGCCCACGGGCATGCGGCCAGGGTTGAGGTTCCCCAGGGAAAGGCTGTGGGTGGAGGGAGGTTGCAGAGAGATGGGGAGGGTGGGGAGCAAGCCTTCTGGACCTGCGCTGAGCGTGGGAAGCCCTGGAATTGCTTCTGGAGCTGTTGGAGAGCCCGATGTCCCCTCTGAGAATGTTCCGGGTGATGGATCGCCTCCTACCTGATTAATAAAAATGTCAACGTGCGTTTCTTCAAGTGGCTGCCTCCTCAGCTTCTGTTTGTCGGGCTGTGGGGAGGAGTGGGGAGGGGAGGGGAGCCCTATCCTAGCTCTACCTACCCCCCCCCCCCCAAGCCGCCAGCTCCTTGGCTTAGCTTCTGCTGGCTGGGACAACCCCCGGGGCCAGTGCCGGCCAGGCGGGCTGATTCAGCAGGATGGCTGACACAGGCCCGTGGCTCTGAGGCCAACTGCCCCGCTGAGATGGGCATCAGGCGAGGGGCGGGTCCTACCTCGTCACCTCTTCTCCCTTCCTTGGGCTATCTCTTCCAGCCCTCAGAGGACAGGTGTGCTGGGCCCTACTGGCAGAGGTGGGAGATTCTCCAGCGGGACCCGTGTCCAGGGCCAAAGGCCACTCTGATTGCCTTTCATTCCTGCCTCCAAAGTTACCAAGCTACCCGGCGGTCTGATCTCAGGGGCCTGAAAGTATTATCCCCCGCATCCTACACGCTGGCTCCTGCCTCGATTGAACCCTTTGCGGGCGCTCACTCACTCACTCACTCAGTCACTTTCTTTTACCTTTTGTTGTGGACTCAGGCAAAAAGATGCTGCCTATCAGCCCCTGACACTTTAGTCTGAATGAATGCCAGATGTGTTTCTAAACGCTGGTATTAACTGGGGGGAGGTGAAGGCACGGGTCTATTTCCAAAGGGAGAGACAGGGCCCCGAGCCAGAGGCTGGTCCGGCCCCCAGCACAGTGGTCCAGTGGCCAGGGGGAAGCCTCCACTTTCTGGATCTATTTCCCAACTAGGTTCATAAGCAGGTAGGGAGACTGGGGCTTCCTCCTGAGCCCTGACTCTTACCCAGAGGTGAGTTGGCCAGCAAGCCATTTTGTAGCCGAAAAAGTAACGCAGTGACTGAAGCCAGCAGCCCAACAGCTTTTCTTGAGAACGTCCTTCCCAGACTCTTGGGTAAAAGAGCACCAGGCTTAGAGTCCCGCTGAGATCCGTGAACTGCTAGGACTGCACCCACTGGGGACCCTGGGGAGCAGGTCCTGGTCCCCGCCCTGTCTCAGACCGGCAGCATGTCCAGAGAGAAGGGAGGAAGTTTCTATTCAGCACCTTTGGAGCCTGGCCGGGCAGGGTGTGTCCCCGCCATTATCTCTAGCAGGCTAGTGATCAGCCTCATTCTCTACAGATGAGCAAACCAAGGCTTAAGAGGGAACGTAACCCTCCCCCCACCCCCCAGGCCACAGAGCCGGTGCATGGTGGAGTCTGGATCCGAACCCAAGGCTCCTCTCCCCAGAGCCCTTGCTCCGGCTGTTTCAGGTGGCCGAATGCCCCCTTCTGGCCTCCGTTTCCCCACCTGACAAATGAGCCTTCCTACGCCCACATTCTAAGCTCTTCCTGGCCGGGGAGGGATTTAACCCTCACCACCCACCCCTTCCACAAGTGTTTGGCATGTGAAAATAATGACAACGCCGGTAAAAGAATCATGCCAAGCTCCACACCAGAGCTCTACCCACGTCGTCCATTTAAGCCTCGCAAGAGCCATTTTCAGAAGCAACAAGTGAGGCACAGAGCAATGAAGTGACCTGTCCGCAGCCGCACAGCAAGGATGTGTGGTTGACCTAGGGCTGAAATCCAGTCCTGCTAATACACTCCATGCTCGTAAGAAAAAAGCCGGTGTTTCTCAGTTTCTCAAAATGCTTTGGGGTGTTTATACAAAAAATCCAGTTGTCAGGCCGCACCCCTAACCTGCGGCGTCAGACCTGGAGGCGGGGCCTGGGAATCTGCGTTTGCACCGGCTCCTCCAGCAGGGTAGAGAAGCTCCCCTCTAAACCGTATCATCTCGGAAAAGGCAGGAAAGGGGGTGAGGAGGAAGAGCGTGGAAAGTCGAGAAAGAGGCCCAGGTCATCTCCACCTCTCTGCCTTCCCCACCCCCCCCCAGTGCCCCGGTGCCCCGGCCAGGTGCCTGTTGGGACACGCTCCCTTAGAGAAACTAACTGCCTCCGTGCTGGGGGCGGAGCAACAGGTTCATATGCAAACGATGGCTTCTTCCTGGCCAATCCTGTGCTCCTAGCTCTGGGAAGGGGCTGGGCTTCCAGGACTGGAGCCAATGAGCTAGCACCCCGGGCTGGAGAGGCGGGGCCAAGGTCTTTTAAACCCGCACTCCAAGGGCTCTGGGAGGCAGTGTTGGTTTTGGTGGCTCAAGTCCGGGTCCAAGGCCAGCATGTCAATGAAGAGGATTGTGCGTGTGTCCCTGGAGCATCCCACCAGCGCCGTGTGTGTGGCTGGCGTGGAGACCCTCGTGGACATTTATGGGTAAGAGCCAGAGGCCTGGGGGTCTGCAGGCCCTTGGTGCTGAGCCCCTTGGGCTCGTCTGGTGCGCTGTGCAGGGTTTCCTCAGGGCTCAGGCCTGGCTCGGCTTCCCTCCCCCAAGCCAGGGGAGTTGAGTGTGGGAGACTGCATGGGGGACAGAGAGGTTTGCAGTGTTTGAGCTCTGGTCCAAGGGCCTTTGAGGGTGCTGGGCACGTTGGAGGACCCTGCAGGCTGGATACATACAAATAGGAAGAGGTGTATTCCCCTGGTCCTGGTCCCCAGCCTAGGAGCTCTGCAAACAGCGAGTGTCATTTTTTTAAGAAATCATTTATGCTTACGTAGCATTTCCTATGTGCCGAGCACTGTTTTAAGCTTGGCAATCTTCTCGAACTTTAACGCTTGAATCTAGCCTTCACGACACCCCATGAGCTACGTTCGTTACTAGCTTCTCATTTGACAGATGGGGAAACTACGGCACAGCGAGGGCGAGCCATTTGCTCAAGTCAAACAGTTACTAAGCGTCAACGCCAGGATTTAACACCCCCTCCCCCCCACTCCCATGGTCAAGTGTCTTATGCTTTTAGCTGTCTGCCACTTGGAGAGGAAGGATCTGGTTTCCTCCAGCCATTCAGAGCCCACACGTTAGGCTCCTACTGTGTGCCATGGCCGTGTCCTTAGAGCCAGTGGCTGGAGGTGAGGCCCCACCTTCTCTCTCTCTCTCTCTCTCTCTCTCTCTCTCTCAGGCAGAAAAGGAGAGTTTGGGCAGGGTTTCAGGAGCTGGGTTCTGGGAACCCCCAGGGAGCTGGCTACTTAGCTTTTTGGGGAGTCTCCAGGGGTCCCAGCTCCAAGGCTGAGCTGGGGACACAGGTAGTCAGGGGGCTGGGAGGGGAGGAGGCAGAAGCGTGTCACTGTTCCCTTGTCTCAGGTCTCCCACCCTGCCCTGTGAGCCGTCGAGCAGTGCCCTTGGCTTCTACTCACTAGATGCCAGAAGCACACCTTGACCTTCGATGGCCAAAAATGTCTCCAGGCGTTGCCAAAAGTGCCCGGTGTGTGTGTGTGGGGGGGGGGGGGGGGGGAACCGATCCCAGTTGAGGACCAGTATCCCAGAACAAGACTGTACGAATTGGAGCGGACTTAGTTGAAAGCAGAGACGGGGGCGGTCCCAGGACATTAGATGTAAAGGGGTGAGGGGCTGGTCAGGGGAGGGAACCAAGTCCGGAGCAGGCCCAGCACAGCTAGGTACCAGGAGTTGAAGCCTGGTTGGGTGTGGGTGGAGGGTGAGAATTAGGAAGGGGATTTGGAGGAGGGACAGCCACAGGGGCCGTGTCAGGAGTGACATGGGAGGATGGGCATCCACGCTGCCTGGCGCCACCCCCTCCTCCAGCGCCGTGTGCCCATGGGGGTGACTCACCTGTGTTGGCAGCCTCATGCCCATCGGGCAGATGTGCCCCCGGTTTGACCTGCTCTGGAAAGGCCAGGGCTGGCTCCTCCCCTGCAGGGCCTCCTTCGAGGAGGGGGGACGAATCAGGGCCAGGAGGCAAAGGCAGCAGTGTCTTGGGGTTCTGTGAATGGACGGGCCGTGTTGGGCTTCGGAGAGGAGGCTGTGGGGGGGACGGCCCCAGGGTGCGTGCCTCAGGCACCCTCAAAGGAAGGATTCTTGGTCCTCTATGCCTGGGCCACCTTGGGGGACAGGCGGAGAGCTGTCAGTTCACTCGCTCACACATTCATCAAGTACTTCTTTGGCGTCTGGTGTGGGCCGGGCACGGGGACACAATACTGAGCAAGGAGGCACGGTCCCCGCTGGCTGAGAATCTGTCCCTTCAGAGTTCTTGCAGAGGCTGGACCGCTCCCGGACGGATTCCTGTCTTGCAGGGGGAGCAGGACCAGCTTAGCTCTATGTCCCTTCCGGCTTGGAGATGTCGTGACTCAGCCCTCCTGGGTGCCCGCACCGTGGGCCAACCAGGGAAGGGGCGGTGGGTGTGCTGGCTCAGCCCTGGCTCTGGGACCTAGCAGCTGTCTGACTTGGGGAGCATCACTTAACCTCTCTGTATCCTCCTCCGGAGGACAGAGACAATGTTATCAGTGAAGATCCTTACAGACTGCTCCATAGCAGCCACTGCCCCAAGCGCTTTATATATAGTAACATTCTCACGATTCTGCCAGGTGGATGCTCTATCATCATCCCCATTTCAGAGATGAGGAAACGGAGGCACAGAGAGGTTAAGTAACTTGCCCCGTGTCACACAGCCTGTGAGGAGCGGCCGAGCCAGGATGCAACCCAAACACTTAGGCCTTCACTTCAAGGGAGTGGGGAGATGGGATGAGATCGTGTGTGTAGAGCATGTTGGGGATGCCTGGCATGTGGGGGACACTCATTCATGGTAACTGCCACCGCTATCACCATCATCATTTTGAGGCTCTGTCCTGGCCCTTTGGACAGCCTCAAGTGTCCCCAGACGTGCCATAGACAAGGGAGCCACCTCTGAACCAAACTGGGAGATGAGACAAGAGGAATGAACATAAACTGAGTGGTCAGGGCAGGCTTCCCGGAGGAAGGGTCCCAACCAGAGCCTTGAAGGATGAACACAGGCAAGACTCATTGGGGCACTCTGTCTGTGGCAATGGACAAAACTCTGTCTTCTTGCCTTCCATTGAGTTGGAGGTGGCCCAGACTCCATAAGGGGGGCTTTGCTTTCCCGAGCAGGGTTTCACGGCACGGGGGCGGGGGGAGGGCAGTGGGGAAAGGGAAGGAAGACTGACACATGGGTGTGGTGAGTCGTGCCCCGGGGATAAATGTGCAGCCAGGGTGGCAAACCGCTGCCCTAGTTGGACCAGCCAACAACTCGTGTCACCTCTGGCTCAGCAGAGGCAGTTCAATGGAGTGAAAAGGCAAAGGGCACCCGGGGGCCAGGTACCCCGAGTTTTCGTCCCAGCTCTGCCGCCCTTTGCGAAGTCACCTTGAGCAACTTTCTGCTCCTTCCTGGGCCTCAGTTTCCCCACATGTGCCCTGAAGAGGCTGGCACAGATCAGTGGGTTTCGAGCTCTACTCGTGGAGGCGTCTGAGCGCCCCACCCCCTGGTTTGACAAAGCGGCTCTCCTCCTTCGACTGGCTCGTGTTAGGTGAGCGCGCTGACCTGCCCGGGCAGAGCCGGGCCCCGGGAGGCTGGGCTTCGGGAAGAGGGTTCATGTGGCCGCCATTCCCCAGGGGCGGCACGGACTTGGGACTAAGGAGGGGAGGTGGTCTTCTTGACCCTGGTGGTGGCGAGGCCGACGGAGGTGGGATCTGGGGACCCCGCTGAGCAGGGCGAGGCAGCTGGTGCCGCCACCAGCGTCTGAGCCGTCCGAGCCTTGGTCTCCTCTGCCCCCATGGGCCGTGTCGGTGGGGACCGTGGCGGTCATCTTGTCCACCTGTTTCCAGCCCCAAAGTCCTCTCCCATCCGTTTCTCGGCTCTGCAGTGTCTGGTTTTGTTTTCGCAGAGCCCAAGGCTCCTGGGCCCATGAAAGGAGAGGATGGGCTTGGGTTTGCAGGGGAGCGGTGGGGGCGAGGGGGTGGTGGCAGAGTCGGATGTGAGTCCTGGCTCTGTCACCTGCCAGCTGTGTGACGTTGGGCAGATCACCTGTCATCTCTGAGCCTGTTTCCTCATCTGTAAAGTGGGGATAATAGTACCGATGTTGTGTGCCTGTGGGGACTGCCTCTGTCACCATCCGTGTCCTCAGCATTGAAGGGGTGACACACAGCCTCAAGGGAGACCTGACTTGACTCCCAGGAGGGGGTGGGCTCGCGCTGTGATTCCCACGACGCGTGGGGACACAGCCCACCCTTAGCCGTGGTTCTCAGACGTCACTGGGCATCGGCATGGCTTAAAGCGCAGGTTCCAGGGCCCTGCCTACAGCATATCTGGTTCTGGAATCTGCATTTCCAACAGGGTGGGTCTGAGGTTGGCCACCGTGAGGCTGACCAGCTGTCCCGGTTTGCCCCAAACCTTCTAGATTTTAGCACTGGAAGTCCCGCGCCCCAGGAAGCACCTGGTCCCGGGTCACCCTACAACGTTTTACCCACCATTCGCCACCTCCCAGGCTGGCAGTGCGGGCGGAGTCGTTGGGCCCTCGGGCTGGCCGGGACCGCCGTGTGCGAGGAAAGGCCTTGGAATGTTCTGGGCATGGACGGCCTCTGCGGGGGCGAGCCCGAAGCCCCCAGGGCTGGGCTGGGGCACTGTCTAGAGCAGCATGCTGGCAGCGCAGGGGGCCCGACCGGAGGAAGAACTCCGTCCGGGTGAGCCTCGGGCTTCTCCTGTCCTCCGCGCGATGGGAAATCCAGACTCTCCCATGTCTGATGCAGGCTCTTCTCCCAGCAGCCACCCCTTGATCGTCCTAACAGCTTCCCTGATGGGGCCTGAGCACTGGACCAGGAGTCTGGAGCCCTACCTTCTAGTCCCTTCTCTCTTGGGCCTCAGTTTCTCCGGAGTGAAGTGAGGCATTGGTCAGGCGCCCCCAACTTTCGCTGATCTTGGATGCACACTGACTCCTTTCATCTTCTCCGCTTTATAGATGGAGACGCTGAGGCAGGGGGAGGCCGAGCCTCTCCCTCACGGTCACACACCTGGCGAGTAGTGGGGCTGGGGTTTGAACGTTCAGCAACTGCAGGCTTAGTCCCTCCTGACCAAGAACCTTCGCTGGATCCTCGTTACAAAGGAATGAAATGAAAGGAGCTCCTCACAGCCCGCACTTACCCTTGACCTCCTAAGGCTCCACCGGGAAAATGCCTTCCCCTCAGACACGTCTCCTCCTTGTCTTTGGTTCCCCTGCCTCCCTCCAGGAAGCTGTCCCCAGAACCACCCCCCACCCCCAGCCCACCCTCTCAAACTGCCTCCATTTGCCCATTTCCTGCTTCCTAATTTACTTTAAGAACCCCTTCCCGCGTCCTGGGTGGGCGGTTTTCCAAGCCCTTCCCATCATCGTGTCTGAGCTTTGCAATTGCCCATAAGGTCGACCAAGTCGGTGTCATTATCCCACTTTATAGGGAGGCGAGGTGATTTGTTCAGAGTCACTTGGCTTACACGCGACCCAGCCCGGTCTAGGACCTGACTCTTGACTCTGGTCCTGGCACCGCTGAGCTCCCAGCTTCTTCCCCCCCGGGCCAGAAGGGATCTTCATCAGGGATCCCCTGGTGTCCCACCCAGGGAGGTGCAAGGGGGCTGGGCTGAGACACCCCAAGCCCAGGGCCTGGGGCCAGGGAGCTGGGTGGGGTTCCACACCAGAAGGACCATCAAAGGTGCTCAGCTGCAGCTCGTGGGCCCCTGGGGTCCAAACAGCAGCTGACGGGCAGGAGAATTTCCCTAAAGAGTTTACGGGCCTCCCGGGGAGCTGGAGGCGAGGCGCCGTGGGCTGTGGGGCTCAGGGTACATCTTGGGGTGGCCGAGTCCCTTCACACCCGGTCTGTCTCCATGTGTCTCCTGGTGGCTCTCTGTTTTTCTGGGTTTTTCCATATCTCTTTGTCTCTCTCTGTCTCTGTGTCCCTGTGCCTCTCTGTCCAGCTTCTCTATGTCCCACGACGGGCTGGCCCACACACCCGGGGGCATCACAGGGCAGAGGGCATCACCAGCCCCAGAAATTACAGGCTTTGGAACTATGGTTGTCAGATACAACCCAGGATGCCTAGTTAAGTTTGAAACCCAGATAAGCAGTTAATATATTTTTTTTAGCATGTCCCAAATATCGCACGGGCCATCCTCATACTAAAACAATTATTTGTTGCTCATCTGAAATTCCAGTCCACCTGGGTGTTCTCTATTTTTATTTGCTCAACGTAGCTGCCCTGCCTGGGAGGAGAGGCAGGTGTGTCGGCTGGTGAGGACGCCTGGCAGGGTCATGCACTGGACCCGCCTGATGAAGAAGAGCTTGGGCTCGCCTTGTTTCTCTTTTTCTCAAAAAGCCGCCTTGGGAAGTAGCCGGCTCCTGCCGGTAGAGGAGCAAAGAGGCTGTCTTGGGGCAGGCCTGCTCTCCTCCAAGCGGAGTGGGGCAAGGAAAGGGCCTGGAGTCGAACGGCCAGCTGTGCAACCTTGGGGAAGTCTCTGGCCCATCCTGAGCCTCCGTTCCCTCACATGCACGTGAGAGCAATCATCCCCTCCTCCCAGGGCCACGGTGGCGACTCAAATCCTGTTTGGAAAAGCCTAGCCGAGACCTGCCTTGGCCACCGTGCAGCCTCCGGGGCTACGATTATTGACGTTACTCCTGGGGAGGTGGTAGGTGAGGATATGCGCTCAGGAGCCGGAAGGCCTGGGCTGGGACCCCAGTCCGGCCATTTACTAGCTCCATGACCTGGGACAGGTTACTTAGCCTCAGTTTCCCCATCTGTCAAATGGGAGACAGTGATGGTACTCAATAAACTCTCCTGGGTTTATTGAGAGGATTGCGTGATGTCACGCACGTAAGAACCTTCCGCAGAGCCGGCTGTATAGCAAGAGCTCAACAAGGGTCAGCTACTGCTATCCCCCAGTGCCCCCACGTGCTGCGTCCTCCAGGAAGCACTCTGTTCCCTCTGGCTCACAGTGGCCTCTCCCTACCTGGGATCCCACTGACCAATGACTTCATGAGCCTGAGCCCCCTCTGGCTGCCCTGGGCAGTGCTGTCCTTAACTCCTTGGCGGGATCGAAGGTTCCGGGACGGTGGGGAGGGTAGTGAATGTACCTGCCTACAGCCTGGCAACGCTTCGGAGCACAGTGGGCGCCCCCAGACCCCCCCATAGACAGTAAGAAGGTGAACGGATGATTTCGAACAGGACCACCAGACTAGCTGGAGTGGGGGAAACACGTCCCAGGGCCAGACGACATAGGCTTTTTGACCCTCCTGCTTGACTGGATCTGGCCAAGTTTTCCCGGTGACCCTGCCGAGCCGTGGAAGCACTCGGGCTCTGTGTCGGAGCCCTGAGTGCAAAGCCGCCCATGCCGTTTGCTGCTGTGCGACCTTGGGCTTGATCTCTCTGAGCCTCGCTTTCTCACCTTTCCAGTAGAGATGATACCACCCGCTCACTTGGCCGACTTGGAAGAATACAAGGAGCTAGGAAACAAGGTGCTGCACGCAGCGGGCACTGCACAAAATTGGATGCCCTTCCCTGGAGAAGAGCCCAGGGGCATCTTCCTGCCTGCTAAAGAGGGCTGCAATGGGACTGAGGGGAGGGAGCCACGGTCTCAGAATTGCAGGGGGTCCGTTTGCAGGCTGGTGTCCGCTGAGCTCCCTAACTGGTCCTAACTTGCAAAGAGCTTGCAGTTTTGTTGGGAGGCAAAGAAGCTCCCGAGAGAAGTGTTAATGAACACAGAATGTGGGAATGTGTATGCACTTGTGTGGGGTCCAGGCTTCACTCCCAGGAACTTGCTGTGGGGATGTGAGGCCTGGGGTGGTCAGGGAAGGCTTCCCGGAGGAAGCAAGAGTTTGTGCCAAAGCTCAAGCATCTGAGCGAGTATTGCCCCCTCTGGCCCTTCCCATGGCTTCTTGTCTTTCCCAGGTCGGTACCTGAGGGCACAGAGATGTTCGAGGTCTACGGGACCCCCGGTGTGGACGTCTACATCTCTCCTAGTGTGGAGAGGGGCCGGGAGCGTGCAGACGCCAGACGGTGGCACTTTGATACGGGGTTGGAGATCATCGTGGTCATGAACTCGCCCAGCAATGACCTCAATGACAGTCATGTGAGCAGGTCCCCTGGGCTGGGGTGGGGGTGGGGCGCTGAGCTAGCTCCACAAGGGCCAGCACCCTCTGCTTACCCAGATGCCGGGGTAGCATGATGGGTAAGCCCCGGCCCTGGAACCAGGCAGCTCTGCGACTTACAGGCATAAGCTATGTGTCTCCTGGCAAGTCGCATCAGCCCTCTGGGCCTCGGTTTCCCCATCTGTAAAATGGGAATGATCACCGCACCTTCCTCGTGGTGTTGGTCTGGGGCAGAACACGAGCCAACGTTGGTTTCCTTTCTTGTTTCCCGAGACCCCTGTGAAGGGAGATGTCCCAGCTTTTCTGGGTCGGGCCTCAGTTTCCCTACCTGCAGGCTGAGGGCTGAGTAGGTGATCTCTGTCACTCTGGATGAAGGAGAGAGAGCAGAGATGGGAGGAGGATGCTGGCGCCTGGGGAGACCCCCTTCTCCGGGGTGCCTCATCTTTCCTAATCCGTTCTTTTCCTGACTCCGTTCCCTTTCTCAGAGACACGTAACCTCCCTTTGTCTCCTCTCGGCTCATTTAGCCACCAACGGCGAGTTCAACAAGCCCTGACTGTAGGCAGTGCTCTGGCTGGGGCAGGGGGCATTTACAAGATGGGAGAGGGACGCCTGGGAGGCTCAGTTGGTTAAGCGTCTGACTCTTGATTTCGGCTCAGGTCACCATCTCCCGATTTGTGAGTCCGAGCCCTACTTCGGGCTCCCGACTAGCAGTGGGGAGCCTGCTTAGGATTCTCTCTCTCTCTGTCCCTCCTCCCCTTGCTCTCACTCTCTCTCTAAAATAAATAAACTTAAAAAAATGAATAAGAGATGGGAGAAATGGGGTGGCCCTTGAGCTTGGCACAGCTGATGCCCCCATAAAGGGGTGACGGGAGACAGGTCTTGTGGCGTGGGGGTGGCAGGTTCCCACCCCATGTCAGGAGCAGTGTTTCAGGGAAGGATCCTTTTAAGACCATTGACCATACGCCACATACTGGGCACCATGACCTCATCCAGCCCTCAGGACAGCTCGGAGAGGCGGGGTCTGATCCCCGTTTCACAGGTGGGGCCACCAAGGCTCAGAGTAACTCTGTCCGGGCCACATAGCCCATCAGTAAGAGAGCGAGTATTCGACACAGACCTGCCAGAAATTTCCCTTCATCACCCCCACGTCTTTTCCCATTTGTGTAAGAAACTGAGAACGAGGTGCGGCTTACCTGAAGGCGCCTGATCTAGTGGGGAGCAGAGTTGGTGAGGGTCAGGACAGAGGCCCTGGGGCAGGGCCAGAGGACCAGCCAGCCTGAGAGGGCGCCTAAGAGGGGCTGAGCTGGGGGGCTGTGTAGATGCAAAGGACAAGAGGGATCGCGGAGGGTCGGAGCGTCCTGTCCTTCCCCTTCCCGCACCTTTGGCCTGGAGCCAGATAATTGTATGGCTGAGGCCAGCATCGTTGCTCTGGCTTGACACGTGGGGTCAGCAATTGCAGGATTTAGGGGCTCCCAGCACTGAGGAGTGAATGGCTTCTATAAGATGCTGAACCTTCTGGCTGAGCTGAGGGACCCACATCAGGAGGGAACGTGCAAGTGGAGGGCTGTGGGTGGAAGGGGCTTTGATCCATGGGCCTTGAATTGTGTTATCCTCAGCCATTGTCAGCCTGGCCTTTTAGCTACTGGGCCCTTGCTGCAGGCAAGGCTGCTGCTGAGCACATCACACGCCTTCCTTCCTTGATGGTCACACCCTGCAATCAACCCTCTGGGGTGGGAACTATCATTATCCCCACTTGACAGCAGGGGACATTGAGGCCCGAGGACAAGTGACTCTTCCGGGGATACTCACAAGTGGTGCTTCAGAATCTGAGCCCAGAGCCCCGCACCATCTCACACAATGCCGCCTGGCCGCTATTAACAATAGCTGGCATTTCTTGGGCACTACCTACGGGGCGAGTCTTGTACGTGTATTGTTTCTAAGCGGCACTACGATCGTCTATGGTAGGGACCCGTATGGCCGCTGTTCTGCAGATGAAGAAACGAGACAGCTCAGAAAGGTGAAAGGCCTTGGCCAAGGTCACAGAACCCAGAGGGGCTGGGCTCAAGTCCAAGGCTGTCTGAATCCCACAGATAAGAGAGGATCCATAAACCCTGCCCAGTCAGAACTCCTCATTTTGCACATGGCAGGACATAGATCCAAAGGGGAGGAGGGGCCTGCCGAAAATCACACGGTAGTCACCGGTAGCACCGGGACCCAGGTCTCCAGGGACTCCCTCACAGACGGTTCCCATTTTGCAGATGGGCCAACCAAGGCATGGAAGAATAAATGGCACAGAGAAGGCTAAAGGAAGAGCTGGGTTGGTGAACGCAACTTCAGGGCACAGAGGTTCCCGAGACTCCCTCTCTTCTTTGCTAGGTTCCCCAAGACCTGTCCTTTGGGGTGGGGCTGTTGGCTTCAGCTGGCTTGACTCCGGGCCCATTTCTCTACAGGTTCAGATTTCCTACCACTCCAGCCACGAACCCCTTCCCCTGGCCTATGCGGTGCTCTACCTCACCTGTGTTGGTAAGTTGGGGGCCATGCTGGGGCCTCGGCCGAGAGTGAGAATGGTTGGGAATGACATTGAGCGAGAGTCTTTTTATAAAAATCAACTCATTTTCTTTTAAAAATTAAGGGGCGCCTGGGTGGCTCAGTCGGTTGAGCGGCCGACTTCAGCTCAGGTCATGATCTCGCGGTCCGTGAGTTCGAGCCCCGCGTCGGGCTCTGTGCTGACGGCTCAGAGCCTGGAGGCTGTTTCAGATTCTATGTCTCCCTCTCTCTGACCCTTCCCTGTTCATGCTCTGTCTCTCTCTGTCTCAAAAAAGAAATAAAAACGTTAAAAAATAAATAAAAAATAAATAAAAATTAAAACACGACAGTTACATTTAGAAAACTCAAATGGTACAAAAGAGTATATATTGAAAAGTAAACCTCCTTCCCTCCAACCTAAGGCTTCTAATTCCCAAGCCTAGCATCCTTCCAGAGATCTGCTGTGCTCATACAAGTGGACGCACACATATCTGTACATTCCCCCTTTTGTAAGCAAAGGGAGGCATACTGTGGATATGGAACTGGACTTTGCTTTTTCCACCTTAAATTTTTTTGTGCTGATTATCCACAGATGGATATATAAATTCCATACAAGAGAACTCATTTTGATGAATGCATTAAAGGCTCTAGAGGCAAAGATGAGTAACATGAATGAATAGATGGGGAATTTCAACAGAGAGAGAAAAACTATAAAAAGGAGTCAAATGGAAATGCTAGAACTAAAAATCATGGTAACAGAGATTAAAAAATTGTTTTTGGTGAGTTTGTTGGTAGACCTGACACAGCCGAAGAGAGAATCAGTGAACTTGAAGACAGCGCAACAAAAATTACTTAAACTGAAACAAAAAGAGAGGGGAAAGAAGAGTGTAACAAACAAAACATTAGAACAGATGTAAGAGCCCTGGAACAGTATCAAACAATCTAAACTCAATTAGGTGCCCATTAAAATTCCAACATGACTTTTTTTTTAATGTTTATTTCTGAGAGAGAGAGAGAAAGAGAGAGAGAGAATGAGCAGGGAAAGGGCAGAGAGAGGGGGAGACACAGAATCGGAAGCAGGCTCCAGGCTCTGAGCTGTCAGCACAGAGCCCGACGCAGGGCTCGAACCCACGAACCCCGAGATCATGACCTGAGCCAAAGTTGGACGCTTAACCAACTGAGCCAACCAGGTGGCCCCAAATTCCAACATGACTTTTTTATAGATCTTCATAGAGCTGATCCTAAAAGGCATAGGAATGAGCAAAGGGCAAGAGTGGCCAAGATGTTTTTGAGAAAGAACAAGGTGGAGGTATTCATGGTACCAGATATCAGGACTTTGTTCAAGCCATAGTACTTGAGGTGGTATGAAATTTATGCAGGGTTAAATGCAAACCAGTGGGACAGAGGAGCACTTGGACATAGAGCTGTGTTCAGATGGTGATCACATGTGAATAAAATGGACATGAAGCCCTACTTCACGCCATACTCAAAAATAAATTTCAGATGGAATGAAAATCCTAAAATGAAAATCAAAATTGTAAAGCTTTTAGAAGAGAATATCTTTCCCACCTCAGGGTAGGCAAGGTGTTTTTTTAACAAGACAAAACAAAGGCACAGACCATAAGGGAGAAGATTGATACATTAGACTCTATTAAAATTGAAAACTTGTATATAACAGAGGACAAGTAAAAAGTCAAAATATGGTGGCGCCTGGCTGGCTCAGTCCGTAGAGAATGAGACTCTTGATCTTGGGGTCATGAGTTCAAGCCCCACATTGGGCTTAAACTTACTTAAAAAAAAAAAAAAAGAAAAAAAGAAAAAGAAATCAAACTCTGGACCAAGAGAAGAAATTTGCAAAGCATATGGCTGATTCGGTGCATATAGATTACGGAGAACTCCAATCCCTAAGAAAAAGAAAGACAACCTAATGGAAACAGGCAAAAAAATATGAACAAGCAATTCGCAGAAGAGAAAGCCTCAGTGATCAGAACCCAGATGGAAAGATGCTTAACTCAGTGTTGCCAAGGATATGGAACCAGGGAGCTCCTTGGCGGTGGGTGGGAGTTGGTGTGGGTCCAAGTCCCTGCAGAGCACTTTGCAAGAAAGTTGAAAATGCTCTGTCTGCAGGAGGTGCTGTTAGAAGCAGAATGTGCCTTGTAAATTTGGGGGGTTTACGCTGGGACTAGGGCTTGTGAATTTTGGTAGAGGCCGCCAAGCTGCTCTCCAAACAGACCATCTCACCTCACACAGCTGCCAACAGCATGTGAGATTGCCTTCGCCAACACTGCATTGTCAGCCTTTTCCATTTTGCCCGGGCTGAGAAGTTAGTTACCCTGTTTGGCTTTAGTTTGCCTTCCTTTAGTTAGGACTGAGGTTGGGTATCTCCCTGCCTATCCCTCCCCAAACCCACACCCTTATCCCCTGGAAAATATACACACACAAAAGTGCATAAACCTCTGTGTGTGTGGGGGGGGGGGGGGTGGATGCATGTGCACGCGTGTAGCTGGTGAATAATTACAGAGGAAACACTTGAACAACCATCACCCTGGTCAAGAACTAGAACATGACCGGCACCCCAAAGTCCCCAAATCTGATTATAACTCCCTCCTTCCCCTGAAGCTAACCACTATCTTGTGATAAGTATTTCCATGTTTTTCTTTATGGTTTTCTCACTTGGATATGCATATATAAGGAATATAGTCTATTTTTGCGTCTTTGAGTTTTCCGTGGATGGAACCATATTGAACATATTCTTTGGGGTTGGGCTTCTTTCGCCTCCACTATGTTTATGAGATTCACCCACCTGTTGCATGGTGAGTGGGTATCTTTTTGCATATTTAAAAATCGTTTTGAGTTTTCCTTCTCTCTCTTTCTCTCCTTCGAATGCTCCATTTGTGCTGTAAGATCTCCCTGCTTTCTAGGGAGAAACATTGAGAATGTGGGATGGGGGCTGGGACTGGGGAGTATAGGATAAAGCTGAGGTTCAGAGAGGCCACAGAGCCAGTAGGTGCCAGAGCCCGGATTCACATCTTCATCGTCTAACACCAACGACCAGGCTCACTGCCCCATCCCCAGCTTCATAGAGACCAAGAATGTCCAGGAGAACCTGGGCTCAGTATAGGGTGGGCCCCAGACAGTGAGGGCTGTATGGATGCAGAAGAGGGAGGAGTCGGGGAAGGCTTCCCGGAGGGGGGCACCCTTTGACCTGACCCTTTCCTCTTACCCTCCTTCTTCCCCAAGGCCTCGTTCCCCAGCTCAAGGAAAGGGGCTTCATTCAGATGCTTCTACCTCTGGACAGTGTCTTCTTAGAAATGACTTTCTTTGCCCAGTTCCAGATGGGTCCTGAGATTGAGGCTGAGAAACAGAGGCCACAGACCTGTGCTGGACTCCTGGGCACCCCCTAGTAACTTAATCTCCGCCCTCCCCTTGCAGACATCGCTCTGGATTGTGACCTGAACTGTGAGGGCAGACAGAACAGGAGCTTCGTGGACAAGGTAGGGCATCTCGATCTGGGCCCAGAAAGGGGCCTGGAGTTTGGAGTTGACCTAGGTTGGGTTAAGAGGGGCGAGGTCATGACAGGTATCCCCCTTGCCTCCCTGCTGCTGCCAAGGTCACGAGAGCCAAATGGGAGCCAGGCATGACTGGGGATTTTCTTTTACCAGGAGAACAAAAACGTTACCGAGAATTATCAGGTTATATAGATGCCCAGGCCTGGGCTGGGCCTCGCTTAGTGGCAAAAAGTCCTTTGGGAATTTCAATCCAGGTCAGGGATCAGCAAACTTTTTCTGCAACATGAGATACTAAATATTTTAGGCATTGCAAAGGGTCTCTGTTGCAACTATTCGATTCTGTCATTGTAGTGTCAAAGAGCTATAGTTAACATCGAACAAACGGGTGTGACTGTTCCAATAAAGCTTTATTTACAAAAACAGGCAGTGGGCTAGCTGGGACCCACGGGCCATGGCGTGCCAGCCTTCTGATCTAGGTGAGAAGGGAACTCTGACAAGAATGAAACTGTTCAAGGACTTGGGGCTGGACTGTGGTGGCACTCAATGCCTTGGGAGGTCAAAGCAGGAGGTCCAGGTGGGCCGTATCAGCAAGGAAGCCCATGTGAGCTAGGCTCTAAAGCAATACAAGAGGGAGGGCATTCCGGGTGGAGGGAATAGAAGGAGCCAAGGCCTGGAGCCAGGAATGGATCTGTCATCAGGAGGTTGCCTGTTGAGGAAGGGGACGTTGGCTGGGGACACATCACAGTTGGCCATGAAAGACCACTGCGTGGTTTGGACTTGGGGGTGTGGGCAATAGGGAGCCATTGCCACATCAGGTGCAGGAAGCGCTTCAGTGAGAGTGGACCTACCCTCACAGGGAGGGTGAAGAGGAAGAGGTGGGGTTAGGAGTTGCGGGGCGGGGGCTCAGGTCTGGTCTGAGCCCCATCACCAGCTATGCTTTGCTATGGACAGCGGCAGTGGGTCTGGGGGCCCAGTGGCTATGGAGCCATCTTGCTGGTGAACTGTGACAAGGACGATGCGAACTGTTACGACCAGGACAACTGTGACCAGCACGTGCACTGCCTGCAAGGTGAGGGGGAGCCCAGGGTCACCGCTCCGCCTCCCTGCCGGGATTCCCGCCTGTGGCAGGTCCGAAGCTTCCCGACCCCAAGGCCGGCCTCCCCACCGGGCGTCTATCCCTGGCCTGCATTTTAGGACGTCCCGAGTTCCAAGTCTGTCCCACGCCGCGTGCCACAGCCCCGTGAGGAAGGCCTCGGCGATTGTCTGGGGTGCGGGCCAGGCGCCTTACACATGGGTGCACACAGCCTCTCTGAAAGTGGACGCATCTGTCCCTCCTTTCAGAGAGGGGAGCTCTGAGACTCAGGGAGGGAGGGGCCTGTCTGTGCCAGCAGGGAGTGACGGGCTGGGGCACTGAGACCAGAACCCTCCCCTGCACCTGGCCAGGTGACCTGCCCACCCCACACCTTCTCACCTGTCACGTGCCAGGCACTGGGCTGGCCCCTCTGCATTTTCTAGAGTTCTGGGCAGGTGAGGAAATGGAGGCGTCTTCATGGTTTCCAGTGTTTTCGCAGGGTGGGCGGAGCTGGGGCTCGGACACCCAGGTCCTGGCACCCTCTGCCCTTAGGGGGCGCGGTGGGCAGGAGGAGAAGACAGAGTGTCACAGGCCCCCTGAGCTGCTGCCCCTGTCTGGCTCCACAGACCTGGAAGACATGTCAGTCATGGTCCTGCGGACCCAAGGCCCCGCCGCCCTCTTCAACGACCACAGACTTATCCTCCACACCTCCAGCTATGATGCCAAGTGGGCCCGGGTCTTCCACACCTGCGGTGAGTTCATGCCCATCCCCCACACCCCCACTGCTGGGGACGGGGGCCTCAGTTTCCCCACCTTGGGCCAGAGGGCAGCCCCTGCTCTGGCTTCCAGCCTGCCTTGGGGGTCAGAGGAAGCAGTCAGGTGTGGGAACTTCAAAGCAGGTCTGCTGGGGTCCCCGGGCAGCTGTGGCCCAAGGCCATTTGATTGGATGGATCAATTTAAAAAATGTATTTCAAGCACGTTCAGAGATTTTTATTACCCAAACTTTCAAACATACACAAAAGTAGAGAGAATAGTAATGGACCTTCACAGGCCAACCACTCAGATTCAACAATTACCGCTGTCTTGCCTCTCTCACTCCGTTGATCCTGTTTGCTCAAGTGTTTTTATTTTATTTTATTATTTTTCATGTTTATTCATTTTTTGAGAGATAGAGGGAGACAGAACGTGAATGGGGAGGGGCAGAGAGAGAGGGAGACACAGAATCAGAAGCAGGCTCCAGGCTCCGAGTTGTTAGCACAGAGCCCGGTGCAGGGCTCGAACCCACGAACTGTGAGATCATGACCTGAGCTGAAGTCAGATGCTTAACCGACTGAGCCACCCAGGTGCCCCAATGTTTGTTTTATTTTTGAGAGAGAGAGAGAGAGAGAGAATGAGGGAGCAGGGGAGGGGCGGAGAGAGAGGGAGACGCAGAATCCAAAGCAGGCTTCAGGCTCTGACCTATCAGCATGGAGCCTGAGGCGGGGCTCGAACCCATGAACCGTGAGATCGTGACCTGAGCCGAAGTTAACGGACTGAGCCGCCCAAGCATCCTTATTTGTTTATTTGAGAGAGAGAGAGAGAGAGAGAGAGAGAGAGAGAGAGACAGAATCTGAAACGGGCTTCAGGCTCTGAGCTGTCAGCACAGAGCCTGATGCGGGGCTCGAACTCATGGACCATGAGATCATGACCTGAGCCAAAGTCAGATGCTCAACTGACTGAGTCACCCAGGTGCCCCTGCTGAAGTATTTTATTTTATTTTATTTTATTTTATTTTATTTTATTAAAAAAAATTTTTTTTAACGTTTATTTATTTTTGAGACAGAGAGAGACAGAGCATGAACAGGGAAGGGTCAGAGAGAGGGAGACACAGAATCGGAAACAGGCTCCAGGCTCTGAGCCATCAGCCCAGAGCCTGATGCGGGGCTGGAACTCACGGGCCGTGAGATCATGACCTGAGCCGAAGTCAGACGCTCAACTGACTGAGCCACCCAGGTGCCCCTGCTGAAGTATTTTAAAGCCACTCCTAGACACTATGGCTAGTGCCCCTGCATAATTCAGCGTGCATCTTCCCCCCCCCCACAAAAAAATGACTTTCTTCACACAGCCACGATGCTCTTATCACACGTACGAACAAGGACATAAAATATCTTTTAAAGATACACACGCATGCAAATAATAAAATGCTCATTGTTAACAAGATCAAACACTATAGAAGTATATGTGGCTAAAAAAATGAGAGTTCCCTGGGGCGCCTGGTGACTCAGTAGGTTGAGCTCCCATCCGAATTCGGCTCAGGTTATGATCTCACGGTTTGTGAGTTTGAGCCCCACGTCGGGCTCTGGGCTGATGGCTCGGAGCCTGGAGCCTGCTTCGGATTCTGTGTCTCCCTCTCTCTCTGCCCCTCCCCCGCCCGCTCGCGCGCTCTCTCTCTCTCTCTCTCTCTCTCTCTCTCTCTCTCTCAAAAATAAATTTTAACATTTTTTAAAAATAAAAATGAGGGGCGCCTGGGTGGCGCAGTCGGTTAAGCGTCCGACTTCAGCCAGGTCACGATCTCGCGGTCCATGAGTTCGAGCCCCGCGTCGGGCTCTGGGCTGATGACTCGGAGCCTGGAGCCTGTTTCCGATTCTGTGTCTCCCTCTCTCTCTGCCCCTCCCCTGTTCATGCTCTGTCTCTCTCTGTCCCAAAAATAAATAAACGTTGATAAAATAAAAATGAGAGTTCCCTATCCTCACCCCTAAACCTGACTCTTAACGCGTGTTCATCGTTAACAATTTGCTCTGTGTTCTTCGTCACTTGTCTCTGTGCGCGGCGTGCGCGTCTTCTGCTTTCCCAGCGGTTTCTCCCACGGAATCATATACCCGACACCCCTTTCTGTATTTATCCGGCTCCTCCTCGTTCTTGCCCACAGCTGCGTGGTATTCCAAAGCGTGGATGTGCCATAACACATCTAGTGCCCTGCACATCCCGTTGTTGGCAGTGTTCTGATTTTGCAACAGTACAGGCGCCTCGAGGGCACGGGCCTTGCTCCCGGTTTGCTCCTGAGTCTAGAACCGTGCCCTGTCGGTGCCGAGGAGGTGCCCTGTAAATATTTGTTCAATGACCGGATAAAGAACCAGCGGACCCCCTTGTACGTGTATTTGTACGTACAGATTTCCATCAACTCCTGGCCACGGGGTTGCTCTCTTAGGAGTAGACGGGACTGTGTGAGATGTTGCCAGATCGTCCTGCGGAAGGTCTGAACAGCCATCTCAGGGAGGAACGGCCTCTCCCCGGGCCGTGCCCACACTGGGTATCGAGCCCCTGTTGCTCCTTTGCCGGCGGGAGGGCAGAGGTGGGGGCTGCGGTCTGGCTTGAGGCTCTTTGGGGAGGTTGGTGTGGCGGCTTCTTCTTGCACCCCCGGTGCTCTGTGGGCCCACCTGGGAGTCACGGCCATCCCTTCCGTCCCCGCCCAGGTCCTGAGGACTCGTGCGAGGCCTACAGGCACGTGCTGGGCCAGAACAAGGTGTCGTACGAGGTGCCCCACTTCCACGGTGACGAGGAGCGCTTCTTCGTGGAGGGGCTCTCCTTCCCTGACGCCAGCTTCACGGGGCTCGTGTCCTTCCACGTCACCCTGCTGGACGACTCCAACGAGGTAGGGGTGGCCGATGGGGGGGGGACCAGGGCTCCGTCCTTGGGGGGAGGGGCTCCGCTGGCATGAAGGGTCCCAGACCTCTCCACCACCCCGCGGTGCCTCTCTAGACTAAGAGGTGCCAGCGGCTTGCCCAGGGTCCACGTGGTCCTTGACTCAGCCGGGCCTCTGGATTCCGAGGCCAGCGCTCTTCCCCTTCTGCTCCTCCCCCCTGCAGGATTTCTCCGAGTCCCCGATCTTCACTGACACCGTGGTGTTCCGTGTGGCGCCCTGGATTATGACGCCCAGCACCCTGCCGCCCCTGGAGGTTTACGTGTGCCGGTGAGTGTGTGTGTGGGGTGGGGGGTGGGGGGGCAGCAGGTGTCCTTCTGACCCCGGAGGCCCCTCTGGTCTCCAGACGTGGCTGTGTCCTGAGCCCCTCTCCCTGGGCTTGTCTGCAGCGTGAGGAACAACACGTGTTTTGTGGACGCCGTGGCGGAGCTGGCCAGGAAGGCTGGCTGCAAGCTGACCATCTGCCCGCAGAATGAGAACCGCAATGACCGCTGGATCCAGGTACCATGGACAGCGTCTTGGAGGGCGAGGCTGGCGCATCCCAAGCGCGGGTGGGAGGAGGTCACTTACGAATTCTTAGAAGGACCTGGGGGCTCTGAGTGTCCTCCCCAGGGTGCTCCTTTTTCTCCTGCTAGAACTAGAGCTCTCTCCTTCTCTCCAGAACTTTCCGGAGACCCAGGCACACCCTGACACTAGATTGAACTCCCATTCGCCCACAGGATGTGGGCTAGGCACGGGGCTGGCGCTGAAGGGGATGGCGGTGGTGTGGGACACACTCCCTGCCCTCAGCAGCCTGGGCCTGTGGTTCCCCACGAGAGGCAGCTCTGTCCCCCTAGGGACATTTGGCAGCATCTGGGCAACTGTGGGGCTGTCACACCCAGGGCGGAGGTGCTACTGGCTTCTAGTGGGTGCAGCTCAGAGATGCTGTTAAGCATCCTGCAGGGAATACACAAGAAAGAATGATCCGGCCTCGAGTGTCAATTGTGCCGCGGCTGAGAAGCCCTGATGTGGTGAATTATTGCAACAAAGCCCCCGCTCCCGTAGCTGAAGGTGCAGCGGAGACGGGGGGGGGGGGGGGGGTGGAGGGCAGGGCAGGGTCGGCAAAGTGCCCGAGGGTTTGGGGGATGGTGGCATCACCTCTGTCTGGGGGATGGGTAAAGACCTCCCGGAGGAGGGACACCTGGGCGGGACCGGATGGGCGATGAGTGCTGCCGTTTATCAAGCGCTTATGGGGGGGTCATGCGTGGTATCCTTTTCACCTTCTCGACACCTCCCTGCTGTCACCCACCTGAGGAGCCCTCGGGGGGCAAATGCCCAGAGCCACAGAGCTGGTAAGGGCCGTGTCAGGGTTCCGC
Organism: Prionailurus viverrinus; assembly: GCF_022837055.1. Lineage (NCBI taxonomy): Eukaryota > Metazoa > Chordata > Mammalia > Carnivora > Felidae > Prionailurus > Prionailurus viverrinus. The sequence goes on along the minus strand of NC_062568.1, from coordinate 202,257,946 downwards.
GATGCTGGTCCTCTGCGAGGACCAGCATGTGCAAAGGCCCAGAGAGGGGAGGCACGAGAAAGAATGTCTTGCACTCTTGTTGGCCAGGGCCAAGGTCCTATGAAGGGAGGCGCTGAAGCTGGAGACCCTGAATGCCAAGCTCAGAAGCTTTCGTGGCTGGAGGGTCCTCCAGTGAGGTGGAAGCTCAGGGCAGGAGTCTGGAGCAAGATGGGCTGGGTTTGGAGCCTGGCTGTGCCACTGACTAGCTGTGTGCCCTTGGACAAAAATTAGACCTCTCTGGTCCTCGCTTTCCTCATCTGTCACATGGGTAACAATAGTGCCTCTGTGCAGGTGTATGATGAGGATTCCTGGAATTAATATTTATAAGGAGCTTAGAGCAGGGCCAGGCACGTACCAGTGAGCTTCCCATCAGATATAGAGTTCATCGGTGCTGAGCCACCTCTGCCTCCAGGACCAGAGGGCTTAGGATTGAACTGGGTTGAATGTTGAGCGATCGAGAAGGAGGCAGATCTCTACCTCCTTGGGTCCCCTCAGCCCTGTCCAGCTGCCAGCCCTTCCTTCACGACCACATGTGGAGGCCAGAGGTGCTGGCTGATGTCCAGTGACTTATTTGTGCAAGTCGGGCCACCCTGAGCCCCTCTCTGTGTCCACTCTGCCCCGATCTGGCACAGGGACACCCCCAGGGTCACATCCACCTTCTCATTCATTCCCTCCTGTCTTGCTGTGTGACCGGAGCAAAAGCGTGCCCTCTCTGAGCCTCCAGCCCCTCCTCCAGCCAGCAGGCATCATACACCCCTACCCTCCTCACCCCAAAGGGCAAGGCCGGCCTGAGACGAAGGACCCGCATGAACAGTCTTCTCCAAGGTTCTCAGTGCCAAACGAGCGTGGGTTCCACACGGCGTCTCTCTTGTTCGCAGGACGAGATGGAACTGGGCTATGTTCAGGCGCCACACAAGACCTTCCCGGTGGTCTTTGACTCCCCCAGGAACGGAGAACTACAGGACTTCCCTTACAAAAGGATCCTGGTGAGTGTCCAGGCCGCAGGCTGCTGCCCGGCTCTGAGGGCCGAGGGACATTACCCGAGAGCCACACTGGGGTGTAGGGCATAGGGTCTAGCGGGCTGCACTGGGAACCACGTTCTTTAGGGACAGGAGTGACCAGAAAAAAAATATGAGAGATGCCCAGTTACATTTGAATTTCAGATAAGCAACGAGTAACCTTTTGGTATAGGCACGTACCAAGCATCGCACGGGACCTAGTTATACTAAAAGTATATTTGTTTATCGGAAATTCAAATGTAACTGGGCATCCCGTATTTTTATTTCCTAAATCCGGTGGCCCTAGGTAAGGGAGTGGGGGGTGGTCAGTGCCGCTGTTAAGAACACAGGCTCTGCAATCAGAACAACCCGGCTCGGTTACTCATATGCATGTGACTTTTCATGAGTCACCTCCCCGCGCCGAGCCTCAGTTTCTTCATCAGCAAAAATGATCTTATAGCCCTGGCCTCACAGGTTTCCCAACATAGGACCCTGCGTACATGTGAAATATTGAACAGGTCAGGGGGCGCCTGGGTGGCTCCGTCGGTTGAGCGTCCGACTTCGGCCCAGGTCATGATCTCGCAGTTCGTGAGTTCGAGCCCCATGTCGGGCTCCGTGCTGACAGCTCAGAGCCTGGAGCCTGCTTCCGATTCTGTGTCTCCCTCTCCCTCTGTCCCTCCCCAGCTCATGCTCTGTCTCTCTAGCTCTCAAAAATAAATAAAAACATTAAAAAAATATATTGAATAGGTCAGACTGAGTCTTAGACTCAGTATTTCCATCTGAAGAATGGGCAGCCACTTCCTGCCCCATCCTCAAGGAGCTCAGAGCCCAGCAAGGTGGTTCAAGCTCTTTCTGGTGACCCCCCCCCCCCCCGCTAGCCTGACTCCGTTCCCCTCGCCAGGGTCCAGATTTCGGCTATGTGACGCGGGAACCACAAGACAGCTCTGTGAGTGGCCTGGACTCCTTCGGGAACCTGGAGGTCAGCCCCCCAGTGGTGGCCAATGGGAAAGAGTACCCCCTGGGGCGGATCCTCATCGGGGGCAACCTGCCTGGGTGAGAGAGGAGCAGGGAGAGGTGTTCCTGGGGTGGGGGGTAGAGGGCGGCGACGGTGGCTGGGGTGGTGAGGGACCATTCTGTTCCTGGGAGAGAACCGGAATGGACAGATAAAATTCCAGTTCTAGATGTGGGGATGGTGGTACAGCGGGCTGTTCACCAGACACTGTACTTCCCCCTGGGGAGTTTGAAAAGGCCAAACTGGCATAGACCGAAGAGACCATTCAGTCCAGCTTTTTCATTTCATAAGTGAGCCCAGAGAGGGTGAATGACCTGGTACAGGCCACACAGAATGCACAGTTAGGATGTAACTTAGGTCTTCTGATTCCGAAAATAAACGATACTGCTAATACAACCTATTAATGAATAGTTATGGAAGAAGAAGCCTCAAGTCTCAACAGTCCTGGGGAAATTCTATTTCAAGAGCTTGTTCATACTATGATGTAAATGACTACTATCAGGTATTTTCCTGAGAACAGGAGAAGGAAGGAATAAGACATGGAAAATGAGATGTCCAAAAAAAAAAAAAAAAGCAAGAAAAGAAAAGAAAATGAGATGTCATACCACACACACACACACACACACACACACACACACACAGAATAACAGATTATTTGTTGTTCCACATGTGACAGAGATACGGATGCGAAAGAAAAGGAATGATGTGGTAATGGTTATTGGCTGCGGCATTGACCAAGACATCGGGCCAACCAAATTCAACAAGGCAGTTAGGACAGACTTGAGGTCAAATAACAGGCGAAGCAAGAGGCTTTGGAGGGGACTAACTGTCCTCAGCACGGGATCCCACGGAAAGAGGAAGTTTGGGCCATGCCAGTAGCTACCTCTGCAGAAGGGCAAACGAAGAACGGGGCTTACGTTCGCGAGCATAAGAGGCCGGGGCTGCGGGGCCTCTTGGGGTGACCTTGTCCACCTCTCTTCCCACTGATGTGCAGGAAGGTGAGGCCCCAGCAAGAGAGACCCAAGTTAAACTCAAAGAAGAGCCGCCTGGCCACGGGGCGCGGGGTAGGGTTGAGTATCAGGCCCTTGGAGAACGTGAGCGTGGGTCTGAGGGCGGCTCGGAGCATGTGCCTGGATGGCAAGACCTGGCGGGTCACCCGCCGGGTGACTGGGACCGAGCTGTCCCGCCCCTGCACAAGAGCTCACCCCGAGCAGAATTGAAAGAGTACGTGCTTGTTGTCTCTCCCGCTTACAAAACGGTGCGTGTCTTTTCGTTTCAAACAACAATCAGACCTTGCGGGCCACCTGGGTGGCTCAGTTGGCTAAACGTCCGGCTCTTGGCTCCGGCTCAGGTCATGATCATACGGTTCATCAGTTCGAGCCCCCGCATCGGGCTCTGTTGGCAGCGTGGTCTGCTTGGGACTCTCTCTCTCTCTCCACCCTTCCCCTGCTCGCTCGCTCTCTCTCTCTCTCTCTCAAAATAAATACAATTTTAAAAGCTCAGATATTGCAGAAACCTTGAACTCTTTCATTCCATTTCTGCATGGACTTTTTAAAGTGAAACAACTCTTTTTAACCCCTCGGGCCGCAGGTCCAGTGGCCGCCGGGTCACGCAGGTGGTGCGGGACTTCCTCCACGCGCAGAGGGTGCAGCCCCCAGTGGAGCTCTTTGTGGACTGGTTGGCCGTGGGCCACGTGGATGAGTTTCTGAGCTTTGTCCCTGCCCCCGACGGGAAGGTAAGGAGCGGGGTTGCCGGCCTGTCCCCGGGGGTCTGAGTCAAAGGATGAGCTCCAGGAGGCCAGGGGAGCTCAGGCGGGTCTGCCCTCTCCACGCAGGGCTTCCGGATGCTCCTGGCCAGTCCTGGCGCCTGCTTCAAGCTCTTCCAGGAAAAGCAGAAGTGGGGCCACGGCAGGGCCCTCCTGTTCAAAGGGGTTGTCGGTAAGCACCAGGGCCGTGTCCCTCAGCCCAGCCTTCCTGCCCCCTCACCTAAAGCAGGACACGTCATCGGGCTTGAGATAGGGATGGAAAATTCTAGAGCAGGGCCGTCCCCTAAAACTCAAGAGCCTTACTGCCACCGCGCGCCTTGCCCCCCCAGCCCCCACTGCCTGGGGCTGGGGCGGAGATGTGGCCAGCTTCGTGGGTGCGTCACCAGTGTCACCGGACAGGGCCCTCCCCGCAGAAGGTTTAATGCTCTGCTCTCACTCTCTTGAAATTCTTAATAATCTGTGCCTTGTGTGTGAATCCTCCTGCTGCCTCCCAGGGATGAGATCCCTCTGTACCCCCCTCGCTCCCCGGAGCCCCAGCCTACCGGGCCTCCCCCTCCCTGCCCCTGCCCACTGATGGCTGCAGCAGGAGGCCGGGAGTGGGCAGGCCTGGATGCACACGCCCCTTGGCATCTGGGAGGGGGGTGCTGGCATTAACTGTCCCTGTCCTGGACTAGCAGTGCCACAGGGGAAGTGGTGGGCAGCTTGGAAGGGTGAGCCTCCTGTCCACCGGGCAGAGGCTGCCCTGGCCCTTGGAGAGCACCTGTTGGCCATGGCTCGGGATGGTGGGCCTGTGGGAAGGGAAGCTGTCTGGCCCTGTCTGTGGCTTACGGGCTGGGATGTGTGGCAGCACGTGTGAAGTTCCAGGTGGGGGTCCCAGTGCTGCTGCGAGGGTCCGTGCCCACCACGCAGGCATCCCATAGCCGAGGGAGCGCCATATCCGATAGCAAGTAAAAAACCAACACGCGGGGCGCCTGGGTGGCTCCGTCGGTGGAGCGTCCGACTTCGGCTCGGGTCACGATCTCGCGGTTCGTGAGTTCGAGCCCCGCGTTGGGCTCTGTGCTGACAGCTGGGAGCCTGGAGCCCGCTTCGGATTCTGTGTCTCCCTCTCTGCTCCTCCCCTGCTCATATTCTGTCTCTCTCTCAAAAGTAAATAAAGATAAAAAATTAAAAAAAAAAAAAACACACCACCTGCTAGGGCAGGAGGGAGACCGCGGAGGAAAGCCAAAGTTATATTTTTAGTACTTTTGGTGATGCTTTTTTTCCTCTGCTCTTTGAGCAAAGGGCCCTGCATTTTCATTTTGCTTAGAAGGAGCTCTGAGAGAGCTTGCTGGCGTGGGCCACAGTGGATGGGCAAGCTTGTTGGCTCAAATTCCTTTCCCCACCAAGACCGCGTGGCTCCTAGAGGGACCTCCCTCTCTGACAGGGTCCCTGGGGGTCTCGGGGCAAAAACCTTTGGCTGGGGGGCAGGGGTGGATCATAGATTTTCTTGGCCTCGTAGGTGGTAAATGATATCCTGGGCCAAACCTACCTCCAAGAGAAAAGCTTCTGCAGAACTCAGAAGCGCTCAGGTAGAACTTTCCAGTCCCTTTGTTTGCACTTTAAGATCCTCATCCCCTTCCCGCCACCACCCTGGAGCCCCAGCTGTAAGACGAAAGGAATAGTCTTCCCCGCCCCGTTGTTCCCATAGGGACCATGGTTAATGCCTCTGAGCCCAAACCTTAAAAAGCCTCAAATCCAGGTGTTATGTACCAGGTGGAGGCAAGATCATGTTTATCTTTCCTGGAAGGACCACACTGACCGTGAACGAGACCCAGGAACAGGCCGAGCGGTTACTCCAGCCGCCCAGCTAGGAAGGAGACGGTGGCCGTTCACAGTCGTCAGGCTACCCGCAGCCACCGTGCTGCCCCATCCTGTGGAGCAGTGGCCGTGGAGGCCCAGCACAGCTCATCAGTCACCCCCCGCCGTGTGCCACGCCCCAGGCCACGCTCCATGCCCTTTCCCGTGCTGACCTCACAGATTACTGTCCCCTCCCGCTCCATACCCAAGAACATGGGGAAGCCGGGGAAGTCACTGGCCCAGGGGGCTCAGCAAGAACGCAACGGAGCTGGGACCGGACCCCAGCGGGCTGACCCCAAGCTGGGCCTCCGGGAAGCCCCTTTGCCAGGCGGTTGCCTTGTGGAGGGCAGGGACAGGGTCCAGTGGTGTCCATCGGGGCTGGCACTGATGGGCAGGTGGGTGACCAGCCCCACTACCACCCCTCGGCGAAAGGAGTCGCCACCCAGTGCCCTGGAACAGGTGGGCATTTCCAGTAAAAGTCATCACCACTTCCCATGCACTCAAAGAAAGGTCTAAAGTGCACGGTGCTGTGGTCACCTGTCCCTCCCACCCCTCCCACGCCCAGGCTTGCACAGTGGCCAGGCTGAGCTCTGCTGGGTGGTGCCTACCCAGTGTCCAGAAAGACCAGAGAGCTGGTCTCACAAGACCAGTAGCTGTGAACTTGGCCTCTGCCCGGCTGCCTCCCAGAGCAGGTGACCCTCACTGCTGGCACTGTTCCTGCCCCTCGTCAAGTGTCGGTCTCTCCCTCACAGGTGACAAGCAGATCAGCACCGTCTCCATCAACCAGGTCCTCTCCAATGCAAACCTCATCAGCTACAACAAGTTTGTGCAGGTACAGGGCCAAGGGCTGTGAGCGGAAGGTGGGCGTGGCTGGGGACAGCAACAGGGACAGAGTCTGAGGCTCGGGGTCTGTGGAAGCCCAGGCTGGAACTGGCCCAGACAGAGGGGCTCCAATCCCTCCTCTGCCCCTGGAGAAATGAAGGGTAAGCTGTGTGCATGTGGGAAGGATGTGCATTCAGGCAGAGGGAACAGCCCACACGATGGCCTTGAGGTAGAATGCAGGGGCATGGACTGTCTGGGGACAAGCCGGGGGGTTGTGGAGTGAGGGGAGGCTGGGTCATCAAGTGATGGAGGGGACCACAAGGACTTTGGCTATGGCTCAGAGATATGAGGCCGCCAGGGGATTTGGGCAGAGGAGGGACCCGATCTGATTTATGCTTTGAAAGGATCTCTCTGCTGCTGTGTTGACAATATAGCAATATTTCATAGCAGGGGTGGGTGGGGTGACATCAGATCCCGGCAGGAAATGCTTCAAGCTGGATAACGGTGGAACAGCTTTACCAAGGGAATATTTACAAAGGCACAGGCAGGATTGGAGGAAGTCATTAGGGGACTGTGCAGTGTCCCCAGGCTAAGGGGAGGGGAGCTGTGGTGCCAACTAGACCTGAAGGAATTAGTTGGGGGGGGGGTATCATGTTACTGGAACTGGGATGGGTCACCATGAAAAGAGGGCTGTGAGACAGGAGCTGTGACCGTCCTGGCCAGCCTGCAGTGACCTGGCAGTGAGGTCGGTGCAGGAGCAAATATCCCAACTGCACTCTATCACCCCCACCTCCTGTCAGTGCCCCATTGGCTGAATCCGACCAGAAGCCAGAGGGCATGGGAGCCCCTGATTGCCAAGGACCAGCCTCCCAAGGCACAGAGCAGGGGAGAAGGGTACGTAGGGGTTCCGGAAGGACAAACAGAATACCAACACACTCTCTTCTAAGAAGCAAATGCCAAGACGGGGTTCAACATGCAGAGATCCTATTAGGGACAGTGCCTGTCCCCGAGAAAGAGGAAGGGAGCTGGAGGGACCTGGGAAAGCAGACCCTGAGTGGGGGGGGGGGGGGTGGTGCGGAGGGGAGGAAGGCCGAGGGGGGCATCCCTGCCATGCAGTCTCAGACAAGTTTAGCAAAGCCGTGGAGGTTTCCCCAAGCCGCTGTTGGCCAGCAGAGGAGTCCCCTGTCTCCCAGAAATAGGTTTGCCTTAGTGTCCTTGTTGTACTCGCCATTGGCTGTTAGCAACTGGAGGGAGGTGTGGCCTCGGGCGGGAACAAAGGAAGGGTTTCAGAGGGGCAGCAAGGCCCTTGGTCAAGTCTACTAACGCAGCTGGAGGTCATTATGATGGTTGCCACGCGGCCCCAAAGCAGATGCAGCAAGGAGACCAATTAGGAAGCCACTGTTGTCAACCAGGCAGCGGTTGGGGTGGCTGTCACCAGGTGGATGCGGTGGAGGGGATGTGAAGAGGTCACACTGGGGACAGATTCTAGAGGTGGAGCCCGCGGCACCTGTTGAAGATGGGTGTGACCAGAGGGGAAAGGAGTCACTGGCACGACAGCAAGGAAGGACCCCCCCCGGGGGGGGGGGGGGCGGTGCCTGGAGAGGGGAGTGGAAATGAAGAGTTTGTCTTTGGATGCGTTCTATCTGATGTGCCAATTAGACATCCAGGCAAAGATGCCAAGTGGTGGTTGTATGTGTAAATCTGAGTTCCGGAAAGAGAACTCTAGAGAGCTCTAGAGAGTGGCTGGGACACAGACATTTGGGAGTTGTCTGTGTCTAGGTGGTATTTTCAAGCATGAGGTTGAAGGAGAGCCCCTAAAGCGTGAAAGATCTAGAGAAGGGAAGAGGGCCAAAGATGGAACGCTCTGGAAAACTCTGGAGCTGACCCAGCGAGTCGGCTGGGCCTGTGAGGGGTGGGACCCAAGGACAGGTACGTTTTGTGTGGAGAGCTGGTCTACGGGCAACTGGGAAGCCTGTCTCCTTAACCAGACATGACCTCTTGGGTTCCCCCCGACGCATGCTGGCAAGGTCTCTCCAACTCTACCCACCCCCCTTAGAGCTGCATCGACTGGAACCGGGAGGTACTCAAGCGGGAGCTGGGCCTGACCGAGCAGGACATCATTGACATCCCTCAGCTCTTCAAGATTGAGAGGAGAAAGGCAGTGGCCTTCTTCCCTGACTTGGTGAGGCCCCTGTTCATGACTTAAATCTGCTTCATCAGATTAGGCTCCACGCTTCTGCTCCCCAGAGGGGCAAGACATTTGGTTGCTGCCGTGTTTGGGATTACGGTGACTGATGGGGGTGGCAGAGAGAATCAGGGGTCCCATGATGGGCCCCAGAAGGGCTCTAGTTGGCTGACTGTCCTGGCCACTATGGGATGTTCATTGGCGAAGCCCTTTGTTCAGGGGCCATCAGGGAAGGGCCCTTCACTTCCCCCAGGGACCTACATGATATTTGTGGAGTGAACCAATGATTGCATGAGGTCGTGTGTGCCCCACAGTGCAGGTCAGCTGAAAGCTCAGATGTCCCTTGTGTTCTCTCTCTGAGCCCGCAGCTGTACCCCCGTCCCCCATATATTTAGGGTACACTGTTAGAGACACAGAAATGATTAAGGCTGCTTGCTGCTTTCAAGGAGGGAGTCTGATCTAGTGAGAGAGAAACTCTCTCCACCTCTCTTAGGGCATATCCCAATGATGTCTTTTGTATAATAAAACCAAGTGGCAGTTGAGAGGTGGGACAAAGCACTTCCAGCCTGAGAGGTAGGACTGGCAATCCAAGAAGGCTTCGTGGGAGCAGTGGTCTTCCGTTGAGTCCTGAGGGCTTTGCCTCTGGACTAGGTAGACTGCTGGGGCCCCACCCCATGTGTTCTGATTGAGCAGGTCCGAGGCAGGGCCTGAGACACTGCTGCTCCTCTAATCAGCACCCAGGTGGCGCTCAGGCTGCTCTCCGGGGACCACACTTTGAGTAGCGTGGCTGTAGATGACCCAGCTCCCCTCCCCTCCCCTCCCCTCCTGTCACTCCCCTCCTCCAGCCCCCATCCACCTCCATCCCCCCACAGAGGAACTCAGCTCTCCCATCATCAGGGCCTCACAGGGGGCCTGTCCACACCACCCTTGCTACATCTCCCCCATCTCCCTTCCCCTTTCTGGCTGACCTTTCTCCCTCCTCGATTTCCCCATTTGCAAAACTCAGTTTCCCCTCCTCTCATGTTTAAGGCAGGCTTGCAATTATGCAAGTGCCTCTGGTGCTTGCAAGACACGGGGCCACGGGAGCCGGCTTCGGCCAGAGCAGGAGGTCTAATGCAAGGATGCCATGAAAGCTGAGGGCAGGGATGGCTGCAGTGGCGGCTTCAGGAGGGCCTGGGACCATCTCTCATCTCTGCTTCTCCATCATCCGCTCCCTCCCCCCTCCCTTGCCCCAGCTTGGCTTCCTTTGCTTCTCTGTTCCTGGGGAGGAATATAAACATACACACGGATACAGAGGTAGGCAGAGATCTACCAGGCCGGCCACTCGGGTCATCTTCAAACACCAGAGAGAGAGAGAGAGAGAGAGAGAGAGAGAGAGAGAGAGAATCTGATTGGTCCAGCGTGGGTCAGATGTCTGCCCTGGTCCAATCAGCTCCAACGTAGGAAGCTGGGCTTCTGCGGCACAAACATGGCCGCGGCCACGATCCACCAGTGAGGAGGGTGGTCGCTGGGGAAATAAGCTGTCCCTGGGAGCTCAGCGGTTGCTCCCTTGGCAATGCACAGCTGGCCAGAGTTCTCCCCCGCCGCGGTGCCTCTCCCCTGCGTGCAAGAGTGAGGAGCTGTTTTCAGGGTTGCCTGGAAGACAGACGCAGGTCCGGCCAGGTATGGTGCAGGTGTTGACGTGGAGCTGATGAGGAAGTGTCGCCCCTGACCCGGGACCCCTATTCTTTGCAGGTGAACATGTTGGTGCTGGGGAAGCACCTGGGCATCCCCAAGCCCTTCGGGCCCATCATCGACGGCCAATGCTGCCTGGAGGAGAAGGTGCGGTCCCTGCTGGAGCCGTTGGGCCTCCACTGCACCTTCATCGACGACTTCACCCCGTACCACATGCTGCACGGGGAGGTGCACTGCGGCACCAACGTGCGCCGGCAGCCCTTCTCCTTCAAGTGGTGGAACATGGTGCCCTGAGCCCATCCCCCGCCCCACTGTCGTCTCCCCCTGGGGTGGGACATCGGGGGGCCCTGAACAATAAGCGTCAAGAGACCCCAAGGTTCCAGATAGCATGCCGAGCGTGACTGTCTCTCTCGGAAGCCTTTTCCCTAGTAGTGTTGCAACCCATTTGGTTTTCAGGCTTGATTCTTGTTGGCCTCTCAAGAAGAAAGTTCTCATTTCTTGAAAGCCTCTCATGTGGACAAGACCCATGGGGACTCCTCCAAACTTACCCCTTCTCACCCCCAAATCCTCTGTTTGAGATCTCATGCACTTTGGGGTCTAGAAACATCCGTGCATCTCATCTGCCATCTTGGCCTGCGTGTCCTAATGGAGGAAGGACCCACACTTCTGCTTTGGTGTGATTGCCTCTCATCCTGCAGGGGAGCAGCCCTAACGTTAGATCCCTCCACGCAGGAGAGAGTCTACCCATAGCTTCCCCCAGAGGGAAGGAGGTGGGGCCCATTTGGATCAAGGTGGGATCATCCGTCTACCTGCCAAGCTTCTGACCAGATGTTGAACTCTACACCCCACACAGTGCCCGGCATGAGCTTTCACATAGTTGGTCCTTTCCAGATGTGTCTCGAAGGAATGAATGTTGGCCCTTAGCCTTATCATTGCCCCATCATCTGAATCCAGAAATCTGGCTTTGTCCAAAGACCTCCTGGAATTTCTTGGAGGTGATAGTGTGAGTTGGGGGCACTTGGCTGGCTCAGTCGGTGGAGTGTGCCGGGGTTGTGGGTTTGAGCCCCACATAGGGTGTAAAGATTACTTAGAAATAAATTTTAAAAGAGAAAGTATGTTGGGAATTCCCAGAGATTGGGAAGCCTGCACGCGCAAGGGTGAGATGTCCTCCACGGTGCATAGGCTGCTTCCTTGGCCTTGCACCTTGTTCTGCAGGAGGGGAGACCCCTGGTAGAATAGGTCCTAGGCTTTCTGTTGCCCTCTGGTCAACGTTTCCATGTCCTGCTGTGCCTCAGGAGAGGGAGCCCAAAGGGGCAGATCCACCAACATAGCTCACAGCGGGACACTCTGGGAATGAACGGCTCTGAGCGCGAGGGGAGGGGCGAGGGGTGGGAGGTTTTCTCCAGATGTGTGCCAGTTACACGTGTGTCCCATATGGGCCCAGCTGGGTTTCTACCACTGGCTAATAAATCTGCAGCAACACGAATGGTTTGAGTCCAATTTGGGTCCTTCTTCGGGATTAGAGCCTGTCGGTAAGAACAGAGAAGTTGCTTGCAGCCGAAGCATTTGCTTGCCTGGCCCCTGCAGAATTTGGGGCTGCCAGGCCCAAAGTTTGGTAAGGCGGTGAGTTTGCTCCGTCTTGGCCACAGGATGAGTTAGGGCTGCCACGGGCAGTGATCCAGCCACATACATGCAAGCCCAGGGGTCAAGTGCTAGGCTGCTGGGGCCAAGCGAGTGCAGCAGGGCAAGGGTCTGGGCTGTGGCCGGAAGGTTGCGTTGTGAGTGTGGCAATGGGGGAAGCTGAGGTGTGTGCCCTTACCAGCGTCCTTCCTGCCCCACAAAAGGCCAGGTGGCCTTGTTCTGGAGCCCCAGGAAATCACTCCCTCTGCTCAGCACCCTTCCAACCGCCCCCCACCCCCGCAAGGTGCAGAACAGAAACACACCCAGGCTGGCCCCAGGGCTGGGTTGCTTCTGGGTGGTTAGAGAAGGTGCTCAGCCTCCCCCTCCAAGCCCCCTCCAAGCCCCCTCCTCGCCACGATTTACTTAGAATCTCTTGAACAGACTTCCAGTGCCCCTGTGTGGCCAGATTTTTATCAGAATAAGCCCACCTCCAAGGGAAGCTGGCACAGATTCTGCTGAGAAAATCCCGTTTTGTGAAAGGTGGGGAATGCGGCTTTTCTAGAAGGCAAGTGCTTAGAATTGGGAGAACTGGGGTGAGTTTGCAAGCAGGCTTTTCTCACCACTCCGCCCCCCCCCCCCATTGCCGGATGCCCTCAGGTTGGACACAAGACAAAGTCCTGGATGTGGACATCTTTGGGGGGTGGAGGCATGATTCTAATGCCTACCACGGCCAGCTAGCCACCACCCCCCTCCCCGACTGGGCTTTCTGGACTCCGTGAGCTGGGCCACACATGTCCCCTCTGAAATCTAGCTCGGCTGCTCCATGAGAGTCACGGGGTCAGCAGGAGAAAGATGTTACCTGTGGACCCTCCCTTCAGGGCTGGTGCTCAGTCCTGGACCATTGGGGGCACTAGGCTGAGACCCGGGATCCCCTGAGTTCAGGCTGGTGGTTCCTAAGAGCACCAGGGGTTGCTTCATCCAGCCTGAGGACCAGCCCCTGCCTCCCGCCCCAGACAGCTGCCTGTGCTGCACTGCGTGTTCCCTTCCAGGGCCTGGAAACCCCCAGGAGGATGGGGCCCCCGGGCCATTTCCCCCAGAACGCGCTATGTTTTCTCCGACACAGAGGTTAGCCTTGACCCTGGGAAGGTGAGGTTGGGTGCTCTAAGGCAGGCTGAAGGCTGCTAGGTTGGGCCAGTTATTTATGCCCCAGCAAAAGTCTTCCCAGCACCCTTCTGTATCCCTCATCCCTTCACTCAAAATCTATTCAGGGAGGATCTACTGTTTGCCAGGCAAAATCTCCAACCTCGGGAGTTCACATCTAGGGAGGCAGCAAGTAAAGAGACAGAGATCACTAGAAATGATGGCGAGTGCCATGCAGCGGAGCATGAGGAGCAGAGAAGCGAGGCGGGGGCTGCTTTTGCAAGGTGACAGACTCCTCCCAGCAGAGGAGCTATTTTGGGCTGAGGCTGAAGAATGTCACGGATCGGCCAGCGAGGGAACAAGCTTCCGGGCGTGGGGACAGGACGAAGCCCGGAGGCAGGGAAGGGAGGGGAGCGTCCATGGCATAGCAGGACCAAAAGAAGACCAGGACGGGGTAAGGGTATGGAGTGGGGTGAGTGGGGACGAGGCCCGTTTTCCCAGAGCCCTACGGCGCCATCTCAAAGCACACTGCCCCTCCCCCCACCCCAGGGTCTAGACCCGGGTGTAGACAGGATGGGGGAAGAGTGTGTCCAGACGCTCTGCCCACGCACATCAGGCCTCGGGTGAAGCAGCGTGGGGCAGCGGAAAGGCCAAGTGCCTCGGAGTCGGACGATCCGATGCTGAACTTGGCGCTTCTCGGCTCTGAACCTCTCGGAGTCTGTTTTCTTCTCTGTGAAATGGGCGTAATGATTGTGCCCGCCTCAGAGAGTTCACACGTGGTTTCAGTAAGATGCTCGGCAGCACACCTCCTGGAACATAGTAAGTGCTCAATAAATAATGCCTGCTGTGGTACAACAGACCCTCCTCAGGCCACCGCTGGGTATAGAGCTCCTAACTCCTGCCTTCGTCTTGGGGACGGAGACCCTTTGAGGCCCCGAGGTCAGATTTGGGAGGAAGGGACGGGAGGGCTGGCCCAGCAACTTTTACATGATAGCCCGCTGGTCCCAGCTGCGTGGGATTGACCAGGCTCCGGCCCAGACGGGAAGCGAGGGCCTGTCTTTCCTGTGGGAACTGGCAACGCTCCGTGGCACTGGACCCGCCTGACTCGTGCTTTCTTCAGAATTACGAATCGGTAACTGCAGGGCCTTGGCAGGAGGTTGCCCAACTCCGTGGTCTCCTACGCCTCGGCCGGCAGCCCCGGAGGACGGAGCGTCAGGCTGGGGCAGCTGGGGCTCCGGGATGGCCCGGAAGGAATTCTGGTCGACTGGGTGCAGTCAGTAGAAGCCACCGTTTCCTAAACCATCGGCGTCATGGCGCGTCTCCCACGGCCTAAGGTCGGCGAGTGTGACCCGTGTGCCAGCAGGTGCCGTGCACCTGCCACATAACCGTCTCGTTTGCTCTGCACAGCAGGCTGGCAGGTGGTTACTATTATCACCCTCACTTTATAGGCAAGGAAACCGAGGCACAGAGACATGCAGGAACTTGCCCAGGTCACAGAGCCCTTAGGTGGAGAGGACAGGTTTGAGTCCAGATGGGGGACCTCCGTAGCCTGGGTTCTTATGCAGCCACGGTACAGATCCTCACCCCATCCGCACGTTAAGAGTCACCCGGGGAGGCTGGAAACTAGCCGGGCAAAGTCTCCGCCCTTGGAAGGTCGGTCTGGACCTTGGGATGTTGCACGAAGCTGCCTGGTGATTCTGACGGGCAGCCAGAGCAGAGCATCAGTGGCCCAGGCCATACCGCCTTCCCAAGCCTGCCCGCCCCTGCCCCTGCCTGGTCGCCATCTCCGCCACCTAGAATCGGCAAGTTCGGGGGGCTGTGGGACCCCACATCACCCAGGCTGTGGTGGCACCTCCAACAACCAGACAGCTCCTGCTACTTTCAAATTGTCTTGCAGGGCCAGTGGCTCTTAGCGTGCACACAGGATTTCCCGGAAGAGTCATTAAAAATACAGATTTCTGGCCACGCTCACCCGTCAGGCCAGGCCCCCTGAGCCAAATCCCTGGGCCTGGCTATCGGGATGTTGTAAACTTCCCAGATGGTTCTGATGGTTCTGGGTTAAAAATTCCAATGATTTCCTGTTCATCATGACAGAACATCTGGACATAGTGTGGACGTTTATCAAGAAGGGTCTTTGGATGTTATTATTTTTTTAATTTTGAGAAAGAGAGAGAGACAGAGACAGAGTGAGTGGGGGAGAGGGGCAGAGGGAGAGAGAGAGAGAATCTTAAGCATGCTCCGCACTCAGCATGGAGCCCGATGCGGGGCTCGATTCCATGACCCTGGGATCATGACCTGAGCCCCAATCCAGAGTCAGGTGCTCAACCGACTGAGCCACCCAGGCGCCAAGAAGGTGTCTTTGAATTCTGTGGTCGTCCATACCTGGGACTGTTATATGTCATTTAATAAGAATGAATGGGAATGATCCCGACTGACGTGGAGGGGTTTCCATAAGGCAGCGAGTGAGAAACCCGAAGCCCAAAATGGCGTGCACACGCTGTGGTCAGCAGGGGCACGGTGCCCTCAAAAGTGCCCCCGCTGTGCGTGCGTGTGTGTGCATTGCTTTATGATTGTACAACCATGGAGAAAGCACAGACTGACTACCATGGTGGCAGGGAGGAGGAAGGAGGCAAGCAGATACATAAGGGATAAAAAAGACACCACGCGGGGACACCTGGGTGGCTCCGTCGGCCGAGCGGCCAACTCTCGGTCTCAGCTCAGGTCATGATCTTACGGTGTGTGGGTTCAAGCCCCACATCAGGCTCTGCGTCTTCTGTCAGCATGGAGGCTGCTTGGGATTTCTCTCTCCCTGTGTCTCTCTGTAGAAATAAATAAACCAACAAACCCTTAAAAAAAATGTGCCCATTAAAAAAAAATACGCTACGAGGTGGGTATGATTCGACTACCTGCGTGATTTATGTATTAGAATTGCACATGGTGTGTGTATATTCAAACTCTTTTCCCTTTTTTTTTTTTTTTTTTAGTGAAAATGAGCTGAGCTTTGGGCCAAAGACTGTGGCCACGCTGGGGAGTCAAAGTACAAGTTGAAGTTTCTGGAGAGTGGACGGGGGAAAATGGCGCCCCCCACCACTGAGACCACAATGGAGGTTCCTCCTCCACGGAGCTCATAGTCTGATGTCCCAAGCAGACAAGGCGGTAACCCAGCCCCAAATAACACTCGGGGCACGAAGGAAACAAACGGGGGCGTGCGGCTGGGAGCCCCAGGGGACCTACCTCAGACAAGTGGTCAGGGAGGCCTTCCAGGAGGTGGTATCTCAGACTGGATAGAAAGAGTGGGAAGGGGCCACAGTGGAGAGCGCAGCGGGGGCCAGAGCCCCGAATGGGGGGCTGACTCTGTGTGTTCTAGAACCTGGCCAAAGGCCTCCCGGTGTCGGAATGGAGGGAGCTGGCGCAAGGGAATGTCCTGGGAGAGAAGGCGGGTCCCCATCGCTCTCACAGGGACGAGCTTCGCTGTGGCTCTGAAGCAGGGGGAGCCCTCTGAGCAGGGTGCGATGTGCTTTGGTCTAGATTTTTTAAGAGAACGTTCTAGACGGGGAACCGGCTTGGCGGTAAGAACTGAGGCGGGCTCGAAGACGGGGTCAAAGGGCCGCCGCCGTCAGCCGGAGAGCAGGACCTCGTTCAACTCCCCGTTTGTGTGAGAACCGAGGCAACAAGGCGGGTCAGGGGCAACTGCCAGCTTTCCAGGCTTGTTAACTCACCGATTTACTACGCAGCCGATCGCGGCTACAAAAAAGTCTTTATAATGTTCCTGGAGGATTTAAGGGATTCATTACGACAGGACCCGGGTCTACGCGGCCCTGTTTTCTTTGCAAAAGAGAACATTGCAGACCCCTCCGCGGTCCTGCGGGTGACCCTTCCCGCCCGCCTCCCACACCCGGGGCCTCTCGCTACCCTGAGCGTTGTGTTTGTCATCACTCCGCCCCTCGTTACGATTTCACCACTCGCGGCGGCATCTCGGAACCACCTGCTGTTCAGCGCTGCCCGTTTTTAGAGTTTAGATGCTTCCAACCACATTCGTTCCCGTTACTCCGTGTCTTGCTCTTTTCATGCAACACCGTGTTGGTGAGATTCCTTCCCGCTGCCTATCGCCACCGTCCCTTTGCACGGCTACGTAGTATTCCGTGTCGTGAATGGGGTTCGGTTATGTCTTTCTGTCAAGGGGTCTTGGGTCCTTTCCATTTTTTAAAAAAATTTTTTGCTGTGACCAACGACGGGGTTATTGTCAGGATGATCCCGGGTGTGCACATTCACGAGTCTCTCTAGATGAAGCCTCTAGACGGTCTCTAGCCTCCTTGACTGGGGAAATGGTGATGCGGTGGAGGAGAAAGGGAAATGGGTCCTTTGGGGGACGTGGGGAAGCGTTCGTTTCGGGGAGGCTCGCGGTTCCAGCGAATAGACGGTAACACGGGTCGCGGCTCAGACGCAGCGCGTGTTTGTTTCCTGCTCGTGCCCACAGTCTGAGGTGGGCGTTGTGTGCCCCATGTGTGGTGCGCCGGGTGGACTAGAGAGTTCTGCTCCACCCAGTCGCTCGGGGGCCCAGGCTGGCGGAGGCCCTGCCGCCGTGATGTCCAAGGTCCCCCTGGGCGATGGCCTCGAGCCGGCAGAAAAGAGGAGAGAGAGAGGAGAAACGACATCAGGCCGGAGGGGACACACATCACCGTGGGAACTCAGTGCCGCGTGTGGGTGCCAGGGACTCTGGGAACGTGGTCCTTGCCAGGGCAGGTGGCCTGCCGAGTCACATCCACGTTACAGATGAGGGAAGAGGCTGCTCGCTAGGCTTCCCGAGCCCAGAGGAGAAAGAGAGTGGTCCGGGAGAAAGATCCCTCAGGGAAGGGACATCCCAGGTCCCAGCGGTGAGCTTTCAACCTGTTCCTTCCTACACCTCCCTCCCTCCCCCCGCCTTGGGACACCGGGCCCTCCTGATAGCTTCCTGGACAGAGATGAAGGGGTCAAGGGTACCTTCAGTGCAAGCAGGCCAAAGTCCCGCGTTGAGGACCCGGTGACCGATGGAGGCGTGCAGTGCCTCTGTGTTTCCTGCCTCCCTGTTTGCGGTGCTCGAGCGACTGGTGTGCCAACACGGGAGCGGACTGAGGCTCATCCGCCCGCCTGTACCTGCCCGTTGCTCCTGGGCGAGAGCTCCGCCGACGGAGAGAGAGAGACACTTCCGTCTCGCCTGTTAGATGTTTCCTGAGCACGTGCTATGTGCCCAGGCAATATGCGGCAATGGCCGTAGCCCGGCGAGGAGCCCATCGGGAGCCAGGCCGCCAGGGTGCGCTTCCTGGCTTGGCTCTTCCAGCTCTGTGACCTTGGGCAGGTCGCTTAACCTCTCTGCGCCTGACTTTCCTCATTGGTAAGGCGGGGATGGTAATAGTCCCCATCTCGGGCTGGTGCTGTGAGCAGAGTAAGAGATGGTCTAAGGTGCTTGGCATGGTGCCTGGTGCTCGGTAAACGGGAGCCGTAACTTGAGGTCATCGGAAAGACAGGTGTGGTTTAGCTCAGAAGCCCCGATTTGTCTGCACTGCCACCTAAGGAGTCCCTTACCCGCTTTCTCCTGATAATAAGCTTTTTTTTTTTTTTTTTAATGCTTAAGAAGTCTGGCTACAGCCAACGCTGTGATGGGCAGAGTAGATGCAAACACCCTCCGCCCACCGGGGGACGGGCTGTGGAGGGTCCCCTGTGCCCACAACGATGTGCCCACGGCCACTCCCCTCTGACTTGAAGCTGAAGTCAGTAAGTAGTGGGCAAGTTGTCACAAGGCCAGGGTCCCGAGGGGCTGGCTCCCCGTTCCTCCGTCGGGGCACCAAGGCTGGGGCCTCCTGGTTCCAAGCGTTTTCTCGTTACGTCGGTGGCGAGGATTTGAGACGGCTTTTGGTGGGATGCCGGGGCGGGGGGAGGGGGGCCGGGAGTCCCCCTCGGAGTTCCTAGAAAGGACCGCGCGCTCGAAAACACAGGGTGCGCGGTGCTGGTGTGAGCGCCCCGCAGACGTGTGGGTGTCCTCACCCAGCAGATGAAAAGAAGCGGCCGTTAAGCCGACTCCTGAAGCAATGCTGTCTTTGAAGAGTTCGAGGCCAGAATTAAAGTTCATTCTGCACTTGCTTCTTTGAACTCTCTCTGGGCCTTTAAGTGCCTCGGCATCCTGCCAAGCTGCATCTCAGCGGTAATTATCTTAATCGGAAACATCTCAATCACAGAAATGACGGCCGCCCCGGGTAATTCCCAGGGCTCCGGCAAGCAGGGGCCTGAGCAGGGCTGGGCAGGGCATGACTCAGAGATGAGTTTTTATGTAACACTACCCAGGAAGGTACAGGGCCACTCAGCCCTTATAGTTACATATTTTCTTTTCTTTTTTTTAATTCCCTTGATGGGAATGATTTTTCAAGGGATTTGAGACCATTTGTCGTAAGGAAACAGTCAGCAAATTGATGATTAAAAAATAGAGGAAGGGAGAGACACCAAAGCAGGAAAATTTTAAGAAATAGAGGCCACAGGAAGAAAGGACAAACAAAGATATCAAAGTGTGGTTAAGCTCAGATTTGGGATCTGAGCTTCCCGGCAGACCGTGCAAAAACAGGAAGCAGAATCAGCCATCTTGTTCTCATTATTGGAAGGAAGGCAACGTGCCAGGTGATCCCCGCCACACGTGGGCCCTTATAAAAGGACGTGGAGAGGTCGCTGCCTTCAACCCTCTGTGGCGGCAAATGTGACGAGAGATCTCCTACATATGAGCCTCCGTTTCTCATCTGTAAAGTGTGGACGATGCTTGTCTTCCCGGATCCTTCGAGGAGGACTAGACCCAGGCCTGGCAGACTGGGAGCAGCTGGCAAACGTTCGTTTCTTGACTTTCCGTTCTCCAACCCTGCAGGACCAGTGCCTCATTCATCCTCTCCGTAGCAGCCACTTAATCCTCACCCCTGTTTTATACGGGCGCAATCATCCGTGCGGCGTGTCCAGCCTCGTGGTAGATTCCGGGCAAGCGAATGCGCAGATGTGGACCCCGCCTTTACGAAGCTCACAGGTGAGGAGCGAAGCAAGGCCACTGGGCAACGGCAGCATGGCAGGATATATACAACGATCAGGTCGTAATGGGAACGTCCGTTTGTTAGCCCTGAATCTGAGCTAGGTCCCGGCTTCGATGAGAGCAGCATGGAAAAGGAAGCCTGTAGGCACAGCAGTGAATTCATAAATACGAAAATTGTAAGCAAAACTTCAGCAAACTAAATGCAAAGAGGATACAATATCGGATCAAATTAGGCCGATCCCAGATCGCCTTAGAAAATCAGTCCGATGGCCTCATAAATCAAAGACGATTTACACAGTGATCTCAATAAATCAGACAAAGACAGTTGACAAAACTTCCATTAAAATGGAAAGTTTTATTTTAATATTTATTTTAGCTTAAAATAAAACTTAAGCTAAGCAAAGGAAGGAGCTGCTTTTTTTAAAAAAATGTTTATTTTTTGAGAGAGAGGGAGGGAGAGACAGACAGAGCATGAGTGGGGGAGGGGCAGAGAGAGAGGGAGACACAGAATCCGAAGCAGGCTCCAGGCTCCCAGCCGTCAGCCCAGAGCCCGTGAGATCATGACCCGAGCCGAAGTCGGACGCTTATCTGACTGAGCCACCCAGGGTCCCCAGGAAGGAGCTGCTTTAACCTGATGAGGAATATCGACAGCAGATGGTCTCACGGTGTGGTCCCCAGACCAGCAGCAGCAGCACTGAGAGGGAACTCCTCCCAAACGAAGCCTTCGGGCCTCCCCCGGACCTACTGAGTCAGAAACTCTGGGGTCAGGGTGTGGACAGGGGCAGTGGGCTGTGTCTGCATGGGCCCTTCGGGTAACTCTAGTGTGGCTGGACTTCAAGAACCACCGGTCTACAAGAAACCCACGTCAACAATTACACTTAATGAGGGAATGTTGAAACCACCCTCCTAGGATCAGAGGATCAGGGCGAGACAAGAGCACTATGGTCATCACGTCTATTCAGCATTGAGCAGAAAGTTCATGCAGTACAGGTGCAGGTTTTAAGGACCAGAAAGGAATGATTACAGATATAGAAAAATCCAAAAGAATCTGCACGCTATAAGAATAAGAAGGTTTAGGGGCACCTGGGTGGCTCAGTCGGTTGAGCGTCCGACTTCAGCTCAGGTCACGATCTCACAGTTCGTGGGTTCAAGCCCCACGTCCGGCTCTGTGCTGACAGTTCGGAGCCTGGAGCCTGCTTTCGATTCTGTGTCTCTCTCTCTCTGTTCCTCCCCCGCTCTCACTCTGGCTCTCTCTCTCTCTCTCTCTCAAAAATAAATAAAGATTAAAAGAAACATTTTTTTAAGAAAAATAAACAGAAATCAGAAGACCCAAAAGTCTGGGGGCTTTTATTCTCCCCCCAAGTGGCCAGTAAAGCCTTGTGCTTACGGCTTTGCCATCCGCTCAACCTGGATTCAAATCCTAACTTCTTTTACCACCAGGTGCTCTTGTGCCGGTCGGTCAAGTTCTTTGAGCCTCAACTTCCTTGCCTGCAAAATGCCTTCCCGGTGGAGTCATCCTGGGCTCCATTACGGCTCCGTTTATAGGACCGAGAGGCACGTTCAGGCTAAACCCACAAGGCCCCCGAGTGGCAGCTGAAGATGCCTGGACAGTCCTTAGTGAGGAGGGACGCATAAGGGGTCTAGAGCACCAGGAGGAAGAGGTCTTGGCTGGCCTGGCCAAGACCTCTGTGACAGAGTCACCCGGCCCTGCCTTTTGGCTTCCCCGTTGGGTGTGAGTCCACTGAGCAAACAAATTCCGCAGAAGATCATCACCCAAGCCTGGCTGAGAAGAATGTGAGGTGTCAGTGTTATTTTAAACCAGCGCTTGGGTTCAAGTTTTTACGGCCGTGTTATTTTAACGTAGCTCCAGGTGCAACCTCCAAGTCGCTGCTGGAGAGAAGCAATCGCGGTCGAACCAGAAAGCGCAAGGTGAGGGGTTTGTGAGGACATAAGGCGCCTGCGGGGCTCCAGCCCCTGGCTCCTAAGGTCTCTCCTGAACGGTATTGCTCATCGACAACGTTGGCACCTGGATGGCAGACATCTGGCACGTGTAGCCACCTCATTAGGCGCGAAAGAAACACGAAATGCCACCGTCAAAATGGCAGAAGCGCTCCCCCACCCCGCCGCCTGGCCCGAAAGTGTTGTGGGGCAGGCGAGCGAGGTCAGCCGCCTTGGGCAGAAGCGTTTGGACTTGTATTCGCAGAGACTGGCGTTGCGATGATCTTGCTGTCCTCCATCTAGTGGGTGTCCTCCCCCGGCGTTGGTTATCGGTGCCTGGTGTTCTGGACAAAACCCAACGGAATCCGCCATGTAACAGGCTAGAGAAGAAAACTCATACCGTCGTATTCAATGGGTTCCAAAAGAGCATTTGAAAAAAATCCAATAGACATTCATGATTCAAACTCTCCACAAATTAGAGAGAGGCACAGGGGCGCCCGGGGGGCTCAGTCAGTTGAGCCTCCGACTTCGGCTCAGGTCGTGATCTCACGGCTCGTGGGTTCGAGCCCCGCGTCGAGATCTGGGCTCACAGCTCGGAGCCCGGAGACTGCTTCGGATTCTGGGCCTCCCTCTCTCTCTGCTCCGCCCCCGCTCATACTCTGTCTCTCTCTCCCTCTCTCTCAAAAATAAATAAACATTAAAAAAAAAAAGGAAGTAGAGAGGCACTTCCTCAACTAGAAAGAGCATGTACAAAAAAAAACACAAAACCACATCTGCAGTTATCAACATACTTCATGGTGAAAGACTGCACGCTTCCCCCACAAGATTGAGAGAAAGATAAGGATGACCAGTCTCACCACTGTTATCCAACCTAGCACTGAAAGTTCTAGCCAGTGGGTGACAAAGCAAGAAAAGAAAGATGTACAAACGAGGAAGGAAGAAATAAAACTACCTCCTACCTCTGTTCGCAAATGCCATAATTATCTATGTAGAAAATGCCCAAGGAATCTACCAAAAAAAAAAAAAAAAGCCCTCCTAGAACTAATAAGTGAGTTCAGTGAGGTCACAGAATACGAGACCAACACATAAAAATCACTTGTGTTTTAATATACTAGCAATGAACACGTGGATACTGGAATTAAAAGTACAAGACCATCTATCTACGACCGCCCCACCAAAATGAAATCCCTAGATAGAAGTCTAACAAACGTGCGCAAGACTTGTATTCTAGAAGCTCCAAAAGGCTGGCGAAAGAAGCTCTAAATAAGTGGAGAGATGCTGTGTTCGTGGGTCGGAAAGCTTGGCATAGTGAAGTGTTAGTCCTCAGCAAACTGATGCCCGGGTTTTAATGTAGTTGCAGTCAGAATCCCAGCAAGATTGTCTGTAGAGATAAGCAAGGTTCTTCTAAAATTATATGGAAAGACAAAGAAACTGGAATAGCTAAAACATTTTTGGAAAAGAATCAAGTGGGAGCCTTTAGTCTACCCAATTTCAAGACACGGCTGTAGTAATCAAGACTGTGCTTGGGGGTTGGGGGATAGACGCGTCGATTGACAGAACAGAACAGAGAACCCAGAAACAGCCCACACAAGGATGGCCAACTGATTTTTGGGCAACGATGCAAAGGTGATTCGACGGAGGAAGGATCGTCATTTCAACAAACGGTTGATGGAGCAAGGATGTATCTTAAACAGTTTTCAGTTCAACAAAATACAGAATTTCTTGTGCACCTGCTCGGTACCAGTACTAAGGATACAGCAATGATCACAAAGGCAAGCCCCTGCTTTGGGGGCGTTGACATTCTCGTGGTCATGGTCCCCAAGAGAAATTCTGGGTGTTGGAGAAGGGATGTGGGCACCTGGGGTCGAAGACAGGGTAGAAGGCGGCTCCAGAAAAGACTTGCACCTGGCTGGATCCCCCTCTTTCCTCAAAGATGGAATAGTGGAAGGTCACAGGCTTTCGATGCAGGCAGACCTGTGTCCCATCTCCCAGCTCTGCCCAGACGTAATGCTCACCCATCGATGACTAGTAGGGGTCTTCCCTTCGTCAGGCCAATCTGGAAGATCTGGACACCCGGGCTTCAGAGCTCATCGGCTGAGGGACCTGACCAGGAGGCAGCTGTGTGGTGGGCAGAGTGGGACAAGGGGCGAAGGTAAGCCCAAGTGTCCCCACTTGCTGTCTGCATAACCTTGGGCGAGTTACCTAAACCTTCCAAGACTCAGTTTCCTCATCTGGAAAGTGGGGAGAGCATAACTCAGACATTAAGGTTGATGTGGGGATCTGAGATGAGGTCATGTCAGTGGCCTGGCCTGGGCAGGGGCCGCACCAGAGAGCAGAGCATGTTGGGCAAAGCGGGGTTTGAAACCCATGCAGGGGCCCGGTGACCTTGAGCACGGGGCTTCACTCCTCTGTAGAAACGAGATCCTAAGTCCTGCCTGCTGGGTTAGGGTGCAAATTGGAAATAATATACCCAAGGACCTGGAGGCAAGTGTGGAACATAGTGCACGTGTAATAGACTGCGGTCTCTGTTATCACCCTGGGTCCTTGTAAATCTATTTTCAACAAAGCTTAACAGCCTCTAAGAGAGTGCTGGGCACTTAGGAAGCATCTGATAAGTATTTATTGAGTCAAGAACCGAGTAAGTGAATCTGAACTCTATCTGTGAACGAACGACCCTGGAGAAATGGCTCGGCCATCCACCCCGAACATAACGTTGCCCTACACCCGTCCCTGCGTCTTGGAGAGTCCCTGATGCCAGGGCCTCTTCCCCAAACAACATCATCACAACCACCGGGAGAAAGGGCATATATCCAGGCCAGTTGCTGGGGCATCAGCTCAGGTGCCAGGGGGCGTCAGGCAACTCTGAACGTCGCCTTACTTCCTGTAAGCTGTGAGCAGCCCCGCTGGTGATTCTGCCTTTCAGTGGGGAGAGGGGCCCCTTCCTGTAGCGGTTCTGGTCTGGGCTTTGAGTCAGCTGCTCTCTTGTGCCAGACCGTTTACTTCCCAAACTTCCCAAGGTCGATGCCATTTTGGAGATAACAGGCTGGGTTCTGAAGGATCCTCATAGGAAGCTGTCCTCAGCGGCCCCACCCCAGGGTCCGGTGCCGGGCTGGGTGCTGGAGAACACTGCAGTCTTCAGCCACAGGGCTTAGTGGGCACCTACGATGAATTGGAAGCTATTCTAGGTGCCGGTGGTGCAGCCAACACCTATAGAGGCCCTGCTCTCATGGCTGATTGGGGGATAGACATTTGAACACACACACCTAATAATAAGCTGTAACAAATTTCAGGAAAAACCAAAATGCCCTGTAGGAGAATGAAGAGAAGGAAAGATCAATCCACAAAATCCCTGCAAGGAGCCACAGACCTGGATGCAATTGTGTATCATAACATGGTTTTTACACCAGAAATCGGCAAACAGCCTTCACGTCCCACATGGCTCCCCCCAAATCCGTAAGTTGAAGGCCTCACCCCCAGTGTGGTATTTGCACAGGCGGCTTTTGGTAGGTAATCGGGGTTAGATGAATCATGAGGGTAGAGACATCAGAGAACTAACGGTCTGGGTCTCTCTCTGTCTCTCCCTCCTTCTCTCTCTCTGAGCCACATGCACAGTAAGAAGACGGCTGTGTGTGAGCCAGGAGGAGGGTCCGCACCTGAACTGATGCCATGATCCAGGACTTACAGTCTCCAGAACTGTGAGAAAATAAATCTCTGTTGTTTAAGGCCCTCGGCCCAGGATATTTTTGTTATGGCAGCCAAGCTAAGACAGGGAGCAGCCGGGCAATAGCGCAGCTGGGGCGGGTGGTGCCCCAACGACCCCCAGGTCTTTCTGCCCTCAGGCCACCTGCCCACTGCAGAGCCTTTCATCCCTACTCTGCCACACGAGGGCACGGGAGTCTGCAAAAGGGCATCGCGCCCAAGTACGGCTGCTTTCCCCGTGTGAGCGTGTGGAAACGCGTGTGTGTGTGTCACAAGGCTGGTTGCTCACCGCAACCCTGTGAAATAGCAAAACACACCCTCTTTTGTTTCCCGTCCTGCTGGTAGCCCCTCTCAGCCTCTGGTGCAGGGTCCTGAGGCTTCTCCCTTCTCCGTCCACACTCATTCCCTGGGGACGCTCTAGACGCTGGCAGACTTGTCATTTCTAAGCCCGATCCTCTCAAACTCCGGGATCATGTGTCCCAAGGCCCACGGGACGTCCTCACACAGACTCGGACAGACAGCTCCCACTCGGCATGGCCGGGACCAAACTCCCGACGACGGCCACACCGCCTGCAGCTGCCCCTTCCCAGCCCTCCCCCCGCAGTGGGTGCCAGGTCTATCCCTCCAGGGGCTCATCCCCACCCCCCCACCCCCTGGACCTTGGATTTCTAGACTCCTCACTTTTCTTGCTGCCCCCCTTCTGGCCCATCTGCAAATCCTATTGGCTGTACTCTCAGGCTATGTCCAGAATCTGACTGCTTCTCACCTCCTCCACTGCCAGCACCGATCATCCACCACCTCCCGGACAGCAGCAGCCTCCTCGCTGCTCTCCCTGTGATTGACTCCCCCCAGCAGCCAGAGAGATGAGACCATGGGCCTGCCCTGCTCAAAATGTCCCCCTGTCTCCCCAAGTCACTTGGGGTAGAAGCCAAAGTCCTCACAACACCCGCAAGGCTCTCTGTGCTCCACACCGGCCTCTTATCACTGCCCTCCAGCCCTCCTCCCATTTTGCTGCCTTCCAGCCGCACGGGTCTCCTTGCCCTTTCTTGAACCCTCCAGGCACGTCCCTGCCTCAGGGCCTTTGCACTAGCTGCACTGGCTGGTCCCTCAACCTGGAATGTTCTCCCCCCAGGTATTCTCATTGTCACCTCCCTCCAGTCGGCTGAGATGTCACCTCCTCCGATCACCGTTTTGGAAACTGCAATCTACCCCTTGCCCTGCCCTATTGTTTCATTTCTCCATAACACTCACATGTTATATAATTCACTTATTATATTTATTGCCTACTGGCTCTCTCTTTCTATTACAAGAAAGTTCCATGAAAGCAAGACTTTTGTCTGTTTTGTTCTCTTTGTATCCTCAGTGCCCAGAGCAGGGCCTGGCAAACAGGAAGCAATCAATAAATGTTTGTTGAATTAACACAAGTGCTCTGGGCTTGTTCTCTCTGTAGCTTATTCATAGCAAATGTAAACCCTAAAATCCTGAAGCAAAAAGGGGGAGAAGGATAAAGAAGAAAACTACGCCAGGAGACCTAAGGCTCGGGGGTAGAGCCCAACCCTGCCACCGACTTGCTGTGTGAGAGTGGGCATGTCATAGCCCTCTCCGTGCCTAGTCTCCCGTCCACAGGATGACCGGGTCTGGTGACGAGGGCCTTCTCGAGTCTGACAGTTGACAGCCCCCTCCCTCGGCTTCCCTCCAAAACTCAAACTAGTCCTAACCCTATGACCAGCCAGGGAAATTGGGTTTATTAAGACCTGCCGTGTGCAAGTAGCAGTGTGGACGGGTCAGAGCATCAGGTCCGGCCGCATCTGCTTTTGGCTCAGGAAATGGGCTTTGAGCCCCAAGAAGTCTCCTCCTTATGGCCGGCGGAGCCCCGGGAGTATTATTTAGCTTCCCTGTGCCTCAGTTTCTTCCGTAAAATCATAACGACACTGACTTCCGAGAGGTGCCGTGAGAACAAAGCGAGGGAATCACGATTGTGTTTCCCCCCACGGGCCTGCCTCAGCGGGTCATTCCATGCGAGGGGCAGAGACGGCTGCCAGACGCACGGAACATAGCAAGTGGGCCATCACGTGGGTGACCAGCCCGGGGCGACCCGTCCCGAGCCAGCCGTGACCTCCTGGAGACGATCTCCCGAGCCCCCTGCGTTTCTCGCCTCTTCCTGATACAGGTGTTGGGCACGGGGAGGCAAGGTGGGAGGGCCCCAGGTGTGCACGGGGCTGTTATGTGAAGATTCAGACCTACGCTCCCCACCCCCAGGCTTCCTGAGCCCCTGGCCCTTCCCAGGAGACCGCGGGCGTCAGTGCCCTGATTCTGGCATCGTCACTCATACAGGCCTGAGGGGCAGCTCCTGGGCTGGGGAGGGTGGAGAGGACACGCCCCGGGGCCTGCGTGGGGAGGGCTAAGCCACCGGCCCGCAAACCACAGGTGCTGACTCATGGCTCAGCCCGGCCGGGCCTTATAAAGGAACCAGCCGAGGGGCTCCCTGCAGCTGGAGGGACGGGCTGGCGGGAGGGACTATGGCCCAGGGCACGGTGATCCATGTGGCCCCGGAGGAGCCCACCTATGCCGTGTGTGTCCTGGGCACCGAAAGTCAGCTGGATGTCTACAGGTGAGCGGGGACATTCGGGGCCGGGGGCGGGGACGGGCCCAGTGATGCTGGATGAGCAGGTTCTGCCGACGCAGGATGTGTGGTTGGCTGGGGCTTCTGGCCCAAGGGAGAAGCCAGAGGGGAAGAGCTGCGTGGCCCCGGGATGTGCCTGGACTCGAGGCGAGGGTTCCCTAGGGCCTCACCGCAAATGAATGACCACAGGGCCAACAGGACCCTCTCCTTTCGCCGTTGAGGCAACGGAGCTCAGAGAGGGTCTGTGACTTGCCTCACGGCACACAGCAGGCCCACGGCCCTGGAAGGAAGGCCCTGGACTTCACAACCCACACCTGGTTCAAGGGGCCGTTTGCCAGCCCCCCACCTCTCAGCCGAGCCTCCCTCCAGGTGTGCGTAAGAACACATCTGCGATGGGACAGGCTGTGGCGTGGGAGAGGCTGAGGCCAAGGCCAACTGAGCCTCAGGTTCCTCATCTGTGAAATGGGGATGAGATCCACTTCACATGGCGGGTAGAGGGATTAAAGATGAAAGTGTGTAAGAACTCAGCATAGAGCTGGACATACTGTTAGTGGTTTTCATCCATCCATCCATCCATCCAACAAATACCTACTGAACACCTACTATGTGCCAAGCCGGCCCCAGGCTCTGGTTAAACAAGATACGGTCTAGGGACGCTCAGTGCTCGTGGTCGGTGTCGTTGTCGTCAGTAGAGGTAGCGGCCTCCCCCGGCTTCCTCCCTCCCAGGCCGGACATCTGTGGTCCTCGATGGTGCCCACGGGACTGTCTGGGACATTTCCTTCAAAGTGGCACCGCTGCCTCAACCTGGACCGCGGTAGAGCAGCACCAAAGGGGGAGCCTCCCGGAGACGTGGAGGGGAAGCCGGAGACCGAGAGGCCGAGGGAGAAAGGGAAAAGAGAGGCTGGTGTCACCTGAGGCCACCTGCCCCCTCTGAGAGTGAGCTCCTTCTGAGACACAGAGCCCTGTCATTTACCAACCGCCCCCCTCCCCCCGGACGTCTCACACAGTGATGCCCCAGATTTCCCTCCCACTGTCCACACACAACTCACTCAACGGCCTTAGGAAGGCAGGCGGTGCTGCTATTCCCATTTCACAGAAGAGGAAGCTGAGGCTCTGAGGGGTTAAGTAACCCCCCTGAAGCCACACAGCCCAGAGGTGAGGGAGTTGGGATTCAGACCCAGGCAGCCTGGCTTGGGGACTCCTCCCTCTCCCTTCTTACCTGCCCTTGACCGCAGCCCCCCCCACCCCCGCCCAGCCCTGCCTCACGAGGACCTTCTTCCCATCTCCTGGGCAGCCGCCGCACCGACTGCAGTCTGAATTCTCTTCATATGTGTATAAATAGATATATAATTTATTGTCAAATTGGTTTCCATACAACACCCAAGGCTCATTCCAACAGGTGCGCCCTCCTCGATGCCCACCCCCGCCTCCCCCTGAGAACAAACTGGGGGTGGATGGGGGTTGGGGGGGAGGGGAAAGAGGAGGTGAATTCTCTTCTTGAGACACGCCCTCCTCCCCAGCCCAGCCCCCTGGTCCTCCCCCTGCCGCGTGCATGCCTCCACCCCTTAGCTCAAGCCGAGCCCTCTGCCACTGGGCTCAGAGCTCCCGGGGTGAGAAAAACAGGGCCGGGGGGGCGCCTGGGTGGCTCAGCGGGCTAAGCATCTGACTCTTGGTTTCGGCTCAGGTCACGATCTCACGGCTCATGAGTTCGAGCCCCACGGTGGGCTCTGTGCCGACAGTGGGGAGCCTGCTTGGGGTTCTCTCCATCCCTCTCTCTCTCTCTACCCCTCCCTGGCTTGTTCTGTCTCTCTCAAAATAAATACTTACAAAAATTAAAAAAAAAAGACAGGGTTGTAGAGGCAGGAGCAGACCCGGGGCCGTAGGCCCCATATTCCAGAGCTGCTCTTAACAAACGCTGTTTGCAATTTCTGTTCTGCATTTGGAAAAGCTGTTTTCCTGTAAAATGGGAAATACACTGATGGTATTCCAACAAAATTCCACTGTCCCCCCAGCGTCTCCTTCTCAACGGGTGACCACTCAGTGTGACAGCGGGGAACACGGGCGAGTCTCTGTCTGAGCCTCGGTGTACCCGTCTGTCAAATGGGAACGTTAACATCCACCCTGCCGGCGCGTGGCGAGGATTACAAATGACACAAGTAATTTGGTCCCCCTTCCCGCAAAGACTGCGTGATCTCCCGAATTCAAGACTTGCAGACACTGAGCGCTGTGTGGCCCGGGGGTCGTTGGGAAGCAAATGCCGGATGCGGGAGCTGGATCCAGAGGTCGCTTGTCTGGGGCTCCAGCTCTCAGCGCTGTCTCCGCAGAGGCTGGTAGAAATCGCACGGAGATCAGCTCTGGGTTGTCTTAAAGCAACACACACGGCGGCTCCCCCCCCCCCCACTCACAGTGAAAACCCCTCTGTGTTTATGGAAGCCCCTCGGTCAGGGACCCGAGAGGGTCTGAAACACAGCCGAAGGAAAGGACGTACATCCCAGGTCCAATCCCAGTGGTGCCACTTCCCAGCTGGGCCTCACTGCCCTGAGCCTCCGTTTCCCCATCTGGCACAGAGGGTGACTGTTAGGCCACAGACCTCCCTGTCTGCGCCCATCTTCCTGCCCCTGGCGAGGAAGCCACGTGGGGCAGAGCGAGCCGAGGGGAACCCGCCGCAGGCCGGGGGCTGCGTGCACCCCCCGCTTGGCCCCCCGGCTCTGCCTGCCCGTTGTCGTTTGAGTCCCTTGTTCGTGTTCCTGCTGTTCCGAACGCCCAGTGTGCCCCTCTCCTGTCCTGCGGCTGAGATGACCAGCTCGCCGTCCTTGGAGGCTAAGAACTTGAGGTTGACTTTGCGGGGGTGGCATAAGGGCCCGCGCAGGGTGAACAGCCCACAGAAGGAAACTGGGGAACAGAGACCAGGGGAGCGTTGGGGGAAAGATGAGTTTCTTTTTCATCTGCTGCTTCTCGGTCCTGCGAAACTTACTTCAAAAATTGACCTCCTCCTGGGGCGCCTGGGTGGCTCAGTCGGTTAGGGGTCCGACTCTTGGTTTCGGCTCAGGTCGTGATCTCACTGTTTGTGGGATCCAGCCCTGGGTTGGGCTCTGTGCTGACAGCGTGGAGCCTGCTTGGGATTCTCCCTCCCTCCCTGTCTCGCAGCCCCTCCCCTGCTTGCGTGCACGTGCACTGTCTCTCAAAATACATGCACACATAAACATTAAAAAAAATAATCTCCTGAAAGAAAATATCAAAATGTCAATGATTGTCTCTAAGTTGGTAAGATTCCATTCTCTTCTAGGCAACTCCTCCCTCCCTCCCTCCCTTCCTCCCTCCCTTCCTCCCTCCCTTCCTTCCTCCTTTCCTCCCTTCCTTCCTCCCTTCCTTCCTTCCTTCCTCCCTTCATCCCTCCCTCCTTCCCTCCCTCCCCACCTCCTCCCTTCCTCCCTTCCTCCCTTCCTTCCTCCCTTCCTTCCTTCCTTTCTTCCTTCCTTCCTCCCTCCCTTCCTTCCTCCCTTCCTCCCTTCCTTCCTCTGTCTGTCTCTCCCCTACTTTCTTCCTTGTTAGCCTCATATTAATGATTTATCACTGTGGGACAAATTGCCCCAAACCCAGTGGCTTGAAACACTATCGTCTATTCTCTCGCCTTGTCTGTGGGGCAGGACTCCTGTGTGGCTTCCTGGGTCCTCCGCTTTGGGGCACCAGTGGGGGACACAGAGACACTGTCCAGGTGTCAGTGGAGCCATAGTCATGTTAGCAAGCCTGTTCACATAGATGTTGGCAGGACTCGGTTCCCCGTGGGCTGGACGCCTCCCTCGGTTGTTTGCCATCTGGGCCTCTCCATAGCTCACAACATGGCAGCTGACTTCTCAAGGTGAGGAAGCCAAGGAGAGAGGGGTGAGGGAGAGAGGCAGAGAGAAAGTCTTTTGTAACCTCAACCACAGAAGTGACAACCCATTGCTTTTGCCATTTTCCATTGGTTAGAAGGCCGTCACTAGGCCCTTCCCACCCTCAGGAGGAGGGATTTACAGGAGGGCGTGAGCACCAGAGGTGGAATTATTGGGGGCCATGTTCAAAGACTGCCTATCACGTACTTTTCCTAATTCTCTATAAGGAATACATGCAGCTTTTGATACAGAGAAGGAGAACTTTATGACAAAAATAAAAATGGAAAATGCAATCATAACACTCATATCCTTGTGACCTTGTGGAGGCAGCTTTCCCTCCCCAGGCTCCCCAGGGAGCCTTCCATAGTTTGAATCTGCTGCCATTACTAGTCCTTCCATGGTCTGTGGGTCACTCACTGGTACAGAAAGTACCCTCTCAGAACACTCTCAGACATATCTCCTGGGGTACATGCTCCAGGGATGCCGTGGGGTGTCTGTCTAGCGGTGGGATCGTTGGGTTTGAGGGGCCAATGTCTGACTTCATAGGAGAACACCCAGTTGTTTGACAGAGTGGTTAACTTCACACCCCCATAAGCAGTGTGTTAGAGTGGACTTTGAACCATATTGTCTATGGCATTATTTTTCGCCAGTCAGGTGGGTGTATACTCCTGTGTTACTACGGCCTGGATATTTTTGTTTCCTTACTTATTAGTGAGATGGAGTGAGTCTTCACATGTTTATCATCCTTTTCTGTTTCAACCTCTGTGAATGCCTGTTTATGTCTTTGGCCATTTTTTTTCTATTGCGTTATCTTTTTCATATTGATTAGCCCGAGTTCTTTACATATTGTGGGTGCTAAGCCTTTTTGGTTTTATGTCATGAATAGCTTCTCCTTAGATTATGCTAGTCTTTTCACTTCATGGTGTCTTTTGGTAAACAGAAGACAGTTATTCTCATTTAGTTGAACTTACAATCTTTAATATGTATTAGTTTTGTGTTTTGTTTGAGAAATGGTATAAAAATGCTGCAACATCTCTTTTTAAAAGATCAAACACCTGTTTATGACAAGACTCTCAGTAAACTTAGAGGGGAATTTCCTCAGCTTGATAAAGACTATTTACAAAAAAACCTACAGCTAACATCACACCTATTGGTAAGAAATTTGCAGCTTTCCCACCAAAATCAGGAGCAAGGTGAAGATGTCCCCTCTTACCACCGCTTTTCAACATCATACTAAAATTCCTAACAAGTGCAATGAGACTAGAAAGGGAAAGAAGAGAGATACAAATTGGAAAGAAAGAAATAAGCCTCTCTTCATTTGCAGGTCACATGATCGTCTTTGTAGAAAATCCAAACACATTAACAATAACAACAAAAAACAAACCTTCTAGAACTATGACAAGGCTGTAGGATACAGTGTTAATGAGGAAAAGTCCATCATGTTCCTACATACTGCCAACAAACAAGTGAAATTTGAAATTTAAAAACATGATACCATCTGTATTTTCACTCCCCCCCAAATTTAATACTTAGCTATAAATCTAATAAAACCTATATGAGGAAACTACAAAACTCTGATGAAAGAAATCAAAGAAGTAAATAAATGGAGAGATAGTCCATGTTCATGGATAGGAAGATTCAATATTGGCAAGATGTGAGTCCTTCCCAACTTGATCTATAGATTCAATGCAATCCCATTTTGTGGATATCAACAAACTGATTCTAAAGTTGATATGAAGAGGTAAAAAAAATCAGAATAGCCAAAAGAGTATTAAAGGAGAAGAATAAAGTTGGAGGACTGACACTATATTATAAAGACTTCTTATAAAGCTACAGTGATCAAGTCAGTGTGGTATTGGCAAAGGAACAGAGAAATAAATAAATGGAAAGAATAGAGAGCCCAGAAATGGACCCACATAAATACATCAACTGACCTTTGGCAAAAAAGCAAAGGCAACACAACAGGGGAAAAAAGGTAGTTTTTTCAACAAATGGTACAACTGGACATCCACCTCCAAAAAAAGGAATCTAGACACAGACCTTATATCATTCACAAAAATAAACTCAGAACAGGCCATAGACCTAAATGTAAAACAGAGAATTATAAAATTCTCAGAAGGTAACATAAGAGAAAATCTAGATGAATTTGGGTTTGGCAATGGCTTTTTAGATACAACCCCAAGGGCGTAATCCAGGAAAGAAAGAATTGACACGTTGGACTTCATTAAAATTGAAAAGTTCTGCTCTAAAAAAGACTGTCAAGTGGATTGAAAGACAAACCACAGGCTGGGAGAAAATATTTACAAAAGATATATCTGGTAAAGGATTGTTATCCAAAACATACAAAGAACTCTTTTTTTTTTTTTTAACGTTTTTATTTATTTTTGGGACAGAGAGAGACAGAGCATGAACGGGGTAGGGGCACAGAGAGAGGGAGACACAGAACCGGAAACAGGCTCCAGGCTCCGAGCCATCAGCCCAGAGCCTGACGCGGGGCTCGAACTCACGGACCGCGAGATCGTGACCTGGCTGAAGTCGGACGCTCAACTGACTGCGCCACCCAGGCGCCCCGCAAAACATACAAAGAACTCTTAATAACAAACAACCTGGTTGAAAATGGGCTAAAGCTCTTAACAGACACCTGGCCAAAAAAAAGATACAAAGATGGCAGGTAAGTGTGTGAAAAGATGCTCCACGTGATATGTCATCGGGGAAATGAAAAATAAAGCAATCATGAGATGCCACTCCACTAATGCCACTCCATTAGAATGGCCAAAATCCAGAACACGGAGAACACCAAATGCTGGAGAGGATGTGGAAGGACAGGAACTCTCATTTCATTGCTGGTGATAATGCAAAATGGTACAGCCACTTTGGAAGACAGTTTGGTGTTTTCCTACAACACTAAACATACGCTTAACCATACAGACCAGTAACTGCGCTCCTTGGTATTTACACAAAGGGGTTGAAAACTTACGTCCACACAAAATTTGCACACAGACGTTTATAGGAGATTTATTCATAATTGCCCAAACTCGGAAGCAACCAAGAAGTCTTTCAGTAGGTGAATGGATAAACCAATGGTACATCCAGACAATGGAATATTATCCAGTGCTAAAAAGAGGTGAGCTCTCAAATCATGAAAAGACATGGAGGAAACTTAAATTCATGTTACTAAGAAAGAAGCCAATCTAAAAGAAGCCTACCATACGATCCCGACTATGTAACATTCTGGAAAAGAGAAAACTACGGCAGCAGTAAAAACTCAGTGGTTGCCAGGGGTTGGGAGGAAGCACAGAGGATTGGTCAGAGCACAGAGGATTTTTAGGGCAACAACACTACTCTGTATGATACCATCATGGGGGATACATGTCATTGTGCATACATTTGTTTAAGACCATGGAATGTACAACACCAAGAGTGAAATGTAATTTAAACTGTAGACTTTGGGTGATTATGATGTATCAATGGAGGCCTATCAATTTTAATGAATGTACCACTCCAGTGGATGATGTTGATAATGGGGGAGACTGTATGTAGGGGTAGGGAGCAGGAGCTATATGGGAAATCTCTGTACCTTCCTCTCAATTTTGCTGTGAACCTAAAACTTCTCTAAAAAACAAAATCTATTTTTAAAAAAATTCAAATTTTTGCCTTTCGTATGTAAGTCTTAAATCCCCCTGCAGCTTGTTTTTGTATATGGTGTGAGGATGGGATCGACTGCATTATTCATCCCATTTAACTATTTTCCATATGGGCATTCAGTTGTCCCAGCACCATTTGCACAACCTTACATAATCTTACAAAATCTTACCTTGCCCACTTGTCTGCAAGACCACTGTGTCACAGGTCAAGTAGAATCTCTCTCAAGTTGCAACTGTCATTTGTCCCTGCCTGAGCTGTTATAGTGCCATCCTTGGCTTTCTGGTAAATTCATATCTGGTAGAGAAAGTTCCTCACATTTTGCTTCTTGTCTGTGAGGAATATTTTGATTACCTTAACCCCTTGGTTTTCTGCATAAATCTTGGAATCAACTTGTCAAGTTCTATGAAAAGCCCTGCAATTCCATTGAATATATAAATTCATTTGGAGCAAATTCAAATCGTAATGATATTAGGCCTTCCTACCCATGTTTGTGGTACTTCTTTCTATTAATTTGGGTCTTCTCTAAAGCTTTCAATAGGCTTGTTTTTCTCCATAAAATTATTTAAAATTATTTTTTTAATTATTTTTTTCTAACTATTTATTGCTGGTGTCCAGAAATGCAACTGAATTTTGCCTCTCTACCTCACTATCTTATTACATTCTTTGTATTTCTTTTGAATTTAAATTTTAAAACGTTTGGGGGAGGCTTCAGATAATCATGCCGTGAAGTTTTTGTTACCTTTTATTAACTATCTACAAAATAATCTGTTTTTCCTGTCGTGATGTTTCTTTCTTAGTTTTCAAATTTTTTTTTTCTCCTTGATCAATCTTGCCAGAGGTTTATCGGTTGTTTTAGTCTATTTTGGCTTTGTTGATTTACTTGTTTTATATTTCAGATTTCCACCATCTTTATTTTCTTTATTTTGGGAAATTACATTCTACTTTATTTGTCTATTTTTTTTCTAAATACTTACTTATTAGCTTTTCTCTTCTTTTTGGAGATATAGGCCTGTAAGGCACAAAGCAACACCTTCCGTTCCCCCAAAAGTTTTGAAATATGGCATGTTAACTGTTGCTGTAAGTATTATAATTGAATTTCTGTTAATTGTCCTTTGACTTGTAAGTTATCTAGAAGTCTGGTTTTTAAATTTCCATATGCATGGGACTTTTTTGGTAAGTTTTTAAATATTTTATTTATTTTTGAGAGCGAGAGAGACAGAGTACGAGCAGGGGCGGGGCAGAGAGAGAGGGAGACACAGAATCGGAAGCAGGCTCCAGGCTCTGAGCTGCCAGTACAGAGCCCAATGTGGGGCTCGATCCCACAAACTGTGAGATCATGACCTGAGTCGAAGTAGGAAGCTCAACTGACTGAGCCACCCAGGTACCCCTCAAATGTATGGGACTTTTAACAATGGACTTTATGTTAGTGACTCCTAACCTAGTTACGTTCTGATCAAAGAATATGCTACCTACCCCGTATGTGACCTATCCTTTAACATTTGTTGCCCTTATTTTGGTGGCCAATGATGTGATTAATGTTTTTTTGGTGTTCCATGTGTGCTTTGTTTGGGAAAATGTATATTCACTATTTGTGGAGCAAAGAATTCTAGGTATGTCTACCAAATCAAGCTTGTTAATCATGTTACTAATTTTTTGTCTGCTTAATCCATTGTTAACTGAGAAAGACTTGAAGTTTTTAACTATGATGATGGGTTTGTCAGCTTCTCCCTGTATTTCTATCAAATTTTGCCTTATATGTATATTGGGGCTATGTTGTTAGGTGCATATAACTTTAGAATATCATGGGGCGCCTGGGTGGCGCAATCGGTTAAGCGTCCGACTTCAGCCAGGTCACGATCTCGCGGTCCGTGAGTTCGAGCCCCGCATCGGGCTCTGGGCTGATGGCTCAGAGCCTGGAGCCTGTTTCCGATTCTGTGTCTCCCTCTCTCTCTGACCCTCCCCCGTTCATGCTCTGTCTCTCTCTGTGTCCCAAAAAAAATAAATAAACGTTGAAAAAAAAAATTAAAAAAAAAAAGATATCTTCTAAGTGAGTTGAACCTTAAATTAATAGGCTGTGATCCTCTCTATTGCTAATAGTGTGCTTTTCATCTAGGGGTGCCTGGGTGGCTCACTGGGTTGAGCATTTGACTCTTGATTTCAGCTCAGGTATGATCCCAAGGTTGTGGGATCAAACCCTGCCTCAAGCTCTGTACTGAGCCTGGAGCCTGCTTGAGATTCTCTCCCCCCCCCCCCCGCCCCTCTCCCCTGCTCATGCTCTCTCTCTCTCGCTCTCTCTCTCTCTCTCTCTCAAATAAACAAATAGGAATGCTTGGGTGGCTCAGTCACTTAACTTCGGCTCAGGTCATGATCTCAAGGTTCATGGGTTTGAGCCCCATATCAGGCTCTGTGCTGACAGCTCAGAGCCTGGAGCCCGCTTCGGATTCTGTGTCTCCCTCTCTCTCTGCCCCTTCTCCGCTCACACTCTGTCTCTCTCTCTCAAAAATAAATAAACATTAAAAAAGCAAGTAAATATATAAATAAAAATAAAAACAATAAAATAAACAAATAAATCAATAAAAATTAATTTAGCCCGATACTAATATACTCACCCCAAGTTCTCTTTTGGTCAGTATTGGCTTAATGTATGTTTTTTCCTTTTCTTTAAATTTCATCTTTTCTGGCTCCTTATATTTTAGGTGTATCTCTTACAAATGTAACATAACTGAGTTTTGTTTCTTTAACTCAACTCTCTTTTAACTAGTAGCATTGATACCTTGACATTTCTTTTGATTATTTATATATCTGGATTTATTTTTGCCTTTTTTGCATTTTTATTTGTATGATTTTTTTCTGTTGCCTTTTTACTCTTTCGTTTCCTTTTTGAATGGATTTTTTCTGTTCATTTTTTAGTAACACTTTTTCTGCACATGTAGAAATTTATGAACTCCATTTATCTTATTTTGGTGAATACCTTTACATTTTAATCACAAAGTTTTAACTCTATAAAATCTAGAATTGAACACTCTCTTAATTCCATCTTTAATCAAGTACCTCAGAATGCTTAAACTCCCATCAACCCTCCCAATTTACATCCTGCTTTTTTTTAAGCCCACAACTTGTATGTTTTCATAACCTTTTTAAAATACAGACAATATTTGTTTCAATTTACCAAAATAGTTACCATTTTATTTGCTTACCATTGTTTCTTGCATCTCAGACCAGTTTTCTGGGATCAGACCTATTTTTCTTAAAGTACATCTTTAGAAGCGGCATTGGTGAAAGAATTTTTATTTTATTTTATTTTATTTTATTTTATTTCAACGTTTATTTATTTTTTTGGGACAGAGAGAGACAGAGCATGAACGGGGGAGGGGCAGAGACAGAGGGAGACACAGAATCGGAAACAGGCTCCAGGCTCTGAGCCGTCAGCCCAGAGCCTGACGCGGGGCTCGAACTCACGGACCGCGAGATCGTGACCTGGCTGAAGTCGGACGCTTAACCGACTGCGCCACCCAGGCGCCCCGATGAAAGTATTTTTAAATAATTGTTTTCTTCATCTGAAAATGTCTTTATTAAAATATAATTTTGGGGCGCCCGGGTGGCTCAGTCAGTTAAGCATCTGACTTTGGCTCAGGTCACGATCTCATGGTTCACGCGTTTGAACCCCATGTCAGGCTCTGTGCTGACAGCTCAGAGCCTGGAGCCTGCTTCGGATTCTGTGTCTCCCTCTCTCTCTGCCCCTCCCTAGCTTGCACCCTGTTTCTCTCTCTCTCAGAAATAAATAAACATTAAAGAAATGTAAAAAAATAAT
The DNA here is from genome assembly GCF_022837055.1 of Prionailurus viverrinus. Lineage (NCBI taxonomy): Eukaryota > Metazoa > Chordata > Mammalia > Carnivora > Felidae > Prionailurus > Prionailurus viverrinus. The sequence continues at coordinate 202,218,228 of NC_062568.1, read as the reverse complement.
AAATCAAATATAGTTTTGTGGGGCACACAATTCTACGTTAACGGTTATTTCTTCAAAGTACTTTGAAGCTGTTATTCAACTGTCCTCCGGACTTTATTGTTGCGACCGGGAAGCCGGCTTTCAATCTAATAATTATTCCTTTGTAGATGATCTGACTTTTCTTTCTGGATACCTTTCACATCTTCTCCTTGGTTTGGGTGTTCCTCAATTTAAGCACGTGGTGTGTATGTGTGTGCACGTGCACACAGAGAAGGGAGTCCTTGGAGATCTCCCTTATGTCTCAGCGATGCTCTGCGAAGCATATCTTTTTTTTTAACTTTTTTTTAACATTTATTTGAGACAGAGAGAGACAGAGCATGAACGGGGGAGGGTCAGAGAGAGAGGGAGACACAGAATCTGTGCTGAGCGGTCAGCACAGAGCCCGATGCGGGGCTCGAACTCACGGACCGCGAGATCATGACCTGAGCCGAAGACGGGCGCTTAACCGACTGAGCCACCCAGGCGCCCCTCTACAAAGCATATCTCAATCGTGATCCGTTTGTTTCGTGAGAGGAAGGTCCTTCCGAGTACCGGTCGGCCGTATTCCAGAAGCAGGAGTCCGCGTGATCGTTTATCTACGCACAAGCCCACGTGTGCGCGCTTGCGTGGTGTAAACCCCTGTGCGCACACATCCGTGTGTGTGCCTTTGGTGGGCACATCCCTCTGCGATTCTCCTAGTTCAAGTGTAAGCCCTTCGGCTCAGGGGCTTTTCTGTTTCTCACCACCTCCCGGCAAGCTCACGGTGCCCACCCCACGCCCCCCGCCACCGCCCTGCCCCGTGGTCAGGGCCGACTGGCTGCCACCTGGCGTTTACGCCTGTTGGGGGAAAGGGAGAATGCTGGGGCATCATTGGTGACCCAGGCCCGCCTCACTGTACCCCCCTGTCCTCCCCAACGGTCTCTTCCACAGCTCTGCCCCCACGGGCTGCACGTCCTTCAGCATCAGTGCCTCCCCAGGAGTGATCGTGGACGTTGCCCACGGCCCTCCAGCCAAGAAGAAACCCAAGGGCTCCTCCAAGTGGTCCCTGGACCCGAGGCTGGAGGTGAGCCTGAGGGTGAGAGATGCCAGCAGCAGCACAGGCGACCAAAAGGTGAGTGTGGCAGGGGCGGGGGTGGGACGTGTGGGAGGAGGCCAGCCAGTGGCATCAGGTCTGCTACTCACAGGCTGTCCCGCATTGACCCCCAGCCCCCGCCCCGGCAGGCGTCTCCATCCTCCTCCTCCCCGGGTGTCTATGATGACCGCCCCGGCCACGGCAGCCTCACAACGTACGGGTGCCAGGGGGTTGTGGAGGCCAGGGTTTTTATTCGATCCGTCTGTTCAGCAAATGTTTACTGTTCACCTACTACATGCCAGGCACTGCCGGGCACTGGAGACACAGAAAGGATTAAGATAGGCGAGGCTGCAGACCGCACGGGGCTTACAAGCTAGATCAAACACAGGTAAGCAATTGGGAACGGTAGCGTGTGCTGGGAGGCCACGGCCAGGCAGCCCTAGGAAGCTCTGATCCGTGCCCACTCATTTCCTGTGGCTGCTGAACCAATGACCGCGCACTGTATCAGCTCAAGTCAACGGAAATCTATTCCCTCTGGAGGACAGAAGTCCAAAATCAAGGTGTCCGTACAGCTGCCCTCCGGCCGGAGGCTCTAGGGGAGACCCCGTTCTTTGCTTCCTCCAGCTTCCTAGACCTGTGGCCCTGTCACTCCAGTCCCTGCCTCCGTGGTCTCGTCCCCCCCTCCTCAGGCTGTCAAATCTCCCTCTGCCTCACTCTTAAGAAGGACGCTTGTCACTGGATTTAAGAGCTCCCCGGATAATCCACGTGGATCTCCTCTCAAGACCCTTCACTTAATTGCCTCTGCAAAGACCTTTTCTCCACATAAGGTCACGTTCGCAAGTTCCAAGACGTATCTTTGTGGGGACGGCCATTCAACCCACTGCACGCCCCTTTAACCGTAGATGAGCTCAGGAGGAGCCTCCGGGGTTCCCCAAGAGATCTGGGCCAATGAGCACTTGTTTCCAGAAGGACAGGCCAAGCGGTCGTCCCCTTGGGATGGAGCGTTGTTGCCTGCCGTCGGAGCAGAGAGTTTGGGCCCTAAAGTAGGTCGGTGAGGGTGCAATCAGGGAAAACTTCCTGGAAGAAGTGGCAAGCTGACGGATGGTAGAAATGACCTGCCTAAGAGAGGGAAAGCGGAGTGGGAACTCTACACGGGATACGCGGCCTGTGTGCACCCTCTAGATGAGGAGATGGTCAGGCGTGTGTTGGGGAAACTGAGGAAGATACACATGGCAAGAAAAGAGGGTGAGGAGGAAAGCGGGGGAGAGAGGGAGCCAGCGTCAGAGGGCTTGGCATCAGGCACCTCATTTTCTGAGGGCAACAGGAAGCCAGTGACAACCTGTCATCCAGGCAGTAACAAGTCTGCATTTGTCTTAGAAAGTCCCCACTGGCTGCCGCGTCCAGAGTAGATTGGATCCAGGCAGTAGACTGGAGGCTGATGCCCCGGTCTAGACGCGAGGTGATGGCGGCTGTGACCCCTCCCTGGATCCCCACTATCTACAGGACAGACCCAAACACCTCAGGCCATCCCCTCAGAGCACTGCTTCTTGGGGTCACAGCTCTGCGGGTTTGCTTTGGGGAGCAAACCCTCTGCCATTTTGCTCAAAAGTGTCAATCTTGACGCTCCGCCCCCCCATGGCCAGGGTGAGTCAATCAGATCCACTCTTCCTGGATTTTTGAATCCTGGGCACGTTGTGGGGAGGGGGGGCGGGGTGGATGGAAGAGACCGGCTCCCATCTAAAACTCCCCCCTCTCAGATCCTCCGAGGGTCGAGGGTCGGGCTCCAGCCTTTCCAAGGTCTGGCTCTTCGCATCCCTGAGTGGCTTACAGCCAGCGCTCTCTCTCCGATGCCGTCTCCACCACGTCTCCAGCTGCGGAGCCCCTACTCCTCTTCCAGGGTCCACCTTACAGGGTACCCCCCCCCCATATGGCCTCCGCAGGCTCAGCCCTTCCATTTCTGGGATCCCATAGGGCCCCCTTCTTTTAAAAACAATTTTTTTAAAGGTTTATCCATTTTTCAGAGAGGAGAGCGAGGGCGAGAGCAGGGGAGGGGCAGAGAGAGAGGGAGACACCGAATCTGAAGCAGGCTCCGGCTCTGAGCCATTAGCACAGAGCCCGACGCCGGGCTGGAAGCCACCAACTGCAAAATCATGACCTGCGCTGAAGTCGGTCGCTTGACCGACTGAGCCCCCCAGGCGCCACCCCCCCCCCCATAGGGCCCACTTCTAAGCATTGTGGTCATCTGAGTACTTTGCTGCCCCCTCTCCTCCCATCAGTTGGGGTGCTCCTTCCAGGCTGGGATCCCTTCTTGTTCATCCTGGTCTCTGCAACATCCCACCCTGAGCTGGCACAGAGCAGGGGTCTAGTTAGTGTTTGTTGAATGACTAAGAGAAGACATTCATGGTTTGCTCTGCCTTTTAGGTCCAGATTTCATACTATGGATCGAAGACCAGCCCGATCCAAGCCCTGCTCTATGTTACTGGTGTCGGTAAGTGAACACCAGGATCCTGGGGTCCCACTGCCCCCCTCCACACACACACACACACACACACACACACACACCACCCTTGCAAGGCATCTCTCCGGGAGAAACTACACACTGGATCTTACTTTAGACTGAGCAGAAAAAAAGGGACAATCTCTGGCTAGTTGTGCATCTGGTGGTTCATAAATATCCCCTCCCCCATCAGTGAACCATAAAGAAATTCACCGAGGGGTAGGGGAGGGAAGGCATTTACAGAGTGTGCAATGACACGTTAATATTTTCTCAACTTAGGAAGTGCTACATATATTTTCCATATATGAGCCTCTATACCTTTTGATACTTCAAATATTTATAAGAAAAGCAGATGATGACAGTCTTATACAATAATAGATAGACCAATGTCCCCCAAATGCCACGACTTACGTCCCATCTTTGCCATTCTGCCGTACCGATGATCTGCCTAGACTCATATTTATTTAATAGTCTTCTTTAAATAAAGTATATTTTCTAACTTGACCTCATCATAAACGATAATTTTATAAGATTGTTGTTGCCATTTAAACGCGCATTAAATATATGAACGGCATGTGAAACGTCACGTTTCATTTCATTAATGGGTTTCATTCATTAACAAATCAATTTCATGCATTGACATACACTTATTTCATGAGTATGCATTTTAATAATATGAACGATATAGCACTAATTCTATACCGGGCGCTGTGCTGAGACTTTACATTTAAACCATATAACAATCCATGAAATTGGTACTGTTATAGCCCATTTGACAGATGAGGAAACTGAGGCACAAGAGGCGGACAGAGCTGCCTAAGTTCCTGCAGCCGGTTAGTGAAGGAGCCGGGAAATGCAGAGCATTCAACTCTATGCTGCTCTGACCCGACTACCACATGGCCGTGGATGTGTTTAAGAGGTCATCCAGGTCAACTTCACACTGTGAGCTCACAAGGTCACTACATACACTCTATGTAACACCTTGCAGATGTGACCACACGTGCTGATGAGAGGGTGGGAGGGATTTAGAAACAGGTGTATGCTTTCTCGGACTTGGCATTTGCATAGAGAGGGGTATGTCTGGGGCCACGATTTGTCCCCAGCACAGTCATAATGCACATAAAGAAGAGCCTGGTGAGGCTGGGTCCCCCACCCCAAGGTCACTGTGGACTGGAGTTGAGGCCAGAGGTCTCTGGGAGCCCGGCGAGGTGTCTTTGCACCAAGCATCCCATTGGGGGTGGCTGGCAATTCTTTCTGAACCCCTGAAGGTGGCTAGATGTGTAGGGTCTGGGTAGCATCGCAGCTGTGACAAGTTCCCCTGCAAAAGGAAAGTACGTGCGGTCAGAAGCTCCAGCTTTGCTGTCTGAATTGCAGTCAGACGTCTTCCTGGGGGACATGGGGGCGTCTTTGAACTTGTGTCTCCTCTGAAGCCGTGCAATGCAGACAATCTCCCGGGGAAAGGATTATTGCCCCGCCCCCCCCCCCCCCCCCCCCGCCGGGCCAGGCTGAGTGCCTTGACCTTGTCCCTTCACCAACCCTCTCCTCTTGGTGGGATTTCAGAAATCTCCTTGAGCGCGGACATCACCCGCACTGGCAAAGTGAAGCCTGCCGGAGCCCAGAAAGGCCAGGTAGGCTCAAGCCTCTGGACGCTCCAGCTGCGCCCTGACTCCGTTGGGTTCTCCTCTGGCGCCCCCTGCTGGTGATGGCACGAATGGCCGCCTGTCCCTCTAGCAAGAACCAGGGAGAGAAGAAAACGACAATCCCCATGTCCATTTTGATGCATATGTTCCCCGTCTCTTTTGCAAAGCTAGATGTTCACCCGTTGTGCGTTCAGAGCATGTGTTGTCCTACAAATTGGAAACGACAGAGTCATCCAGTGAATGCGGGCAGTTCTTAACTCTGGCAAAAACAAAAAACAAAAAAACAAACAAACAAACAAAACCCTCCCACTGGGGGCTCTCTGGACTGGTGGGAGAGATTCCCATGGTGCTGCTGGTGGGGAGTGATGAATAGAGAAAGGAAGGACTGGCAGGGGGGAGGAGAGGGAAGGAGCCAAGTGGGGGTGGGGAAAGTGTGATGCTGAAAGCCCGAGCGAGGCACGCAGGCTGTCCTAACTGGGGTCTGCAGAGGATAAAGCTCAGGGAGCAACTGAAATCCCAAAGCTGCCTGCCCGATTTAATGCTGGTGAGCCCTTTAGAAGGATAGGACCTGTCCAAAGATGAAGATCCCTCTGTGGGGTCAGCCAAAGGCAGAGGGAAAAATTACCATCTGAGCAGTGGACTCGTGCTTCTGTCCCATCCCAACCCAGTCACTCCCTGGGGGTGGGACCTGCAAACAGAAGACGTCATCGCCAATAGGTCCCTCCCGGGAGGGGCTGCTTAATTGGCTTTCATCTTTGGACAGGCAGCAACGAGCTGCTAAGAATTGTACCCACACTTTGGTGAAGGAGTAAAGAGTTCACGATGGGCATCGAGGAGGGCACCTGTTGGGGTGAACACTGGGTGTTGTATGGAAAGCAATTGGACAATACATTTCATATTTAAAAAAAAAAGTTCACATAAGAGTAACCATTTACATTCGAATCTTGGCACAAATATTTAGCTCAGTTTGGTTTGCCAATCAGACAGTTTCTTAGAGCCATCGAAATCAATTTTACTGTCTTGGGCTCCTTTTTTAAAGTTTATTTATTTGAGAGAGAGAGGGAGAGCAGGGAAGGGGCAGAGAGAGAGGGAGAGAGAGAATCCCAAGCAGGCTTCCACGCTGTCAGCGCAGAGCCCCATGCAGGGCTTGAACCCACGAACCGTGAGATCATGACCTGAGCCAAAGTCAAGAGTCAGACGCTTAACTGACTGAGCCACCCAGGCGCCCCTCTTGGGCTCCTTTCCATAGGTGGATGCATTGCATTTGGAGGGAATTTGTTTAGGATTTTTGGAGCAGGAAAAATCCCCTCTTGGGACTAAAGAGTTGACCTGATGTGGGAGCGAGATGTGGAAACTGCACAAGCCTATTGGGGTGCTGGGGAAAGGTGGCTCTGCTTCCCCCACGAGGTGGAGGGACACGCACAGGTTTTCTAAACGTGCCCCATCTCTGCTGGCGTCGACAGAGGGCCTGGACCTGGGGCCCCCGCGGGCAAGGCGCCATCCTGCTGGTGAACTGTGACAAGGACAACCCCAAATCTTCCACCATAGACTGCAGGGATGATAGGGTGCTTGACAGCCAAGGTAAGGACCCCCCCCCCAGCCTCCCCCCTGCCCAGAGAGCTAATGGAAATAGAGCTTTGTCTGTGTGTCAAGCCCTTCTGTCTATGCAGCCTAAGCTTTGGAACGGCCCTCAGAAATGGGTTATTGGAAGCACGTTCTTGTTAGCTTGTCCATTGAATAAAAGGAGTGGACAGGGGTCCTGAGAGGGCAGGCCACGCACCCACGGTCACACAGCAGCCAGATAACCCCTGGGACCAGTGCTGCGTCTCCCCGTGCCTCCTCCGGGCCCCATGCTCGGGTCCGCTGCCCAACCCAAATTTCTGCTCTTGGGTCAAACCTGGGACCTGAAATCATTCAGAATGAAAGCCCACCGCCCCCAAACTCACGTCAGAGCAGCCCCGAGCCCCTGCCGCCCACTGGACACCGCTGTGACCACTTCAGAATCATTAACTCGTTTCATCCTTCAGTTTGAGGCTTGGAGGTACATGCTGTCCTCACCCCATTCTACAGATGGGGAAGTTAAGCAGTTTGCTTAAGGTCACACAGCCAGTGAGTCACAGGTTCAGGATCTGAACCCAGACATCCCAACAGCAGGGCACAAGCATGGAGGTGGGCACGGGGTCTCTGCTGGCACCCCTCTGAGGTGGCTGGGGTGGGAGGAGGGCGCTAAGGGGGTGGCCTTCCGAGGGAGCGGCTAGGAGAGCACAGAAACAGACGCATCTTCACGTTTCTTTATTATTGAGAGACAGAGAGACACAGAGCATGAGCAGGGGAGGGGCAGAGACAGGAGGAGACCCAGAATCCGAAGCAGGCTCCGGGCTCCGAGCTGTCAGCACAGAGCCCGACGCGGGGCTCGAACCCACGAACCGCGAGATCGTGACCTGAGCCGAAGTCAGGATGCTTAACCGACTGAGCCACGCAGGCGCCCCAGAAACAGATGCATTTTAAAGTTGCGTGCACTTGTCTCGGCCTGATGCCAAGGGGCGGCGTCTATGCCGTGCCTGGCACAGAGTAATAATCAAAATAGCCAGTACCCCTTGTGGACACTCCCAGGACCCCGGCTGCTACAGTAAGCACTTTGCACGTGTGACCTCACCCTTCCCTGCTCGTGGGCACGGCCCTCAGCTCTGTTTACCGATAAGGAAGCAGTGAGAGCTGAAATAACTCCCAGGCTCACACAGATCCGGGGCTCAAACCCACCGACTCCTATTCTCGTAACCCGCTGACTGTTGCCCAGTGGTGACTACCGTCTAGCTTCGCGCTCTCCCCATGCCTTTGTTCGCCCACTCTTCAGGTTGGTCCACTTTCCACTCGGGCCCAGGGGAGAAACCTAGCTGCTCCTTCATTCCACAAATAGTTATCGAGCAACCTGCCATGTACTCGTCATTGTTCTAGGTGCTTCTAGGTGCTCCTAGGCTTTAGGAGCTGGGGACAGAGCGGCGAACAAGATAGCTGTGTTGGGGCGCCTGGGTGGCTCAGTCGGTTAAGCGTCCAACTCTTGATTTCGGCTCAGGTCATGACCTCATGGTTGGTGAGTTCAAGCCCCATGTTGGGGTCTGAGCTGGCAGCAGGAGCCTGCTTGGGATTTTCTCTCTCTCCCTCTCTCTCTGCCCCTCCCCCACTTGTTCTCTCTCTTTCTCTCTCTCTCTCTCTCTTAAAATAAACATCAAAAAAGTATTTATTTATTTTTAACGTTTACTTATTTTTGAGAGAGAGACAGAGCATGAATGGGGGAGGGGCAGAGAAAGGGGGAGACACAGAATCTGAAACAGGCTCCAGGCTCTGAGCTGTCGGCACAGAGCCCGACACGGGGCTCGAACTCGTCAACCGTGAGATCATGACCTGAGCCGAAGTCGGACGCTCAACCGACTGAGCCACCCAGGTGCCCCAACATTAAAAAAAAATTTTAAACAAGATAGCTGTGGCCCCTGCTTCACGGAGCTTATACGCTAAGCTTACTATTGCGGGAGAAGACCAAAAACTTAATTAGCTTTCATTCCAAAATGAAAATCATCTTTTAAATTCTGGAAAGAGCATAAGGAAAAGGAAACCAGGCGACCAGGTAGAGGGGGGCCTGAGGGGAGCAGCGGGGGAGAAGAGGGTCTCAGGGGCCTGCGTCTCAGGCCCCTCCCTTCTCGGTCCAGACCTACAGGACATGTCCCTGGTGACCCTGAACACGAACACCCCCAGGGACTTCTTCGCCAGGCACCAGCTGCTGCTCCATGTGGCCAAGTCGGAGATGGACAAAGTCAGGGTGTTCCAAGCCAGCCGTGAGTCACCCTTGGCTGTCACCTTGGTGTCCCCTCCCCCCCCCGGGACAGCCCCTTCGCACCCCCCTTTGACGACTGATTCCTGAGCCCCTATTAGGTAGCACGTTCTTAGGGCCAAGGATGCAGCAGCGAGCAAGGTGGACGTCCATGCCGCTACCTTCTAGAAAGGACACACAGATGATGTGCAGACAAACACTAACATGATGTCTGGTGCTGGGGAGCACTGAGGAAGTAACCCCCTCTCCGAGGCCTGCTGTGTTTGTGTCTGTCTCCTCCCCTCTGCCGCGTGCACACACGCGTGCACACACGCACGCACACAGAGGACTCTGGTTTACGGGGACCGTCGAGCCCAAGCTGACGGCATCAAACTTGGTCCTCCGGCATCCTCCTGACCAAAGACAGCATTAGCTTCGCAGCAGCTCGCACCTGCTCCTGAGCGCCGGGCTTGTTTGAGGCCCGGGGCCCGGAGCAAAGCACATAAAAACACCTCTGCCCCCAGGTCGCTTTCCTCTTGGTGGGTTGAGAGACAACGTATAAAATAAGTAAGTGAAGCAGCTGGTGTGTGAGGGCTGTGCAGGAGAACGCCACCAGGAAGGGGGTGTAGATGAGGGGTAGGGTCTGGGGGTGTGAGGAGTGGAGGTTAGGGAACGCTTCCTCCGTAAGGTGTCACTCGAGCAGCAGGGGCGGGAACAGCCACACAGACACTCAGGGGAAGGGCACTCCAGGCAGAGGGAACCGCAGGAGCAAAGGCCCCGGGTGAGGCCGGATGGTGCCCGTGGGCTTGAGGAAGGCAGGGAGGCCAGTGAGGCTGGAGTGCAGGACTCGGGGTTAACGTGGCAGAGGAGGGTGAAGGAAGGGGAAGGGCCGGCTCAGGCAGGCGGGGAATGACTCTGCCTTCTAGTCTGAGGGAGGCGGCCGAGGCCATCTGAGGGCTCTCGGCAGAGGCACAGCCTGATCTGACTTGCTTCCATTCTAGACCAAGGTGATCAGACTGACGTTGACTTGGTGACAAACCAATTCTTTGCCTCTGCTGAGGCGTCACCTCCTCCAGGAAGCCTTCCCTGGCCCTCTGGGTTTCCCCCCCATCACAGCACTTACTACCATCTGTGATTTTGACCGTCTCTGCTCCTCGTCACTCACCCAGGAGACTGTGACCACCTCCCTGGTCTCCTCCAGTGTCAGCCGAGAGCTGGGGCTCAGGAATGAATGAATGAATGAATGAACGAACCATAATGTATAGTGGACCTGCATGTATATGTTCGGGAATGGCTCAGGGACCCCCGCCCCGGTCACTCCATCCCTGGAGCCCCAGCCAGGGGGCGATGTCCCAGCTGACACTTTAGGTTTCTTTCTCTGAGTGGCTGTGACATGTCTTCATGGCAGCGGTGGCCCCGAGAAGGCATCGCAGCACCGGGGAGAGGCAGACCTGGGCCTCCCTTCTCTCTTCTAGGAGGCAATCAGATCTCCAGGTACAGGGAGGTCCTGGGGCCAAAGCAGCCCTGTCACCCCCTGGAACTCCCGGGGGGCCAGCACAGCACAGACTTCTATGTGGAGGGCCTCGCTTTCCCAGACGCCAACTTCCCGGGGCTCATTTCTCTCGCCGTCTCCCTACTGGACACATCCAACCCGGTAGGCCAAGAGAGCAGCCCAAGGGGGAAGCTGAGTCACCAGGCGGGGGGTGGGGGTGCAGAGCCAGCCGGGGAGGAGGCTCACACAGCCTCTGGGAGGAAGCAGGTGTCTGCGAGGAAGGAGGCACTGGCTGCTGCAATAGCCCTTCCCCCACCCACACCTCGCAGGAGCTCCCCAAGACCCTGGTTTTCCAAGACAGTGTGGTCTTCCGTGTGGCCCCCTGGATCATGACCCCCAATACTCAGCCCCCTGAGGAGGTGTACGTGTGCAGGTGAGGGCTCTGGGGTGCCAGCGGGCGGGGCACAGGTACGCCAGGAGGGGCCCTGGGTTCTGGCTGCAGGGCCCCCCCCCCCCGCCCCGCATCTCCGCTGTGCCAATGGGGGGAAAAGACCCTTATCACAGCGTGCTGAGGGCTCCCGGCTGGTTGGGAATTACCGTGGCTACTGTTTTGTCCTCGCTGTCCTGCCCTAATGCACGCCGAGTGCGGCTTTCTCTCCTGAAGGACTGCAGAATTCGCTAGGCCCGGCAGATGAAAACCCTCAGTCGGCGAGCCAGGCTTCCCGGGCTGCTGAGAGTGCGGCCTGCGGACCTTCTGCCGAACCAGAAACCGTTTCAAATGCATGTTCCGGGCCAACCCCAGAACCGCGGGGTCTTGGGTCTGGGGATGGGGCCCATCTGCCTTTTAACAAGCTGCTCTGGGTGTCCCCCCCCCCCCCAGCATCCACCCTGCCATCTGAGCGCACCTGTTAAGCATCCTGGGGTCTCAGGGGACCCTCCCCTCTCCTCTTCCAGTCGTTTCCAGGCAGAAGGGGTGAGGGAGTAACCTCGTGGGCAGGACGCGGGCTGGAAGCCAGCGAGGCCTGGGTTCAGATTGGGTGCTCGCCCCCGGATGGCATGACCTTGGGCCTTGACCTCCTCATTCTGGCGTCTCCTCAAGGGAAGGGGGTACCTGTTGGCTCCTCTCAGGGATTGTTGCAAGAGTTCAGTGAGATGTTTGCTAGGAGCAGGGAGACCCGGCGAGCCGGGCATGTCCGTCCAGGCCCCAGGCATCTCCCCAGCAGCCACTGTGCCTGTTCCCAACTCCATCCGGGCCCGAGCTCCTGCTCCACCCCTGGGGACCCTCCGGGGGCCCAGCTTGCCCCCTCAGAGCCTGGCCAAGGCCACCGGCTGCTGAATCCAGAGCCCTGAGGGGCTTCTTTTCTGCTCCTTCTAGGATGCTTGAAAATGAGGACTTCCTTAAGGCCGTGACGGTGCTGACCCAGGAAGCCAAGTGCCAGCTGACCGTGTGCACCAGGGAACAGAGTGTGGGGGACCGGTGGATGCAGGTGTGCAGCCCTGTGGGCCAGGGGAGCTGGGACACGCGGGGTGGGTGCTCCTGAGGGTCAAGCGACACTGGGGGACCCAGGCTCCTGGGGCTGGGCCCGGCGGCTCACTGGCTACCGTCCCTCAGAGAGGCAGGAAGTGAGGAGCCCCTGAGGGTCCCCGCATACGGGGGCCCAGGCCAGCGATTAAACTGCCGTGCTCACCAAGATGAAAACCACCTGCCTGCCCGAAAACTCAGATGGCGTCTGGAAATGACGCGAAGCTCAGGGGGCTGGAGCTCAGCGGGTCCCTCCAGTGGCCCTCCCTCCAAGCCAGGTTTCTGGACGCAGTCGCCAGCCTGGCCTCCCAGCCTGGCCGCCCCTTACCTGGTGCCAGCCTGCCGGCCGCACCGTATCTCCATTCTGCTTCTGTGCCAGGCTCCCCGCTCATGCCGTGAGCTCCCCGAGCTCAGGGACTGAGTCTCACTCAGCTCAGCACCCAGCGCGTGGCACGGGGCAGTGGCTGTGGGCAGCCGGCGGGCTGGACCGAACCTCCTTGCCCCTCCCTTGCTTTCTCAGGCTCCTTGCCCTGCCATGCCGGTCGGTCGCCCTGCTCTGGCCTCAGTGCCTTTGCTCTTGCCGCGGCCCCTTGCCACTGTCCTCCCCGTCCCCATCCCCCGCGTCCGGGTCACACTCGCACCATCTCGGCTTGAAAGCTTCCCCTCACCCAATTTCCCCATCCCTCTCCCAACCCCACGCATAAACCCTCCCTTCCTCTTGTGTCGTTCTGTGTTGAGTCGGATCCAACGGCACGAAATTGCTGATGGCACATTTTTGACCTACAGGAGTGGTAATTCCGGGGGGTTCAGCCTAAAAGTAGTCTCATCCGTCCGCCAGAACGCGGGCAGGACTTGGGTTCATTGCCAAGCCCTTTCTGCTTCTGCCCCACGGGCGGGGCTGGGTCCGACCTGCCCCCTTTTGGGGGGCGGGATCTCGTGCTCCCACCTCAGGCCTCAGCTTAGCAGAGCATCAGGAGCCCCTCCTGGGTGTCCCCACAGACCCTCACCTCCCCGCCCAGCACCTCACACTGGGTGCGAGGTGCCCGGCTTCCTGAGGGCAGGGTCTGAGGCTCGCTCGCCAGGTCCCCGGCACCTGTAGCACTCGGTCCCAGCACTCACCAGGAGTGGGGGTGAACTTGTTGGGGCAAACACAGGATAATAAACTCCGCTTCCTCAGAGCCCCTTCTCTGGGGTGGAATTTGCCCTTGACCACGGCGTGGGAGGGGGACGGATGGTTCTGCGCCCACCCCCACCCCCCGATCCCTGCACCGGGTGTCACAACCCAGAGAGCACGCGTTTCAGCCTTCCTTCCACTCACTCACACACAGGACGAGATAGAGGTTGGCTACATCCAAGCCCCGCACAAGACACTGCCCGTGGTCTTTGACTCTCCAAGGAACAGAGGCTTGAAGGAGTTCCCCATCAAGTGCATGCTGGTACGTGCTGGGGGGGCCGGCAGTGCTGAGACCCCCTTGCCCCAGGTCTCCCTCCTCACTGCCCGTCCCCCCCTCCCCTCCCCCGCCAGCCCCCGTGGCTGAGCACACCCGCTCCGTAGACGCAGCTCCTGCTTGAGCCGCCATCACGCAGGTGGACCGTGTTATTTTTGTCATTGCCGAGACGGGATCTGGCCCTTCCTTTCCCAAAGCTCTTTCCAGCCATGAGCTCAGCCTGTCCTCAGAATAACCCTGCCAAGGACGTAGGTCAGGCTTGGGCATCCTTGGTCCTCTGAAGATGCTCTTGTGGCAAGGTGGGGGGGGTGGAGCCAGGACTGGAACCTTCCCCGGTGTCTGTCTGGAGGATCTGTCTTTTGGGTGGGGTCTGGCCTCGGGGGGTGTTCCATCTGGGGTGTGGGGTGGGTTTGGGGATCAGGGCGGTCGTTTCCTAGATGTGACCGTGTGTGTGTTTGGGGGTGGGGGTGGGGGTGACATATTGGTGAATCATGCCGGACTAGCCTGGCAGGTTTGTGTAAACTCAGCAGAGACTTATAATGATAACAATAGTTACATTTATCAAGCCCGTGGATGCTGTCACTAGGCCCATTATATAGATGGAGAAATTGAGGCTCAGAGAGGTGAAGCAGCTTTTCCAAGGTCACACAAGGAGAGAGGAGAGGCTGGTGGGTCCGGCTCCGGGAGCTCTGTGGCCACCAGGCCCTCATTCCAGGCTGATTCCAGGATTCCAGGGATGGAGGAAGGAGTGTGGGGTGTAAGGTTTGCTCTGATGAATGGCTTTCCCGGGAGCACCCTGAACCCCAGGGAAGGGGAAGCGGGTCTGCCCACACAGGAAGCTTTGAAAGGGAATCTGAGTTCAACTCAGCACCTCGTCTGAGTCCCTCTCGCTCTCCTGGGCTGAGTGGGGCTGATGCAGAGATTTTGTGGGTCCACGGTGTCTGTCTGTGTGGCATCAGGCTAATCCTATTTCAGGACCCTGGGGACAGACGAGCCAGCTGCCACTGGGACCTTCGTCCCTCTGTCTGTTTTCAGCCCTGCTCCGCTCTGCTCAGGGGCCTCTCACTTTGGTAATCTGAGTGTGACAAAGGTCAGATTCTCTGATGCCACAAGCGAAATCTCCAGAGTCCTGTTGGGCAGACAGACCCCTCAGCACGGGTGACCTCATCCTTTCCCACACCCGGCCTTGAACAAGGGGCTGCGATGTTTTTTTTTTTTCCAACGTTTTTTTATTTATTTTTGGGACAGAGAGAGACAGAGCATGAACGGGGGAGGGGCAGAGAGAGAGGGAGACACAGAATCGGAAACAGGCTCCAGGCTCCGAGCCATCAGCCCAGAGCCTGACGCGGGGCTCGAACTCACGGACTGCGAGATCGTGACCTGGCTGAAGTCGGACGCTTAACCGACTGCGCCACCCAGGCGCCCCATGGGCTGTGATGTTTTCTTAGGCAAGCACATCTGCGGTATTCCGACTCCCATCACTCAGGAAAAGAATTGGGATAAAAGTCAAACTTGTCACCAGGCAACAACCCCATCTGCTTTTCCAGACTCATCACGAGCCACTCTCCCTGTCCCCCAGCCAGCTCCAACCTCACCGGCCTCCTTCCTGTTCTTCCAATGCACCCAACTTGTACTCACCTCGTTTGCATATGCTGTTCCCTCTGCCTGTAATGTTCTTCCCGCTTCACACGTCTGGCTGGGTCTGCTTCAGTGCCCTCCTCGGTGAGGCCATCCCTGACCCTGCAGGACTCCCCCCCCCACCCAGCCCCTCGCATTCTTGTTGGTTTCACCTTGTTGGTTTCTTCCGGAGTGTTTTGTTACAAGTCACTGACTCGTTACTTCCGTTTTATTGTCTGTTACTTCCGTTTTATTGTCTGTTTCCCTGCTAGACAGGCAGCCGCAGGAGGGCGGAGCCTGAGGCCGGGGTGCCCATCACTGTGCACAGGCCAGTTAGCACACAGCTCCACATGTGGTGGGTGTTCTTCCCAAAAGACAACGCCAGTAAATTTTGGACACCCATCCGTGGGAAACCAGCAGCGCTTACTGTAAATAGAAAGGCAACCGTGAAAGTAAATAGGATTAAAGCAAATAATGTTACTAAAGCCAGCTCGGTACCAAGGAGTACAAGCAGGAAGCCCAGATGGGTTCTCTGGCTGTTAAAGGGGGAGATGGGCTGGTTTTGAGGACAGATTTGCACACTCTGGGTCTTTGATGAACCAGAAAGACTAGAGGAGAGTTAAGCGGGCGACATGTTTCTAAGTCTGTGCTAGAAGCCGGATCAGCTGGGGTCACACGTGTGAGCTTCCCCTGCCCATCCCACTCCCTGGGGGTGGGGGGGGGGTACTTCTGCAGACCTTGGGCACGCCTTCACTGGCCTTCAGAAATCCAAGCCTTGACCCACGGGGCACCGGGGCGGCTCAGTCTGTTAAGCGTCAGACTCTGATTTCAGCTCGGGTCATGATCTTGTGATTCATGAGTTCGAGTCCCACATCAATCAGGCTGTGTGCTGGCAGTGGGGAGCCTGCTTGGGATTCTCTCTCGCGCCCTCTCTCTCTGCCTCTCCCCTGCTTACCCTTGCTCTCTCTCTAAAATCAATAAAGAAGAAAGGAATCCAAACCTGCAGCCTGTGACACTGAGCCCCTCTCATGGCAACGGCCAAGGCAATGACTTGTATGAATTTATCATTCGCTCATCAGACATTCTTTGAGCCCATTCTCCGTGCCCAGCCTTGTTCTGGGCTCTTGGAGTATATCAGTGAGCACTGCAGAGGCCCCCACCCTCATGGAGGTGACATTCTAGCCCGGAAAGACAGACGATAAGCTAAGCACAACAATAAATAAATTATGTTGTATGTTGGGAGGTGGGACCTAGTGCTATAGGTGAAAAAAACAAAACAGAACAGAATCGAGAGGCTCCCAGGCGCCAGAGTAGTGGGAAGATTACACTGCAATTTTAAACAGGATGGTCAGGTAGGGCCTCTGAGAAACAGACACACGCACAAAAACTCAAAAGAGGTAAGAGAGTCGGCTATGTGGGTGTCTGGGTGAAGAGTGTTCTAGGCAGAAGAAACAGCCAGTGCAAAGGTCCTGAGGCACGAGCATGCCTGGCATGTTCAGGGAAGCGTGAAGAGGCCAGAAGGGGTGAAGCAGAGTGGGCAAGAGGAAGGGTGGGAGCTCTTGGCCCCATCTGGTGGGAGAACGAAGGCCTTTCTCAGCAATGAGACCGTCAACATTCCGGAAGATGTCGCCATCACTCTGAAGAGAGGCACTGTTATTTGCGAAGGGCCCCAGAGGAACCCTGCGGAGGGACTTCAACCACATCAGTGTAGAGCTCAGTCTCCCTGGAAGGAAAACGAAGAGCTCTGAGTTGACGCATGGTGGGAAACTGGAGAGCTGGCTACCGTTCGCACCATCTGTAGTCGTGTGCAGAACATGGTCAAGGGCGTCACGCGGGGCTTCCGTTACAAGACGAGGCCCGTGCCCGCTCGCTCCTCCACCGACGTCATCGTTCGGGAGAATGGCGCTCTCGTCGAGATCCAAAATCTCTCGGGTGAAAAACACCCCCCCCCCCCCCCGCAGGGTGCGGATGAGGCCAGGCGTTCGCTTGTTCGGTATCTCAGGCCCAGAAAGATGAGTTCATTCTTGAAGGAAATGACATTGAACTTGTATCGAAACTCAGCTGCTTTTGATTCAGCAGGCCACAAGCATTAAAAATAAGGACATCAGGAAATCTGGGGATGGTGGCGAGGTTTCTGAAAAAAGGAACGGTTCGGCAGGCTGATGAATAAGGACTAAGTTGTCCAGCTACAGAAACTACAAGATGCCAGATAATTTTTCAGACCTACTTGGCATATTTTAAAGATGCACTAAAAGGCGTATTGATTTGGGCGGGTGGGGGTGCGGGGAAGAAGTGAGCGAGGAAGGAGAGGCTGGCTGTTAGGGAGGTGATGGGGATGACGCGGGGGCTGTTGGTTTAAGCTCTGGGAAACTGGGGAGTTGTTGTGGGTTCCTTTTTTTGACGTTTGTTTATTTTTGGGAGAGAGGGGGAGAGAGAGGGAGAGGGTGCATGTGCGCAGGGGAGGCGCAGAAAGAGAGGGAAAGAGAGAATGTCAAGCAGGCTCCGTGCTGTCAGTACAGAGCCTGACATGGGGCTCGAGCTCCCGAACCAGGAGATCGTGACCTGAGCTAGAAATTAAGATTCAGGCACTGAACCAACTGAGCCACCCAGACGCCCCAGGAATGACGGCTTTTAAACTGGGAGCGTCATAGACCTCCTTGAGAGGACTCTTCTTCCCAGAGAAATGCACGGAAGCTCACAATTTGGAACCTACCTGCAGGGAGTCGGTGGCCCCCGTGAATTTGTAAAAAGCTAGGGCTAGTGCAGTAGACAGAATGGCGGCCCTCGAACACGGCCCCGTGCGAATCCCCAGGACCTGATGCTATCTTGTGGCAAAAGGCACTTTGCAGATGTGATGAAGTTGGGGACTCTGGGATGGGGGAGGTGCCCCTGAGTTATCTGGCGGGCTCTGTGCCATCGTGGTGCTCCTTGGAAGAGGGAGGACGGAGTGGGAGAAGGCCCTTGATGATGGAAGCAGAGGATGTAGCAATGCGCCTTGAAGCTGGGGGGAGAGCCCACCAGCCACGGCGGCTACTAGGGGCCGAAAGGGGCAAGGAGACAGGTTCTCCCCTCAGAGCCTCTGGAAGGAACTGGCCCTGCCACACCTTGATATTAGCCTGGTGAGACCGGTTTCAGACCTCTGACCCCCAGAGCCGACAGAGGATAAACGCGTGTTGTTTTAAGCCACTAGATGTGTTACAGCAGCCACAGTGAACTCGCACGGGGCAGGAGATTGTTCCCGCAGAGACCCGCGCGGGGACGTCGCGGCCATTCGGCGAGGCCCGCTCCAGCCCGAGGTCAGGATGCAGTGTGGCGTGGTGCAAGAGGGCTTGCTGTAGAGACAGCTCGAATCTGCGTCCCTCCACCGACGGGCCGTGGCACCTGATGAAGCCACACGCTGCTCTGAGCTGCGTTTCTTCTCTGCAGAACGAGGGCAAAAATGATACTTTGCAGATCACGTTGTTACGGCCGAGTTAAGGTTTGCAAAAGCAGCGGGCGCGTATGAGGCACTCGACAAACGCCGGTCCCTTTTCTTAACCAGCTGGTTTGAACCCCTTCTGCATCTTCAAGCGACAGCGGTGCCTGGGCTGTACCGGCCGCTGACCGTTCCCGAATCCTTCCCGTGACTCAGCTCCCGCCCTCTCCTCACGCGGGGACCGTGTTCTCTAACGCTTGGTACATGCTTCTCCCATCCCAGGGTCCCGATTTTGGCTACGTGACTCGAGGGCCCCAAACAGGAGAGGTTTCTGACCTCGACTCCTTTGGAAATCTGGAAGTGAGCCCCCCGGTCAAGGTTGGGAGGAAGAAATACCCTCTGGGCAGGATCCTCATTGGGAGCAGCTGCTACCCCAGGTGAGGAGGGGAGGGGCGGCGAGGGGTGGCCCCAGGGCCACGGTGGAAGCCCTCCCTACTTGCTTCCGACCCCAGGGCCTCGACAGACTCCAGGGACTTGGGAACTGTGGGGGTCGTCGGGGAAGGCCTCGCTGAGAAGGCAGCTCTTGAGCGAAGGCCTGACGACAGTAAGGACATGGCTGCGTGGAGATCTGGGACAGAGGGCTCCTGGCAGCTGAAAGAGCATGTGCCAAGGCCCTGAGGCAGGACTGAACTGGGTGTGTTCAAGAAGGCCAGAGGGGCTAGAGCAGATTGAGAGAGAGCAAAGGGCTAGATCAGGAAGGACCATGGAGGCCAGAGCGAGGAGGAAACTGAAGCCCAGAGAGGTGAAGGAATGTCCCCAAGGCCACACAGCTAATCAGAGATCATCCGCTCAGACGGGGCCGGCTCTCCACGGAGCTGTGAGCCATGTTTACCCACAACGCCAGCATCTGGGCTGAGCCAGTGGGTTTTGCTTCCCGAGGCTAAGCTCTGGTCTTATTTGCCGTACTGACTCGGTGCCTCAGTTTCCCCCAACACAACCGGGATGGCAATTCGTAAAGTCCCCCAGTGTTTGAGGAGACAGTTAAAGGCGTCCAGGCTTCTGAATCCCTTCCCTAGCTGAAGAAGACCCCCGACCCCTTTGCCCAGCCTCCAGGCCCTCGGAGATCTCCCTGTTGCCCCCCGCCCCCCATAACGCCCCCTTCATCCTGTGTCGGCAGCAACGAGAGCCAGGAGATGCACCAGGCCTTGCAGGACTTCCTCAGTGCCCAGCAGGTGCAGGCGCCCGTGAAGCTCTACTCCGACTGGCTGTTTGTGGGCCACGTGGACGAGTTCCTGAGCTTCGTCCCGGTGCACAAGGTGCAATGTGGGGGGCTGCCTGGAGGAAGGCACACACCTCCGCCCTGGGCTCCCAGGTTTTGCTCCGTGCTTTGCCTGGGATGGGTGGGGGGGGGGGCGCCTGGCCTCACGTGCCGGACTAGCTTTCCCTCAACCCCAGGAGGGGGCCAGCCGGGGTCCAAGCCCGCCCTTCTGGGAGCCCCAGGGGCAAAGCTGACCTCTGACCCCAGCGTTTCATGCCTCCAGGGCTTCCGGCTGCTCCTCGCCAGCCCCAGGTCCTGCTACAGGCTGTTCCAGGAGCAGCTGAAGGAGGGCCACGGCGAGGCTCTGCTATTTGAAGGGGTCAAGAGTAAGTTGGCTGGGCCTTGCGTTTCCACCCGGGGTCCTTTCTCTGCCTTTGCGTGGCCTCCTGTTGCCAGGTGGGGGCACCTAGAACACCTGTCCTCTGAGCACCCGCTGTGCGCCAGACATTGTGCTCCGGGCCAGGGGTGCTGTGTGAACAGGGCAGACGAGCTCCCTGCTGCTGCTGCAACGGCCCGCAGTCCTGGGGAAGCGAGTCAAGAAAACAGCCGCAGCACGGGGGCTGGAGGGTATCTGGGAGGAGTCCGAGGGAGGCTTCCTGGAGGAGACAAAGACCAGGCAGGAGCATGACGAATGAGCAGGAGTTCACCCAGTGGGGTGGCGGGATGAGAGGAAGAGAGGTAGCTCAGACAGAGGGAACCGTCAATGCGAAGGCTCAGAGGCAGGAGAAAGTGAAATGTGTTTGAGGACCCGCATGAAAGTTCAGTCTGGCTGGAGGTAATCTCAAAGTCCACAGATAGGGGCTGGTGTCAGAGGTCAGTAAGTCACGGCTGAGAGTTTTTACGTCGTGTCCGTAGTATGTCGTGTTGCATCAGGCAACGGTGAGACCTCTGTTTGCCGTTCGCTGGATGGGAATTTTTTGGAGATAATTTAAGGGGGTGAGAGCCACACCTTTAAGGAGAAGTCGCGCTGAGAAAATACGTTCGTTAAGGCGCGTGCCTCCCGGCTGCGCACAACAAACCTACCTGTTAGGAATTCTAGCCGCCCCCATTTTGTAGATGGGAAAACTGAGTCCCCACCGTGCCCACCAGGAGGACGGAAATTGACCTCCGAGTTCACCTGCTTTTGTTTTTTCTTTTTCTCCATGCCAGAAAAAAAACAGAAAATAAAGGACGTTCTGTCCAACGAGAAATTGAGAGAAGATAATTCGTACGTGCAGGTAGCAGCCTGGGTGCCGGAGACGCCACAGTCCAGGCAGACCTACCCACCCGCCCCCACCACCTTCCCTAACCTCAGAGGCACAAGGGCGGAGCCTTCCACCAGCTGCCTGTAGGCTTGGTGGCAGGTGGCTCCGGGATTCGGGTAAATGTGTGGGGGACAGAGAGAGAGAGACTTCAGTCACCACTGCAGGAACACACACGAGTGATGCATGGAAAAGAGGGGAAGCAAAATCGGGAAAGCTGGAACCAGAGAAAGACGGGGGCGGGAGCTCTCAGAAACAGGGACAGAGGCAGGAGAGAGGCCAAGTGCTAGAGTGACCGGAAAGACAGGGACGCACAAGCCGAAGCAGGAGGCAGAGGGACTGAGCAGAGCAGAGCAGGAAGGGAGCGACGAAAAGGAGGGGCCCATCACTGCCTCCCCGACTTCGTCCCTAGTCCTCCCCTTGGCCAGGCCTCAGCCCCAGACTGTCCTCCTCCGCGGCGGTCCCCACCCCTCCTTCACTCCCCACCCCGCCGTGCCCACCGCCCCCTCACCACCCCTCCACCCCCTCGTTGCCCGCCCCACCCCTGCCTGAGTCGGCCCCCCCGCCCCCCTAGAAATGCATCGACTGGAACCGGGAGGTGCTAAAGCGGGAGCTGGGCTTGACCGAGCGGGACATCGTGGACATCCCCCAGCTCTTCAAGCTCCAGGATGACCTCCAAGGGAGACTCAAGGCCGAAGCCTATTTCCCAAACATGGTGAGGAGGGGGGCTTTGGCTGGGCTCGCCTCTGCCAGTGGCCTCAAGTCAGGACCCCCGGGTGTGGGTCCAGGGGGCTTGGCTGTCCGCTCGGGGCTGGCGTGGCCGTGTGCCGCTCCCAGGGCGGCTCTGGGCGTCTCACAGCCATGACGGTGTGGGGCTCCTGCTTCACAGATGAGGCACAGAGAGGTCGGGCCTCCGGCACAAGGACACACAGCTGGAATTCGAACCAGGGGTCTGGCTGCAGAGCCCACACCCTGACCCCTGAGGCACTGCCGGCTACGGATTTCCCGGCGGGGGCAGGGGGGCGGGGGGCCGGTGTAGGTGTGCCCTTGAGCAGGCAACTTACAAGCTGCTCTCCATTTCAAGTCCCATTGGGAAGGGGAAAAGTCGGGGGCACCATTTCAGACTGGGTGGTCCAGGCAGGCCATGAGGCTAGCACTGCCTGGGCTGGGTGGATTCACTCCTCTGACGGGTGAACTCGGGGCGGGGGGGATCCCACCCTGGTCAAGAACTTTTAACTGTGACCCCCTCCTTGCCCACCCCAAGACCATCTTAAAGCCATCCACGGTATTTCTACTATCCCCGTGCCCTTCCTCTGTCTCTCCAAAGGATACCCGAGGGCCGGGCAGAAACCCCAGCTGGGGCCCTCAGCTACCCTGTCCTGCTGGGGCTGGGCCAGTCCCGGCACAGTGGACGTCAGACTGGTTTCCCCGGGTCCCTGGGGTTCCAAGGCAGCGGTTGGGATTTTTTTCCGTCCTAGGCATTGAGGTACTACAGAAGATTTTATTTAGAAGAAGAGGTTCCGTGGCTAAACCAACAAGGCAGGAAGGGGCACCTTGAATAAAAGCCCTTGGCCCCGAGCATTTGTTTCTGCCTGTCACTCCAGCCAGGTTCCCCAGGCAGGAAAGAGGGTGGATGCCACCAGCCGGGGGGCGAGGCATCGCAAATGAAGTGAGACCGGCGACCGTGGGTGCCTTCGCTGTTCGAGGCCCCGAGCAAGAGTCGTGATTCCCCCCCCCGCCGCCCCGGGAGCCCACGGTGGGAGCGGGGAGGGCGTGGGTGTGGAACAGGCAGAGAAACTCAGAGTGCGAGACCCCCAGCACGGGCTGTGTCTGAGTGGTGCCAAGGAGTGAGATGCCTTTCCACGACTCCTGAGCCCTGGAGACCGACTCTGCACCTGCTCCGTGCCAGCACGGTGCCCCGTGAGCCTGACGTCTGATTGTCACGGCAGCGGCAGTGTGTTTGGGCTCCTTTTGCTGCTGCGTCTCAGAGAGGGAAAGTGACTTGCCTAAGGTCACACAGCTATTGAGTAACAGGGCTGGGAGTCGAACCTCTGTTGGCCTGGAGTCAACACCTTTGTCCTGTCTCACCTCCCAAGATAGTGGAGGAAACAGTCATTTCCATAAACTGCAATATACAGAGAGCGCTACCAAAAAGGTGGTCATTTATGCGTCCGTTCGACAGGTATTTCCCAAGTGCCTTTGTTATGCCAGGCGCCATGCCGGCCGCTGTGGGAGCACAGAGGGGGAGCATCGAGTGCCGCAGTTCAGGGACTCGTGGGCGGCTTCCCAAAGCGGGTGGCATTTGAGCTGGCCCTTGAGTCGCAGAGAGTTTTCCAGAAGGTGGCAGATGGGCGAGAGCACGGGTCCTGGAGTCTGCCAGACTTGGGTATGAGGCCTGGGCCTCAGTTTCCCCCTCTGCGAAGTGGGGCTGCTGTTGCTGAAGGTCAGAAGAAAAGGGGGCCCCTCGGAGGGTGATGGCGGGCTGCACGCCGTCGCCCCTGACCCGGGGACCCCGCGTCTTTGCAGGTGAACATGTTGGTGCTGGGGAAGCACCTGGGCATCCCCAAGCCCTTCGGGCCCATCATCGACGGCCAATGCTGCCTGGAGGAGAAGGTGCGGTCCCTGCTGGAGCCGCTGGGCCTCCGCTGCACCTTCATCGACGACTTCTACGCGTACCACCTGCGGCACGGGGAGGTGCACTGCGGCACCAACGTGCGCCGGCGGCCCTTCTCCTTCAAGTGGTGGAACATGGTGCCCTGAGCCCATCCCCCCCACCCCATCCTGTGCCCTGAGCCCATCCCCCCCCCCCGCCCATCCTTTCCTTCCGAAGCTCCCGGCCGGACACTCTGATCCCCTGCAGTGTGGCATCGCGAGAGCTCTTAGGGACATTTTGGCCCCCTGGGCGTGGCAGCCTTCCAAGACAGCGGCTTGCTTCCTTCCGCTGTGCCCTGCGGGGCCGTCGTCTCGCGGTTCAGGAGTTCGAGCCTCGCATCGGGCTCTGAGCTGACGGCACAGGGCCTGTTTGGGATTCTCTCTCTCTCCCTTTCGCTCTGCCCCTTCCCCAACTCTCTGTCTCTCAAAAATAAATGAATGAGCTTAAAAATAATAATAAAATAAATAAAAATTAAGGCCAGGTCTTGGCTCCTTAGCGTCCGAGATACTAAGAAAACGCCAGAGTTTTCATGTGCTCGTGGCGGACGTGTGACGGTGGAAGAGGAGGGCGTCCAAAGCCTCTTCCCTCAGACTATGCGGAAAGGGACCCCAAAAACACCCGGGTCAAAATGTGCTCCTCTGACAAGAGTCAGCTGCTTCCCCTCCAGAATGGCTGGGGCAAAAATGCACGTGTTTTCTGTGGACCAGAAAGAGGACCGTGCACAAGGGGGAGTCCCGTATGAGGTTGTCCCCACACCTTAGAGCAGCCTGGAGCTGCCACCCACCTCAGCAGACGGAAGGGAAATGTTTGGCTGCATTGCTGGGGCTGCAGAAGGACCGAGGGACAAGCAGGTGGCTGAAGCAGACCTTGGCACCAAGACAGGTGCAGGGGAGCGTCCCCCGGCCACCCTTGGGGGGTGAGAACCTCTGCGAAGGACCAGGGAAGCCCACGTGAGAGAAGGCACCGGCTGGGAGTCCTGCCGGCCCCACAGAGCACGGAGCCGTCCTAGGGCAGTACCCGGGAAGCCAGAACTTTCGGGCCGTCTCCCCTCCCTCCCCCAGCTACTTTCCTGCGGCTGCTGTAACCGATTACCACAAACTGGGCGTCTTAAGACCACAGAAATTTATCCTCACGGGTCTGGAGGCCCGGGGTCGAAAATCGGTTTCACCGGGCTGAAATCAAGGGGTGGGCAGGGCCGTGTCCCCTCCGGGGGCTCTGGGAGGAGTCAGTTCCTCGTCTGGCTCCTGGTGGCCTCTAGCATGCTTCCGGTCCCTGCCCGTGGTCAGCCTGCCTTCTTTTCTGCGTGCGTCGAATCTCCCCCTGCCTCTCTCTTACAAACACACTTATTGCATTTGGGGTCCTCCCAGAAGAGCCAGGAACAATCTCCCCATCTCAAAGTCTCGTGGTCACAGACTCCGGGGATCAGGACCCGACATCTTTTGGGGGCCGTGTTAACCTCCCGCAGGTTAGGAACCGCTGTTTCCGGAGGCGGAGGCGGAAGAGGCGGAGAGAAGCAGGGCATCCCTTGCCCACAGCTTGCAGCTCTGCGCGTGCGTTAAACCTTGACGGGAAAGGGACAAGACTTCGCTTTGGAAAAATTGAGAGCTAAAGGACACGTAACTTTGTGTAAGGCTAAGGTGTGCAACGTGTTGATTTGATCTATACAGCAGAATGATCACCACCGTGGTGTCAGCCAGGGCCTCCATCACGGCACGTGATTATCATTTCTTCTTTGTGGGGGCAGATTTCATCTTGTAAAACCACGGCGGAGGGCTTCCTTTTGTGTGGGGTTCGGCTTTTGAACTTCTGCGTTGAAATTGTCCGGGGCCCGGTTTTACGTCTGGTTTCCGGAAACGGATTCGGAGAGGGAGATGTGCCCGCAGGTGGTGGATGGGGACCGGGAGGGGGTGCCCTCAGGAACCACAGGGGACAGGGGAGGGAGGGGGCGGGGGCAGCAGGAGCCAATGCACAGGGATGTGGTGGCCACAAAGATTGGGGGTAAAACACGAGATGCTCTGGGGCTGGGAGAGGCCCTCGGGGTTGGCCTGAATTAAGACAAGCAGCCTGCCCTTTGTCCCCCCTCCCATTGGAGGAAGCTCCCCCCAGAGAGGGGACACGGCCTTGGGCCCTGGCGTGGACGATTTCGGGGGTGGGGGCTGCTGTGAGCAGCTGGCAGCTGACACCTAGACCGTCTACACTGAGCAAGCGTGTAGGGAGCCGTGGGAGTCCAGGTAAACTAGGCTCGGTTTGGTCAGAAGCCCACTCGGTTATCTTCTCGAGGGCCGCAGGGGTCACGCAGTCGTGCACATCGCAAGAATTTATTGAGCACCTGCTATGTCCAGGACGCTTCTGCGGGTGCTGGAGATTCAGTGGTGAACAGGGAGCCCCTGGAGAGGAAGCAGGGTCCACTCTAGATCTCTCCGAGCCCCTTCCATGCCCAGAGGGGTCTCCATCCTCCAGGCCGGGAGCGCTCGTCCTCACGGTGCTCAGAACCCCCGCACAAGGCTGGGCTACCCCAGGGCAGCGAGGAGGGCAGAGCTCCCAGGCTGTCTGGCTCCAGAACCCAGAGCCCAGCCCTCAGCGACCCCTCCCTCGTCCGACCACCCCCTCCCTCCAGCCCCCCTCCCGGCCAGCGTGTGTGTGAGCAGAAGGGCGGGGAGGTGCGTGGGTGGGGGTGAGTGCATACATGGGCCGCGCACACCCTGCCTGTTTAACTTTGCCGCTTTCAGCCCAACCAGAAGAGCCTTGGGGGGGTCTTCCTGGCCCACCCGCTGCCTCCGAGAGCCCCCTAAACAAAGCCACCCCTGAGAGCTACGCTGCAAGCTTCCGGCTTCCAAAGAGGGAGGTTTCTCCTTCTCAGTCCTGAATCTAACAAGCCTGGCTGACCGAGCAGTCTCCACTCAGGACCCAGCCTGCGCCCCCTGGGCTGTGACACACGGGTCACGCATCACAGCGTTGTGCGTCAGGGCAAAAGCCCGAACCCAAATACGTCTGCAGAGAACGGTGTGGCCCTGCTCGGAGTACTACGGAGCCACGAGCAAGGGTGAGGATGCTTTTCACGTGCTGCTAGGAAGCGCTTCCCTCCGAGTTCCACCATCCAGTGCAAACAGCGGGATACGGACCCTGCGGAGCACCCACTGCCGTTTACATAAAAATAAGAGGGAGGGGGAGGATACGGACACGTGTGCGCTTGGTCCCGCCCAGGAGGCACCCTCTGTTGCAAGCCTCTTTGAACTCGGGCCCGTGTGAACGAGGTAGCTGTTTAAGAATAACCCGTAACAGGGGCACCTGGGTGGCTCAGTCGGTTAAGCAGCCGACTTCGGCTCAGGTCACGATCTCGCGGTCCGTGAGTTGGAGCCCCGCGTCGGGCTCTGTGCTGACGGCTCAGAGCCCGGAGCCTGTTTCAGATTCTGTGTCTCCCTCTCTCTGACCCTCCCCTGTTCATGCTCTGTCTCTCTCTGTCTCAAAAATAAATGTTAAAAAAAAAAAAAATAACCCGTAACATGAAACGTCAAACGTGGAACGAACACACAGCTTTCAAGTCAGCTGGTGAGTCCCTTGGGCCGGGGGAGGAGCTCTTTGCCCAGTGAGCTCAGGGAAGATGGAGAGCGGCTGGCGACCTGGGCTCCACAGGGGCCCCTCCACTCGCGCGTGCCATCCAGGCCCTCGCTGTGTTCCCTCTGGGAGCGGCTGACACCGCTGTGGACAAGGAGCACCGGCCCCCCCCCCTGCCGCCGCCACCCCCTCACCACCTGGGGATGGGCCGCACCCCAGACCTGCCGGGCCCAGGCATCTAGAACGTTAACAAGCCTCCCCCGATCATTTTTGCAACCAGCGTGTGGCCTGGGAAACGCTGGTCCAGCGCTTGGCCGGGCTCCGCTCCTCGTTTGCCAGGACAGACACACGCCCGAGAGGCCCCAGAGCCGGGCGATGTCGCCACGCGCTGCCAGCCTGCCCACCCCCCCCCACACCCCACGCCAGCCTCCCAGCGCCCCCCTTGCTCCCAGCTGAAGGCCAGAGACCTGAGCAGCCAGCCCCAGATGCCCTGGATCTGTGGGAACTGGCTGCCTGATGGGTTAGTGACGACGGGGCTCAGACCCCACCCCACCCCCACCCCCCATCGGCAAGTCCCAGTGGAGCAAATCAGTCACACCTGGGCAGCTGCTGAAGCCTTAACAAGGCAGGGGTGGGGGGGAGGGGGTGGGCCGGAGAGGCCCTGAGCCCTTAAGAGGGGAGGGCAGGGGGTGGGGGGAGACCCCGGGGTTATCTGAGGCCGCTGTGTTGAGGGAGGGTTGTCGAACGGGCGGCCACCTTGGAGGCCTTTGGCATGTCCTTCCAGAGCCTCGTCCACCTGTCCCTGGACGGCCCCGTCCATGCCCTCTGCGTGCTGGGTGTGGACATCTGCTTGGATCTCAGTGGGTGAGGAACTGGCTCCGGGGGTGGGTCTGAGCAGGGAGGCTGGTGCCTGCCCCCCCGCCCCCCGCCCACCCCGTCCCACGCTGGGGTTGGCCCTAGGCTGCGTGGGGGTCGGGGGTCACCTCCCTTCCCTGCGTCTTCGGGTCCTGCCTCATCTCAGGGAGCCAGGTGTGGGTGTCGAAGGGCCCCCCCGGTCCTGACGCTGCGGGGTTCTGACCCCATTCCTGCGTCTGCCCCGTGTGGGCTCTGGGACCTTAGCGAAACAAGCACCTTGCCTCTTCTGTCCTCTTGCCCGTGAAACAGGGGTGGGGCTGGCTCTCCAGGAGGCCGTAAGGATTGAGTGAGGGGGGCTCCTGTGACCTGGAGCCTTAGTTGGGGGGCGGTGACTTAGTTAGGGGTGGCCTCCCCACCCCATCCCCAGGACTAGGTCATGTTTCTTCCCCTGTAGGGATCCCTTCCAGCTTAAGCCGCTCCTCCCTCCATGGGTTTATAAATAAGATGCAGCTTTGGTAACTTCTGGAGCCTCCGTGGGAGGGTGGGATCCAGACTAGAGCCTCCGTGGGAGAACAGGGCTCCTTGCAGTGGGGGGCGGTGGGAGTGGGGCTGAAGTTGTGTGAGGACCACAAAGGTGCCCTAAGGAGAGAGAGGGTGAGGGGCCGTCCCCTGAGGTTCTTATGCCCTAGAGTCTGTCTCCTGGTCGGGCCCAGCAGGTGTGCCCCGGAGAAATGCAAGTCATTTACCATCAGTGGCTCTCCGGGGGTCTTGGTTGACATCCACAACACGTCCCCGTTAATGACCAAGGAGGAGACGGCCACGACCCGGTGGCCTCTGTCTGATCCCATGGATGTCCTGGTGAACATGATCTCCCCCAGCTCTGCCCCCGATGGTGACAAGGTAAGTCTGGGGGTGGGAGGCGGGGGAGGGGAATCTCCCAGGGGAGGGAGCTGACACAGCCCCCCCCCCCCCCGGGGGTCTCCCTCCTGAAAGCTGGTGTTTCCTGGGCCCGGAGTCCGTGACAAACGCAGTGCAGGTGTTCGGCATGACATTCGATGCCTGTGCCAAACCTGCGAGGTGGGCCCTCGGTGACCCCATTATACAGACAGGCAAACAGACTCACTGGGTGTGAGGAAGCACCCTGCCCAAGCCAGTGACCCGCAGAACCGGGATTCAAGCTCAAGCACGTCTGTCTCCACCCTGTGTGCTCCTGACCAGACACCCGGCTAGCTTCCCAGCTAGCTGCTTTTAAAGTCCGGCTCAAAGGTTCTAGCAGCAAAACTCAGATGGGCTTTCTGGCTAAGGCTGCTCTGCTGGGTGTGCAGATCTTAGTGGAACGTAAGAGCTAATGTGTGTTAAGTGCATGATGTGTAATGGGTATCTTGAATCACGTTTCGAGAGGTCGGCCTGCCCCCCCCCTCTTCCACACGAGGAAACTGAGGCACAGAAGGACTGCTCTCGACCTACATGACAGAACCCGAGTGGGGCAGATCTAGAATGTGAGCCCAAGACCGTGCTCTTTCTCCTGGGCGTGCTGTCTCCCTAATGCCCCGGTGGTGTCAGGTGGGGGGGGGATCAGTTCCTTGTAGGGCAGGCTCCTCACAGATTTGGCACTGGCCATGGTTCTGGAACGGCAGCTGATGGCACTGCAGGGTGATTGGAAACCCCACCCAGACCACACCCCCTGCCAATTAAGTCAGCCTCTGGGGGAGAGCCCCTGGCTTCTGTGGGTCACAGTTCCCTCCAGGTGACTCCAATGTGAGGTGAGGGTGAGAACACAGGTGAGGCCCGCTCAGGACTAGGGCGCTCGGCCAGCAGAACCTGCTGGAGTGGTCCGCTGGTAATTGACAGATGACAGGAGGGTGGTACACACCCGCTTCCGTGCTCTGTGCCCAGGGCTGGCGACTCCCTAGGAAGCAGGTGGCATGCTTGAGCGCAGCATGGCTCACAGGTGACCTCCAGGGCCGCGATCTATCCTGGCTGAGCCCGGAGGACCTGAGAAGCGTTCTCTGCCCGGGGCTCAGCCTCCAGAACCATCAGGAGTGGCCCGCTGGGGAGACGCTAGACCTTGGAGGACCTAAATTTCCATTTGGGAACAGGTGATGGGTCACAGGCACGAAAGCATGGCCCCAGCTACTGGTTCGTTCTCTGGTTTGTCACGAAGCTCTGTGGCCCAGGCCACCGGTGGCCAAAGGGCAGGTCTTTGTCTAAAGTAGAAAGGCCCCCCCCGGAAACAGTCTGGTGCAGGACGTGGGAAAGACCAAGTTCCGATTCCAGTCCCCACCCTGGGTGTCCTGCTTCCTTTTGAGTGAATAGTTTGATGGTTGGGGGATGCTGGCCCACTGCTACTAGGCATGTGGGTGGAAAGTGGGGAGGACGGGGAGTATCCCCTAAATCTTGACCTCTGGAGCCAGGCTGCCTGGAACTTCAACCTTGTGCTGCCCCTTCTTAGTGGAGCGATGTAGGGCCGAGTGCCTTGGTCTCTCTGACCTTGGGGTAGAGCCCACCTGCATGGGGTGTGGTGGGGCCGCCGTGTGGAAGTGCCTGGTGGGGTCGTGGCAGGTTTTAGACGGGACTGTGACCCTGCCCCAGCTCCCAGATGTCAGAAGCTGTAAGGAGAGCAAAGTCGAGTGGCTGGACTTGGGTACTTAGCCGAAGTCCTGTTCCTGTCCCCTCCCCTCCCGTGGGTTCTGGCTGCTGTCTCCACAGGTTCTGGTCTCCTACTATCTGCCTGATGGGGAAGTCCCAGTGGCCACGGCTGTGCTCTGCCTCACTGGCATTGGTGAGTATGTTCCCACCCCAGACAGGGAGCAGTGGGGCTCTCCCGGCAACAAGGTGTCTCCCGTGGGTCCTGGAGGGGTTCACTCGACATGCCTGTTCGCACGGTCCCTCAGAGCTCAGTCACTGCTGACCTCGTTCTCGGAGAGCAGACCTGGGGGTTTCCCTGGGCTTCCTCGTTTTCCATACCTACTCGTGGCCGGCGCCTGCCTCCCACCTCCCCGGGTACCACTGGTGGTAGGTCTGGTGATTGGTTAATGCTCACATTTGATCCTTCCCCCTCTCATTCAGAACCTTCCTTCAGCAACTTGCTGCCATAGGAAGCCACTCCCCTTTCTCCACTCTTCTGGATCATTCCAGAACAAGCTATGCTACCCCCCCCTTTTTTTTAAATATCTATTTTTGAGAGAGAGGGAGAGACTGAGCACCAGCAGGGGAGGGGTGAAGAAAGAGGGAGACCCAGAATCCAAAGCAGGCTCCAGGCTCTGAGCTGTCGGCACAGAGCCCGACGTGGGGCTCGAACTCCTGAACCTCAAGGTCATGACCTGAGCTGAAGTCGGATGCTTCACCGACTGAGCCACCCAGGCGCCCCGCCCATCCCATCCATTCATTTAATGGGAGCAGGCTGTGATGCCTATTCTCCTTAAGAAACAAGATGTAACTAACCTGTGCTCTCTGAGATCTGATTCTGTGTCCTCTTCGAGCTCCACTCCCCTAACTCTGCACCCCCTGTCTGTCTTTGTCAAGTCCGACCCCCCACTGCCCTTAGGAAGGACCTGAACGACCTCTGCTTCACTAAGCCCAATAGTCTGCTCTGTCTTCCCCTGCCTTGACCTGACAGAAGCCTTAATACAACCGGTTACCCTTTGACACTTTGTACTTGAAACCTTTTCGGGGACCCTGCCCTCTGTTTCCTTCCTACCCAGCCGGCTGTTCCTTCTCGGGTCCTGTTTGCTGGATCCTTTATCACCCAGCCGCCCACCCCAGCCTGGTGGGAGTGCCTCAGGCTCAGGCAGCAGGTCACGTGGCTCTGCGGTCAGGACTCCCCCCCCCCCCCCCCGCCCCCCCTCAAACTCTTCCGGCCAGGCATCTCCCGCCAACTTGACCCCTGTATCTGCTGACCCAGTGTTCCTTCCTGAGTGTCTAACCAAGGTCTCCAACCTAATCTATCCCAAATGGAACTGGTTCTACTTCTGGGGAAGATGGCGGAGTAGGAGGACCCCAACTGAACTCGTTCTCTCTCCCTCCAGTGCCTACCTTGCTGACGGTCTTCCCATCACCGTGGACCATGGTCCGTGCTTCTAGCTGGTCAGGCCCCAACCCTGGATGTCCCCCTTCCTTCTCCCCTGTGCCCACGTCAATCCCCGTACCTTGCTGCCGTTTCCTCAAAGCTGGCTGGAATCCGGCCACAGGCCACTTGGATGTTGTTGGCTGGTCCAAGCCACCCTCCTCTTGCTTGGGTCCCTGCGTGGGTTCCCTGCCTCATCCTTCCCATTCTACAGGTCCACTCCTGACCTGGCCCCCAGAGCGGTGCGTCTCCAGAAGGCTATCTGATAAGGTCTCCGTGGATCAAAGCCTTCTGTTGCTTCTGCATACCCCGGTCAGAGCTGGCCTCCCTCCCACCCAGGTCTTGTGGGTGCCCAGAGCACCCTGGCCGCTTGACTTTTGACCTTGCCACTTGGCACTTCCTCTTCTAATTGCTTTTCCCTAAATATGGACACTGATCACTTTTATGCCTCCTTCAGGCCTCTGTTCACGTTTCAATTTGGGAGACTCCTCTGATGACCTAAAACTAAAACCTATCCCTCCACCTGCTCCCGTTTCCTATGGCATTTCTACCATCGGGCAGGATGTGCATTTTACTTCCGTCTTCACCCCTTGTTGGGGCGGGGGGGGGGGGGGGTAGTTGTGTATGCACACGCTCACACGCTCTTCCCTAAGACTGAAGATGACGAGGTTCATAGTGTCTGGTCCCTGAGCATCCATACCAGGCGCTAAGTGTATGCGGCCATCGTGGTCTGTTTTCGTGGCCCTGACGTTCCGGTCGGGACCTAGCACATCAGATGGGAGCTATGAATAAAAACAGCCAGGGTAAAGGCACACGGTGGCCAGGGTGTGGCGGGAGGCGTACAAGGTGGAGAACGCAGAAACTGTACGAGCCTCGGTGGTGATCTTTGGGCAGAGCCTGGATCTTTAAGTTCTGAGGGGCTTGGAATCGCCACGTATGGAGCCTTTCCTAAGTCTGAGAGTGTCAAGAGCTTTCCAGAAGGCTGGAGAGTGGGCCCTCTAGGTAGGCATCACCTGGGTAGAGGCCAAGTGGTGTGAGATCGCATCAGGACCAGGGTGGAATCGTTCTGGGGGTTGCCGGGAGGTTGGGGGAGACGCCCAGATACCGGTCCTCTCCAGGCTTGCTCACGGGAGGCGGTCGGCCTCTGAGGAGCTTTCTTCTTTGAAGCTGGCGGCATGCCCGGAAGGTGGGGCATCCCTGACCCCTGACGCCAGCTTCAGGCAGCGCTGGGATCACCTACCGCCTCGAGGCTCCATCCGGCAGGTCTAGGGGGTGGTGGTGAATTTCCCTCTCGTTTCAGTGGTCTCCCTAGACGTGGACATCTACCGCAGCGGGCAAGTCGAGGTGGCCAGTGACAAGCAGGCTAAGGTGAGGCTGCCGGGGGAAGGGCGTGGGCCCACAGACTCTCTCTGGATTTCCTAACGCCTCTGAAGTCCCGTTCCTGCAATATAGTCAGAGCTGATCCTGTCCATTTCTAGCTCTGCCCCCAAAACGAAAACGTCTGGGGACGCTGGCCCCCCATCCTAGCCTGGTTGTGCGGTTACCTGGGACCGGCCCCTCTGCACGGGACGGGTCTCCTCTCGTTTGCCTGTATCCCTGCTCCCCTGGCACTGAGACCAGGCAGGGAGCTGTGACACACATCCAGCTTCCTCCCTCCCTCTCGACTCACTCCCCTGACCTCACCCTCTCCTATTAGGCACTTGCGTTGGCAAAGAGGTCCCTGTCCCCCTGGAGAAAGTCTTGGCTCTGCTCCTGATGTGTGGGGGCGTGTCTGGGAAGCAGGATTTACCCGGCTTCCTCCTGAATCAGCATTCCTGTTACGTTTGCAGAAAAACTGGGTCTGGGGACCCAGTGGCTGGGGCGCCATCCTGCTTGTGAACTGCAGCCCTACCGACAAGGGCCAGAGCATGGACAAGAAGACCACGAAGGTGTTCTTTCCCGAGGGTAAGAGCTGGCCTCTCGCTGTCCTGGGACCCCTGCCACCTTTGCTTCGTGGCACCCAGCTTTCCCTGGGGTTTCATTGCCACAGCCCTCAGCAAACGCAGATTCTAGGTTGAGGTCCCCCTCTGAGCCTAAACCGTGTCTGTCTGTCTGTCTCTCTTTTAATGTTTGTTCTTGAGAGCGAGGGCACAAGCAGGGAAGGGGCAGAGAGAGAGAGAGAGAGGGAGACACAGAATCTGTAACAGGCTCCAGGCCCTGAGACATCCACGTAGAGCCTGACACGGGGCTTGAACTCACGAACCAGGAGATCGTGACCTGAGCCCAAGCAGGACGCTTAACTGAGCCACCCAGACGCCCTGCGCCTAGTCTTGACTTGCCAGAGGCTTGAAGTTTGTAGCGAGGAAGAAAGAGGCCACCTGGCCCCGTGGGTCCTGATACTGGATAACAAACTGCTATTTCCTGGCCACAGACTTGAGCGTGTTAACTTCCCTGGTCTCATTCTCCCTATCTGTAAAATGGCTTCACGAAGTAGTTGAGTCTAAGTGAACACACACGAGGGGTATGCGAGCATCTCCCTAAAAACCCTCTCGTGACCTGGGGAAGGATCCCTGCCTGCCTTACGCAAAAGCAGTCTTGGATCTGGTCCTCACCTGAGGTCGGGGCCAACGTTCTAGGTCTTGGCGGTATAAAGGGGTGCCCTGGTTCTCACCAAGGCTGGAGGGGAACCCACACGGAACTGGCCGTGCCAGACCCTATTCTTGGTGTTTGCGGGGGCCGTGCACTCCCCCCAACCGCGTGGGGTGAGTGCTGTCCTAACTCAAAGCGGACCCCAAGGCTGGCCGGTTGCCTGTGGCCACGCGGGGAGCAGGTAGCCGAGACCTACGGCAGGCCCGGGCCAGAGCGGGAGCCCCGAGGTCCCCAGCGCTCCGATCCACAAGCCCCAACCGCGGGCCTTACCACGCCTCCCTCCGCCTCTGGAGCGCTGGCCTGCAGAGGCCCCTCCACCTTTTACTTTGTCTTTTTGCCCAGAGATCAAGAGTCTGTCCCAGATGACCCTGAATGTTCAAGGGCCCAGCTGCACTTTAAAGAAATACCGGCTGGTTCTCCACACTTCCAAGGAAGAGGCAGAGAAGGCAAGAGTCTACCGGCCCCAAAGTGAGTGTTCTTGCACCAGCTCTGGCTTCGCCCATGCCTCCATCGTGCCGGGGGCAGCCGCAGCCACGTCGCTCCCAGCAGGCCTGCTGGGACCCAGGGCTGCTGGGACCCAGGGCTGCTGGTCGGGGCCTGGTGTGGCCACACGTGTGTCCCGGGGACTCTCTGGCTGCCACTTCCAAAGACTAAGTCTGTACACGTGGGTGAGTCACCCACGTGGCCCCCAAGCCACCTTCCCCCAGTAGGGGTGACGATAGTGCCCACCCCATGGGGTTTCCACAGCTGGAGGGGAGCAATGCGTACGGGCCTCATGTCCTCAGATCAGATAAGCTCTTCCCCCAGCTACTTCTTCCGGAAGAGTCTGTCTTCCCTCCTCTTCCAAGAGCCCACCGTATGAAGTTTCCAGAACTCAGAGCCCAAGGAGCAGAGTAGCATGTGCTAGCATGTTTGCCCCAGGCACCACGCCCCACCCCACCCAGCCGGAGCCCTTGCAGCCTGGAAGGCGGGTGGCACATCCCTGTCCTATAGGTAAAGGCACACAGACTGTTGCTTAGAAAGGGGACGCGTCCACCTCCAGCAGGACCTCCTAGAACAAACCAGCCTTCTGGTCTACCTACACCGGTTTGGCATTCCGTGCCTCCAGCTTCCTCAAGCTGAGGTTTCACGCTGCTTCTGGAGGCCTGTACCGGTGTGTTTCATTCTCTTAAAGCCAAGTTTCGCTCGGCTGGGCGACCGGGCAGGGCTCTGCTCTCTGTACAACGTGCATCCCTCGGCGTCCGGCTCTGGAGAGCAGGTCTCGGCCGCTTCCTCCCCTGCGCGCAGGGGCCCTGGCGCGGTCTTCTGCTCCGTCTCTTCTGTAGACCGCAGCTGAACTTGGAAGTGGCGTGGGAGTGGCCAGAAAAGGCCGCCCACGTCGGTTGTACGCGGTCCTTCCCCACGTGGGCTGGGAGTGAGCCGTAGACCCGTGGGTGTAAGCCTGGTTTGGGCCATGAGGACTGCTCTGCCCGGGGCTGCCCGCCGCATGTGGATGACGGAGGCAGTGATCTGTCTAGCCCGAGGAGATGGACTCCATCCCCTGTATCAGGCTGTCAGGGTCTTACTGAAGTTTCTGTTTGGTTGTCGAAGGACACCTGGCTGGCCAGGTTGGTAGAGCATACGACCCTCGATCTTGTGGTCAGGCGTTGGAGCCCCAGGTCGGGGGGAGAGATGAAGGCGTTTTGTCTTGTTTTTAAAGCATTCACGAATCCAGGGGAACCGGGCGCGAGGCTGGCTCAGTCAGTGGAGCGTGTGACTCGTGATTGCGGGGTTGCGAGTCTGAGCCCCACCCTGGGAGCGGAGCTCAGTTTTTTAAAAATGCATTTAAAACCTACCGGGCAGGGGTACCCAGCATGTGGCGTTTTCACAAACCCTTAGGGGATTCTGCAGCAGGCTCCAGTGGGAGAACCACGGCTCTCTCTATACGCTAGAGCAAAGGAGTCCGAGGAGGAACTTCTGGAGAAAATCAACAGCCAGAGCTGAAGTTCTAGAAACCAAGGGAAGGAAGCCTTGCGTGGGGGCCATGATCCACCATGGCTGATGGTGTCGCTGATCAAATCAATGGTACAAAATCTGTTTTTAAAACGACCGTCATTCGCGATCTGCTAAGAGCCGTGGGGCCAGGAGCCAAGGCAAAGTGGGCAGGCCGTGGGTCTACGGCCGCGGACTCCACCATAAAGGGGACCTTGTGGAAGTAGTGCCTGGGAGGCTGGGGTGGGGGGATGTCTGAAGACCGTAGAACGCGGCACACCCGTGCGGGTAGCACTGACCCAGCGGAGGGGAGGGAGCGCATCTAAGGATGAGACTATGAGAATCGGGAGCCCTCCTGGACGGGAGGGGGACACCAGTGTCTAGTGGGTAGTGTCCAGGGTGACTCAGGTTTGGTTCTCTCCCAGTGGGGGGTCTTTTCAGCATGGTGGCTCCTCTGGCTGCGTGGATGCAAGAGAGCTTTATTTTTCTCTTTATTTTTGAGCACGAGAAGAGTGCAAGCAGAGGGAGGGGCAGAGAGAGAGAGGGAGACACAGGAATCGAGAGTCAG
Source organism: Prionailurus viverrinus (assembly GCF_022837055.1). Lineage (NCBI taxonomy): Eukaryota > Metazoa > Chordata > Mammalia > Carnivora > Felidae > Prionailurus > Prionailurus viverrinus. The sequence continues at coordinate 202,180,847 of NC_062568.1, read as the reverse complement.
GTGCTTAACCGACGGAGTCACCGAGGCGCCCCCAAGAGAGCTTGATGGATCTGGCTTAACCAGAGTTGAGGTCTTGGTGTGGGAGCGGATGGCGTGTGCAAGGGAGTGGGTTTAGCCATGGTTCCCGGAATGTGTGTGTGGGGGGTTGAAAAGAGGAGTCGGCGGTAGGCAGGGTGGGGGCTGGGTTGAAGGATTGCAGAGGTCGGGGTCTAGGTGAGCTAAAAAGACAGGAAGGTGCCAACGAGCTGTGTGGAGGTGATGTCCGGGCCGTGAGCGTGGAGACTGGCATCTGGGGCGGCACAGAGCCTTGGCTCCTTGCAAGTGAGGTCAAAGGAGAGAGCAGACTGGCTGGATGGGCTGGTCTAGGGTGTGACCAGCCATGGCCACTATAGTGGTGGCGACGAGTCTGTGCTTAAAATAGTCCACGGAGGAGGCTGAGGGGGGCAGTTGGGCGTGGAAAGGAAGGAGCCGGGGGCCTCATCTGCGATCGTGTCCTTCCACGGGACGAGGATTCTTGCGGGATGAAGAAATGGGCTGGAAGGTTCGAAGAACAGACCCCGTGGTACATGGAAGACAGAGCAAGCACAGCTCAGATCAGCGTTGACTCTGCGTGCTGGGGCTCTTGCTCTGGAAGGACGTGTTCGCTCCCTGCTCTCGAAGCCTGCTGGGGGTAGACAGCCAGAGGCCAAGCAGGGGCTGGGGGGGGGGGTGGCTTGAGGTCAAGGGTAGTGGAGCGGAGAACGGAGTGGGAACAGGGCAGGAAGGCACCTGTCTGGGTCGTGAGGCACCTTTTCTCCCTCCTCACAAGGGTGGTGGTCACAGCACCTGCCTCAAAGGGTAGGAGGGTGCGTGGGCGTCCACGGGCACCTACGGTGGACCCTCTCGCTCCAGCACTCCGTGGGGAGTCCCCTTTGGGTGCAGCGGCCATGGGGAGCCCAGGGCCCTGGTGCAGCAGGAGGGGCCGGGCCCGCAGAGGCGGCTGTCGGGTGCCACGTGGTGGCCGGAACAATCCGGTGTGTGCGGTTGGGAACCCCGTGGGGCTCGAGCGCACCAGCTGTGAACCTCTGCATCCAGTCAAAAGGGCTGTGCTGGGCAGCTTCGGGGGTCCCACCCACCCTGTCTAGGCTGGCCGCCTCCAGGCCTGGCTCCGGGCCAGCCAAGGAGCCTTCGGGCGGACCAGAGAGGCAGGGGTCCCCGGGAGCGTTCCCAGCCGAGCTGTCCGGCCGGCACAGCTCGTAAGTGGCCGGCGGCAGGAGAAGCCGGAGCACCCGGGGCCGGCGGCTGCGGTCAGTGCCCGTAAGGTTTTCTTGCAGACCTACCAGTAGCTGGGCCGCGTCTGGAGGAGCACGGCCCCTACGCAGGCCACGGCAGTGCCGTGACCCAGAGCGAGAGGCCAGTGAGCCGGAGCCGTGCCTGTGCCCCGGGGGATGGCAGTGGCCGCAGCGGCCCTCTGCTGGCACGTTGGAACCGGAGGCCAAGGCAGCCGGCACCTGCTGTACAGATCGGGGATCGAGTTAACCAGAGACAACCACAGGGTGCGGTCAACTTCTCTCTCTCTCTCTCTCTCTCCCGTGCGTGGCTTATTTCACAACCTGAGAAGCCGGGAGGAGGTGGGCTCCACACCGCTGATGGGAACTTTCCTTGGCTTCTCAGGAAACCCTCGGAGGCCAGCCAACAGGCCGTTCTCACGGACGCCTTCCTAGCGCTCACTTAAGCAGCGTCCGACTTTGCAGACGAGGCTGCCAGGCTCACCTTTGCCCCTTTAAGGCTTTTTAGGATATCTTCCCTGAAGGGGGTCAAAGGGGAGAACCACCTCCCGTGAGCCTTTACCCTGGACCGAGCGCCTCGAAGACAGCCGTCCTCCTCTGAGCCCCAGCCCTCGAGGTGTGACAGGGCTTTGAGAGCAGCGTCTGGGGGGGCCCTCGTTCGCGAACAAATGCTCGTTTGCGACCTCCTGCACGGTCGCCAGAACTGCGGGCACAGAAAAGCCGGCTCGGCTCCCGTTCTCCTGGGGCTGGGAGCGCCTTGTCCCTCCCACCAGAGGAACGAGCCGGTACCCTGACCGTCGGATGTGGAGACCGGCACTAGGCTACGTCAGCAGCTGGCCTGTCCCTTCTCTCCTCCTCAGAAGACAGCTCGAGCACCTTTGAGGTACTGCTGGGGCCTGGCCAGCACACCTACACCTTTGCCCCCCTCGAGAACCACCTGAAGGAAACCTTCTACGTCGAAGCTGCGGAATTCCCGTCTGCCGACTTCTCGGGCCTGATTTCCTACTCCGTCTCCCTGGTGCAAGAATCTCCAGACCCGGTACGTCCCCCCGGTGTAGACCAGCAGCCCCCGCACCGGGGACTATGGGGGAAGGTAGACCTCCCTCAAGGTGGGCAGGGACAGGGGAAGGCCAGGCTCGGCAAGGGAGGGCGCGGGTTTCCTGCCGCCTTTGGGAGAAAGCAGCGGGGGACGGGTGAGGGCCGGAGGCGGGTTGAGCTGGGCGGCTGGCGGCCTGCAGGGGTGCTGGGGGAGGGTGGATGCCGAACAAGGTCACCGACGGGACCGTGTCGGATGTTTCAGTCCATTCCAGAGACCCTGGTATACAGAGACACCGTGGTATTCCGGGTGGCCCCTTGCGTCTTCGTTCCCAGCACGCAGATGCCTCTAGAGGTCTACCTGTGCAGGTAAGAGGCCCTTGGGTGCCTGTGTCCTGTCCTTGCCGTAAGTGGTACTCTTTTCTGTGTCTGCGTGCTGAGGGGGGTAAAAAGGACTAGAGACTTCTCCCCGGCCAAGTGAGATCCTTCTGCCTGAACTGCCCAGTCCTCTCCCCAGGACGGTCCTACCAAAAGTCCCGTTTAAATGCGCGTGATGCTAGAGCAGTGGATGTGACAGTCCCTCCCCCGTCCTGGGGAGACAGCGGCACGACTTCAGGTGGTGTCCTGGGTTGGCAAGCAGGGTGAAGGACGCAGAGAGGTAAGGACAGGCATGTGCTCCGGGGACAGCCAGGGGACCTGGAGGGCCAGGAGAGAGCAGGTAGGAGAGGACCCGGCCAAGGCAGCAGGGCCTCGTGGGCTGTGACAGACCCCAAATGCGGTGGTTTGAAGTCCACTTTCTCCCACCTGGATGCCCACGGGTAGGAGGGCAACAGCGTGCTCGCGGTTTCTCAGGGGCCCCAGCTCCGTTCAGTCTTGCGGTGACCCCTTCCCCCGCCTGCCGGGCACTTCCGAGCTCCATCCTCCAGGAGAGCAGAAGAGACAAAGCCCAGGCAAAGCTGTCACTTGTCGCTGCTGAGGCCTGGAAGTCTCCTGACCCGCTTCTCGTGTGCTCATTGGCCTGCAGAGGGCCGCGCCTGACCATGGGGAAGCCAGGACAGGGAGAAAGGGGCCAAGGACCCCGGCTGGTAAAACGGATGGGAAACCATCAACGGTCCTGTGTGTATAATCGCTCCGGCCATATGGAAAACCAGGGGTCCCAGCAGAAGGCAGGGACGAGTACAGCCACTGCAATGGCACAGGCCGGACATAGGACACAGCAGTGGCTCAGGCCAGCGGGTGGGAGCACAGTGGTTGACTCAGGGGTGTACTGAAGGTAGACCTCCCCATCCCATCCCACCCCATCCCACCCCACCCCATCCCACCCCATCCCTGCCCCGACCAGGTTAGCTGATGCACAGGCTACAGAGAAAGGAGACTGTGCCCTGAGTTTGGGGTCTGCAGTAAGGTGAATGGTGGCGTCCTTGCTGTGACATGGGGTGGAATGGGTGCTTTGGTTCAGGTGACTTGAACCTGGAGGCACCTGTTGAGTTTCTAAGCTTCTGGAGCTCAAGGGACCGTCTTGGAAGCTCGAGACCAGTCCGGGCGGGCCTGGCAGGTGGAGGATGTTCAAAGCCACGGGACTGGCCACGCCCAGCTGAGGAGCAAGTGCGCACAGGAGAGCTGGCTGAGCAGTGAGCTCTGGACGGATCGAACACTTCGCTCTGGACAAGAATCTAGCAAAGGCAACCGAGAAGGAAGAGAAGCTCGATTAAAAGCCCAGAGGGTGGAGACCCAGGCGTTAAGGGAGGCGGGGATACCGGGTGAAACCCCAAGAGGAAGAGAGGAGATGCCATCGGGTTTGGCAAGAGGCAGGGCACCTGCTGTGCAGCAAGAACCCCTGAACGGTGGGTGCGGAAGGACTGAAGGACACTGGGAAGGGAGGACTTAGCAAAACTCCAAAGGAAATGGTCTGAACGGGGAAAGCAAGAAGGGGGGGGGGAGGGGCAAGGGAAGGCCATTTTTTTTTTAAGGTGGGAAACCAAGAGCAATACGGATGGAATGATCCAGCAGAGAAGGGTCTACCAGGAGGGAAAAGGCAGCTCCAGGAACCAAGCCGGCAGGACGTGTCCACAGGTCTGGTACAAGGACCGCTCGCCCGCAGCTCCAGGAGGGAGAACAGACCAAAGGGACTGGGGATGTCCTAGGATGGCCGTCCGGTGCTAAGGACCAGGTTAGGTTGTCACCAGAGGCTTTGCTCCAGCTGTCTTCAGTGACTGGAGTTCTAGGGAAGAAGAAATACGGAACTGGGCTAACTGGGGGGGTTGGGGGGTGGGGTTCTGCTGCGTGAGTCAGCCCCAAGCACAGGGGCGAGGGTTTAATGATGACGATCCTAGACTCCAAGCCAACGGAGGAGAAAGGTCAAGAACCTCAGACAGCCGCTGAGGACCAGAGGTCCCGGCGAGGGTGAGCCGGAAATGGAGGCGGCAAAACCTGGCGGATGCCGGAGTGAGATCTTGGAGGTGGTACACGTGCCCCAGTGCGATACCTCGTGGCGAGGGGGATCTCTACCTCCTCTGCGCCCAGGGGGGGATAGCAGATAGCCCTTCTGTGGGGGTGGGGGTGCTTCCACGGAGTAGGGCTCTCCAGAGGAATGCCCTTCAGAATAAAAAAGGAAGAGCTTAAGGAATCTTGCTGACGACAGACCCCCAGACCCCAGACCCCAGACCCCAGACCCTAGACCCTTCTACTTTGTCTTTGGAGATTGACGTTCACTACATAAGAGGCATCTGCTGAAAGCCTGGTCTCCTAGGACTCTCCCACGGAGGAGGTATGCAGGCACAGCGTGATCCAGCTTAGCCGCCGGCCTGCGATTACACCTCTTCCCCCCAGCATGCATCCGCAGACTGTTCCGGGCCTTGCCAGGGGCGCCCGTCGGGCTTCTGAGCTCCCTGCAGCCTTGTCTGTGTTGACCTAAGAAATCGGTTCTTGGGGAGCATGGAAGAACAAAGCAAGTCTTGGGCTTGGGAAGCGTCAGAATTGAGACTCTGGTCCAGTTCCGACAGTATGACCTTGCTGGTGTTCAACTCCTGAGGATCTGTCTATAAAATGAGTGGTCTTAATGCGTGCCTCAGACATCACTGGGCATCTCCAACGAGGAACTTCATGGTCCCGTAAGCCTGCTGCTGTGCACGACAGCGCTAAGACCCCAGGGTCTACCCCCACCCCCACCCACCATGCTAATGTGACCACCTCGTTGGCCCTCCCAAGGGGGCGCTGAGCTGCTTGGCTTCTTGGGAGAAAAATCCAGCCTCCTCTGGGTAGACTGAGGTGAGAGAGCCTGGGGCAGGGGTCGAAGGCACGCGCAGGGTGTGACTGCAGGGCAGGGACAAAGCAGGGTCCTAGGGAACCAGAGCAGGGACCAACGCTGGCAGTTTCTGACCCGACTCCACCATGCGCCGAGTGCTGCTAAGCGAGACGCGCAGTAAGCACCGGCTGGTGCTCCAGGAGGCAGGAGAGGGCCGCTCTGCTCACCTTGTGGCCGGAGGCGTCCTCTCTTCTGACCAGAAAGAGGTGCCCCACCCCCGGCCCTGGGGCAGTGAGGCCGTGATGGAGTCTTGAAGGCATCCCCCAGGGTTGGCTTCTCTCCCGTGGCAGAGAGCTGCAGGTCCAAGGTTTTGTGAACACAGTGATGGAGCTGAGCGAGAAGAGTAACAGCCAAGTGGCATCTGTCTACGAGGACCCCAATCGCCTGGGCAGGTGGCTCCAGGTAATCCCCCCCCCCCCCCCGGGGCAACCCACTCTCTTCCCATTCGAGAACGCACATGTTCGAGACCACAGAACACCCAGGTGCTAATGGGTCTGGCACGTTCACATGTTGGTGGTTAGAGCAGGGCTCCCCGCTTCAGCGTCCAGCTCGACCTGGCAGGACCCGAGGTCCGGTGCTCTGCTCCCCACGAGCAGCTGAGTGATGACCCTAGGCTGGGCATCGATCTGAGTGCTGGAGATAAAGCAGAATGGGCCAGATCGTGCCCGGCTCTAGCAAGGACACAGGACTCTCTAAGCCTTGTGAAGATGATGCCATAGGGAGTCTCTAGACAGTCGGGAAAATCTTCAAATTCAGGAAACTGAGCTGGCCAGACAAAGATTGGGGGTAGGTGCTAGATTAGACATCAGGGCTCTTTGGGCAGAGGCACAGCTGATGTGAAGGTCTGAACGTGGACATGTACTTGGAGGGTTTGGAGAACAGAAGGGCTGGGGTGGCGGGGGTGGGGGCTGGATCAAAGCGACAAGGTCCGAAGTAGGGAAGAGCCAGATCCTATATTAGGGACCTTTTTTTTAAAGCCAAGGTTAAGGGGTAGAAACAAGTTCACAATGAGATGGGAGGGCATCGAGAGTGAAGTGTTCTGATTTAGGTTTTGAAAAGTCCCTTCTGGCTGAGAAATACAGAACTGGTCTTAGGAAGGGGCAAGAATCAAAGAGAACTGGCTGCAGGGCTTGGGGACAAGAACGTGGCGGTTTCCCCTGACGGGTGCCAGAGAGGAGCTCCCCCCCCCCCCCCCCCCGCCCCGTCCCCATGACATGAAACGAGGCTTGTTCGTGGACGGGGTGCGGAAGGTGGGAGGAGGGATCTGAGGTGACTCTGGCTTTAAACGTGACGAGTAGGAGAACGGGTCTGGGCCAGCCCCAGAGAAGGGGATGCCTGAGCTGGGTGTCGAGGGCCAAGCAGGAGTGGGTGGAAGGGGTTCCCGTTGTGCCCCTTCTTAGAGGTGGCCTGGGTGCAGGAAGCATTGTGATTGGCGGGCCAATCTTCAACTCCTTTTCCCGTCTCCTCCAGGACGAGATGGCCTTCTGTTATACCCAGGCTCCCCACAAGACGCTCTCCTTTGTCCTCGACACCCCTCGGGCCCTCACGCTGGAAGACTTCCCCATGAAATACTCACTGGTGTGGGGCTCAGTTTGGCTGATCTGAACTCGGTCCCACCTGTCGGACCTGGCGGCTGCCGGGAAGTGATGCGGTGCCGAGGGGGAGGTCCCAAGTGGCCTCCTGGGGAAGGGGTGGGGAGGTGGGAACCTACCCGGAAGTCTGGATTAGGGGCAAGACTGGGGCCTAAAGCCCGTCCTTCCTAACACCCCTGCCCCACTGGGTCTCCTTCCAGAGCCCAGGGGTCGGTTACGTGATCCAGTGCACCCAGGACCACAGGGTGGCCAGCATGGATTCCATTGGGAACCTGATGGTGTCCCCGCCGGTCAAGGTGGGAGGGATAGAATACCCCCTAGGCAGGATCCTCATTGGCAGCTGCTTTTACCCCAGGTGAGGCACGAGGCCAGGCGGTGGCCTCTTGGCAGGGAACTTCCACACGACTCAGCAGATCATCTGCTCGGGGACATTCTTAACACTGCCCAGAAAGGACTTTTGAGCCTTTGGTTGTCCCAGGAGACCCCGGGTAGAAAAGGCAGACAAACTTCATCCTTTTGACTCCAGGGTTTAGATTAGGATGCTGAATTTGGTTGGCCTAGTGACCTCTAGGAGCTTCCTCCCACAAGAGGTGTGGACTTCTTGGTGGCCGTTAATCGACATCCAGGAGATGCTTGTGTCCCAGGGGTCAGAATTTCTCGAGCTTGAAACCTCTGGCGTCGGTCCTGAGTTGGGCCGGAGTAAGAGATTCTTAGCCCATTGTTTATGGACCGGTCACTTGAGCCCAATGGTTAGAGCAGCCAGTTAGCAGAAGGGGAGCCTGATGGCTGATGAGAACCTGAGAAAGCAGAATGACCATGTAGAGGTATGGGCCAAGGGTGTGAAGGCCCCTCCCCCAAAAGAGGGGTGGGGGGGGGGATGTAGACCAGGTCCTCACTGAGCAACTACCATAGCCCAAGGGGAGTAGGTGGTGGCCTAAACCACACCACGTTGGCTCAGGGGCCGTTCCTTCCGTCTTCCCCTCAGCAAGGAGGGCCGAGACATGAGTAAGGCCCTCCGGGACTTCCTCTACGCCCAGCGAGTCCAGGCCCCGGTGGAGCTCTTCTCGGATTGGCTGATGGTCGGCCACATAGACGAGTTCATGTGCTTTATCCCCACACAGGACAAGAGTGAGGGCGAAAAGGTCTGGTGGGGGTGGGGGTAGGGGTGGAGAGGGGGGCCTCCCACCTTTTAAAGCCCCTTGGAAGCTTCTGGAGAGGAAGCTAGCTCGCATCTGACCCTAGTTCTCTTTCCAGGGCTTCCGGCTGCTCCTGGCCAGCCCCAGCTCCTGCTACAGGCTGTTTGAGGAGAAACAGAGAGAGGGCTATGGAGACGTGACTCTGTTTGAGGAGGTCAGAGAGGATCAGCTCCTCTCCAACGGTAAGGAGAGCCTCTTGGCACTGGGGCAGAGGCCAGCTCCTTCTCTCCCAGGGGTCCTTCCCAGAGGGCTGGTTTTCCTCTGTTCCTCCTGCTTGAAAGAGCCTCAGGAAAGCGTAAAAGCCTAACCTGTACCGCGGGACATCTGGTTCTGTCTTGGGGCATACAGACCAGGCAGGCAGAAGTCCTAAGGTGGCTGAGGGGTGGCTGGAGTATATGCAAAGAGGGCTCTGGGGGACGGGGGGGGGGGGGAGGCAAAACCAGGCGCTACCAACGCTCCTGTCTGGATCCACTCAGGGAATGTGGAGTTAGGTGCCTGGGCGTTGGGAGTTCAGGGGTCCCCTGGTCACCCCTGTGGAAAACCTCAGTGGACAGAGATAGCGTCACTGGTGCACAGCATTTCTGTTCTAAATGCTGAGGGAACCCGGAGAGGGGGTTGCTGGGAGGTTCTCTAGACCTTTGCTACCCTAAGTGCAGCTTTAGTGTCACGGGGGGGAACTCGTTCTAGAAATGCAGAATTTCAGCCCCGCCCTCCCCCGCCCAGATCTGGTGAATCAACCTTTGGGGTGGGGCCCAGGAATCACACGGTCCTAGAAGCACTTCTAGAAGGTGACATCCGGGAAGGGTGAACCACGAATCACACACCACATGCAATGACTTTGTGTTCCCTCAGCTGGGGACTGGAACTGGGCATCCCTTTCCTAAAGACAAAGCCGTGGGGGCGCAGAGTAAATAATCTGGTCAAGGTCATGGGTTGTTCAGGCCAAGTGATGCATGGAGCTGCCCGGGTGAGGGGTGAGTGGGGGCTCAAGTCACCTGCTCACCTGCTCCGGCTGCCTCCCCAGGGCCCGAGGGGCTGGTGGCAGTGACCTGATGTCAGTCCCCAGACGGGACATGTGGCCTTAGATTGGTCTTCGGAGACTGGCCAGGCCATCTGTCATGGTCACCGGGGCAACGATGTACCCAGATAGCTGGGCCCGGGGGGTCGGCCTGTCCCTGAAGGCATCGTTCCCTGGCCTACAGCCTGCCCACCCGCTCCTTTTTCCTACAGGGAGGGAGGCCAATACCATCCATCAACTTCTAGCTGATGAAAACATGAGAAAGCAGAACGAATATGTGGAGGTACGGGCCAAGGGTGTGAAGGCCCCTCCCCAAAAAGCGGGGGGAGGTAGACCAGGTCCTAACTGAGCAGCTACTCTAGCCCAAGCATCAAGAAAGACACTATGATCCCGGAGATCACCGAGCAACTGAGGAGAGCGAGGCATAAGAGGCCAGGTGCAAACCTAAGCCATGAGTTGGGGGACTGGATTTGATCCCAAGGCCTGTTCTCTCTGCCACTCAAGTTGCCCCGTGTCTGACCAGAAAATGAAGGAGACCCCATCCCCGAATCCCCTAAGAACTTAGCTCCAAATTCAAGAGATTTGGACTGAGGGCCATCTCCATGCTTCAAGTGGCCCATGAGCGCTGTTCTGGGTCACTCAGCACCTCGGGTCTCAAGGTGTGAACCCCTGGCTGTGGGGAGAAGAATTTCCCAGAAGAGATCATCCAACTGTCTGGGGGGGGGGGGGGAAGCAGAGGCCTGGGGGAGGCCACGGGCTTGCCCAAGGTCACAGGATCAGCCCAAACAGCGTTGCCCACTGGCTCCTCACGGCTCCTAGTGGGGGGGTATTCTGAGCCTCCATGCGACAGGGGCCGACCTTTGCTAAACAGGGAAGGCCTCTTGGTACAGCGGGGTGGGAACCGCATCTCAGCCCTGGGGACTCCTATCCTGAGGGTGGAGGTCACGAACCCTATGCCTAGACCTGGGAAACAGGTGGTCAGAGAGAGGAAGTGCCCCCAAGGACGGGGGCAGCGCAATTGCTCCCATCCCTTAAGGAAGAAGCAGGGTTCCTGCCAAGGCAGGACTTCCTCTTCGCCTGACCTTGCCCGGAGCCTCCACTCTGGCCAGGACTGTAGGCCCTTTGGCCTTCATGCTACAGAATTAGGACCGGTGGCTGTCCCGCCCAGCCCAGCCCAGCCCAGCCCAGCCCAGCCCAGCCGTTGGATCCTGGCCTTTCCTCTGAGCCCCACCGCCCCTCAGAAAGGGAACCGTGTGCACGGTTATCAGAGGGCGGGCAGGCCACGAAAGGCTCCCAGCACAGGGTGAGCGATGAAGACAAGATGGCGGCCATCAGGCCAATACCCCGGGCTCCTCAATTCCCCACGAACTGCCCTCTGCCGACCCGCAGAAGTGCATTAACCTGAACCGTGACATCGTGAAGAAGGAGCTGGGCCTGGCCGAGAGGGACATCATCGACATCCCACAGCTCTTCTGCCTGGAGCAGCTGACGAACGTCCCCTCCGACCAGCAGACGGGGAAGTTCTTCGCGAGGCCGTACTTCCCTGACCTGGTGAGGAGCGTCAGGGGTGGGCTGGGGAGGGGGTCCGTTCCGCCCGCTCTGGCTGGTCTCCTGACGTCCGTGGTGCTGGACCAGAGGCACGGGCACGGCAGACAGTGGTGCCTGAGAGGAAGGGAGGTGGGAGCTCCTCTCTCCCTCCTCAGGTAGGGAACGCCCCTGACGTGCGCAGGTCCCAGACCGGGTGACTGGCTAAGCAGTGACTATAGGCCAGGCCCTGGGCTGGTCCCCAAACTTGGAAGAAGGGAGTTGTGTTTCCCCCCCCCCCCCCTCAAGTCTCAGGGACACGGGCCCTGCGTTCATCAGTCACACACGGGTAGCTTTTAATTTCACCACATCAGTGTGGCCCTCTGGGCATGACACAGGGCTCCTGGGAGCAGGCAGGGGTGAAGGTGGGGGGAGTGCCTTTGGGGAAAAGAGGCTGCGATTGAGGAAATGAGAAGTGGACAGAAGTCAACCGCCAGAGGTGGTCGGGGAGGGCATTCCAGGAGAGGCACCAAGACTACGGTGTGAAGGAGACCTCACGCCCGGTGTAAGAGAAATACAACAGAGGAAGGAACCGGGGAGGTTTGCAGAGGCAGGCCTTGGCTAGCCAGGATTTCGGTTTCGCCGAAACACGGCTGGGCCCTAGGAGGGTTAGGCAAAGGGGAGTTGGATTTTGCGGAGGGTGATTGGTGATGTCTGCAGGGGGCAGAGCCTATAGTGAGGTGCCCTGTGTGGGCTGCTGGAGGTCTAGCCCTGACCACAGAGGCAGCTGCGTTTCCCCCTGCATGGGGGTGGGGGTGGGGGTGGGGCTTTCTTCCATGGCTCTGACACCCTACCCAGGCCTTGTCCATCCTGTCTGACAGCTGCAGATGATGGTGATGGGCAAAAATCTGGGCATCCCCAAGCCTTTTGGGCCCCAGATCAAGGGTACCTGCTGCCTGGAAAAAAAGATCTGCCAGTTGCTAGAGCCCCTGGGCTTCAAGTGCACCTTCATTGATGACTTTGACTGCTACCTGACTGAAGTCGGGGACTTCTGTGCCTGTGCCAACATCCGCCGGGTGCCCTTTGCCTTCAAATGGTGGAGGATGGTACCGGAGCCCCAGGCCTAGCGTGCCAGCCCTGCCCCAGCAGGAACGGCCCATTACCGTTCACCAGCGTTAGGATCCCCTGCCTCTTTGGGAGGTACTGCACCCCTTCCTTACCTGTTCACCCTGTCCCTCAGTATCCAGAGCGATGGCCAACACTGCCAGCCTGAACCCCTCAGAAAACGGTCTTGAGCTGAGAACCCATTAAAGTTCGAGCTGTTCTGAATGCATTTTGGCAGCAGCTGCCTTGTGTTGAGGAAGGGGTAACAGCGAAGGGACTCCTGGGGCAGGCTCTCCCACCTGGGAGGGGGGGGGGGCAGGGACAAGGCTGCCCTCTCCCTCCTCCCCGCCCCTTCTCCCCCATCCCTGTCTTTGCAGTGGGCCAGGGCCGGACGCAAACTATTGGGAGTTTTCTCAGACCAGCTAATCTACCTGCTTGAGCCGTGAGCTGTGGGGTGTGGGGAGGGATTGGGCCTTGTGGGCAGCTGGCTTCAGCGGGGATCGCTGGGGCCTGAGGGACAGGCTACAGCAGGGGCAGGCCTGGGGGACCTCCCATGACGCCTGAAGTGTCCGGGAGACAGAAAATGCCTACCCTGGCCTCCAAAGCCCCCTGGGTTGATGGCACAAAGATGCTATTAAACCTCAGAGGAGCGTTTGCTTTACCAACCACTGCTGCTCCCGCTCTGCCCCTCCTCGTGCTGAGGGGAAGCTCCACTGGAAAGGGGGCAATGCCTGTATGTGTGCGCGCGCGTGTGTGTGTGTGTGTGTGTGTGTGTGTTGGGGGTGCCGCTCTCAGGACACAGGATCAGCCTGGGCACACCAGGAGGTGCCTGGGGCTTCTGCAGACCTGCCTGGCTCCTCAGTGCCCCCTGGTGGACACTTGGCTGCCAGCCAGGGGCCCACGTGGGGCCCGGAGGGGCACGTTTTCAACCAGGGTTTGTGGGACACTAGGGCTCAGGCTCCCACGGGAGCTCAGGCTCCCATGGGTGGTGGGAAAGGAGAACACGTGTTTCTTGGTCTATGAAACCTACCACTGTTCCGGTGCTTTCCACGCCCGGTCTCTCCTCCCCAACGCTCGAGCGGGGCCGATACAAATGCCATTGTTGAGTCGGGCAAGTGCAGGGCGGACCCCTCCCTGAAGGGCACGGGTTTCCAGGGAGAGTGGGGAGCTCTGCTCCCCTTCGACCCCGACCTCCCCTGAAGCCCATCTTTCTCGTGCGCGCCTCAGCCTTGGGGCTGCACCTGCAGGGAGCAGAGAAAAACGGAGCTGCTGTGTCCGAAAAAGAAGCACGAAAGCCAAAACAGAGTAAACAATGATGTCGTTTATTTAAAATGTTTACTCCAAGAAATATATATAAAAAAAAAAAATAAGACAATTACAGCACTAAACCAGGCACCTTCGACCAAATCACAACCTCTTCTCGGGTTCTCCCCCTTCGCCCTAAACCCCTTCTCCCAAAAGGCTCCTTCCTGAGCTGGAAGACAGGTCAGATGCCCGAGGGGTTGGTGCAGAGTCCGTGCCCAGACCGGGCCCCTCTTTCTCTTGGGGTGCAGGACCACCCCCTCGCACTTGTCATGATTTTTTCCGCCAGTAGGAAGTTCATTTTAAAATTCTAAGCCCAAAGGAGTGATTGTGGCAGAGAATGGGGCCGTCTCCACTTGAAGGTATGTGTAGGCTGCTCTGTCCCTGGCCGGGGGCCCTAAATAGGCTGGTGGCAGGTTTCAGACTAGTCCCCTGGAAGATCGGAGCCCTGCCTCGCCAAGGGCGGCTCCTGCAAAGGGACCGCACGACCCGACCCGGGGGTGGGGGCAGGTATGCGGGTACCAGGGGCGAGGCGCCTAAGCCCCACTCCAGGAAGGAGACTGGTGTTTAGGAAAACGGACGGGTTCTACGCACGGAAGCGAGAGAGATGGTACTTTTGGGGTGATTTGGACAAATCAGGTCGGTGTGGCAAAAGCTCTAAGGGTGCAGAAGCTTCTCCCCTGGACTACGGACACGGGACGCCAGTGATGAGCGTGAAGTCAGACTAAGGAGGATGCAGGCCGGTCTCTTCGCGCGAGGCGGTGGGACCGGCCGGGACAGAGCCTGTCACGCGCCCTGGAAAAGGCAGAGGCCGCCGTAAGGCGTGACGGGGGACGGGCAGGGGAAGAAAGCAACGACGACTAGATCATTTTTGGCATTTTAACATCGAGACACCGACAAGTGGTAACAACGGCAAAGCAAAGAATAAAAAAAGACCAATATGTAACTTTCCCCATCCACCCAAGTCTCACACTGAAGTTCTACCCCCATCTCCCCCCAGAAGCACCACGGAACTAAAAAATCTATTTTAAAGCACCCAAACCAGTCCAGACCCTCTCGAAAACAAGAGCCCCAGCCAGAGCTGTCGCCTCTCCTGGGTCCAAGTGAGAGGAGGGGTTCCGGGAAAGGCACCTCGTAACTCACGCAGAGCAGCGCAACACCGGTGACGAGCTCGGGCAGAGGGCACTTGGCGGGAACGGGGGTGGCAGTCACAGGTCTGCGCAGACACGCGGGGAAGGGGGACTTCTTCAGGAATCCCAACTATTTGGTACCACGGCCAAGCAATGCGACCAGAGAGCTGGGTTAGTGGAACAGGAGCCCGAGTCTCAGAAACGGGGCCCGTTCCGGCAGGATCCGGCAGGGGAGAAAGACAGAAGCACGAAGGTGGTAAAGGCTGGTACACAAAGGGCTGAGCCTTCCTTGCAAGGACTCCAGAATGCACTTTTCACTGCTGGCTGATCAATCTCTAATGGCGAGTGCTGGCGAGGCGGCCCCGGCTCGTCTAAGGAGCCTGGAAGCCGCCCTTGAACCAGAGACGTTGTCCCCGCGTCTGCCCACCCCCCCCCCCCAAGTCCCCACTGGGTCCACAATCACCTGATTTTCATTTGGACTTCTTTTACAGCTAAAGTAGATAAAAATGGCTAAACACAGACCCCAAAGCCCCCTCCAGGGGGGAAACGGCAGATTCTACTAATGTTGCAGCCAAAAGGCGATGGGGCTTACAAGCAGCCAAGGACAGAAACAGAACGCCAGCCTCAGCCGGTCTACAAGAAGCAGGAATAGTGACCCGATGCTCCCGAAGCGGGCGGCCGTGATTCTGGATGGAGATCCGCCACCAGGACTGTCTATGCCCAGCTGCAGCCGCCGGTTCCCAGAAGGGACGTTTCTTTGAGTCCACGGGGACTCCTCTCAGGGAACACCCGCCCGGATCGCAACGCTAGTTACAGCTGGAAAGGGGTGTTCTGAGAAGTGGATTCAGGGGAGGAAGAAAAACAAAAACAAAAACAAAACCCCTAGATTGCTCAAAGTTTCTGCCTCTTTTGTAGGAATGGTAAGTCAACTATGAGCAGATATTTTAATTCAACATGAAAAGGAAAAAAAAAAAAAAAAAAAACCACTTTGGAAAGCATACAGAAAAGGTAGTTGACGTTGAATCGCTTATAAAACGGAACCGCAGGGAGTCTAACAAAAATGCACCTTCGGTCAACTTTTGCTTTCTGAAAATTCCTTGTTCGACGTCCCGTCCCAGTGCACGTGGAACCGACAGCTGCCGCGAGAGGTGTGGGGCTGCAGAAGGCTCCGGGACGATCAGAGGGTCCGGGGGTTGTACTCTGGCAGCTTCTTGATCTTCTCTTTCTCGGCCTCGCTTTCGTCTCGTGCTATCACCAGGGAGTGGGCGTAGCCCATGGCCACCTGGGGGAAGAGATCGGGGCTGGGGTGTAAGCGGAGCCCGCCGGCTCGTCGTGGAGGGGGGAGCGGACGACAGGCCGTCCGTAAGCTGGGCCGGCCACCCTGGGCCGCACAAAAGCCCTTTGCTAAAGAGCCCTGGCCAAAACCAAAGCCTTCCAGCCTGCCACCAGGCAGGGATTCAATGCGGTCAGCAGAGACTGGCGGGGACACGGGGATCCTGCTCCCGGGCCTCTCTGGACCACAATCCCGCCTTGTGTGAGGGCACCCGCCCCATCTGTGTATCGGCAGACAAGGGCGGGCAGGCCGGTGGACAGAACAGCAGGGGACTTGCCCCGCCATCTGCCCTAAGGCCCGATGGGGCGCAGGCTCCGCCGAAGGTACAAAGCTGACGTGAGCGATGCCCTCGTCCCCAGAACAAGTCTGCCGGGGCTGGCCTGTGGCCAGAGTCATTCAGGGCGAGAACAGCCACTGAGCCTGGCTGGCACACCCCCGTGCCTCCTACTGCTGGCCTCTAGCACAAAGCAGCAGAAAAGACGCTCGAGGAGCCATCAGACAAGCCTCGGCCAGGCTAACGAGACCGGGAGCGGGAAAGTCGGGTGCCAGCTGGCGGCACTTTCTCCACGGGCGCCTTTCGCGTCCCCCTGGCCCGGGAGTGCGTGCTCACCTGCTCCGTGAAAATGCCGTCCAGCGTCTTCACCTCCTGAGCCGCGGTGGAGGACTTAGGCTTGTGGTCCCCGTAGCCCTGGCAAAGCGGAGAGACACAGGACTGGGCTCGCTGCGGCACGGTCCACAAAGGGGACGACGGCGACCTTGCTGGGGGACCCCACACCAGAGCCCCGCCACGCGTGACACGAGGGGAGGACAGCTTCCCACAAGAGTGCTGTGCACAGGGGGCTGATTCCCCACTTGAGGACCCTGACAACCTCTGGGGGTTTATGCTATCGTGAGCACCTTCGGGGGGTTGTCACTGAGGAGACAGCACCGTCACGAGCACAGGAAGAGTCGGCTGCTGTGGCCCTCGGGCTATGAGGTCACAACAACACTGGCCGTCCCCACCCTCGCCCCGCAGACTGGAGACTGAATCACCCCCACCCGCCGCCAGACTCCAGGACACCAGAGACAGAAGGCTCTGCCTGAGGACCACGCAGAGGGCGTCACGCAGAGAGCGTGGACACGGGGGCCTTTAAGGGCCAAGCAGACCCCTCAGGTCAAACCGAGAGGCTGACCGGGCTGGGGAGGAAGGGCCTCCCTTCCCGGCTGCATCTCTGCCACCAGGCTCCCTCTCACACCTTCCCGTTCAGTGAAGGCTTGCCTCCGAGATGCCAGGCCACCTCCTCAACCCCGAGAAGCTGCCCCAAAGTCCCCCTCAGTCCCCTCTGGTGGCTGAATCGGTATACGGGTTCCATCTCTGACAGGCCCTAGAGACATCTGTCCTGTTCTAAGAATGAGCCGTGAAACCCGGGCCAGGTTCAGTGTCCTGATTTCGAGGCTCCGCCCGGGGCTGACTCTGAGGGGCAGCTGCACATGGGCCCCCAGGGAGCCCCAGACCCAAAGTAGGTGCAGAACACCGAGGACCGGGCCACCGAGCCCCGGAGACGGCTTTAGGGACCAAGGAGCCCTGCCTTCCCTCCTCTCCCTCCCACGAGCGAGGCGGGAAGGGAAACAGACCGCCTTCCCCGCAGGAAATAACAAAGAGTCAGGCTGAGGATCAAATCGCAGCTAGAACGGGCAGACCGCCAGCCGAGCTCCACAGCCAAGCTGTTCCTGATGAAGAAATTAAAAGTTAAAGACTCATCAGGCACCAGAACCTAAGAATCAGACAGTTGGTTGGGGAAGGCCAAGTACGTGTGAGAAACCGAGGGCTATCAGTTCTCATCAGGCAGGCAACGGAGATTAAAAGCAGGCAACACAGACTTTGACTTTTTTAGGAAAAACGAGAGAAGAACGTCCCCAAATGACCTGCGAGGCTGGCCCCGTGGCTGCAGGAGAAAACCAGGAAGACAGGACGCCTGCTCACCACCGCCCGCGTGGGGCCCAACGACCCGCTGAGCCTGCTGACTTAAACCCTCCTGGAGGGAGCGAGAGAAACCACCCCTCTCCCCCATCACCGGCATATGCAACCACGGCTTGCAAAACCGAGGGGGAAATGGGACCCGAAACTTCCCTATTTCCACATTTACGACGGGGATGCGAAAGACTTTCACAATTACTTGAGAGGCACCGAAGGGTCTCTGAAAGCCGACGTGACCAAAGACTAGGGAGCGTCTCGGCCTTTCACGCAGATGCCCGTTTTCCTCTTGCGTGTTTGCGGGAGGCAGCCCC
Organism: Prionailurus viverrinus; assembly: GCF_022837055.1. NCBI lineage: Eukaryota > Metazoa > Chordata > Mammalia > Carnivora > Felidae > Prionailurus > Prionailurus viverrinus. Next base: position 202,162,773 of record NC_062568.1, on the reverse strand, counting down.
AGAGAGCCCAGACCGGATCCCCCCGCTTACCAGCTCCCCGAAGGTCGGCGACGGGCCCCAGCTGATGGTGCTCTCGTCGGCGGCCACGATGATGCTGCTCTTCCTGCGAAAAGGCAGAGGATGTCGCCAGCGCGGCCGGCAGCCCCAGCCGCCACGGACCCTCCCTGCAGGCTGCCCGCTCAACAGCAGGGTGTGGCCCGTGAGCATCAGAGTCCAGTCCCCCCATTAAACACCGAGAGGTACTCATTTCCCGGCAACACGCGCCGGGCCAACGGGCTTCTAGGCCCTCCACAGCGTCCCGTGCGGGCCCCAGAGCAAAGGCCCGAGAGGGTGCCAGGAACCGGGGCCCCAGGCCTTCCCCCCACCTCACCCCGGCCTGGTTCGAGGGCTGGGGCGGGGAAAACACACCGGGAAAAGAGGTCATCAGATCAGGGCAGAGAGCTGACTCTAAAGCGGGTAGAACGCCACAAAAACTGACGTGGGCGGGGCTAGACATCCGGGCAGATTAAAGCCATAGCCCCGAGAGACACGGCTCCCGTCCAACGACCCGGCAGCTTATTAACATAATCGGACTCCTCACCAAGAAGCGCTGCCTCACTCAACGGCGTCTGAGGTGTCCTCAAAATAAACCGAAAAGCACGGGCTTAAAAGACGGTTTCTTCTCCGTGCGCCGGGGTAACCAAAATCCTACCACTACATCCAGCTAAAATCCCATTAACCTGCACAGACGAGCGAAGCACACCAAGCCCCTGAGGAGTAAAACCCTACGAGGGAACTTTCTGTGGGTGCAGCAAGACAAAGCCTCTGTTCTAGGACCTACCAACCCCCGGAGCCTGAAAACAGCCCCTCCCGCCCCGAACCCTGGTGTGTCTGATGCCCTGATTGGGGGACGGGGGGGGGGGGGGGGGGGGGGGCTCAAAGGAAGAGGCGCCCTCCCACTGTGTCCTCTGGGCCCAGGAAGGGGACAGGAAGGGGACACACGTCCCGCCCACCAGGAGACACTGCCACGTACCCACAAGCCAGGCTCCGGATTCTCCAGCCGCACAGGTCCTGCACGGCCTTCGGGTACATGGTGGATTCACGGGACGTGTTGGTGGCCCCCCAGAAGAACAGACCGCCTGGGGAGAGGCACACATACCAAGAACTGAACTCCCCTCTCCAGCAACATCAGCAAGGCAAGAACACTGCACGCCGCTGGCAACAGAGGGGCGTTCTGGCCGGAAGAACGCGGGGGTTTCGGCCCGGGAACGTGCCAAGGACTACGGGGCTGCCCACCCGCCACGCCACGGAAAGCCGTGACTTGGTTCCACGCTCTCCTCTCGAGGCCCCGATGGGGGAACAGGGCGGGGGGGGGGGGGGGGGGGGCGGGGGGGAGTCACTCACCCACTTCGCTGACGGCAAAGGAGCAGGTGTAGCCGGCGTAGATCTGGGCCGCCCCGCGCCCGGGGAAGTCGAACAGCTTCACCAGGCGCGGCACCATCTCGTCCTTCTGTTCCGCGTGGCCCAGCCGGCCGTAGCCGCCGAAGCCCCAGGAGAAGACGCGCTTCTGAGAGTCCAGGACCAGCTGCGGGCGGAGAGAAAACGCAGGCTCGGAGCGGGCCTCCTAACCACCCGAGGGGCCGAGGGGGCCATCACTCCGTTCCAGAGAGCCTGTTGCTGCGCCTGGTGGTATAAAAGGCAGGATAATCTGAAGCTGCCCCCACGGTGGGGGCGGAGAGGGGGCGGAGGCAACAGGGCATTTGCTCTTTTTCTCATCCGTAATTATTCCTACTTTAAGTCTCAAGTCCCCTTCACGCCTCATCAAAAGCGAAAGGGTGGGTGGGTCTCCAGAGAGCAGGCTTGTTTCCTTCCACGGTGGAGACAGAACCGCACAAAACCGAGAGGCAAGGCCGGCCTGCCTGCGGGGACTCTGGTTTGGACGCCCCGTTCGCAGGTGGTCTCCATCTGGTCACTGGTGCCGGGACCACATGGACTTAATTTCATTGAAACGACTGAAGGCCGAACTTCCTTCCTTCGCGGCACCTTCAACGTTCAAAACGGACAGCCCATCAAAACCATGTGACGGAAGAGGCCAACACGGGATCCACCTTTGCTTCCCCAGACGACACTGGGCAGAAGAGAACCACGGATTTTCGACTCCAGGGGACCGAAATCTCGCGGTCCACATCACTGAGCAGCAGACAAAGCATCCCAGAGGCCGTGCCCGAGGGTCACTCGCCAGTCAGCCGCACACAGCAGGAGACCAGCTTGGTCTCCGGACTCCCAGCCCAGTGCTCTCTCAACAGAGGAGAGAGCCAACTTTTGACTCGCAGGCATCCTTGGGCAAAACCACCGTGAGAAGGCAGTACAGACAGAAAGACGCATATCCAAAAACTGTATCGCCGTCTATCCCAAGTGATCTGCAAGGACACAGCCTTCACGGTTAAAAACCATTCAACACCCTCCATACGGGGGATCAGAAAAAGAAGTCTGTGAAGCTGTCGGACAAAGGCCAAAACCAGAAAGACACCATGAGTCCGACCAAAAAGTCTGTCCTTTACGTCTACAGAAGTTACGGAGAGACTATGAAGAGCTACACCCCGTGGCGTGGGGGTGGGGGGGCGGGGGGGTGAGTGCCTGGGTGGCTCAGTCGGCTGGGCGTCTGAATCGATTTCGGCTCAGGTCGTGATCTCAGGGTTCGTGACTTCGAGCCCCACTGTGCTGACAGTGTGGAGTCTGCTTGGGATTCATTCTCTCTCTCTCTCTCTCTCTCTCCATCTCAGACCCTTCCCCGCTCATGCTCTCTCTCTCAAAACAAATTTAAAAAAGAGAAAAGAGAAAAAAGGAAAATCCACCCCGGAGCCACCTGAGTGGTACAAAGCCCGGGGAGAAGGGCAGGAGGTCTCGGACTCCCAGGATGAAGGAAGTCCCAGCCGAAGCCAAGTGCTGGGACACCACAGCACACACACAGCCTCCCCACGGAGGTGAGGCTCGGGAAGCAGAGGAAAAGCCAGAAACCCCCAAGTCTTACCGTGTGGTTAGCGCCACAGGCCACATCTCGTACAACCACGTTTGGGACTGGCAGAATCTGCCCATCTTTCGTCTTCTCGATGAAGATGGCCACCCGCCGGGGCACCAGCTCACAGTCATACTCTATCCGCTGCGCCCTGGCGATGAACTTCCCGTCCGAGTTGTGTCCTGGGGCGACCAGAGCCAGGGGTCAAGCAGCAGTTGACGGCACCCCGCCCCAACCCGGCACTGGGGCCTCACGGGACAAGGCTGCCCACCAAGGTAATGCTTTTCCATCTGGGGCACAACCCACTCAGTATCATGAAATCGATTCTAAGAGGTTGAAACCAATTATTTTTTAAAAATGAATAGGACAGAGGGGCGCCTGGGTGGCTCAGTCGGTTAAGCGTCCGATTTCAGCCCAGGTCATGATCTCCCAGTCCGTGGGTTCGAGCCACACATCGGGCTCTGTGCTGACAGCTCAGAGCCTGGAGCCTGTTTCGGATTCTGTGTCTCCCTCTCTCTCTGGCCCTCCCCCGTTCATGCTCTGTCTCTGTGTCAAAAATAAATGTTAAAAAAAAAATTAAAAAAAAAAAACGAGTAGGACAGAATAGGGAACACCCAAGGACACTGTCCACACAAGGACGTTGTTTTGTAAAAGTTCTTTGCTCGTGCTCTAACGTGAAGGGGCTGTAACACAGACCTTAATGTCAGCTGTGGTCAAAGTCAGAAGCTCCCAATTCGAAGGAATGGTCTACTGAGTATGGTCTGTGCCCCACTTGGCCCCGGGGTGGGGGGGGGGGGACGGACAGAAAAAGTTCAACACACAACCTGAGACTTGAGGTTCTATGACTTACTAGTAACCTAGATCTAGCACTACGATGTTACAACATAGTTAATGGCACGTTCTCGTCTTTGCCTTGCCTGACCCAGTAAACGCGTCATGGGGGGTGGGGGTGGGGGGGGTGAGCGGATGTGCCGGGATGCACTTCTCCAAGGTTACACTCGTATGTTCTAATTCTAAAAGGGATCTCTCTGGATTTGGACAAGGAGATTCCAAGCGGGCTTCAAAGAAAGCTGAGAGGTATAGCGGATTCCACAGATACACGTAAAGCCAGTATCTCAAACTACTTTTGAAGAAGGATGTCCCAGGGAAAGGGGAGTCCGTACAAAGTGCTCCAAGAGCGGCCTGCCCACAGCAACTGCTCAGCGATCAGCCATTATCATGGTCATCGAGATCGTGTGGCTCTCCCTGAAGGAAAATCCACCTGCTTGCTTGCAGACCTGGGGCAGCCAGAGGCAGCAGGGGAGCAGACACATTTCCGGAAGCCGAACGGAACCACACTTCCGGTGTTTTGCCCGGGGTTGGGGATGGCACCGGGGCCTGTGGCCATGGAAACGGTTTCTCCAACAGCCTCTGGCAACTCCCTGGCAACCAACACTGAATGTGCGTAAGGGGCTGTTCTTTCTTATTCACTTCTGACTTGAGGTATATTTAGTTTCACAAAGTCACTGTTCCCTAAAGTCTAAGGCCAGCGAGATGCTCCTTGTTCTATTTATACCTTCTTCCATCTGCCTGCTTTTAATGACGTGGGGACCCAGCAACCCAGATCCGGGGGCCGCGGCGGATCCGGGGTGGCATGCAGCTAGGGAGCCAGCAGAGGGCGCCCACTCCTCACCTCCTACTCGCAAAGGGCTGGGGTGTGGGAAGGCGCCAGAAGGAAAAAAACACTTTGGTGTCAGATGGGAGAAGAAAATGGAGACCTTGTAAAATCAGGATCGAGAGACATTTTCCACTTACTGAGAACCGCTTTCTGAGTTCTCCCTTTCTACTCAATGAGATAGAAGTGAATGTGTTTCTGGAGGAGTACGTTCTGTTTAGGGACGAAAACAGGAGGGATCCCAGGCACTTTACCCGGAATGGGGCTCATGTGTGTACCTGAAAGAATCGCCCAGACCAGGGTTTGCAGAGCAGACTTAATCTTGTGTAATTTTCTCACTTTCAATAAAGGCAAATCTTTAAAATATGAAACCGAATGAAGGCGCCTTTTTTTTTACAACTCTGAAATCCTTTTACATATAAATGAATTCCCATTATCAGAAAAAAGAATCCTTTGTCAGACTGAGCCTGACTTACTCATTAAGGCCAAGCCACTGTGATGCTCCACAACCCTGTGTGTTAGGACATGCTGTCCCAGTAAATGGGAGATCCACTTAATGGATCAAGGCTATTATCTGCGATCAATTACCCACATTTCCAACATGTGTGTGCAGGCCCACACCGACTTCTGGCTCCAGATACGCAGTTAGATTACAGAGCTTTTAAAAAAAATGTTTCCATACCCAGCTGGCCATATTCAGGGCACCCAAAGGAATAGAGGTTCCCTTTGCAGTCCATTATCATACTGAATTCAGCCCCACAGGCCATTTTGGTAATTGGCTGGCCGTTGTACATTATCTGAAAAGACAAGACAGGAGACTCTCAGACATTTTTTAAAAGACTGATAAAAAGCCTCCACCTCTCGTAGGTCAGTGTGAAACAATTACTAGATTACAAAGGAAATTTAATGGACTCAGCAATTCTGAAGGCGAAAGCTTAGGATGCAGGTTAAGAAACACCCTTGTGACCCCCACCTTCCCAGCAGAGTTGAATCCCAAGACAGGGTTGATGGTGCCCCGATCCCTGTATCCCTCCTGATGCCCAACACTGTGCCCAGTCAACGCACTCACTCCTCAGCCGGCCAGCACGGGCAGGAGGGTGAAAGCGACAGAAACTTACCCACACGTGACCCCCAGACCTCACCTACTCACTAGCAGCTCAGCCTCAACTTTCGAGAGGAACTTTCTCACACTTCCCTCACCCTCCGCAGGGATAATGGCCTGACTGGTCTCCACCGTGTGGAGGAGACATAAAATGGCTCAAAGACAGCCAATACGAAGACAGCCAAGGCCCGAGGAACTTAGCGTGGGCTCGGGAAACACATCTAAGACAGTACTTGGAAACTGTGTTACTGCACTCATCAGTCAGGGAGAGCCCTCGCCAAGAAGCGTGAGCCCTGGGCCCTGCCCGTCGGTCCTGGCTTCCTTTAGAAACTGTTCCTCCTCGGAGCGGGTGGCAGATGAAACGGAGACGTTCCACAAATCGTTCAAACCACAGGTTAAGTTTGCCCACGGTCTCTTTTTAAGGGACGAGCGATCTGAGTCCCTGCCTTCATCATTAAACCAGACACTCACTAGCACTTGGCTGTTTTATGTTCATAGTCACGTTTTAGGTGCGATTCCTCCCTCCCCAACTTAACCCTCCGTTCCTGAGGAAGAAAAGACGGACTCCGGTCTGTGCTCTAGGCACCTGGCAGGGGACTTCGCACAAGGTCAAAACTCAACAAGTCTTTGCAGATACCGACAAATCCCATCCCTAGAACATCTCCCACCTTCTTTGGAATAGTACAGGCTGAAGAACAAGGCCTCTGTAACAAACTCTCTCCGTGAGAGAGAAAAATCGTTCTCGGTGTGTGTTTCAACCGTGAGCATATATTAAATCTGCTTTAAAGCCCGTAACGTGTGCATTCCACTCAAAGACTCTAGGCTCGGTTTCTACGAGACATCAGTTACACTGCAGGGAGACGTATTTGGTCCCACCCCAGAAATTTCTGCACAACAGCAAAGAGAAAGGCCGCAAGACCGGAGCGGGTACCTGTGCCGGGCTTGGAACAGCATCTGTCTGGTTGCCGAGGCCTAGCTGCCCCATCTTATTCTCTCCAAATGCAAACACGGAGCCTGTTTCTGGAAGGAGAGAACAGTATCACTAAAGGGCCAAAGAACACTGAAGGTTTTGAACTGGATTTGGAGCCAAGGGCTCCAAAACAATAAAAAGAGCTCCTTTGCCAGGAAGAGCGCACAACTGAGACGGTGTCCTGAGCGGTGGAGCGGACGAGCTCGGAGCAAAACCCCTGCACAGCCGGGGATGAGAGTGCAGAGGCACACAGGGCACGGCCCCGGCCTCCGCCTCCCGGACGGGTTTCCTACACCGGCAGGCAGGCAGGCAGGCAGCTGAGGCGGCCAGCGGCTTCAAGAGGCCCACCCCTGGGGCACTCTGGGCACTTTTCTGATCCTGACCGAGAGCCACAGAGGCAGCTCTGTCCCCGTGCCCAAGGTGGATCCTGTGGCCTCGTGCCAAATGCAGAAGGAGCCCGCCGTTCCTTACCCGTCAACGCCAGGGTGTGGTTCCGCCCACATGCCGCAGACACAATCACTTCGTGGCTGAGACCCTCAATGAGTTTGGGGGCCTCAACCCTCTTGGTGTCACCGTGGCCCAGCTGCCCCTTCTCATTTCGACCTGCAGATCAAGAGCGAGACGCAGAGGGAAGAGAGGGTGGCCAGAGCAGCGTCACGGAAGGGGCAGGCACGTGTGGGTCCCCTAGAAGGTGCCCTCCACTCAGTGGCGGAGATCGAGGCGGAGGAAAGGTCCGGGTCCGGCTCCTCTGTCAACGGCCGGCCTTTCGAGACCCGCTCGGATGCGGTCGGGTGACCACGGTGCCTTCCCCAGGGACCTCTCCTCGGGCCGCTGCCATCTACTTCACCTTCTCTGACCCCCTTTTCTGTGACGGCAGCTGCCCCCCCCGCCCCCGAAGCACTTTCTGAGGCTCTGCTGCTCGGTTCGCCCTGGGCGTCCAACACAAGCAGATGAGCTCACGGAAACTCAGTCCTCGCTCCACCTGCCAGACAACAATTCCCTCGTCCCCTTCTCTCCGAGATGGATTTTAAGAGGAACCATTTTCGACACCTGCCTCACAAGAGTTTAATTACCTCAGTGCCCTGGGCATCTTCCATGGGCCATTTGGAGCATTTCTGCCCGCCGTTTCTCTCCTTTTATCTGCCCTGGAAACGATGGCCACCAAACAGCGCCAAGCCCACCTCGTACGGACCGCCCTCCACAGGGCCCTTAGCCGTGGAGCCGCGGGAACCTCGGTTTCGGACAAAGGACAGGACTGTGCGGACCACAAGCCCCTCCTGCCAACGGGGCTGCCTCTGCCTCTGGAGCCCCGCAGGCTGTGAACCAGCGGGGAGGCAGGGCCGAGGGGGCCGGACCCTGCCAGAACCTTCCACAAGACACCCCCGCCCCTGGCAAGGCTCTTCGGCTCCAAGCTCTTCGGCTCCGGCCCCTACACCTGCCCTCGTTTCCAACACGGGCTACGACAGCTTCCAAATCAAACAACTCTGCGGGCCCCTCACGGGTCGTCCCCCTGGCCAAGAGAGCCATACGGTGGGAGCCACGTATCGGGGAGATTTTACGGGGCCAGAGTCAGGGCACTGGGAGGGAGGGGCAGTTCACACCCTCCCTGACGACGAACGTGACCTCTGTCACAGGAAACACGGAGAGCAGAGCCACGAAGGTGAGGCCCAAGCCTCCTAAGGGCCTGAGAAGGAAGTTAATGGCCGGCTATGAGAAACTCCACCCTCAAACCCGCACAGATCCCAGCACCCCCCCCACCCCCCAGCAGGAGCGGCAGAACCCCGCTTCTACCGGGAACAGTCCAAGTTCACCGGGAAGGGCACTCTACCCAGCACGGGTGCTGGGTGCGGCTTCTCGGCCACCCGAGACGCTTGGGGGGCTGGCAGGCGTGGACCCCTCGAGAACGACGGGCTGAGCCCTGACGCTTACAGACACTGGACAACGCCCCGTGCCTTTGGCTGTGGCTGACTGCGGAACCGGGTGCCCCCCCCCCCCCCCCCCGGCCGGCCCCTCACCCTCGGCGGCAACCAAGTCCGCTCACCGGGACACGGGTCCTTGCTCTGGGGCCAAGTTAAGTGGCCAGCCTCCAGCATCATGCCCCGCCCGCAGGGTCAGCACAGGGGACAGTTTTAGAAGCACCACGTAAGTGAAATTCAGTGAAGAGATCAGAAATCCGCTATTTCAAGTTTGGAACTCTGACAGACCGCTGTGTTTCGGTGTCAGAACACCAGGCAGGAGGGGTCCTGGGGGTGGGGTGGGGTGGGGGGTGGAGAGGACACGCCGCTGTGCCAGTCGGAGAAAATGAAAACCTCGGCCGTGTCAGCACGGCATCCAGAGACTAAAGTTTAAATTTGGGCCAGACACCCTTGTTAGCTGGTTTTTTTTTTTTTCCCCAACAGAATCACAAAATTAGCAGAGTGCAGCGAAGACAACAGATGTTAATATATTTGGACTTTGGTACAGCAGCTCATGAAATTGCAAAAAATCGTTCAAACAGACCGAAATAAAAAAGGAGTCATATGGACTAAAAGCTAGCCAAAGGACCAGAAACAAAGGGTGGGGACCACTGCCAACACACCCAGCTGGAAGAAGACTCCAGGAACTACCACAGGGCGTGGGGCTAAACTGAGCCTTAGTCGGTACCTGGATCAACAATCTGGAAGAGGAAAGGGGTGGCAGCGCGTGGAAGCCTTCCCGAGGGGACACCGGAGGACGGCAAGGACACCACCGCCGAGGGGCGCACACGAGGGGGTCCAGCAGCCGGAAATCGGCCCGGCTGAGAAAAAGCACGCTCAGCTGTCGGGAAATCCAGTAAGAAACAGGCACCGAGCAACCCAGCCTGTGGGCCTGTGATCCCCGGAAACAGAGGCACAGGACTGCAGGGACACAGTGGCCGATGCCGTGACGCGGCCCATGGCATTTCAAGTGGCAAGAACACAGGTCTTACGTCAACACTGAGCCACAAAGCAAGGGGGGGGAGGGGGGGCTGTCTGCCCAGGGGACGACGTGCCTAAAATAGGAATTCAATTCTAGGTGCCTCAAGATCAGAAAGATCCAGATTCAGCCAGAACGTTCAGGAAAAGGTTGCTTAAAAAAGAGGATTCCGAGAATTAGGTGGCCGTGTACAAGCGCATGACAGGGCAGTGGAGGAAGGGGCTGCACTCACTGGCGGGAAACAGGAGGGACCGGCTGGAAATCAGACGGAGCAAATGCGGCTGCAAGAAGGCCACCCTTCCAGGCGGACCAGACGGAGGGGGAGGAAGTCAGCCCCGTGGGGGGCCGCCTCCATGAGCCACCCTGACCCGCCCCCGCCCCTGCCCGGACTTACCCCAGCTCCACAGCGTCCCTTCCGTGGTGATGAGGAGACTATGGGCAGCACACGAACCCGACACCACCGTCCGCACCCGGACCCCCGACAGGCAGCCGTATCTATGGGGCCCCCACAAATTCTGACCGAGATTGCGGTAGGCAGCTGCAAAGGGAGGAAGGCAAATCAGACGCCCGCGGGGACTGGCTGGCGGAAAGCACCCCGAGACACGTCGCCAGCCACCGAGGGCTCGGTCTCCTGGGACACAGAACCCTGGGGGCGCGGCATCCCCCCCGGCGCCGGGAGGCCGCTCAAGGAGAAAGTTTGCAACTCCAACCGGCGCCAGAACTGGTGCTGCTCCACCTGCGTCTGGGCCCCCAAACCACAGGGACCTCAGACCCTCGCGCACCGGCTACCGAGCACGTCCACGTGCAACTGGCCAGAAAGGCACGGTGCTCTCCCTCCTGTTGGGAGCCCAACCCAGGAAAGCTGGCGGTGGACCCCCGGTCTCCTCCCCCCAATCCCCAGCGTCACCCTCCCTCGTCTGCTCTCCACCTCGGCCTCCCCGCCTGCAGCCAGAGGCTCCATTTGGGGTCTGAGTGTCCCCATCCTCCCCAGAACAACCTGCCCTCCTCGCACACCTACCAGGCTCTGTGCAGGGGGAACGGCTGACACCCCTCCCCCTACGTGGCTTCCTGCCTCAGGGGTCCCACCGCAGTGGCCAGGTCATGGCCCCCTGCCTTTGCCGTGTACTCCCTCCCACAGAATGCCCTTCCCTGTCCCCTGCTTGTTCTTTATTTTTTTTTTTTTATTTAAAATAAAAAAAAATTTTTAATGCTTATTTATTTTTGAGAGAGACAGAGACAGAGTGTGAGTGGGGGAGGGGCAGAGAGCGGGAGACACAGAATCTGAAGCGGGCTCCAGGCTCCAAGCTGCCAGCACAGAGCCCGATGCGGGGCTCAAACTCACAAATCACGAGATCATGACTTGAGCCAAAGTCAGACGTTCACCAACTGAGCCACCCAGGCGCCCTCCCCTCCCCCCACTTGTTCTTTAAAACCTCATATCAAGCACCCTCTCCTCTGGGAAGCCCTCCCTGACCACATCCCCCTACAGTTTGTGGTTCCCCGAGAACCGTGAGGCTGATCGCAGCACTCAGCCTACTGAACTCATGTGCCTTCCACGGTCCTAGTAACCTGAGGGCCTCACCAGTGCCTGGCACCCAGGGAGCACCCAGGAACACTGGAGGGTGTGTGGGCAGGAGAAAACAGCTGCCTCCTTCAAAACCCTCTCTTTTCCCTTTTGACAGACAGGGTGTGGCCAATTTTGTGCTTAGTATTTTTAATTTGGGGTTCTCAAGGACAGAGACATGAACACGTTTCTAGGCCCGTGGGGGCCATTATGAAACGCTAGCCGCTGCCACGTCAACCGTCACACTCATCTCGATGTCCGAGCTGATTAGGAGGCTGATCAGTTATCAGGCACCGGAGGAAAAGCATCTGCGAACCTACGCTGCCCGTGCCCCACCAGCAGAGGGCGCCAAGCGTATCCTCACGAGTTGCAGAGGCCGCCTAGGCAAAGGGACGCTGAAGTCCCTCCCCCATCAGGCAGCGGGGCCCTGGGGTCATAAAGGCACACAGCAAAGTCCCTGAGCTTCTCCGCCCTGAGACACTCCTGCTACTCAAAGGGGGAAGAAAACCCAACAATTCCCTGCGACAGAGCAGACCGAAAATGACAGCCTTCGCGGGTTATGTTCAAGTCTGTCTATCGTGAAGGCAAAATGAATTGGGGGCACGACTGACGTGTGTCACCTCTGGGAACAAGACACAGCGCGCGGGGACACCGCGGAGGTGAGCGGTACGGCAGCTGCCCCGGCGTCGCTGAGTGGACCTGCCTCACAGGCGGCCAGATGGCTCGGGTTCGCCAAAGCATCTTCCCTACGGCAGCTGCGGGGCAACCTGTGCCCAAGACGCCGGGGGCCCAGCCTCCGGAGAAGCCTGGGAGGGCGATCCAAGCCACAGTCAGTGGCCCGCCGCAGTCCCGGCTCTTCGGCCAGGCCCTTGGCGGTCAGGAGAGGGAGCACAAGTCGCCGTGTCAATCTGTAAATGAAGTGGGCGTCGTGCCGATCCAACGGGATCTGGGCAGCCTGCACACGGGGGTTGGCGAGCTCGCCTTCCGAGGAGGCCAGGAGACACAGAAGGGAGGCCCTCCTTCCTCCGGCTTTTGCACCAGTGGTAAAACAAACGCCCTGCCCTTGCATTTAGTGCCCCGGCAAGGTCACGGAGGGCCAAGAGGTATTTTAAGATACTTACAAAGGTCCGACACTGGTCAATCTAATTACATAAAACTCCATTTTAAGGGAGACCCATCAGGGAAGCAAAAGCCGGAAAGGGAAAGGACACAAAGGCACGCCTAAAAACAGGCCCAGAGTGCCTTGAACCAGGCCGTGAAAGCGGATCTCCAACCACAGGCTGGTTTCCCTACCTTCTCTGCCTCACAGGGGTGCGGGGAGTCGAGCCGGGCCCGGCAATCCCGCCCCACACGACAGCCCAAGCTCTGCTCTCCTCCGGCGGCTACTTCCCCTCCCTGGGCCTGATGTGGAACCGTGAGCGGGCCACCGGCCGGAAGAGCACTGCGAAGGGACGTGGCCCACTGGCAGGGCTGCAGAGGCATCAGCTACCCCTCAGGAGGGGCTTCCTGGCCCCCCAGCCGCGGGGTGGAGGCGGGCCCTGCCCGTCGGGAACCCCTGCCGTTTTCACGGAATAAGACGACCTTCTCTGGCCTCTCTGGCCGTCCTGAGGCACCAGGGAGTGTCAGTGTGCAAATATTTGTTCACTGGGCGATGCTGGGAAGCACTTTGGGAATCTTTCCAAATGAAATCAAGAAGCCATAAAATGTGGCGATGTGCCAGCTTCACGACGGGCCAGTAGCTGCCTGAGGAAAGATACCAACTCACTAAAAGCCACTGGGGACCAAAAGCTGCTTTCTTGGGACTCCTCTGCTCCCTCCACTCCACACACTGTCACTTGCTCTGTCCGACCAGCTCCTGCAATAATTTGACGGCTAACAAAGAACTGAACTCAGTTCTGTAACATCTAAGGAGTCTGACATGCGGTACGTGACAAATGTCTTGGATGTCTGACCAGCCTCTCTGTTTTCATGAAAATAACTGACGTGAGAAGGAGAATGAAAAGAAGGGGTCAATGTTATTGGTGGCTATTTATAATCTTCCCGTTTAATCCTAAATGCAATCGGGTTTGTTAGCACAGAATTGCGAAGCGGGAGACCAGGGTTCTCTGGGAGCCCCCAGGGGGGTTCTGTGGCCTCGGGCAGGTTGCTTGGTCTCTCTGATCGCTTCTGTAAATGAAAAGGAGACCCACCTGGCAGACGCCCGCCAGAATCACCCAGAATCACAGAATCACGCGGGAGAACTCGGAAACCACGCCTCCTACCTTGTTGCTTAGGCACTTCTTTTCGACCAATCAAGTCCCAGTTGGTTGCCCCAAAAATCAAAAGCTGCCCTTTGCACTTAGACCCTTCGAGTTTCTACAGAGACAGGGAGAGAGAAAAAGTATTAGCTTGCAACGTGGCTTCTAGCTTTCTAAGTCTGTCCAATGACAGCCAGAAACAAAAGAAAAAAATAGGAATTCGTTATTCGCATGCCCCCCCCCCCGCCGCCCCCCACCCCCGCAGCTCGCACAGCGAACGGTGGCTTCAGGTGGTCACTGCCTCATCAGTGTGCATAACCCCAAACCTGCCCACGGCAGCTCGTTCCTTATGCCCAGGCTCACTGTTACCCTTTGATTTCTCTTGAGAACGATCTTTCGCAAAAAAACGTAAAAAAAACATTAAAAAAAAAAAAAAAATCAACCAAATGGCATTCCCCTCCACCCTGCCAACTGCCTATACGGGTATTCGCGGGAGGCCTACGGTGGCACACAGGAAGAATTACAATGGATGACCTTGGGGCTAGGTCTGCTTTGCCCACGGCCAACACGGTGTTGCACGTGACTCCAAGCCTTGGGAGCCCCGAGTCACCGGTGATGTCGGACCCTCCCTCCGGGTGCTGCCCCGCGGTGCCAGGCGCCTTTCTGTGGGGAAATCATCAGAGCACCGTGTGACATGGGAGAACCTGGCTTCGATGGGGCTGGGTTTGTCCCCACTGCTGGCCTGGGAGCCTGGGGAGCGGCAGCGAATGGGACAGGGAGGGTTCCAGACCCTGGTACTCCGGTCCAGACCCTCAGCTGCCCAACACAGAGCGTGTGCGGCCCTTGGGCCGTCGATGGGAATACGCACTGCTTTAAAAGGCCACTATCCAGTTTGGGGTGGCCCTCGTTAGAATATCCTCAGCAGTCTGCTGCACGTTTTCAAACAGCAGTCAGGTAAAGACTCACTTCTGAACCACGCCTTGGTCGGTTCCTTACGGGCCGGGGAAGGGGACGTCCCTCTCATTCCCTACCGCACCAAGCCCAGAACACTGAAGAGAACAGTTTCTTCCTATTTACAGAGCTGTTCGTGGAAGGCCTGATGAAAAAAAGCCACCCGGTTCCAGTCATCATAACGTCTAGGCGGTGGTGGCCCTGGCGGGACATTTGGCCACACGATGCATGCGTTTTTAAGAGGAACGCACCTTCGCGGGGACTCAGCGTGACCCAAACCCGAGGCCTCGGACACGCCACAGAACAGACCCCGCCATGCTCACCCACGTTTACGGGGCTGGAGAAAACCAGCCCGTCTACAGGACATGTCCTGCGGGCAGAGAAAGCACGCGAAGGGGAGCCAAACAGCCATGAATGGAGAAGGGCTTCACCAGGCTTAAATTATTTAGAGAACGACCTTAATCGCAGGGCAGTCCCACCCCACGGCACCCACAGACTCGGATTACTTGAATGGGAGCCTAGTTTCCCTTGGTTATCTCCCCTTCTTTGTTTAGCTGGCGGGCCTGGCTGGAACATTCTACAGATCTACAACAGCAGAGGATGAGCAGCAGCCAGTGGGTTTCGTCAAGCTCCCCAAGGAAGGGGCGGCCCTGGGTCTCTGCCCAGGTCACCGGCCAGCTCCCCACCACTTCTCAGGTGTGCGTGGAGAGGGGAGCAGAGACCAAGGAGGGCACTAAAGCACGGTGGGACGAGCTGCCGGGCCAGGCGGGCAGAGGAGCCCCGGGGGGGGGGGAACAATGTGACCATCAACCCGTGACATCGAGAGGCATTTGCTAGAGCAATAGCTCGCAGGTGGCCCCTGCGGACCTCTGCCACTCCATCAGATGGCCGGACCTTCTGCCCTGGCCGGGGGAAGGGACGGGTTTCCTCTGTGACCCGCACCTGCCAGCAACTGCACGGATGAGCAGGTGCCCATGGATACTGGCTCACCAAGCCAGCTACGTGCTCACACAAAACTCCCACCTTCCCGATACGAGGTGTGTGCAAAGCCTCGGTCAGTGGAGTCTACTCCAGTCTCTGTGGTCTGATTCCTACAGAGAGACTGCCATCTTACTCAGGTTTTTACATCACGGGCCTTACGTCCTCACACATGAGGTCAAAGTAACAGACTTGATTTCACTGCTATTATCCACACAGTTGTTTGCCATCCGTCGCCAACTTTGTCCATAATTTAATTCTCCCCTTTACCTTCCAAGAAATAAAAAATTAAAATGACAACTCCTAATGCCCTTTAGATCACAGCCCATGTCCCTCCTGGTCACAGACCTGAGCCAGGCCATCAGGTAGGAAAGACCCCAAAGCCTGCTGGCTCCCAGCCAGAGGACCCCCCCATGGCTGTCAGGGCTGCGAGCCGGAGGCTAGGTGACCCTGCAAGGTATGATCCAACCCTCCCTGATGGGCCAAGAGATTGCTTTTTGCGTCTAAAGGCCAGGTGGCTATGAAGCCAGTCAAACAGTCTCCCCAACAGGATGAGTGAATTTCACTTCACCTTGCTGCCTCCCATAAGCTGGGCCGAGATGAATGGCCATGGCAGCAAAACGCACAGTTTCTCTGATCAACAAAATGGGGTTTCCGGTTCAAAGCGATTTTTGAATTACTGCCCAAGTGCAGGGAGCATGTTCATGAGGCTGAGAGTCAACCTTTTCACATACATCCTTCTAAAAAAGCGCTACCCTTGGCAGAGAGAAGATGGTTCAGAGAAATGGCAGCAATGACAAATTTCCTAACGGGCTATCAACTGAAACAGACTTCAAGCTCGCTTTTCAGTCGTATTTATCAGGCCCTTTCAGATGGAGCAGACCTGTCTCAGGGTCTACAAAACCTTAGCAAACCAACACTGAAGGAACTACAAAGACCCGGACGGCTTGGGACACTCACTTGTTTTCCAGGATTCTGCCAAGGCTGTTTGAGTCACCTACGGGCTTGTGGAGCTCACAAGCCATCGACCCTAGACCATCATAAAACGCTCACCTCACAGCACTGCACACAAACCCCGAAGAGAGCATTTCCTGACACTGAAATCCTATGAGATGTTTTACAAAAACACAACACCTTTACTTACTCACGGCAACCTTGCCCCTCGACCACACAAGCACCTGGGTTCACCTTTCAGGAGTCCAACTTATGCAGCTTACGGTTCCAGACCACTCCTGGCAGCTGCTCTCACACACACCTCCTTCAGGAAGCCCTCAACAGCGGTTGAAAACCTTCTCTGAAACAAGCTAGGGGCTGCTGGCAGCCTGGGGCGGGACAGCTTAGCAGAAGGCGACCTTATGCTTCCCCTGGAACCCAGGAACCTGGGGCCAAGCAGGAGACCCACCAGGGCCTGGCCTGGACTCCGGACCCAACCCAAAAGATGCTAACAAGAACTTAAACCTCGGCGTACTCACTTTCCATGAGGCATCTGAACTCTCAGTATCCTAGACGCGCTGAGCCTAGGAGGGTGCGGACTGGCCCAAAGGAAACTGCTCTAATGCTTAACAGGCCCCTTGTTTTTTAAGGGGATGGGGGAAGGTACACGTAGATCTGTACAGAAGAACCAAGAATTTGAAAGATCCTAGAGATGTAAATACAAAGCAAATGCAAGCTGCGGGGGACTGTCCGGTCTGTCTACCCCCAGGGATCAAAGGAGTCGCTCAGTGAGACTGAGAAAGTGCCGTTCCCACCAGACAAGCCAGCCACGCACAGTGCTGGTGGAGAGTCATGTGTGCCTTGCACACACTCTCCCTGGAACTACACTCTTTTTCTGTTTGTTTAATGTTTATTGATTTTTGAGAAAGAGAGAGACAGAGCGGGAGACACAGAATACGAAGCAGGCTCCAGGCTCCGAGCTGTCAGCCCAGCCGGAGCCCCACACGAGGCTCAAACTCATGAACTGAGAGATCACAACCTGAGGGGAAGTCAGACCCTTGACCGACTGAGCCAGGTCCTCTGAGGACTGAGCCTCTGGGACCACACTCTTGGGCGAACCTTGGTGTTGGGGTCAGAATCTCTTCCTTCAGGACCAGAAAGCTCGCGCTCAGTCAGGCGGAGTGGAGCCCTGCAGCTGAAGGAACTCAGGCACAGAGAACGCAGCAGAGGCAGAGCTCAGCTGGCCTTTTTGTTCAGTCTCCTCCTCATACACCAGGACTGGAGCGGCCAATGGCTACAGTCCCACACAGAGAATGAGATCTGTCAAGGGAAAGCCGTTCCTGTGCCCCAGTTTCTCAATGCTGTGGCTAGTTCCTGGCACCGTCCCGGTCCCAGACGCCAGGTGAGACATTCCACTGACACGGGCTCTCCCCTACCATCTGATGGCTGACCCTTTCAATGAGAGGGCAGTCATAAAACATTTTCAAGGGACCCCTTTGCACAGGGGTTAAGGATGCCATCAGAAAACACCGGAGCCCATGTGGAAATCCACCTTCTTGTGATGCTGGGAGAGGCTCTTTGAAACTCTGCGCCCCAGTTTCCTCATCAGTTAAGTGGATGAAGAAATGCATCATTTTTAACCGTTTAAACACTGAGCGCCTTTGGGGGAAAGCACTCCGGTACTGTTAACCCTTACACGCCCTTTGGGGACATCGAAAGGCCTCTCCAGAGCGTCTACACCCTAAGCGGAAGTTCTGACTCTTTGGAGGTTATCTGAAATCCGGTGTCAGCTCTGAGACTCTCCCAAACACACGTCCCACAAGAAGCCTGTGGGTTTCGAGGATCGCAGGCCCCGGGCTGAGATCTCCGGCTCCGCAGGGTCTTGCAGGCGTAGGAGTTGAGTTGGTCACGACCTCAACTAAGATCTTACAGGCCCCACGCTAACCAGCGAATTCAGCCCCGCTCAGGGCACTGGAGATGCTTCCTCCCGGGGGAAGGGGGAGCGCCACCCGGAGCCCCCGCGCCCTCGGACTACGAGCGGCGAACAAAGCCCAAACACCTCTCAGCCCCGGGGGCTTCCCGACCCCGACGGCGGGGGTTGGGGCGGGGGGGGGCTCTCCCGAGCATGCGCCCTCGCACCCCGCCCCGGCGCCGACCGCCCCCGCCTCCCCGGCGGCGCGAGACGGCGCAGGGCCACACGAGGCATGCGCGGCGGCCGCCAGGCCCCGCCCCCCCGGAGCGCCGGAGCCGAGGCGGCGGGAACCTCAAAGCCCCGGCGCAAACCGCCGCTCCCCGCAGCGCCCCGGCGGCCCCCTCCCGCGGCGGCGCCCTGGCCGAGCGGCAGCCGCGGTGGGGGGAGAGGGGGCTGGGAGCGGCGAGGGCCCGCCGCGTCGCGGGCCGCACCCGGCGCGCGCGCGCGTCCCCTCCTCCGGCCCGAGACAACTTGCAAAAGTCTCCCTTCCCGGGGCGGGAGGGGGAGGGGAGGCGGAGGGAGTCGGCTCGCGCGGCGCCGGGGGCGGGGCCATGACCCCCTCGCGCGGGCGGGCGGGCGCGGGCTCCGGCCGCCCCTCCCCCGGCGGGGGCCCGGGGGCGCGCGCCCCAACGGCCAACTGCCGCGCGGGCGGGGGCGGCGGGGTCGGCTAGGCCGCGGCCCGCGCCCGCCCCCGGCCCGCGCCCTTTTGTTGTGCGGCGGCGGCGGCGATGATTCAGCCCGCGGCCTGCGCCGGCCCCGCCGCCCCCGGCCAGGACGCGCAGTGACGCGCCGCGGCCCCCCGGGCCCCCCGGCCCCGCACTCACGACGCGCTCCTTGGTGTGCTCGGGCTCGGTGATGATCACGGCCGCGCCGCCCGCCTTGGCCGCCGCCGGCCGCGCCGCGCGCTTGCCCCCGCCGGGGGCCCCGTCGAGCTCCAGGCCGTCCTCGTCGCCGCTGCTGCCGCCGCCGCTGCTGCTGCTGCAGCGCTCGGGCCGCTCGCGCTTCCTGCCGGCCGGGCCGCCGCGCTTCCTGGGCCCGGCGCGGGCCGTGCCGTTGCCCGAGCTCGGCTCCTCCCAGGCCGCCGCCGCCGCCGCCTTCTTCCTGGGCATGGTCGCGCTGGAGGAGACACGGGGCAGCGGCGCACAATGGACGGGTTATAAACTGCGCGGGGGGAGGGGAGCGCAGCCGAGCCACCGGCCTCCACTTCCTCCCCTGCCCTCCCCAAAGTGGCGGCCGCGGGGTGGGCGGAGAGGGGGCGAGCCGGGAGGAAATCGCGCCCCTCCCGGGCCCCGGCGCGCCTCCTCCGGGGAATCCCGCACGGGAGCCCAGGTCTCCGACTGCAATCCGTGTAGGGAAAGAAAAAAAATGGAGACCCCCCCCCCCCCGGCCCATCCTCAAGTTAGGTTTGCCTACAAACGCATCACAATTGCAGCCTGGTCCCCGAAAAAGTAAAGGGAAAGAAAAAGCAGCCTCCGATCCTCTACGTTCTAATTAGAGAAGGCTCCGGGATACTTCAAAGATCCCCCTTTGAAAGCGCTCCCCCCCCCCCGGGCCGCCCCACCTGCTGCTTTTGTCTCCGCGCCCCCCTCCCCAAGCCCACTCAATTAAATGCAATTCTCTCTGCCGTCCCCCTCCCCCGCCCGAGCCCCCAATTCCGCGCCAGCCCGGGGGTTCCGACCTCTGGCTCTAATTAGCCTAATCCCTCGGGGTGGGCTGCCCCCGGCGAGAGGGGGGCGAATAAAGCCGGCCCCCAGCCCCAAACACCTGCTCGCACAGACACGAAAAATAAAAACTTTAATGGTGCTCAACTCTCCCGGCCCCTCCCCGACCGTGCGGCCCAGCCGGTCCCTCCGATCCCGGCTGCAAAGTGCCCCGCTCCGCCGCTACTTTCCCCCAGCGTCCCTGCGCTTTCGCCCTGTCTGCTTTTTTTTTTTTTTTTATTGATTTTGAACAATGGGATCTCTGTCTGTCTCCGATTAAACCACGTGGATCCGCCTTCCTTCCCTTTTTATTCATTCAATCCCCCAACCCCCCTTCTCAGGGTTTTTTTTTTTTTTTTACCTTTTCTCCTTTAAAAAAAAAAGGGGGGGGGAAGGGAGGGGGGAAAACTTTCCCAGATCCCGCAAACTGAACGTTGTCGATTTTGATTTTCAGTCCCTACCTGGTTGGAGTGATGAGAAACCGGAGAGAAAACGGAAGAGGAGCAACTAAAAGACGTACCGGAGGGCTTTTTTTTCCCCCCCGGCCCAGATCAGGGCTCCAGCCCACTCACCAGATACACTTAAAATGTAAATACGAGCTTCCAGAACAAATGCTACAACACAAAACAGAAACACATGTGCTGCCGGGCGGCAAGCGAGCGCGCGACCGAGCGGGCGGCGCGGGGCCCGGGGCGCGCGCGCCCCCTGCCGGCCGGCGGACCCCGCGGCGGCCCGGTTCCGCCCCCGCCCGCGCCCGCGCCGGGGGGACTGCCGGCCCACCCGAGCCTGCGCCGGGCGCCACGCGGCCACCCTTCACCCGCTCGGGTCCTGCGCCTAACGCAGGCCGCGCCGCGGGCCCCGGGCCCTCTCCGCGGCGCGTCCTCTGCGCGCCAGAGGTTTCCTTGGGGTTTAGGAACATGTTGGATTGTTTTTCCCCGAGCACGTCTAGACGGGTCACCTGAGGACACTCGCTGGAAAATAGTTACTTTGCTCACGCATCAGCCAACAAGGGACGTGCCCTAATTGAGTGATTGGAATGAAGGATGAATACAATTTGAATAATCTCTTGTGCAGAGAGAAGCTGCGCTTTGGCTGCCTACGGATGCGTCCCCAGTATGTAGCAAGCTGCCGTTACCTGGTAGAGTTACGTGAAGACTTG
This sequence comes from Prionailurus viverrinus, assembly GCF_022837055.1. NCBI lineage: Eukaryota > Metazoa > Chordata > Mammalia > Carnivora > Felidae > Prionailurus > Prionailurus viverrinus. Next base: position 202,141,624 of record NC_062568.1, on the reverse strand, counting down.
CCCTATGAGTGAATTAGCCAGTGATTGGTATGCAGGCCAAGGACGCTAGTGTTGATGGAAATTTTTCATAAATATTTGCTAAGTCCCCGGGGCACGTAAGGCACACGGTGCTAGGTGCTGGGGATATAAAGCTAGAAGACAAGAGTCCTGTCCTAGCGAAACATGGTGTCGAACAGGACACATAGACCATTAAACAAGTAATCACATGTGTGATAAGTTAAGGTGTTCAGGACACGCTACCCCGAAACATGGTACCTCGGTGTGTTGAATATTGTCAGCTAAACGAGTTTTAAGAAAACCTGCAGAAGCCAGAAAGTCACTGAGAACCCCCCCTAGCCCCCACCAACCCCCTCCCTCCCAAACCCCTCTTGCCTAAAACAGGTCAGAAAGCCCTCAGGTGAGAAGTGCCCTCCACATCCCAGAAGGAAAGGAACAGCCAGCCTCTCTGAAGACAAAAGAACGCCAGGGAGAGTCCCAATAAGTGACCTTTGCTTAGTGTCCCCAGTCACCTACACGTGCGTCATACTCTTTGACCTACGCTGGTCCTCCAACACTGTCCACTCGCCATCAAACATGACGGGAAATGCACGGGTCTGTTTCTCTCGGTCTTCATATCCTCATGAAGGCTCTCATGTCACATAAAACTTAAACTCACGGGGCACCCGACTGGCTCAGTCGGTAGAGCGTGCGACTCTTCATCTTGGGATGGTGGGTTCAAGCCCCACATTAGGTGTAGAGATGACTTCAATAAACTCAAAGCAAAAATAAACTCGTATGCTTTTCTCCCGTGAAGCTGCCTTTGTCGGCATGATTTTCGGACCCAGCCTAGAACCCTAAAGAAGGTCGAGGAAAGCTCTCTCCTCTCCAACGTAAGCATTGCAGAGTAACACCCGTGTGGGAACTTCATGGCAAGGAAATTCATCCTCTTCTGAGTTCAGGGAAAGCCTCCTTTAGAAGGTTAAGCCGAGTGACTTTGAGGGTGGGTAAGATTCGCCAGACAAACAGTGATGCGAAGACCAGGGCACGAGGAGGAACAGTGTAGACAAAAGTCCGGGGACCTTGAGAGACCATGTGGAGGGAGAGTGGAGCTGGACAAGAAAAGGCAGTGTAGCCAGAGAGGAGGAAGTAGGCAAGAGCTAGATCCTGTAGCACCTGGTGAGCCATACTAAGGGTTGATTTTTCTTAGAAGCTCTGTTTGCTCATCCCGGGAGGGGGATGATGTCCTAGTCTCCCCTCCTATGATATGATCTGAATAGCACAGGGTCTCCTACTGAGGATTTTCAACTCTGCTTCCTTTTGTCTTAGGCAGAGACTGTTACCAGGAAGTTTCGTCTTTAGACAACTTCCCAAAGATGGATAAAAGTTCTAGGATTTTTGCAATTAATTCCTTCTTTAATCCTCAGAGCAAGAAGCAGGAGTCAGGAGGCAACAAATGTCTAAAGCAAAGCAGAGAAACCAAGGGGCCCAAATCTAAGGGGTTTGATCCGTCAAAAGTCTCTGTGTCCGGGGAGCCAGGAGCGACTTTAGGAATGAGAAACCAACTGGTACTTTCCAGAGATTTTTCAGATAGGTCAAGACAGGGAACACAAACACCCTTTGAAAGCCTCTTCTTTTTTTTTTTTAAACATTTTTTTTTTAACGTTTATTTATTTTTGGGACAGAGAGAGACAGAGCATGAACGAAGGAGGGGCAGAGAGAGAGGGAGACACAGAATCGGAAACAGGCTCCAGGCTCTGAGCCATCAGCCCAGAGCCCGACGCGGGGCTCGAACTCACGGACCGCGAGATGGTGACCTGGCTGAAGTCGGACGCTTAACCGACTGCGCCACCCAACCTCTTCTTAATAGACCCGCATTAAGAAAAGATTTCGGAGATTCCACCTTGATGCTTTCAGATAAAACAGGAGTAGAACGAACCAGAAAAGCATTTTGCCCAAATATGCCATCAAGTCCCCTTCAGGAAATGGCGTGCTGATGCTTGCCAGGCCTCCGTGGTCGGTTGGGTGTTTATTCTCCAAGCACCCTGTGTGGCCAATTAGGAGAAATACTCATAGTACTTTTAGATTTCAGCCCGCGAGCCTTTTTCTTTTTTCTTTTTTTCTTTTTTTTCTCCTTCCCCATTATAAAGCTTTCTGCCAGCGCAGAAGACAGAGGCGTCAGAAAACACTGATGCAACCAGATGCTGAGATCGGGTTGCGTCATGTGATCCTAGGTGTGGTGTGGGTGAAACTGGTTTTTCTTGAGGTCGCGCTGCGCTAGAAAAGCACTTTGGGGATAACACCCGAGAACTGGCCCGACTCGTCGGATGGCAAAAGCCATTTCTGCACGCACATGCCTCGGTTCCACACCACTCTCCTGGGGAAAGCCGGCGTGGCTTTCGGGGCTGGACCCACCGCTTATGTAATGATTGTGACCCAGGGAGGTGCACCCGCCAGGCGAGCTGGAAGTGACACTTCCTCCTCCCAGACGTGCTCTGCATCGTATCTCACTTTAATGGAGCCGGTGCTCTGGGGACAGGCCGGTTTGGTGCAAAACTCGAAGAGGAGGAACGAAGAAGGTTCTCCGGGCACTTCCTAGGTGGCCGGCACCGGGTTACAAGCAGGACACGCAAGGAGCTGTGGAGGCGTGGGTTCCGACTGCCAGCCTGCCATCGCGGGGCCCCACAGCAGGCTGTTTGGCCCCTTCTGGCGTTCGATAAAGGCGTATGTCAAGTTAGATTGGGCTGTGCTGGGGGCGCCTGGGTGGCTCAGTCGGTTAAGCGTCTGACTTCGGCTCGGGTCATGATCTCACGGTTCGTGAGTTTGAGCCGTATCGGGCTCTGTGCTGACAGATTCCGTGTCTCCCTCTCTCTCTGCCCCACCCCGCCGCTAGAGCTCTCTCAGTCTCTCAAAAATAAACATTAAAAAAAAAAAAAAAAAAGATTAGGCTGTGCTGAAGGTCCCTCCCAGAAATGGAATGCTATTCGACTTGACCCCGGAAAGTACAATGCCAGTGTCTACAAAAAATGACCACTGATCATGAGAAAGATGCTAGTGATCAATGGAAAATTGGTCCCGATGGGCTGTGTTTGTACAGTTGGGTTAGGGGAGGGTGCCATCATTTGGATATTCACCATCCAACATGGTAGCCATTGGCTACACACGGGCTACTGAGCCCTGGAAATGTGGCTAATGCAAATTAAGCCGTGCTGTAGGCGAACCGACACTGAATTTCAGTCTTCGTCCAATAAAAACAAAGAATGTAAAATACCCCATTACTAATTTTATTCTCTTGATCACACGCTGAGATGATCATCTTTTTGGCATTAGGTTAATGGAGTATTAAAATTAACATCACCTGTTCCGTTTTACTCTTTCCGATGTGGCGACCACAAAATTTAAAATTGCTTAGTTAAAATGCTGTGTGGTTCACGCTTTATTTCTATTGGACGACACTACCTTTGAAAGCACAGCTGGAAAGCCAGTAACTTGCTCTGGACCCAACACTCTCCCGAGTTTTCCCGTCTGTTAAATGGCAAGCTGGAGCTTGCACTAAATTTCTTTTAGGGTTACTTGTGGAGGAATATTCCCTGGTCCTGAGAACAGTAGGTGATGGGGATCCTTGTCCCAGTGTTTGGAAAGGTGTTTTCTGGGAGAGGAAACCCCTCCAGCTCTATTTCTGCCAGGGAGCCATGACATTTTAGAATCCAAAGGATCTTTAAATATTATCATTGGACTTTTAAGCCGCCCTGTCTGCAAGGCCCTCCCAGGCCTGTGGTGTTATTCACCTTTGTTTTTCCAGCAAGCACCCAGGGCAGCCTGACAGGAGCATGCTTTCAGTGTAGCCTTGTTGACCTGTATGCTTCCCAGAGGAAGAAGGGAAGCCCAGAGAAGCTCTGAAACCACCTGAGGCCACAGAATCGGCCACACAGTGGCCGGTAAGTAAGCCACTTCAGGAAACCCGTGGCGTGGTCCCCGGACCAGCCGCAGCTGCATCATTTTGGTGTTTGTTAGAAACACGGAATTTCAGGGGCACCTGGGTGGCTCAGTCGGTTAAGTGTCCGACTTTGGTTTAGGTCATGATTTCATGGTGCATGAGATCGAGCCCCGCGTCAGGCTCTGTGCTGACAGCTCGGAGCCTGGTGCCTGCTTGGGATTCTGTGTCCTCCTCGCTCTCTGCCCCTCCCCCGCTGATGCTCGGTCTCTCTCTCTCTCTCTCTCTCTCTCTCTCTCTCTCTCAAAAATAAATAAACATTAAAAAAAAGAAGCAGAATTTCAGGCTGGGCCCCAGATCTGTTGAATCTGAATCTGCATTTTGATCAAGATCCCACAGAGGATTTCTCTGTATCTCAAAGTGTGGAAAGTCATACCCCATTTCTCAAGGGAAGCCTTACTCTCTATGCCCTGTGGGACTTTGTCTCTGCCTAAGTCCAGGGAGAGAAGCTCTAAGATGCTGGATGCCCAGCCTCACGTGCTGGACAATGAAGACCAAGATTTAAGGAAATTCAACAAATACTTACTGAACCTCTGCTTTGCCACGTCCCTGGAGCCGATGCCCCTGCTTCTCTTCCTGAGGGTTTGAGGGGCTTACGTTTGTAGCCCCATCACCTGCACCTCAAGAACAAGCAGCCCCTCGCATGCACCCCAATGTTTATAGCAGCACTATCAACAATAGCCAAAGTACGGAAAGAGCCCAAATGTCCATCGATGGATGAATGGGTAAAGAAGATGTGGGATATACATACAATGGAGTATTACTCGGCAGTCAAAAAGAATGAAATCTTGCCATTTGCAACTACGTGGATGGAACTGGAGGGCATTATGCTAAGTGAAATGAGTCAGAGAAAGACAAACATCCTATGACTTCACTCATTTGAGGACTTTAAGACACAGAACAGATGAACATAAGGGAAGGGAAGCAAAAATAATATAGAAACAGGGAGAGGGACAAAACAGAAGAGACTCTCAAATATAGAGAACAAACAGAGGGTTGCTGGAGGGGTTGTGGGAGGGGGGATGGGCTAAACAGGCAGGGGGCATTAAGGAAGACACTTGTTGGGATGGGCACTGGGTGTTATACAGAGGGGATGAATCGCTGTCATCTAGTCCTGAAATCGTTGTTGCACTATATGCTAACTGACTTGGATGTAAATTAAAAAATAAATCAATAAAACAAAACAAAACAAGCAGCCCCTTCACAATTTTCCCCCCTACTGGTCCCACGGTTCCTACTTTTTAAATAAAAAAAGCCTTTTTTAAAAAATGTTTATTTATTTTAGAGAAAGAGAGAGACAGAGCATGAGCATGGGAGGGGCAGAGAGAGGAGGAGACACAGAATCGGAAGCAGGCTCCAGGCTCCGAGGCATCAGCACAGAGCCCGACGCGGGGCTCGAACCCACGAACCGTGAGATCTCGACCTGAGCCGAAGTCAGTCGCTTAACCGGCTGAGCCCCCCAGGCGCCCCTCAGGCCCCACAAAGGTAAAATGGAGGCAGGGACAGCCACCCTGCAGAAGGGGACAGGCTGTGGCCCACCAGGCAGCACGCTCCCTGGCGTTTGGAACGTGTGCAGGGGGGTCCATGCTGTCCCCCTCTGCGCTGCCCTCTCCAGGGCGTGGGCTCCTCACCTCTCGGGGGGCCAGCACCTCCTGCCCTGCCTGCTCCCAGGGCTGGCACCTCAAAGCGCTCCCTAAACTGGAAAGCGCTGTTCCGGAGAGAGAGCCTTGGAGACAGGGGACAGCGTGGCCTCAGGTCAACGTAGCACTCTCTGAGTCGCCTCCTCCACCCCCTCTGGGGAAACTTGGCCAGAAAGACGTCCACGCAACAGGGGCCACTGAGCCCGGCAGAGCCCTCCTGGTCGTGCCTCAGTTTCCCTGTCGTGCGATCGCGAGAACACCGCAACTCAGTGCCTGTTAGCGAGTGGACGGCGGCTTTAGTGTTTCCTGCTCACGAGGGTTGGACATGGGACATAACAACGGGATGATAAAATATAAGGAATAATGATACGCTCTTTGCCTAACTCTTGCCTAGTGGCAGAGACTAAAATGTATAGTCCTGATTTCAACCGGCCGTTCCGAGACTTTCTCCACTGTCACCCGTCAGCCCTCTCCTTGCTACGCACCCCCACCCGTGCTCCCCTTCACCTTCTGAAATCCCCCCTCTTCCTAGGGCCCCTTCTTTTCATTCCTTACCTCGCTATGCCTATCGGAGTCCCGGCTCCGCTCTGAAGTTGGAAGCAGCGGGTGGATTACAGCATTAGTGCAAATGGTTCTTCTGGCTCTGTCCCCAGAAGAGGCACCATCTTCAAATACGATGTCCGCTGTGGGCGACAGGAACGCTGGGCTGGGAGCTGGATAGTGCCAGGGCCCAGCTTCTGCTCCAGGTCTGTGCTCTTCTGGGAGCGGACCACGTGGGCTGGCAAGTCCCCTGCCGGGGGCAGAACCCTCCCAAAGCCAGGCATGTCACAGCGGCCACATCACGGCCTTAGGTTGGGCTCCTAGACCACAGTCGGCACAGAGCCCTGCGGTTCACAAGCTGCCTCTCTTCGTTCAGGCGTTCAGGCAGTAGGAACAGCATGTGCAAAGCCCCCGAGGTGAGAATGCGTTCTGTTGTTTTGGGCGAAGTGGAGAAGGAGGAAGGCGGTGACTACAGACCGAGTGCTAGTAAGGTGCCAGCCCTGTGAGGTGGGCTCGGTGTAGGTACAGCGGTGCATTTTGTAATGGGGAAACTGAGGCTCAGAGAGGTTGTTCAACTGGTGCGTTCCGAGGTGGTGATTCGGGCTCTGTGATTGGGAAACTCACAGTCTTTTTGCCACCCCTCCCTGCTGCTCAACCCTGAGACCTGGGCCCCCTTCTCAGAATATGCCTCGACAATATTAGGCATAGGCTGTGGGCAACCCCGCCTGGGCCCCAGGCATCCTCACTGCAACATGAAAGGGATAGGTCAGTGCTCCGCGGATGTGCCCCTTGGGCATGCCCCATGGACATGCTCCAGGGATGTGCTCTGTGGATGTGCTCCAGGGATGCGCACCATAGACAGGTACCACGGATGGGCACTGTGGACACGCACCAATGGCACGCTTCGTGGGTGTGCTCGGTGGAAATACGTTATAGACACGCTTCGTGGGCACGCGCCATGGAAATGCAGCACAGCTGTGCACCTGGAGGTTGAGGCTGGCACACAGATGAATATTTAGAAGATTCCAATTGAGGGGCGCCTGGGGGGGCTCAGTTGGTGAAGTGTCCGACTTAGGCTCAGGTCATGATCTCACGATTCGTGGGTTTGAGCCCCACGGCGGGCTCTGTGCTGACAGCTCAGAGCCTGGAGCCCGCTTCGGATTCTGTGTCTCCCTCTCTCTCTGCCCCTCCCTGGCTCGCACTCTGTCTCTCTCTCTCTCTCTCAAAAATGAAAAAACATTAAAAAAATTGTTTTTAATTCCAATTACTGCAAATTCATTTCAGAGCATGTTAGAAATACGTGTGTGTGTGTGTGTGTGTGATTAGCAACCAAATCCGTGTTTTCAATAATGTATGATATAGAATGTCCTTTTAAAAATTGTTCATTTCAGGGGTGCCTGGGTGGCTCAGTCGGTTAAGCAACTGACTCTCGATTTCGGGCCAGGTCATGATCTCGAGGTTTGTAGAGTTTGAGCCCCAGATCTGGCTATACACTGACAGAGCTGAGCCTGCTTGGGGTTCTCTCTCCCTCTTTCTCTCTGTCTCTGCCGCTTCCTCACTTGCACGCACACACACACTCTCTCTCTCTCTCTCAAAATAAATAAACTTAAAAAAAGGAAAAATAAAAATTATTCACTTCAACTTAAAGTAGGTGTTTATTTAAATTTTTTTAAACGTTTCTTTATTTTTGAGACAGAGAGAGACAGAGCATGAATGGGGGAGGGTCAGAGAGAGAGAGGGAGACACAGAATCCGAAGCAGGCTCCAGGCTCCGAGCTGTCCACACGGAGCCTGACGCGGGGCTTGAACTCATGAACCGCGAGATCATGACCTGAGCCGAAGTCGGACGCTTCACCGACTGAGCCACCCAGGCTCCCCAAAGTAGGTGTTTATTTAAAGCAAGATACTCATCAGGTGTTACATAGATCTTACAAAAATAAAGAAAGTGGTTCAGAAACGACTTCGTTTTGAGAGATCAGGATTCACTGCTCTCGGACAGCTCTCCCAGCTCTGATGTTCTTCGGTCTGTGATGAGCCACGGACTCTGATGATCTAGAAAAATCCACCATGGGGCGCCTGGGTGGCCCTGTCGATCGAGTGTCTGACTCTGGATTGGGGCTCAGGTCATGATCTCGTGGTTCGTGGGTTTGAGCCCTGCATCTGGCTCTGCATCTTGAGCCTGCTTGGGATTCTCTGTCTCTCTTTCCCTCTCTCTCTGCCGCCCCCCTCGAAAATAAAGAAATAAAAACTTAAAAAAAAAAAAAAATCCACCGCAAACAGAAGTCAGGTAGTGAACGAGAAAGCAAGCCTGTTGAAAGGTACACATTGAATCACGCAGGTCTGGACCTGATCCACGGAAGACTTCTTGGCTTTGCCTGTGTGACCAGGTGTGTGCAACCCGTCATCAAACACCGGCCTGATTATGGGGCTCAGGCAGCCGGAAGCTGGCAGCCGAGAACCTGAGCCTTGCAGGTGGGAACCTGATCTTGGCCCGAAGTATCTAATGTGTATGTGTGAAATATAGTCATTTCTGGGTCTATTAGGTTGCTCCGGAAAGGATTATTTTCTAGCCGGAACCCAGCCCCCTCCTTTGAGGGATGCGAAAACTAAAGGCCAGAGAAGGGGAGCTGTCACCTGCTCTGAGCCAAAAGGAGGAGGGCCACGTGTTGACTCCCTTCCACTGGGCCAGAAGCCACCTTGACAAGTAAACTACTCATTACTTTTTATCTTCTGGATGGTTTAAATAACTATCATTATACACACTTCCCCCCCCCCCTCCCGCCCAAAGAGTTTGTTTATTACCAAACCTCATTAAATCGCTTGTGTCTTGGGCTGGTTCCCCTTCCCTGCCTTGGAGGGGAGGAAGGAATCTGGCTGGACTGTGAAGCCTTCTCCGCCCACACCATGACCTAATGCTCTGTGTCCAATACAGGGTGCCGGGGATCTCTGGGCAGCCAGTCTGACAAGGAGGGGGGTCTCCAGATGACTCACGGGGCCGCAGAGAATACAGGTGGCCCCAGGAATGCAGGCAGGGCCCTTCTGGAAAGGCAGGAAAGGGTGGACCCGTGTGAGAGACAGTGAGGGAGGGAGATGGAGACTCCTTCCGGCTCTGTCGCTTGCTGTGTGATCTTGGACAAGTTCAAGAGCCTCTCTGTGCCTCGCTTCCCTCCTCTGCAAGTGGAAATTTTAACAATAAAATCTACTTCAGAGCCTCATTCTGTGGCCCAAGTGAGCTAGTCTCGGAATGGTACTCAGCGTGTTGAGTTGGGGTATGAGTTGGGTGCCCTTCTCCTAGACCTTAGGAGGGGAGCCCCTGGACCCACAGACCCAGGTCAGACCACAGCCACTGCTGGACTCACGCCAGAGCCTTGGGTCGCTTCCTGCGTTCCTCTGGACTTCGTCATCTGATGTGTAAAGTCAGGGTGGGGATGGACCTTAACTGCTGGGATGGTTAAAAAAGAGTCAAGAGCACGAACCCCGAGTCTGGGCCGGAAGGAGCCCTCGAGAAAGAGGAACTTGCATTAGCTAAGACCCCTGTCCACGTATCACTGGGATCTTGTGGGGCTCATACAAGCATCGACCCATGGGAATGAATGCCGTGACCACGTGGGTGGGGAGGGGGCAGCTGAGGAGCAAGAGACCCAGGGTGAGGAGCCAGGAGCACAGGGTCTCAGTCTCCCCGTGCGGCAGGTGCTGGATGGGACCCCTGGGCCGGGTCCCTCCAGCTTCCAGGGCCACACAGAGAGGCACAACCTCATCAGTGGCCTTCCGGCGAAGCTTCCTCGGAGGTACCCGTGCCCAAGGTCCCCCAGCCCAGTTCTATCAGATTTTCAAAATGATAACACACATCTGTTGGGCCCTTACCACCCACCAGATACTTTATAGGCACGTGTGCACTCTATCAGTCAACCCTTACCAACTCGCGAGGTGGTCACGGGTAACAGAAGGGGACAGGATGCACAGAGAGGTGATGCAATCTGCCTAAGGTCACACAGCAAGCCAACCGTGGGGACCTGGGATTTGAACCGGATTCTGAGTGACTTCAGAGCCTGAACTTTTTTATTTATTCACTTGTTTCTCCTTTAATTTTGAAGTAATGGCTTCACAGGCAACCGCATACACAGCACAGAGAGGTCCTTACGCGTACCCTTTGCCCGTTTCCCGTAATGGTTGCGTTCGCACAACCGTGGTACAATTCCCAAATCGGGAAATTGACATTGGTGCGATGTATCCTCCTCTGCCACCTTGTGTCGCCTGTGTAGGGTTGTGTGGCCACCACCCCAGTGAAGACACAGAGCTGCTCTTTGACGGCAGAGATCTCCCTGGGGCTGTCCTTAGTAGTCACAGCCCCCTCCCTCCCACCTGGAGTCCCTAAACCTTGGCAACCACCAGTCTGTTCTCCATCTCTGTGATTTTGTTCTTTCGAGAATGTTTTGTAAATGGAATCATCCACTTCTTTTGAAGCTTATTTACTTATTTTGAGAGAGAGAGAGAGAGAGAGAGAGAGAGAGTGCGTGCATGCGCAAGTGGGGGAGGGGCAGAGAGAAAAGGAGAGACGATCCCAAGCAGGCTCTGCTCCATCAGCAAAGAGCCCAGGGTGGGACTCGTACTCATGAGCTATGAGATCATGACCTGAGCCGAGATGGGCAGCCGGATGCTTCACCCCCTGAGCCACCCGGGCGCCCCTGGAATCAGACCCTTCTAAGGCTGAGTGTTCACACTCAGCCTAATCCCTTGAGGTCTGTGCAAACTGTTGTGTGCATCAGCGGTTTGTTCCTCTCTCTTATCGCGTTGTGTTCCTCGGTATGACCTATCACGGCCTGCTTAACCATTTGTCCAAGGAGAGGACATCTTGTTTGTTTCCAGAGTTTGGCTGTTGCAAACAAAGTTGCTGGGAACACTTGTAGATCGGTTTTAGTGTCGACTTGAGTTTTTGTTTCTCCGGGATCAGCACCCCGAGTGTGTAATCGCTGGGTCAGAGGCTAAGTGTGTATTTCGTTTCGTTAAAGAAACCACCAAAGTATTTTCGAGAGCGGCTGTCGCATTTTACGTCCCCACTGGCCGCGTGCGAGAGAGCCGGCTTCTCCACACGCTCGCCAGCGTCTGGTTTTGCCGCTTTTTTACTTGAACTGTTTTCACTCTAACTGTTCTCACAGGTACGTCGCGATGTCTCACTGGGGTCTTGATTTGCATTTCCCTTCTGGCTGGTGATGCTGAACATCTTTTCACGCCCCTAATCGGTATCTGTAAACCCTCTTCAGTGACATGTCTCCTGGTTTTTCTAATTGCATTTTTTTTTTTTTTACTGTTGAGTTTTGAGAGTTCTTTCTATATTTTCTTTTTTTAAGTATCTTTTTAAAAAATTGTTTTTAATGTTTATTCATTTTTGAGAGAGAGAGAGACAGAGCGTGAGCAGGGGAGGAGCAGAGAGAGAGGGAGACACAGAATCCGAAGCAGGCTCCAGGCCCCGAGCCGTCAGCACAGAGCCCGACGAGGGTCTCAAACCCACAAACCGTGAGATCATAACCTGAGCTGACGTCGGCTGCTCAGCCGACTGAGCCACCCAGGCGACCGTATATATTTTCAATATGAGTCCCTTGTCAGACATGTGGGTTCAAAGTATTTTCTCCCGGTTTGTAGCTGGGCTTTCCGTCCTCTTAACAGGGTTTCCCATAGAGCAAAATGTCCTGATTTTGATGAAGTCCAGTTTATGAATTTTTTTTTCTCTTACGGACTGTGCTTTGGCATCATGTTCCTAGCCTGGAGCTTCTGGGTGGGTGAAAAAGTGGAGATGTGGGGGGAAGGGAGCTCTGAGAGAGGGCAGGGAAGTCCCCCGCCCTTCCCCCAACCCTTGCCTTGTGGGTCTCTTCCGTCTGTCTGTTCCTGAGTTATATCTTTTTACCACCAGCCAATGATCTGGGAAAAAGAGGAAGAAGAGGAGGAGGAGGAGGGGAGGAAATCAACCCTAGCCCTAGGTCCTAAAGACATTCTTCTATGTTTTCTTCGGAATGTTTTATAGTTGTGTGTTTTACTTTTAAGTCCATGATCCGTTTGGAGTTCATTTTTATATGAGACGGGAGGCTGAAGTCAAGTTCATGTTGTAGCCTGTGGATATCCAGTCGCTCCCCGTCATTTGTTCAAAAGCCCATCCTCTTCCTCTTTCAAACCCGGACTTGTAACCAGGACACCTGGCCACCTCAACACTTTGTGAGTTCGTGTTCCCCGCAGGATTTTGTTTGAAGAAAAAAATGTCGCCTCTAAAATAGTTTGAAAACTGCTGAATGAGATGATGTGGACGTTCTCCTGGCTCTCATATCTTATTAGCTCCAAGCACTGGGGTGACGCATGGAGCTCAGCGGCTGGCTTCAAAGTCCCCCAGACAAGGGACTCCTGGGTTCCCGCCTCAGCAGCGGGCCCCTCCTGGGCTCCCTCTTACCATCTGGGCCCTCCTTCTCAGATGGGGCCTCTCAGCATAGAAAGGAGCCTTCCTTTCATGGGAGGCTCATTAGTGGGACAGAGGACACCCCTGGGCAGGTGCATGAGCCTGCGGGGAGGCAGGCAGCCCCCTTGTGAGGAGCAATGATGAGCTGGCCACGTGGACGAGGGGGTGGACGTGCCGGGGGTGGGGGTGGGGGGGAGAGAATGCACCAGGCGAGACCCGCTCTGAGGACTTGGAAGGGTGGCTCCACGATGCAAATTGAGATGCTCCCTTCTACCCACCGCCATGGGATGCCGGGAGAGAATTCCCCCAGATGCCCTGGGAGGAGCCGCAGAGGGCTCAAGGGCACGAGGAACGCGCCTCCCACCCCCCCCACCGGACCCCGCACCCCCCACCCCCAACACGCACCTGCACCAGGATTCCTCTCGCGCTGGCAATGGCCCCGTCTCCTCGATGAAGCGATGTCTCTCTCTTCTCTCTGCCATCCCTCCCAACTGCAATGAGACCTGAAGGTCGCTTGTCAAAATCTCTGGTTTGAGACAAGAAGTAACCAGCTAAAAATAGCAGTGTGCCTCAGGTGCCGGGCTCACGTCAGTAGGGTGCTTTAGGTTAGCGAAGCGTGCTGTCTGCTTCCTCGGGCCTCCCGACCACCTGCTGAAGCCGCGGTCACAGATGATTGTGCCCACATTATAGCAGGGAAGCCCGGGGCTCAGGAAGGTCAAGGGGCTTGTCTTTTCACTTTTCCGTCTCCCTCCACTAGGCTGGACGCTTAGAGGGATGGCTTGCTTGTTTACTGCCTCACTCCCAGCTCTACGAATAGCTTCCTAACCCAGTAAATACTCTGCACGTGAGCGCAGCAACTTGTAGGGGGGCTTAGGCGAACAGGCCGGGTGGGTCAGTTCTCGCAACGAGATCCAGCAAATAACAACAAACGACAGGTGAATGGTCCGAGACCTTCCGAAAAGTGAGAGGCACCGAGAGGTCACATCCAGCCCGTGAGTGAAGAATGGCTCTTACGGGGGCCGCGTGGGTGGCTCAGTCGGTTAAGCCTCCGACTCTTGACTTCGAATCAGGTCAAGTTCTCACGGTTCGTGGGTTCGAGCCCCGCACTGGGCTCTGTGCTGACAGTACGGAGCCGGCTCGAGATTCTCTCTCTCTCCCTCTCTCTCTGCCCCTCCTCCACACACTCTCTCTCTCTCTCTCTCTCTCTAAATAAATAAATAAACTTAAAAAAAAAAAAGAACAGTTTTTCCACGTGAACCTCAGTTAAACAAACTGTCTTCCTCTCCCCGAAAGAATTTCATTCTGCTCGCTGGTCGGCCCGTGTTACAAAAAAATTCTCCCGGATTATAATTTTGGGATTTGATCACAAGTAAGGAGGCATTTGGGAACGTTCATTTTATCCTTGTTATGTAAGTAGCCCCAGGTCACCTGCTAAGGTGCCTCTTGGCTCCCAGGGCCTGAGATATTTGCTGTCTGGGCCTTTACAGAGGAAGCTTGGCCGACCCCAGCGCTAGAGGAAGGGAAGTTTGAGCTCTACTGCAAAGGTTGGGGGTGATGACAGGGCACCCAGATGAAACAGTAAGGACGTGGGTGACAGATCTCTGTGTCCCCAGGCAGAGGAGGCTGGTGTGGCCGAGAGGAGGCTGCTACGTTCCCAGAGACCCAAAACAATGACTGCCATTTACAAAGCACCCATCACGCGCCGGGGGGGGGGGGGGGGGGGGGGGCTTAGCAGGGACACCAGACAGGCAATGCAAGCGTCCTTCCCATCCTGCTTTCCTATGAAGAAACCCGAGGCCAGGGAGGTTCTCTCAGCCAGTAGGGGGCAGAGCTGGGACTCTGTGATGGTTAATTTCACGCGTCAGCGTGACCTGGGCGAGGGATGCCCAGAGAGCCGGTAAGACGTTAATGCTAATGCTGGCCGTGCAGTGAGAGAGTTCTGGGCGAGATCAGCATCTGAATAGGGCGGCTGAGTGAGCCAGATGGACCCTCCCCAGTTCGGCGGGCATCATCCAGACCCCAGAGGGTCTGCATGGAGTGAAAGGCAGAGGAAGGGCGGATTGTTCTCTGTCTGAGCTGGGACACGCATCCCGCATCCTGGGGCATCAGCGCTCCTGGTTCTCGGGCTTCGGACCCGGACCGGGACTCACACGGCTGGTCCCGGAGTTCTCGGCCTTTGGGTTTGGACTGGCACCGTGCCGTCAGCGTTTCTAGCACGCAGACGGTGCCTCATGGTGCTTCTCAGCCTCCGTGATCCTGTGAGCCAGCCCTTCACAATAGATCTCTTTCTGTATCTGCTCATATGAACAGACGTACCTCAGTACATATATCTCAGTATAGCCTCGGGCTCCTGTCTCCCTGGAGAACCTCGTACAGACTCTCACCCAGGGCTGACCACCACCCAAACCCAGCCTCTCTCCCCGACACCCGGGGGTCTCTAGAAGGCACCCCCCCACCCCCACCCCGTCCTGCAGAACTTGCTCTGCTCTGTTTTGCAACCGCAAATACTCCTTAGGTGCCTGCCCTGGGCCCAGCGTCACGCTGAGTCCTTCAAACTCCTCTTCAGCCTTCAAGGCCCTTTCCAAGGTCACCTCTTCCCCAAAGCATTCTCTGGTATACCGATGATGATGGTGGTGGAGGCTGTGATGAAGCAGACCCTGTGTTTTCTGCGTCTTTTTTTTTTTTTTTTTTAAAGTAGGCTTTCCGCCCAGCACAGAGCCTGACGCAGGGCTTAAACGCGTGACCCCGAGATCAAGACCTGAGCTGAGATCAGGAGTCAGACGCTTACGACTGAGCCCCCCCGGGCGCCCCTCTGCCATGTATCTTTGCATTTAATCCGCACGACAGCCCTTTTGAGCAGGGGCTCTTGTTACTGACCTCAGCTGACAGATGAGGAAGCTAAAGCCCAGAGAGGCGAAGTAAGCAGCCTGAGGTTGAACAGCTAGCGAGGCCGTATTGGAGCTCGGTTGCCCCTGACTTCACAGTCTGCAATCTCGGCCCCACACTCTGCTGCGTCCAGAGTAAGAATGGGTCCTTTCCTGCCCTTGTGGTTGAAAGTTTCAAATCCCTACCAGACGCTTCACAAATTACATGTCACGCAATCCTCACAGCAATCCGAGGGGCAGGTGTTTTCACTGTCGCCATCACAACGTCTTTGGTGCTCAGAGAGGGGAGCAAAATTCTCGGATCACGTAGACGGCAGAGCCGGGTCAACCCAGACTTGCAAGATCCCAGAGGCCCGTGTCCTCCCCGCTTCATGTCGCAGCTTCTTCTGGGGACCTCCCCGGGAGAGTCCTCCAGTGTAACGTGCTTCCTGGAGTCCCCCACCATCCGCAAGGTGGCTTCTGGGGTTACCGCGTCCTCTGCAGCCGGTCAGCTTTCCGGGAGCCCCACCTCCCTCCCTCCCGCCCAGCTCGGCCCAGGACCTGTGGGTGCCGGCCCCTGAGAGTTGTGCGGGCCGTGGGCCACGGCTTGAGAGTCAAAGGGAAGGGCCTTTGGAGAGGCACCAAGTTCAAACCTGCTTTGCCTGGCGTGACCCTCAGTGGGCGGCCCCAGCTTTCCAGCTGCCAGCCTGGCCATGCCAAGGACCGAGCAGGGTGCTTCAGGCAGAACCCCTGCACGAGAGAGCCGGGCTTCCCAGGCTCCTTCACGTGGCAAGTGACAGGCGTGCACCAGGGGGTGGGGACACGAGAGCTCTTCTTCCGGCCAGCCGCTCTGCTCAGAGAGGCTGGAAAATCTCTCTGTCCTGGCGTTCATCTTGCAACCACGAACCACAACGTGAAGCGCCCACCTCCTTCAGTCTGGCCCTGAATCCTTGCTACACCTTGCGTAGGAGAGTGGCTCCTTTCCAAACCATTTCACTCATGTGTTAAGAACAGTTTCTGGGGCGCCTGGGTGGCCCAGTCGGTTAAGCCTCCGACTTCGGCTCAGGTCGTGGTCTTGGAGCTCGTGAGTTCGAGCCCCGCGTCGGGCTCTGTGCTGATGGCTCAGAGCCCGGGGCCTGCTTCGGATTCTGGGTCTCCCTCTCTCTCTGACCCTCCCCCACTCACACTCTGTCTCCCTCTCTCTCTCAAAAATAAATAAAACATTAAAAAAATTTTTAAAAAACCCCCAAATTTCTGTATCAATGACTAAACCAATCAAAGAACTTTTTGTATTTAGGAGTATTTTGTTCAGGCTATTTTGCCATTAGCAGAATTACCGAGGCAAAGGGCAGGACCGCTTTAAGGCTGCGGGTGCATACCGCACCGGAAGAGTGAAGGCGCCGTGGACCCCGCCGGGAGCATGCACAGCACGACCCTACCCAGTTCCTGGCTTTGGCAGATGCATTCCGGGCCCCTAACACCAAACACCCAGCGTCTAACTACGCTCAGCACATCTTTACTGACCCGAACGGAAGATACGTGGCTCTCAGCATGCGCCGTATAAAGGTTTTGATGCTTTGCGTATTTTAACCTCTTGAACTCCCGTAATGATGCTATGAGGTGGGTAGTGTGGTTATCCCCCTCTACAGATGAGGAAACTGAGGCCCGGGCGAGGAGAGGCTGGGTCGGGTTGGGGGGAGTGCCTCTGTGGCCTCTGTGGCCCCCTGCCATGCCGCCGCCAGCCGTTTCTGCCGCCCCCGAAGGCTGACCTCCGCTCAGCAGGACCTCAGGGCTTTGCTGGCATTTGGGGGGCCGTCCCCAGGAAAAAGGTGGGCGGTGGCAAAGGGCGGACTCACCCTGTCCCGGTCTCTCCCTGGGTCTTGGGGACCACAGGCTTCTGCTGCTTGTGGTTCAATGTCTGAAAACCATGGCTTAGGGTATTCTGTCCAATTTTACGGTTGTTCACGATGGGGGCTTATACAGTCGTCCTAGGTACTCAGCTACACACCTTGCTGGCCGATGCTTCTTCTCCTTCTTCTTCTTTAATTGTTTTTCACGTTAGTTTATATTTAGAGAGACAGAGAGAGAGAGAGCGCACTCTTGAGTGGGGGAGGGCCAGAGGGATGGAGACAATCTGAAGCCGTCTCTGGGCTCTGAGTTGTGAGCTGTCAGCCCAGAGCCCGATGCGGGGCTCGAACCCACGAGCAGTGGGATCATGATCTGAGCTGAAGTCGGATGCTTAACCGGCTGAGGCACCCGGGCACACCCTTTTCTTTTCTTTTCTTTTCTTTTCTTTAATTTTCTTTTCTTTTCTTTTCTTTAATTTTCTTTTCTTTTCTTTTCTTTTCTTTTTTTTAATTAAAAGTTTTAGGGCCAGGGTGCCTGGGTGTCTCTGTCTGTTAAACACCCGACTCTTGATTTCAGCTCAGGTCACGATCTCACGGTTCGTGGGTTCGAGCCCCGTGTCGGGCTCTGTGCCCATACCGGGAACCTGCTTGGCATTCTCTCTCGACCTCTCCCCCCCCCCACCCCCGTGCTCAATGTCTCTCTCTCTCTCTCTCTTTCTCACAAAATAAATACAAATGAAACTTTAAAAATAAATATGTAAATAAAGTCTTTAAGAAAAGTCTTAGGGCCACCTGGCTGGCTCAGGGGAGCATGTGCCTCTTGATCTCAGGGCCCCGAGTTCGAGCTCCACGTTGGATGTAGAGATTGCTTAAATAAACAACAACAATAAAAAAAGTAAAATTTTTGAATTGTGGGAAAATACGCCTAACATAAAATATACCACTTAAACCAGTTTTTTTTTTATGTTTATTCATTTTTAAGACAGAGAGAGAGCATGAGCAGGGGAGGGGCAGAGAGAGAGAGACACACACACAGAATCCGAAGCAGGCTCCAGGCTCCGAGCTGTCAGCACAGAGCCCGACGCGGCGCTCGAACTCTCGGAACCGCGAGATCATGACCTGAGCCGAAGTCGCACGCTCAACGGACTGAGCCACCCAGACGCCCCGTGGTGATGTTTCTTGAACGTCTTTTTTTAGATATGAAAACAATACGGAGCATCGGCGAAGGAAAAGTTGGAAAGTACAGGAAAGGAGGGGAAAGGCCAGCCGATGACCCACGACTTTGTAAAATAAATAAATAAATCGATAGATAGATAAAATAAAATAAAATGTCTTTTTTTTCCTCATTTATAGCAGAGCTTTTGGGAACCATCCAAGCCAGCTGCTGTGTTTCGCCCCCAGGGGCTCCAGCGAGAGAAGCTGATAAAAGGTCATCAGGAACCTGGCCGGCCAGGACCCTGACGCTAACTAGACCTAAGTGAAGGCATTTTCCTGACCAGTGAACAGTGGGCCTTGTGTTAACCAGCCGAGTACAGACCTGGGGCCTCCCCGCGCGGCTCCCAGAGCCTGGTTTCCAGGGGCCGTGGGCGCAACTTGGCGAATCCCTTTCCAACACAGAAGGCCGCTGACTCTGCCCTTGGGAACCCATGGGCGTGTTTCTCCTCTGCCCTGCCTTCCCTGGCCTCGTCAGCCAGCAATCAGCCAGGTAGTTTTGTTTTTCCTCTGATGGCCTTTATTTATTTATTTTTAACACAACCAGCTACCATTTTGGTGGATTCTGGGGTTTTTTTGGGGGGGGAGGGGGGATTATATCTTCAGGGATCAAGGAGCAGCGGCTATACCTAAGGGGCCAGAGCGCTGGGTCTGGGAAACAATTGAATTCCTGCCCCCAAGGAATCTAAATGCTAATCACAGGCCGGTTTTTTTGGTTTTTTTTTTTTCCCCCAGAAGAGAACTGGCAAACAAAGACCAGCTTTGAGAAGTCATCATAATTAGAGCTACCATTGCTCATGGTTCTTTTCTAGGGACAATTGGGTACTTAACACACATTCATTTTTTTTAAGACTTTTTTTTAATGTTTATTTGTTTTTAAGAGAGACAGAGAGACAGAGCCTGAGCAGGGGAGGGGCAGAGAGAGAAGGAGACACAGAACTTGAAGCCGGTTCCAGGCTCCGAGCGGTCAGCACAGAGCCCGACGCGGGGCTCGTACTCTCAGACCACGAGATCGTGACCTGAGCCAAGGTCGGACACTTAACCGACTGGGTCACCCAGGCGCCCCTCACACACGTTATTTTATTCCTTCTTGGGAGCAGGCCTTGTTCCTTCCCGCCGAGGGAAGCTCAGAGGTGAGTGGATTAGCTTCAGCTCACACAGTTGATCTGCGGGAAAGCCTAGATAATGCCAATTTATAACTATTATTGTTACTATTATTATAGCTAGCATGCATTGAGCACTTACTAGGTGCAGGCAAAGATTCATGTACTCTGTCTATAATTTTATGAAATCCTCCTTAGAGCGCTATGAGGTGGCTATTTTTATCATCATCTGTCCATCTTTCAGGTGACCAAACTGAGGAACAGTCTCTCACAGCAGGCTACCTAGACCGTGGGGGAGCCAGGACTCGAACCGGGGTCTTCCACACCACCCATCGTTAACCTTCAGCCCACCCTGTCCCCTGACCTCTGACTGGCTTACTGATTCACAGCCACTGCGTCCGTGGACGACGTTAGCAATTGCTTTACGGGCAGACTTGGGAGCCGGGGTTTGAAATGATCCCATCAGGTCACAGGCAGGGGCTGGGACAGAGGGCCTGTGGGGTTTGTCTGCTATCCCCGCAGACCACGCCACCTCTCCCAAGAAATGAGAGTGGCACCGGCCCCCGCCCCTCCCCCCTCCACCTCCCTTCCCGGGTGACACGTTATCTTTGGCAGAATCTGAGAGACTGTGTGCGTTTAGTTCACAGGCATTTGCAAGTTTGGCCACAATCTCTGCTCGGGACTGGTGAAAACACAGGCCCCCATATGCGAATTTTATGTCTGCTTTCTCATTAAGAGAAGTTTTAGCTCCTTTTTTTTTGGAAACAGCTTTTTGTACCTTCCAGGCTGGCTGTGAAGTTAACCCTTTGCTCTACGCATCCCTCTTTTTAAAATGGGATCTTTTCGGGGCGCCTGGGTGGCTCAGTCAGTTAAGCCTCCGACTTCGGCTCAGGGCGTGATCTCACAGTTGGTGAGTCTGAGCCCCCGCCTCGGGCTCTGTGCTGACAGCTCGCAGCCTGGAGCCTGCTTCGGATGCTGTGTGTGTGTGTGTGTGTGTGTGTGTGTGTGTGTGTATGTCTCTCTCTCTCTCTGCCCCTCCTCTTCTCGCTCTCTCTCTCAAAAATAAATAAACATTAAAACCATAATAATAAAATGGAATCTTTCCTTTGTCCCTGAGCCTCCCCCCCCATCTGTTTTTCCTTAAGACTCCTCTTTTCATTGAGGTATAATTTGCATACAATGAAAGTCTGAGCTAAATCGCAGCAGCCCCGCAGCTCAGTGCCTGGCCCTTGGGTTAGTTAGGCACCTGTGTCTCCGGGGACCCTGGGGAAGAGGGACACCCCCTCTTGGCCTCCATAGCGTCAGCTGGGTAAGAGCAGAGCAGTGAGAGAATAGGTCGTTTCTCAGGGTGGGGACCCCGTGAGAGATGGGAGTGGCCAGCGGGGGGCCTTTCCAGCGATGGGAGATGCGGTCGAGGAGGACCCGAGCCTATCTCTTCGGGAGTGTGTGTGTCCGTGTGTGTCTGTGTTTGCAAAGCCCAACTGCGACAATGTGCGCTGCTGAAGAGGCAAAAATAACACCGGACACTTGTGATCTGAGATGACGGCGGTCGGGGACTCTTACAATAATACAGAGACATGAGAGCGAGCTCTGAATACCCCACAGGCAGCTGCGGCCCCACAGCCAAGAAGCAGATCGAGGGGCCCGAACAGCGTTTAAAAACATTTTTTTAAGTGTTTTATTCATTTTTAAGACAGAGAGAGAGAGCGTGAGCAGGGGAGGGCAGAGGGAGAGGGAGACACAGAATCCGAAGCGGGCTCCAGGCTCTGAGCTGTCAGCACAGAGCCCGACTCGGGGCTGGAACTCACGAACCGTGAGATCATGGCCTGAGCCGAAGTCAGATGCTCAACCGGCTGAGCCACCCAGGTGCCCCCTGAAGAGCGTTTCTTTATCAGCGCCCCTGCCAGGAGGGGGAGGCTTCCCTGATTTACTCAGGGCATGTATTTGCCCGAGAGCCAGATCGGGGAGACAGACCTAGCACGTTTTCAGGGGACAGGGTGACCCCATTTGTAAATTAGTTTTTTGGCGGCAGGCCGGGAGGCAACGATGGGGGGGAGGGGCAAGGAGAAGGGCAAAATCCAAAGGTTGTTATTCAGGGTGAAGGTGACTGTCTCTGCATTAATTTGATCTTGCTTTCCTTTAGACGCTTGCCCTAGCATTCCATCCTTCCAAAGAGCTACCCTTTGAAGTTTTCCTTTTCCCAATATTTTCTGAGCACTGGCTGAACTGTCACCATTCCTGCCACTGGGGATAGAGCAGGGACCAGTTGCAGACAAAGACCCTGCCCTTCTGGGGCTTCTGTTCGATCGAAGGGAGACAGACATCCAGCAAGGCAAGGAGGTGAATTGTGATGTCTGTTAAAGGAGGAGGGTCCCATAGAGCAGGGAAGGGGAGAGAGTGTGCCAGTTGGAAAATTTACACTTACAGACGGGGTGGGCAGGGAGCTTTCACTGGGAAGGAGGCATTCTGGCGAGGGAGCTAGCTGGGAGACAGGAGGCTACCGGGGGGGGACAGGGGGCAGGGGAAACACTGGGCAGCGAGAAAAGCAGGTGCAAAGGCCCTGAGGTAGGTAAATGCCGACTGTATCCAGGATCTGTGGGCAAGGAGGCTGGTGTGGCCAGAGTGGAGGGAGAGAGGTGAGGAAATGAGGTGGGAGGGTCAGGGGTTTAGGGGAGGTAATATAGGGTCTCAGCTGGAGACCTGAGGGCACTGAGTAGATGGGGGGCATGATTCTTCTTTTTAAAAATGGACTACTTTGCTCTCTCTGTGTCGAGAAGGAGCCAAGAGACACAGCAGGGACATCAGTTAGGATTCCCGTGTGACAATCCAAGTGAGCCATGAGCATGGCAAGAAATGGTTGTTTTCAGCTGTGTTCTGAAGGTGGGGCCGCTGGATTCACTGATTGCGGGGTGCGGGAGCAAAACACAAAGGTGACCGTAATTTTCAGCCTAAGCACGGAGTCACTGTCATCAGAGGAGAGGGGAGACCCACGGGGTAGAAGCAGGTTGGAGCGGTGGGGGAGGGCAGCAGATGAGAAGAGGGGACCCCTGGGGAGCTCAGTTTGGGACACGTTGACCTGCGATGCCACGGGACGTCCACGTGGAGACGGGAGCAGGCCGCTGGCCCCGAGCGCGGAGTTGGGAAGAGGTCTGGCCTGGACGCGGAGTCACGTGAGTCGTTCGCTTCAGCGCAGGCGCATCATTAGAGCCTCGAAACCACATAGGGTCTCCGAGGGAACAGCCGCTCAGATGGTATCTAGACAGCTGCTCGCAGCTTCGCCAGCTCAGGGCTCACGTTTCGCAGGAGAAAAAGTGAGGTCCAGAGAGGGGAGGTTTCTGGTCCAAGGTTGCACAGCCAGCTGACGGCAAAATTAGGAATAAGACTTTGATTCCCCGGTTGCCAAGGTCGGTGTCCTTTCCTGCATCCAGCTTCTGGGTGCCTTTTTTTCCCCTTTAAATGTTTATTTCCTTATTTTCGAAAGAGAGAGCAGGGGAGGGGCAGAGAGAGCGGGAGAGAGAGAATCCCAAGCAGGCTCCACACTGTCAGCATGGAGCCCGAGGTGGGGCTCGATCCCACGAACCGCAAGATCGTGACCTGAGCTGAAATCAAGAGTAGGACGCTTAACCGACTGAGCCACCCAGGCGCCCCTCTTAGTGCCTTTTCGTGATGAGTGAGGCTCACGGGGCTCTAACCCTTTGTCATCTGACCATGAGGTCGCCAGAGAGCGGGGATGGCCTCCCCCTGCCACGTGGCCGTTGAGGGCATTAGGACTTCTGCTCCTTGCTCCCCAGTCCCATCTATGCCGCCTCCTCCAGGAAGCCATTCTCTCAAGCCTGCGTCACCTGGACCTTCATTTGTCTTCTGCCCATGTCACCAGACTCCGGGCTCCGGGTCTTTGCCACTTTGTGTCCCATCGCCCAGGGGTCAGCAGCTGGCGGTGACAGCGAGCCTCTCCTTGCCCAGATCCTGCTCAGCTTCCTCTGAATCCTTCCCCGTGAGGTGCTGACCTCTGGGTCTCCACGTTCCAGCGTCCCTGCACTGTCCCTGCATCCTCTGCAAGAACCCCACTGAACCGGCTCAGCCAGGAGCCCTCATTCGCCACGTCTGATCACCCCCCATGTCTGATGGGGTTCCTCACGCCCCGCCACCGCCCTGGGGACGTCTGGTCACCCTGGCCTGCCTTCAGTGGGACTCCAACTAGGTGGGTGTGTGATAGGGCAATTTAGAATAAGAAATGCATTTGGTCTTCCTCCGGTTCTGGCCCAGAGACCCTGAAACCCTCGCAATTTCCTATAGAAGAGCCATCGGCAGGGGCATCTTTTGTTGTGATATTTACTTCTGTCCTCAGTTCCTGAAATGGCTTGGTCTTCTGTTACCTGTGACAGGTGCCTTTCAGCCACCCCTGAGTTTATGTTACTGAGGTCAGTTTTGGAAAGGCCCTGAGATGGGGGCTGGGGGTTGGGAGAAACTAACAAGCTTGGAAGCTTCCGACGTTCAGCCCTGCCCCCAGGACCTCGGGGTGGGGAGAGGGGCTGGAGAAGGCGTTCAATCACCTATGGCCAATGTTTTCATCCATCCCAATGTAATGACGCCTCCATTAAACCCCCAAAGGACAGGGCTCAGGGTCCCGAGATTCAGAGAGCTTCTGGGTTGGTGGGTGTGGAGGTGCTGGGGGGGGGATAGCCCCTGGGGGGGGGAGGGCGGGCTCAGAAGCTCCTCCCCTTCCCCTACACCCTACCCCGTGCCCCCTCCCTCCTATCCTGCTCTTCCCAAGCCACATCCTGTGATAACTCAGCGATCGAGTACGTCACGTTCTGTGAGTTCTGTGAGCGAATTAACCCAACCCGAGGAGGGGGTGGGGAACCTCCAACCTGCAGCCAGCCGGGTCGGGGGTGCAGGTGACAACCCGGCTCGCGGTTGGCTTCTGAAGCGGGGGCAGTCTTTTAGGACGGAGCCCTGCCCGGCTGGGATCTGATGCCATCCAGGTAGATAGCGTCGGAACGAGGTACATCGCAGGACGCGTGGCTGGTGTCTCCCACACGTTTGGTGCCCCGAGCCCAGAAGTGTTCGGAAGGAAGACAAGTGTGCCCTCTTCCTTCATTGTTGCTTACGCCAGAATCCCGCCCCCCCCCCCGCCCCTGCCGCCCCCCGCCCCCCCCCCACTCCCGATGTTTCCTCTTGGAAACTCTCCATCCATCCACACCTACCCTGCTCCTTGTCTTTGCCTGCCCACCTTCCCTCGCTGGGCCCCTTGCTTGAGCCCAGTCTCTGTCCCCTCCTGCAGAGTCCCCTGCAACGGAACCCTCCGTTCACGGCCGTAGTGCCCCCGAGTCAAGCCTGCCTTGCTGCCCTTTGACAAGTGCCATGACTAATTTTTTTTCTTTTACAGGAGAAACCGCCTTGTAGGGGGTAATGTCTCTCCTTGAGGGAAGAAGTAACCTCTTTGGGGGTGGGACCCACGTGCTTTGCCGTTTCTGTCAACGGTGCCAGGCCGAGCCCGGCACCGGGGACGCGTGAGTGACGCGGGAGGGTTTGGAAGGCGGCGGGCGGGTGGCCCTGACCGGTGGGATCTCATGCCCCGCAGTCTTGACTTCGGGATGACACATCTAAGGCCGGAGGTGAAGGAGGAGACTTCCAGTGGTCTTCTCCGAGCTGAGGGCCAAGAAATGGGCGCGAGGGTGGGGATCTTTGCCTCTCGTTGTGGATAAACCCGGAGAAACTTGTCTTCACTCGGAACCGTTCCCTTCGCCGAGGATCCTTCCTCCCCACTTAGCTCCTGAAAACGGCCCCTGGGTGTGCAAATAGCCCTCGCAGTGCAGAGTGTTCAGGCCCTCCTGACATTGGGGGCCGGGTGGGTCTTCTTCGTGGGGGCCACATCGTGCTACGTGGCACAGCCTCGCTGGCCCCCACCCGCTAGGTGCCGGTAACATCTGCCTCTCCCACCTGACCCCCAAACGTCTCCAGACACCTGCCAGATGTTCCCTGGGAGCACGATCGCCTCCGCCCACCCCCGCCCCCAGCTGAGCACCACGGAGTTACTGTTCGGGATTATTTTCATCTGTGGCAGCAGGAAGGGGGGGCTGGAGTGGGGCCCCGATGGGGGAGGTGACCAGAACCAGATGTGTAGCTTTGATCGCTACCCTGAAACCCACTTTATGGGCACGTGTTTCCTATCTAGAGGGTTTTTTTTTTCCAGAGACAGCTTTTTTTTTTCACTGTTATAAACTCTCAGTGGGGGACAGGGGGCCCCGAGAGACTTACCTGGCTCCCCCTATACCGTTGACCAGAAAGCGATGTCGCGGTTGATGAACACGGATCCAAATCTCCCCAGGGAAGGGGAAGGAGGGCGAGTCTGGCGTCCGATCCTGGCCCGGCAGAAGATGGCCGTGTGACCTCCAGCTCGCCGCTAGCCTCTCTGAGCCCTGAGGTTCCGAGGCACCCAGGGATGGGAGGTGCCCAGAAGGCAGCGCGCGTGTGGCCCGTCGTCGGCTGGCCCCGTAGAGGCTAACTCTCCGTTTTAGCTCCGAACGGCGATGCCGAGCCTGGCCGCCTAATGGCCTCATGATGTTGAACTCTGCAGAGACAAAACCAAACGTCAAGGTCGTTCCCCCCACGCAGGTGTGAGGGCGAATTCACGTCGGGTGGTTATGCTGTGCGGGCAGCACTGGGAGCCAGGAAGGAGGAAGGAATAAAGGGCTGGGATCCGGAGAGTCCTCTGTTGACTTCTTGCTTGGTGCCGGACCCGCGCCAGTGTTCCTCCGAAGTTTGACGTTTTCTTGCAAATGTCTGGGGAAGATTAAAGAAGCACGCGCACGAGCGAGCATGAACGCACGCGCGGTGGCTGCGAAGGAAGAGGCTCATCTGCTCAATTCTGCCTTCGTTACTTACAGTGCGTTGTGCCCCCGGGGCCCCCGCAAACCCCTAAAACACCACTCTCGGGGGTGGGGGTGGGGGTGGGGGGTCTGCAGGTCGCACCATGGCCGTAGGAAGAGCGCACGTTGCTTTGAACAAGCAGCAGAGAGAGAACAGGTTAGACCGCAACTTGACTCGTATGGATTGAGAGACGTGAGCCAGACACATCAAATAATTAGCCCCCAGGACTGGTCTGTGTGAGGCCTCTTCTCCTTTGGGTTCTGATAAAGGGCCCAAGGTTCTAGTTTGTTCTGAAAGCTCCTGGATTTGAAGAGCTGAAAAGCCAAACCCTTCCTTCCCTCCTCCCTCCCCTCTTCCTTCCTTCCTTCCTTCCCTCCCTCCCTCCCTCCCTTTCTTCCTCCCCTCCCTCCTTCCTTCCTTCCCTCCCTTTCTTCCCTCCCTCCCTCCCTCTTTCCTCCTCTCCCTCCTTCCCTCCCATCTCCCTCCTTTCCTTCTGTCCATCCATCCAATGGTATTATCCAGGCAAACCCTTCCTGCCCCCAACTAGTTCAGTGCAACCTACCCAATCTCCATGCAGGTGAACCTTTAAATCAATGGCATGCCCGGGACACAATTTACATTTTAATGCACGAGATGTTCATCACTATCGGGTAGAGTCCCAAGTTACCTTAGAGGCCAGAAACGGGTAGGCAGGCAGCCAGTCGAGACTCTCATGACATTTCGGTCTTTCGTGATTTTTCCCTACACTCCTTATCGTCTTCCCGCTTCGCTTTACCCCTGCTCTCTCTGGTCCAGCTGCCCGACCTCCTCCTGCCCCTTGGACAGGCTAAGCTTCTGCCTCAGAGATTATGCCCTTGCTGTCCCATCTGGCTGGAATGTGCTGCTCCCACATACCCCTGAGTTCCTCCAAGCCCTCATCGCCCTCCGTCTCCGCTCAGATGTCACCTCCTCCAGGCAGCCGAAACAAAAGTGCCACCCACGCCTGTCCCCTTCTCTGCTGTCTCTCTCTCCCCAGCACTTACTGGCACATTCTGTACTTCCTCCTAACCCGCAGGAGCCTGTCTCCCGCTCTGCACGGTTGTGGCCAGAAGGAAGGCGTGACTGCTGGGTCCCCGGCAGTAGGACTTCCGCTAGTTTTAGAACGGGAAATGAGCTTACGATCTTTTTGGCATCCCATCGTTGCAAGGACGAGGAAACCAAGGGCGGGGGGAGAGAAGAGCTCGTCACCCCCATGCAGTGGGTCCAGCTCAGGGCCAGGCAGTGGGAAGGAGTGGGGACACCTGTGTTCCAGAACCTGCTGCTGCCGGGCTGAGTCCTTGCTCTGGGAGCCTGGGCCAAGTTCCTCCAGCTCGGCGAGTCCCTGTCTCCGGGTCTGGGGCGCAGGTGCGCCACCGCCGGTGCTTTGTGGGAGGATGGAGAATGGTCCAGCGGGGCGACCCTGCAGCGAATGTCAGCATGTTACTAGGAACCCACAAAATCGTGATATAGGGCCACACAGTTCTCAGAATGTAGGCCAGCCTGTGTGCTTGCGAGCTCAACTGCTTTTTTTTTTAAGTTTATTTACTTATTTTGGTGGTGGGGGGGGGGGAGGCGGCACAGACAGAGGGAGAGGGAGAATCCCCAGCAGGCTCCGCACTGTCAGCGCAGAGCCCAACACGGGGCTCGAACTCACAAACTGTGAGACCGTGGCCCGAGCCGAAATCAAGTCAGACGCTTAACCGACTGAGTCACCCAGGCGCCCCTCACCTGGTTTGTGAAGGGAACTAGCAGGGAATTGGTTTGGGGGAGTCCGGATCGGAGCAGGACTCTCAGGGATGGCTCAGAGCGGTGGTCCTCTGAGCTGCATCTGGGGGTCGATCATCTGCGTTTCCAACAAGTTCCCAGGCGGCCAGGTGCCGCCAGCCATCAGCCGAGCTCGCGGCCCAGCTCCTACTCTCTTCCTCTGCCTTTGCTGAGGCTCCCTCCAACTTGTGGTTCCCGTTTCTGCCTGCTCAGTCCGTGCAGCGCCTTCCTCCACCTCCCCCACCCGACCGGGATTTCCTCTTCCGTCCTCAGGCTCAAGGAGCCTGATGAAGGGCTGGAACTCACGAACCTTGAGACCATGACCTGAGCTGAAACCAGAAGTCCAGCTTTTCAGGGTGGCCCTTGCCGGTGGCTCTGGCCGCTCGAACCTAAACGGTTTTGGCCTCAGTGAACTGCATTTCTGAATCAGGCTACCCATCTCTCAATGTAGGACATCTCCTCCAGGAAGCCTTTCCAGACCACCCAGTCTTGGTCGGGTATTGCTCCAGAGTCCTGTGCTTACCCCTCTCGTAAACGGTCCATTTCCCGTGAGGGGACTGCGCGCCCATCAGGGAAGGGATCAAGCCCTTAATGGGCTCAGCATCCCTAGTCCTCTTGGTGTCCTTTTCGCCGAGGCCAGCAGAGGGCGCCTCAGCTCCACGATTCCACCCCTGCCCTCAGGAGGCATCTGGACAAAGGAGACGGTCTTCCCTTGCTGTTTGGAAACCAGGTCACCTGAGGTTAAGAGCCCAGGACTTGGCCCATACATTCCTAACTGTGTGATCTTGGGCCTGGTGATTTGCCCCTCACACCCTCAATTTTTCTCTTCTACAAATTGGCTATAATAACGCCCCTAAGGATTTTGTATTTAACAAAATGATCATGTGAAACCCTTAGCCCCGTCTGGCTCAGGATTTGTGAGTCCGCCACCGACTAGCTCGGTGACCATGAACTCGTGACGTCACCTCTCTGTGCCTCAGTTTTCTCATCTGTGGTATGGGGATAATTTTAACCACCCCTTCCATAGGGCAGTTGTGAAAATTGAGACGATACACGTAAAACACCCAAGAACAGTGTGGGGCATGTGGTTGTGCTATATTATAATTTCCCTTTATTGTTATTATTACCCGGTGACGATGATCATACTCAAGGTCCAGGTTCACATTCCAGCTGATTGTGGCTCCAGAGGAAAGGCAGCTCCTCCCTGTCTTCCTACGCTCTCCCTGCTCCCCCAGACCTAATGCTCCTGGTGGGGTCACGGTCTGTGTCCCAGCTTCTCCTGGGAAGGGTCGGTCGAGGCTTTTGGCCTGAGCTGGGGGGCCAGTGCATCTGGAAACTTGGCTCCCCTGAGTCAGGCTGCAGCTTGCGGCGGGAGTGGGAGCCTGGGGGGCCCCCGGGATGCCCCCATGCCTACCCCACCCTGAAACGAGACTGCCCTGATCCCCGGATGAGCCCTGCTCCCGGGGTTGGGAGGGGGAGGCAGCGGGCAGCAGGGAGGCTGGGGGCCAGGTCAGCCTTCCAGCCAAACTGGGGGATGGGGGCGGGCTGAACTGTATGCTGCCTCCATCTACCTAAAGGAGACCAAAAAAAATAAATAAATAAATAAATAAATCCTTGTCTTCTCTTTCCCTCTCCGGGAAGGTTGGTAGAGCAACATCTCCATCAAGGACAAAAGTCCACATTTTGGAGCTTGAAGGTCTGGCTTTGAACCCTGACTTTACTTCCTACCGGCTGTGTGATATCGGGCACGTGAACGAACCTCTCTGAACCTCAGTTTCCTCATAGTGATGCAGGGAGGGTCAAAAACGTGAAACACATGTTGTAGGTGTGTGTTTTGCCGTTGCTTTCGAGATTCTGTGTTGTCTTCAGTTAAACAACACAAGATTAGAGTTGACCCTTGAACAACGTGGGGGTTAGGGGCACAGACACCCCGCACGGTGGAAAATCTGCGTACAACTTTTGATCCCTCCAAACTTTAACTCTTTCTAGCCTCCTGTTAACCAGAAGCCTTACTGATAATACAAGCCGTCGATTAACACATATTTTGTGTGTTGTATGTATTATACGCTTGTATTCTTACGATAAAGCAAGCCAGAGAAAAGAAAATGTTAAATCAAATGGGAGTGTGGAGGGCCGAGGGCAGACCGCCCCAAGATGGTCCACTTTGGCATGAAGATTATTTTTTAAATTTTTTTTAAGTTTATTTATTTTGAGAGACAGAGCGAGCAGGGGAGGGGCAGAGAGGGAGAGAGAGAATCCTAAGCAGGCTCTGTGCTGTAGAGCCCGATGTGGGGCTTGAACCTACAAACCGTTGAGATCAGGACCTGAGCCGAAATCAAGAGTCGGACACTTAACGGACTGAGCCAGCCAGGCGCCCCTGGCAAGAAGGTTATTTTGAGCCGATGGCAACTGAGACCCTGAGGCCTCGAGAGAAATATTTGTCCCTCCCTTAACTACATAGAAGCATGTAAATTGTAGCCCAGAAGCAGGGCTATTATCGGAGACACATTTTATCTGAGTGACCCATCTATATGGCAGGAGAGACATCTAATTACCAAACATCTCCTCTTATCGCCCTGTGAGGTACATTCCTTTCCTCCGAAGTCCCCTTCTCTTTAGCTCAGAACGATGTGTGTATCTCATCGTGCCCGACTGTCTCTGGAATCTCCGTGTCTGTGTGGATTCCCCGTACGCACTCTATTAAATTTTATCTTCTCCCATTAATCTGTCTCAAGTCAATTTGATTCTTGGTCCAGCCGGAAGGACTCCGGAAGGGGGACGGGAGTTCTTGTTCCCCGACAGAGGAAAGGATACATTTATAGTGCTGTACTGTATCTATTGAGAAAAGAAATCCACATGGACGTTCCAAATCCGTGCAGTTCAAACCCATGTTGTTCAAGGATCCCGTGTAGGTTCTTGCCACGAGCTGCGGGCCTGACCCCGAGCTTCACGTGCTCCTGTCTCTGAGTTGAGAGGTGGGGCTACTGCCCTCGGGACGAAGGGGAAGCCGCTCAGAACACTGGCCCTTTACGGTTGTGACTTTGGCAATGCCACATAGCAACAGTGAGAGGTAGCATCATCATGCCCATTTGTAGGGAAGAAGACTGAGGCCCCAGGAGGTGGAATGACTTGCACAAGAGCCACATCTGTAAGACCAGGGGGTTCAGCAGCTGCCTCTGGGGTGGAGAAGGGGGCACAAGAATAGAAACCAAGTCTCGCCCTTGACCCTGACTGCTCAGTGCACAAGGCCAGGGGGCGCCGTGTGCATTGCAGAACCCTCCTGCTGCTCCCTGGCCCCCAGCGGAGCCGCAGCTGCCTCTGACTACCGATCCCTGTGAGGACAGTTCTGTGGGGACAGCACTGCGGCTGGTAATGATCAATTATGCTCATCACTGGCCTCTTGGGAAGCGGGCCCCCCTCCAAGCCGTTGGCTTCAGCACCCCCTCCAACTTGCTTTCTGTTTCTGCCATGTCTTGGGTGCGCCCCAGCTGTTTGGGCTGTGAATTTAATTCTCAGGATGACCCTGAGCTTGGCAGAAGGCAGGGCCAGTAGGAATCTAACACATCCGTGGGTGGCCGGGAAAATCGACGGAAATAAGCTGTGCCTCTCTGTGCCTCTAGGGTTCTCGGTGAGGCGCCTCCACCTTAGAGGCCTGAGCTGGAAAAGACAGAGGCTCAAGTTGAATACTGAGCAAGTGTGGATGATTCGGGGGGCGGGGGGCGGGCGAGAGAGTAGGAGGCAGTAATAGTGAAGCGACAGGCCTGCGTTCAAATCCTGGCCCAACCACCGTATAAGTGACCAAAACACCCACCACGCTCCGTTTCTCCCGGCGTCGTGGAGTCAGTTTTTCTACTCCTTGCCTCGACCGAAAGAACATGGTAGACAGAAGGACAAGTGACTTCTAAGTCAGGGGGTCAGGAGGTTCTGCCCGCTCCCACGTTCCTTCTCGGACCCTTGTGACCATCACGTGACACGAGCCTGTGGCCCATGAGGACCGCGTGGAGGACAGGATCCCGAGCACGTGCTTCCGAAACCAGCAGACGGCAGCCTTGTGAGCAAGCCAAGTCCAGCTGAGATCGACTCTGCGTAGTCCCGGCCAGAGGAACCGCACGGCTGACCGTGAGCTACGGTAGAGGGTTATCATCTTCAGCCATTAAATTTTTTTCTTTTATTATGCGGCAAGCATTTGTTGAGACAGCCATTTATAGT
The DNA here is from genome assembly GCF_022837055.1 of Prionailurus viverrinus. Classification (NCBI taxonomy): domain Eukaryota; kingdom Metazoa; phylum Chordata; class Mammalia; order Carnivora; family Felidae; genus Prionailurus; species Prionailurus viverrinus. Next base: position 202,109,143 of record NC_062568.1, on the reverse strand, counting down.
TCAATGATCATGGTCAAATTGCTCACCCTCGCCGAGCCTCGATTTCCTTTCTTTTTAATTAAGATTTTTTTAATGTTTGTTTTTGAGGGAGACACAGAGTGTGAGCGGGCGAGGGGCAGAGAGAGAGGGAGACACAGAACCCGAAGCGGGCTCCAGGCTCTGAGCTGTCATCACGGAACCCGATGCGGGGCTCGAACTCATAAAGTGTGAGATCACGGCCTGAGCCGAAGTCGGTCGCTCAACCGACTGAGCCACCCAGGCGCCCCTGCAAAGCCATTTGCAACCCTCACCACCATCGCCTGCACTCTCAGTAGAGTGAATGCACCCACATACCCTAGAGCTGTGTGAGCATTTCTTACGGAAACCTCTCCGCAGCCCTCTGTCATCATCCCCTTTTTACACAAGTGGGAACAGGTGCACAGAGAAGCTCAGTGTCCCATCCAAGGTCACGCGGCTGGTGAACGAACCGGGACGGGCAGCCTGGCCCAGGGTGTTCACTGTTAACCTCTGTGCTATAAAGGGCTTTCACATCCTGGGGCTTGTCGGAGCTTCCCCGAAACACACATGTGCGCGCACACACGCACACACACACACACACACACACCCCAACACCACCCCCTGAGAGATGGGCAGGTTGGACTTCCTACTCCAACTCTCCAAGTGTGGGATCTGAAGCCTAGGGACACGTTCAGGGTTGTAGGACTGATCGCCTGGTTTCGAGAACAGTGCCCTTTCCACACCTGGGGGCTCGGGGAGAACGCGGTGTGGACGGTGGTGTTCCGATCAGCTGTTGCTGTGTAACGAACCGCCCCAAAACTTCATGGCAGGAGACAACCATTTTGTGGGGCTAAGAATAGACTCCGGAATCGGACTGGGTACAACGGGGCGGCTCATCTCTGCTCTGTCATATCCGGGGCCCCAGAGGCTGAAAGAGTAAAAGCTGGGGGTGACTCAACAGCCGTTCCCTCCTTCCCTGTCCAGCAGTGGGTGCCAGACTCGGTCGGGCTGTTGACCAGAGCGTTGGCACACGACCCCTTCTCGTGGCCCTGGTGGCCTCGGGGTCGGCGGTGCCTCACGTCGTGGCTCCACAGGTGAGTGTCCCAGCTGACAAGGTGGAGGTCAGGCGGCCTGTTCTGACCCGGCATCGCTGGTGCCACGGCATCCTGTTGGCTTCGAACCAGCCACCAGCCTGCCCAGATTCAGGTCTGGACCCTGTCCCTCCATGACCAGAGAGCCAGAATTTGTGGACTTGGTTACAAACCATCAAGGCCGGCCCGGAAGCCATGAAAAGCTGGGACGGAGAACGTGGAGCTCCAATGGGCTTGGGCTGGAGGCTCTGATGAGCGCTGGCCCCCAGCGTCCCATCACCACCTCGTGGCCAAACTCGGGGTGTCTGTGGTCCTGCGAGCTTCCTGTCCTCGTTCTGGAGAACACGCCCCTGGTGGCCAGCAGGGGGCGCCCAATGCCCTTGTCCTCCGTGGGTTAGGAGGGGACGAGGGAGGATGACCCCGAGATAGCCTCTCTGGACAGAGTCGCCCAGCGAGGAGCCCTGGAGGGGGCCCCAGCTGTGTCCACACTGCGTCGCTCCCGCCCCGCAGTCTCCGCGACACCCTGTTGATGGCTTTCCGGCTCTCCACCAGCTGTGCCAGCCCTTCAGCACCCCCTCGGGGAGCACCGTGGGCAGGGGGTCCGGCGCTGGTTTTGCGGCCGGCTGGATTGTGAGACCGAGCAAATCCCCCGCCTGGACTTGGGGTTTCCCAGACACGAGAGCAAGGGGGCTGGACCACAGGATCCCCTAGTTTCCAGAACGCCACTGAATTTCTTCTCAGGTGGAAACCCCACCTCCCAAGGCTGACTGCAAGCTCCTTGAGGGCAGGCTGTGCCTTCTTGACTCCGGGCTAGGCACTTTGCCACGCGGGGCCTCAGTCTCTCATCCGGAAAGTGGGGACGCCGACAGTGTCTGTGTCGGGGCATCTTTGGGCGTTGCCAAGCACCTGGCACCTTAGTAGGTGGTCAGCCACAGCCGCTTGCTTTGCTGCGGGTGCTCCCTGAGCCGGGGGAGCTTGTCCCCTGGGGTCTCCTGGGGGCTTGGGGAGAGTGTGGGTGGTTGAGGGCAACCCATCACAGCTGCTGGATGCAGTCCCCAGAACAGGCCTCCCGGGACTGTCCTCCTGTGGCTACGACGTGAGGTTTCCGAAAACCCCCCTTGTTGTTACGAGACGCCCCACTCGACTGAGGCCTCTGCCCGAGGCTCCCTGTTTGCTGTGTGGGCGCCATGTTGGATCGTAATTGTGTCCATGTGGGAGGGGCACTGCCATCTGGTCTCGGAAGGAGGAAAATTGGGGTTACACGGCCTTTCCCGTTGTCCTCTCTGCTCCTCACTGCTTGGCCACACAGGAGCTGTGACAACGCCTGCCTTGCCCCCTCACTTCCCTCCCCATGCCCCAGCGGGGACCCCGCCAGGCCAGCCTTACTCACCCTCCTCTCTCCTTCCACTGTGCCTCAGCCTCCTCACTGCCACATCACGGTGGGCGCAGCCCCCAGGAACGTGGAGGTGGCCTCAATGACCGGCTGGGATTTGTCTAGAGGGTGGTGGGGGGTGGGTAGAATGTCCCGGGGCCCCGACCAAGGAACTTTCTTGGCAATAGAAATCACTTCTCCTTCTTGAACATTCCTTCCTCTCAGGCTTGATCTGTGATCCTGGGGCCTGACTGGAAGTCTTTGGAGAAGCAACATTACCTGTTGAAGGCACAGCTTGCCGCGGCCATCGGGACACACAGGGTTCAGAGGGCAGGGGTGAGGGGAGAGTGGGGGCCTCGGGGAGCAGGACTTCTGTTTCGGTGAATCAGCCTCTAGGCTTTCCAGGATGCCGGCGAGCCTTGCCTTTGGTGCAGCCAGGGTGCCTGATGTCAGGGCCACCACGTTTGGGCACGTGGGCCAGGCGCTGCATGACCCCAGGGGCACCCTGCAGACAGGTTACACGTGGGGGGCGGCCCTTAAATTGTGCACTGTGGCAGCCGCAGCTGGTGGCCTGTCAGTGCTGGTCTGGCCCGTGCAGGGGTTGGCAGCCTCTGTCTTCCAATGACCCGGAGGAAGGAACCTCCAGGCCCCCCTTGCCTTAACTGTCCAGTGTACCTGAGTGCCTGCCTTAGCTTCTCTGGGCTAGGCCTCGATTCCCTGGTCGTCTCTTATAGCAGAGAGGGGCTGGATCCTCCTTCCTGGGTCCAGGCAGCTGACAGATGGCCCCAAGTCCCAGTGCCACCAGCCCCTAACACTGACTAACGCCTCCACCCGGACACGGCTGTTGGCACCCCAGCCTGGGATGGACCTCTGATGGGCTGACATTTGCCCAAATGGGCCCCACACTAGAACAAGACAGAAACTCCAAATCCCAGCTCTGCCTCTGCCTCTCAAATCCTTCTTCTTCTTCTTTTTTTTAATGTTTATTTATTTTTGAGAGAGAGACAGAGCGTGAGCTGGGGAGGGGCAGAGAGAGGGAGACACAGAATCGGAAGCAGGCTCCGGGCTCCGAGCTGTCAGCACAGAGCCTGACGCGGGGCTCGAAGCCATGAGATCATGCCCTGAGCGAAAGTCGGAGGCTTAACCAACTGAGCCACCCAGGCGCCCCTATTTTTTATTTTAGAGAGAGAGAGAGAGAGAGCGAGAGCGTGCGTGCCTACGAGTAGGGGAGAAGGGCAGAGGGAGGGAGAATCCTAGGCAGATGCCGTGCTCAGTGCCGAGCCTGATGTGGGACTCGATCCCACGACCCTGGGATCATGCCCTGAGCTGAAATCAAGCATCGGACGTTCAACCTACTGAGCCACCCAGGGGCCCCGCTTTTGTTTTCTTAAATTTTTTTACGTTTATTTATTCGTTCAGTAAATGTTAGTGAAAAGCGTACTATGTGCCGGGCACTGGGTTAAGTCCGGAGGAGGCGGGTGAATCAGGAAGGCAGGTTGCTCCGTTGCTGGAGTTTAGGCACACTTGCGGGCACAGACGAAATCCAAGTAAACACGCGGAGAGATTACACAATTACAAATTGCCTAAATGCTTTGGAGGAAACAAACTCATTTACTTATTAAAGCTTCAGGGATACAAAGGTAAGTTTCAGCCAAGCCCGTGGAATGCGAGGTTTTTCTAGGATCCCATAATGAAAATAACCGGACACTGGCAAGGGCCTGCTAAGACTGTAACATGTCCATGAGCGCCTCATGGAAATGAGCTCTTTTGCTCTTTACAGAAGTCCTCGTGGCCGAGTGTCATTATCTCCATCTTACAGAGGAGCACACAGAGGTCAGGGGGTCAAGTGACTTGCCCGAGGTCACGTAGCTCGCTAATGAAGCCAGATTTGAGCTTGGGTTTGTTTGATCCCTGCCTGCTGTAATTACAGACCTTGTCCGAGCCTCGTGGCCGGGCTCCTGCTGGGCAGGGAGTTCCTAAAGCCGGTGGCTGGAGGGCTGGGGGGGACCCCCTGGGAATGAGGCCCCCCCCATCTGAGCTGGAAGAGGGGGTGGAGGGTGGGGTCCAGGAGACCCGGGGCTGGAGGAGCTAATGCCAAAGCTAAAAGAAGGCGATGGGGTGTGGATGGGGTCCCCACCTCTGTCTCCACGTAGCACCTGAGGGCCAGCATGTCTCATGGCCTTGACTGTTCCCACTTTCAGGGCTGCAGGCAGGTGGCTTAGGAGGTCGGGAGCCCCGCGCTCAGAATCTAGACTTCCTGCCCCGGTACCACAGTCCTAGTCTCCTCGTGGGTGAGAGCCCGGGCTCTAGAAATTAAAAGGCCTGGACACAAATTCCAGCTTTCCCACCTTCGAGCGGTGTGACTTTTGGCAAGTTGCTTACTTCTCTGAGCCTCAGTGGCCTCACGTTCCAGACGGGCGTGATCAAATCTGCTTCTCCGATCCTGGAGGATAAATAAGATGATACATTACAGTGTTTCCCCCAGTTCCCGGATATATAGTGAGGGTTGATGAGCATAAAGCCAAACCCTATTCTTCCAGGAACTCGGGGTGTCTGCACCTCCCCCAACTGATGGAAAGAGCCTGCAAAACAAAGTAGGACCCACGAACGTTCTTTCTCTGATTTTCGTTTTTTTTTTTAAATTTTTTTTTTAACGTTTATTTATTTTTGAGACAGAGAGAGACACAGCATGAACGGGGGAGGGTCAAAGAGAGGGAGACACAGAATCGGAAACAGGCTCTGGGCTCCGAGCTGTCAGCACAGAGCCCGACGCGGGGCTCGAACTCACGAACGCGAGATCATGACCTGAGCCGAAGTCAGACGCTTGACCGACTGAGCCACCCAGGCGCCCCGAATGTTTTCACAGTTTACCCATGTTGTAGCATGTATTGTCATTTCTTTTTTTTAAATTTAAGAGAGAGCGAGAGCGCAAGAGAGCGAGCTGGGGAGAGGGGCAGAGGGAGAGAGAGGGAGAGAGAATCCCAAGCAGACTCCACGCTCAGCACAGACCCCGATGCGGGGCTTCATCCTCCAACCCCAGAATCATGACCTGGAGGCAAAATCAAGAATCAGATGCCCAACCAGCTGAGCCACCCAGGTGCCCCTGCTGTCGTTCCTTCTTCAGGCCGAGCGCCACGGTGTGGTTGTGCCACGTCTTGTCGGTCCACTCGCCTGTCTCTGGGCATGCGGCTGAGGGTGGTCACCCTGCGGCTTTTGAGTTGCAAGCACTCAGTTCCAGCCACCAGCCAAGTCCCGGTTCCAAACTTCTGAGGCAGAGACGGTGACTGTCCGTGCGCACACGTTGGCCCTGGGCCACATGGGTATCGACAACATGGCAGCCGCGACCGGCTCTTGGGAGGTGAGGGGGTGATTCTCGGAAAGGAAATGGGAGTCGTTGGCGATTGAGAAGCCTGTCCCTACGTAAGAAACCAAGCTGGGTCATCCCTAGATGGAAATATTTTCATTCCGATGGACCTCTCTGGAATGTGTCGGTTAGGAGACTCAGAAAGAGGCTTTTATTGAATTTTACATCTTTATTAAAAATGTTTTCGTGGGGCGCCTGGGTGGCTCCGTCGGTTGAGCGTCTGACTTCGGCTCAGGTCACGATCTCGCGGTCTGTGAGTTCAAGCCCCGTGTCGGGCTCTGGGGTGACGGCTCGGAGCCCAGAGCCTGCTTCCGATTCTGCGTCTCCCTCTCTCTCTGCCCCTCCCCCGTTCATGCTCTGTCTCTCTCTGTCTCAAAAATAAATAAAAAACGTTAAAAAAATTTAAAAAAATGTTTTCGTATGTGAGTTTCGTGCGTACAACATAGTGATTCAGCTTCTCTGTGCATTGTGCTGTGCCCACCGCGTGTAGCCGCCATCTGTCACCATACGACGCTATCACGGTGCCGTTGACTGTGTCCCCTGTGCTGTGCCTTTATTCTTGTGACTTACTCATTCCGTGACTGGAAACCTGTACCTCCTTCTCTCCTTCGCCCAGTTGGCCCGTTTCCCCCCCCACCCCCTTCCCCCAGAAAGATGCTATTTTAATTTCAACATATCTGCGTGCTTTGTGCCTTCTGGCCTACAGGGTGGCGGGTGGAAGTGGGGGGCCTCTACGAATCGGGCCCTGGTTAGGCCGCCGTCTTGCCCTGGTGCGGGGGGGCCTGTTTGCTCTGGGGGCCAGTCAGCCAGAGGCTGCCTCAGACCCTCGGGACCCGGGGGGTCCGGTCCAGCCCCGCCTCTGCCCCGGCGCCCTCACTTGTTCTTCTCCAACTTCTGTCTCTTGATGTTACCCAGGCTCAGTTTCTTACTGGCAAAATGGCTGCTAACACGCACCGTGCTTTCTTTGGTACGTTGGCGAGGAGGCCATGTGAAGCTGATGACCGCAGAGCAGGGATTCTCAACCGGGGGCCGCTTGCCCCCCCCCCCCCCCCCCCCACCAAAGAGGGACAAGTGGCAATGTCTGGAGCCATTTTTGGTTCACCCAGCTGGGAAGGGTCGGTGCTGCTGACATTAGAGGGCGCGGGCCAGGGATGCCGCCACATGGGCTGCAGGGCCTAGGACGCCCCCCCCACCAGGGTGGTCTGGTCCAGGGTGTCGGTAGCACCGAGGGGAGACAGGCTGGTCCGGGGCAGCCTGGGAGAATCATTCCTTCTGCGCGTCTTTCCTGGGCATCGTTCGGCGCTGCCTGCGGGGAACGGCAGGGGGTTGGTAGGGACACAAGGCGGAAAGGACCCAGTCCTACGGCAGAGGGTCTGGCGTATGGTGGACACTTCCATACCGTTTCTACATCAAAGCGTGGCTTCAGCTGGTGGAAAGCCCGGCACGTGGCCGTGGTCATGCCCTACAGACTCTGCTGGCAAAGTGTGATGCGTGGGGGCTCTTTGTGAACAGCCTCTGTTGGCCGACAGGTGCTTCCAGAATGCTGGCAGAAAGTCACCCAACAGAGTGTGGCTCAGGCGGCCGGTTATCGAGTGGATGGGGGAGAAACAGGCTACCCTGGCCTCCCAGAGTGACCGGTGGTTTGGGGAGAAAGGAGCAGAGGCGGGTTTATCGAGGTTTTTCTGAACTCGTGGCTTCTGCTCAGTGAGTATTTGCCCCCTCTGCCACCTGGGCTTTGGGGGTGGGTGGGGGAAGGGGGGGCAGGAAAGACAAGACTCTAGAGAGCAGGAGAGGAAATTCCAGAGGCCTTTATACCCTTCAGAGGATGGGGGCCGGGGGTGGGGGTGGGGGCAGGTTCGGGTTGCCAAAGAGAAACATGGAGGAAGATTCTGGCCTCTGGTGTGCTCCTTCCCTGACCTTGGGGGGCAGCTTTCTCTGGGAGCAGAGAGCCCGGGCCAGGCCTTCTGGGTGGGTGAGGCGGGAAAGATGGTGGCCCTCTGCCGTCGGGCAAAGGGAACGAGACTGCAGCCTGTCCCCTGACCAGGACTGAGGGAAGGTGCTGGAAGGAAGGCGAGGGCAGCCGTAGTGGACAGCTTTTCTCCTCGCAGGGCCCCCAGAACCAGGAACCCGCCTTCCTGACTCTGGCCAGGGCCTCTTAAAGGAAGAGCTCTCCCCGTCGCTATGTCCACAGGTGGAGGGGCCACGTCTCCACCTGCCTCTTCACTCATACCTTAAGCCCCAAATAATAAAGCCAATGAAGCTCTAACGATGACAAGGGCTTCCTGCCAGCGTCAGTGGTGCTGTTCTGGTGCTTTCCATCTCATTTAATTCTCTCGCACTGCTGTGCACCTCCCAGCTGGCTCTTGGCCGCCAGCCTCCCAGGAGGGAATCCAGTGAGTCAGGCGTATGTTGATTCTCTCCGGTGGTGCAGAACCTTCGGTCCCACCAGGGCTTGCTGAACCCTTTGCGCCCCGGGCTCACTTGGGTAACTAGTGGAACCAGAGGCTTTGGTTTCCTTCAGCCCCGAACTCAAAATAGCCACAATTTTGTACGCCCTCGGCGTGACCTCGGGCAACTTACTTCTTTCTCAGAAACCTGTTTCCCTCTTTGCAAAACGGGGGGAAATCTTGTTGTGACGCTCAGATGAAGGGGAGAGTTTTTAGTGGATAAAACACGTGCGAGCCCAAACCCGGGATCGTCTCCATCATCATCATCATCATCATCATCAGGGGTCAGCAAACTTTCGCTATGAGACCAGACGGCAGATCTTTTAGGCTTTGTAGCCCCTACAGTCTGTCGGTATTAAATTCTATCGTCTCTTCAAAGTGGCCACGGACAGTAAGCAAATGGGTGTGGCTGTGTTTCAATAAAACTTTATTTACAAACACAGGGGATGGGCCCGATTTGGCCTGAGGGCTATGGTTTGCTGATGCCCGGATCTAAGGCCTGAGGCTTGACTCCCATTGCCCGGTAGCAAAAAGCGGAACAGGGCCTGGGCCAGGTTTGATGTGAAATGCAAGTGTCCACGTGCAAACAACCATCTGAGTGTTTTGAGGGCAGGGGAGGATCTACCTTTGAGACCCCATCCTGGGTTCTCAGGGGCACATGGTGAGGGCAGAGCGAGTATTTGTGGGTAAATGACTTTCTGGCCACCATTTCGGCTCAGGTCATGATCTCATGGTCATGAGATCGAGCCCCACGTCGGGATCCTCGGTGGGCATGGAGACTGCCTGGGATTCTCTCTCTCTGTCTGCCCCTCCTTCATTCTGGAGCTTGCACTCTCTCTCTGTCATTCTCCAAAAAAAAAAAAAAAGAAAAAAAGGTGTCCTTGTAATCAGAGCCATCATTATTGTCTATCCCCCGGGAGCTGGACTCCAGAGCCCTTTCCCTATGGTCTCATTTAATCTTCACGAGAACTCTGTCATATCAGGATGATGAACCTCGAGCCCTCCCTTGTGCCCATGTCCTATGCTTCTTTCTGGGCCAGGGGGCAGCTGTCAGTGGTTAAACCTTCTGCCTTCACCCCCCCTTAGAGGCCCCCACCTTTGTGTTCACGCTGCTCCTCCCTTCCCCCACCCCGGCTACTTCCTGGTCCTCCCAGGCCGACTGATGACAGATTGCCTGGCCCGGCCCGGCCCGGCCCTGCCCATGGGCCTGACCCAGTCTAGCCCTTCCTTGTGGGCTGCTAGGGGCCGCCTCCTGCGCTCCTGCCTGCCCGCCTGGCAGGTCTGGCAGGTGAATGACTCACATTCCTGGTCCTCTGCACACGAAGCGTGGGGAGCCAGTGCGCCTGACCCCTGGGCTCCTGCCTGCCCCGCCAGCGGCTGTGACGGACAGGACCCTTCCCCGCCGGTGGCGCCTGACCCTGTGCCACCCGCACCCATTTCCCCGAGGGCCAGAATTGGACTGCACGGAATCCAGGTCAGCTTTGGGGCTTGTAAACATCTCTGTCCCTCGCCGAGTTGGAGGAGGGTCCCTTGGAGGTCACGGGGCGTGTGTGGGCTTTCTGCCGTCGTTGACACCCTTGGGCACCCAGCCCAGGGACACCCTGCTCCCTCCCAGTCGGTGATGGGGCTTGGGGACGCCTTGTACCAGGCTCTACAAGGAGGACTCTGCTGGGAGCCTCGGGGGACGTGGCCCTGACCCTGGTGGCCACCTGTGGGGGCAGTTCAGGGCAACGTGGGGGCAAGGAATGCAGAGGGAGCCCGGCAGAGGCGTGGGTGCCTCGGGAACTTTCCCTGATTCCCTTCTCGGGGTCACAGAGTTTGATGGTTGGAGCCTGATATGGCCCTTACGGGACACCTAGGTCAACGGCATCATTTCAGAGCTGGGAAAACGGAGGCTCGGGAGGACAGGGAGTATCTCAAGGTCACGCGGTGACTTAGCGCCAGAGCCGGGCCTGGAAGCCGGATCCGGCTGCCGCCTCCCTGCGGTCACCCTGGGTCCTGGCTGTGAGTCCCTGACAGGTGGCTGTTTAGCCACAGCTCGAATCTCTCCGGTGGCGGTGAGCTCGCTGCTTTTGGAGGCAGCCTCTTGCGTCTGCGTGGCCGGTGGCCGGCGGTGAGGACACAGGGCCTGCGGGGCGCTTACTTCGTGCCCGGCACCTTGCTAACGAAGCACGCCCCGCGCGTTAGCTCTTTCAGTCCTCCCAACACCCCTGTGAGGCCAGTGGTGTTGTCGCCGTTCTCCTTCACAGCCGAGGAAACGGACCCAGAGAGGTTGAGTAACTTACTTAAGGTTTCGCAGCTTGGAAAAGGGGAGCTGAGATGGGAGGCCAGACAGGTCTGGTTCTGGGGCCTGACGGAGCCCTCCGCCCCCTCCCTTTCTGCTGCCACGAGTCGATGAGGCGTAGCAGGGTGGGGGGCTGGCAGGGCACGGCCAGGCTGGGCTTGTTAGGGGCGTTTAGATGGATCGCGCGTTTCTCTGGCCTCCCCGCGTCCGAGGAAAACAAGTGTTACTGCTGAAGCTTTTCTCCCTCCCCCGCTTGGGCTTCGTGGCAGCTCACGCTCTGTCTCACGTGGCGCCCGAGCTGCAGAGTCCAGCACAAATGGTAATGACCTTCCAGAGTGGCCTCCACGATGCTACACCTGCCTTGGTCTGTCCACGAAGGGTCCTTTGCTGGTTAACAAGGGCAGCGCCTCACCCTCAGGTGCTCGACCGTTTACAAAGCTGGGCCACGTCTGTTGTCCCCGATGGGTCTCACGCCAGCCTGGGGTGCTGGGCAGGGCAGGAATGAAGATCCCTGTAATTGAGGGACAGAGGCTCAGAGAGGTGAGGTGACCTGCCTGAGGTCACACAGCTAAGAGATAGCAGAGCATTAGGTTCTCTCTCCTGGCTCCTAACAGCGTGTGCTGCCATTAAGCGGGCCTCTCCTCTCAGTTTTTCCTCTGGAGGATCCAGAAGTTTCTAAAGGCGAGGCTGCCTCCCCGGCTTTTGGCCAACGAATCCAGGTCTCCTGAGGCTTGGCTGGGGACCGGCCACCAACTCTCCTCTGTCCCTTCGAGGGCTGAGCTCCTCTGGGAGCAATGGCCGCAGACTTTCCCGCTGGGCGTCCTCCGTTAGCGGGACTTTGGGGTCTTCGGGGGGGTGACTGGTCCGGCCCCTTCACATCCCTACCACCTAGAAGGCGAGAAGGATCCCTGATATGTTCATCCAGGGCTTCCTCTCAAAAACAGTCTTATGGGTGAGAAGTCCCCAGACTGATTCTGTTCTGTCCCCTCCTCCTTCTCTTCCTAGTGATCAACAAAACAACAACAACAACAACAATAATAATAATAGCGAGGTTGACTACTGGCATTGCCACCATGACTACTGTGCCATTTATCGGGCACTCACCCCGTGCTCAGCTCTAGGTCAGGTGTCCTGATGCCATAGCTCATCTAACCCTCCTGCCAGTCCAGATGTCACAGATGAGAAAGCTGAGGCACCGAGGGGTGAAGTCATTGGCCCAGAGTCACACGGCTGGCCCGTGGCACTGAAACCATCACTCAGAAAGTCAAAAGCTCACATCACCCAAAGTCACCATCCAAAGTCATGTGCTGAGTTCCTGGTGCAGCCAAGAGCGGCGACTGGCTTGGTTGCTTCCGGCTTTTAAGCTCTTCCCTCTCTGCGCCGCTGGGCTGGGCTGGGCGGCACTGGGACTCGAGAACCGTGGGTTCTGGTTGCTCTGTTTCTAAAATACTATGGGACTCTGGACATGCCCCTCACCCTCCTGGGGCCTGGGTCACCCCATCTGGGTGGAGGGGCTGATAATTTCTTCCCTGTGATCTAACCAGGGGCTGTGAATTACAGTCACGGCTGGGGATGCCTGTAAAACCTTGACATGGTGTGCAGGGAGGGAACCGGCGTGAAGAGAGTAATTACCCAAGCAGCGTCTCCGGTCCCCTCTGTGCCTGGGACAGCCTTGACGTTTAATCCCCACAATTACTGGGGATGAAGGAATTGGTGCCGAGCTCCACAGCCAGAGAAAGCTGGGGCTCAGCAGAGGAGCAACTCGCAACTCGCTCAAGGTCACAGGGCTAGGAGGTGGGGAGGCGGGGATTCGAACCCAGCCTGTGTGTGTGCCCAGAAGTGAGCGCCCCCCCCCCTCCCCACCAGCCCTCATGGGAGACAGCTCCCTGGGGATGGGGGCGGGGGGCTCAGGGTTTCTAGCCCCAGGGCAGCAAGAGAGTTCCCGGTGACTCATGGGAGCAGGTCCCCAGGAGCTTAGCAGGTGGGTCCGAGGTAGGTGAGATGGTGCTGCTATGAAGTGAATTCCTAGCTTCCCTGTCCAAGCCTCCTCCCACTTTGCCTTCCAGCGGAGTGAGAGCGAGCCTCCTCCCCCATCATTGCTTGTCTCAAGGACAGAGGCACCTCTTGTTTCAAGGGGACCAGGAAAATAGGGAGCTCTCTTGGGTGTTGGGACCTGTTCTGTAGGTAACCTTGACCCCTGACCCCGCCTGCTGGACCAGCCAGACCCAGCTCAGCCACTGCACAGAGACTTCTGATGCCCCAGCAGAGGGAGGGGAGGCAACGGGGCTGGGGAGCAGCCCTGCCCCCTTCCTTCTTCCCCATCGCACCCTATCCCCTGGTTCTTCGGAGCATTGTCGTGATTAAATCTGACGACCATTCATTCTATCTGATATAAAGGCCTCCAATGTCATGGTTCCAGACAGGCAGAGGGTGAGGAGGGGACCTTGGGCCGGAGCCAGGAGGCTGCCTCTGCTCTTGTTCCATTCTTCATGCCCTGTGTGACCTTAAGCAAAGCCCTTGTCCTCTGAGGGCCTCAGTTATCCCCTCTGCGGATGGAGGGGGTTGGCTCGGATCATTCCTAAGGGCCCTTTCAAGCTCTGAAAGTCTCTGAAATGCTCAAAGGGAAAGCCCCAAGGTGCCCTCTGGGCTCTTCGCCAGCCATCCCTCCTCCCACATGACCACCAGGCCCCGGGAGCACAGGAATGCGGGGAGGCTTGAGTTTGCTTCTGATGCATGGCAGACTGGCAAGGACTGGAGTGACCACCATAAAAACCTGTTCCTGTTCAGTCTGGCCAATTCTGGAATATATCCAGGATGCCCACGTTTGCCCAGCTGCAGGGAGAGCCCTCCACCTTGTTGTTGGGAGGAAGAAGTACGGACTTCAGGGTGGCACTGAGTTCAAAGCTCAGCTCTGTCCCTTCTCGTGTGTGAACTTGTAGGTTCCGTATCTGAAATGGCAGACGATAATACTGAACTTGCTGAAGTGCTGTGCAGGTTATGTGTTATCCCAGGCAGAGTGCTTGACCTGGTGCATAGTAAGTGCTCAGTAAAAAGAAGGGCATGTCCCTGGCCCCAGTGCCATCCCAACCTCCCATTCCCAGCAAACAAATAAGGGTCCAGGATGGCAGGACACCTCATTGTGCTGCCCAGAACCTTAACGCAGATGAGCAGATGTGTCCAAGTGTGCTAGGGATGATACCATGCTTTAGTGTCTTTTCCTCTTTCTCACAATTTCTCTGGAAATTACAAAACTGGGCCACATGCCTCAGTGGCCGCTCTCTTGAGACTTCTGGGTTCTTCATCCCTGAGTCTTGCTTAGCCCACAGGAAATGGGAAACCCTATGCTCTGGCCGAAGAGTAGCGGGGAGGAGAGGAGCCTGCTTCCCACAGATCTTTCCCTAGAATCCAGCTGGCTGGCTCTAGCCACTGATCAGAATTCACAAAGTATGGGATTTGGCGGGTCAGCATGAGATCTCTCAAATTAACTGCAGAGTAAGACCCCTAAAGCTCAAGGCTCCTGGCAGGTGCTCCAGAACTCTGAGACAGCACCCAGGGAATAGGTTGGGGTCGACTCTGACCAGACACCAGGCTCAGGCACAGCTGTGTCCCTAGGCCCAGTCCTGGAGCCACTGGTCAGGGAGTTTACCACACTGGGTATATTCTGTGGTTGGCTCCAATTCAGAGACCTGTGGTTTGGGATAGAGCACATGAAATTCCCTGTAAAGTGGTGATTTCTGGGAAGAGAGAACAGACTTGATCAGCCTACATGCTGTTGCTTTTATTAAGTTACCTCAAAGCTCATCAGCCACATGGTACTTCTTTATTCCCTCCCCTAAAAATCAGGATACTGTTCCCTGCTTTCCCTGGAATCCTGACCAGGGGAGTTTGCACTTAGCAGAGAATCTGCATCCAGCTTCCTTCTGCTTCACTGAATGGGAGAAGTATTGTCCTCTAGTCCCCTTTTGCTTGGTTTTCAATTGTATTCATCCATCCATCCATCATTCATCTGTCCATGTGTCCATCCATCCATCCATCTATCCATCCATCATCCAGTGACCCATCCATCCATCCATCTATCCATCATCCATTCACTCATCATCCAGTGATCCATCCATCCATCCATCCATCCATCATCCAATGATCCATCCATCCATCTATCCATCATCCATCCATTCATCATCCAATGATCCATCCATCCATCCTTCATCTATCCATGTGTCTGTCCATTTATTCGTGTGTCCATCCATCCATCCATCCATCCATCATCCAATGATCCATCCATCCATCCATCATCCATCCATCCATCCATCTATCACCCAATGATCCATCCATCCATCCATCCTTCATCTATTCATGTGTCTATCCATTTATTCATGTGTCCATCCATCCATCCATCCATCCATCCATCCATCATCCAATGATCCATCCATCTATCTATCCATCATCCATCCATTCATCATTCAATGATCCATCCATCCATCCTTCATCTATTCATGTGTCTATCCATTTATTCATGTGTCCATCCGTCCATCCATCCATCCATCCATCATCCAATGATCCATCCATCCATCTATCCATCATCCATCCATTCATCATTCAATGATCCATCCATCCATCCTTCATCTATTCATGTGTCTATCCATTTATTCATGTGTCCATCCATCCATCATCCAATGATCCATCCATCCATCTATCCATCATCCATCCATCCATCATCCAACAATCCATCCATCCATTTTTCTGTCCATCCAGTCTTCCACCCATATATCCATCCATCTACCTATACACTGTTTATTGAGTGTCCACTATGTGCCAGGCACTGTATCCTGGAGGTAACAGCTCTGTGCACAACAGACATGAGGCTGCCCTCAGGCAGATTAGAGGACAGCAGGAGCAACAGAAAATTTAGTAAGAAAAACAGTACTTTGTGCTCCAGACTTATCGCCTCTGTTTATCGGTTTTCTTATGTGTTGCATGGGATGATGGCAGTACCTATTACACGGGATTATGGTGAAGATTTGATGAGTCAGTACAGGTAAAGTGTTGGCCCCGTCCCTGGCATGTAGTAAGTGATCAATGAATTTGAGCTATGATGAGAATGAGGACCATGATCATGATGAAGATGATGATGAAGTTTACGGTCATCTAAATCAGCGCCTGGCACTAACCAAGCAACCATACGTGTCCCTGAGCTGTAGTGGGCAGACAGGCTTTCTCAACAGCAGCAGAAGGTAATAGGGGAACGGTGAGGGCAGGCCCCGTGCCAGCTTCTCAGGATGGGGCATGTGTGCTGGATGTGCCATCTGGAGGCAGGGTCTGAGGGCTTCTTGGGGGAGCCGGAGCCAACATAGCTGCCTGGCTGGTTTAGCCAGTTAGGATTTGGTTGTGAAGCTTCTCAGGGCAGAATAAGCCATGACACCAGGGCTGTAGACTGCCTTCGCAGGGGCTGGGGTAGACTGTCTGGAAGCTGCCAGAAGTGAAGGAAGGCAGCAGAGTTGGGGACGAGCCTCTGTGCTGGGGGCTCGGGGGAGACGGCTGGAGCTGGAGCTCTGGGGGAGCAGCCAAAAGTGGCTAGGGGGTCCCTGGTCCCTGGGGCTGATCAGGGCGGGGGCATGTCCATGTCCCTTGCCACCGTGCCTCCAGCTCCTAGAACAGTGCCAGGCACATCTCAGACACTTCTCCGGGGAGTATCTGGGAGTGTTTGTTGAACGGGTGCTGAGGCTCCACTGGGATGGTCTGATGTAACTATCAGGCTGGCTCACCTGGGAGAAACAGTGGTTCTGGAACCAGAGGGAGAAGCGTTCATAGCCTGACCCCACC
Organism: Prionailurus viverrinus; assembly: GCF_022837055.1. Lineage (NCBI taxonomy): Eukaryota > Metazoa > Chordata > Mammalia > Carnivora > Felidae > Prionailurus > Prionailurus viverrinus. The sequence goes on along the minus strand of NC_062568.1, from coordinate 202,092,768 downwards.
ACCTACCAGCTCTGGGGGACCGTGGATAAGACACTTGCCCTTTCTGAGCCTCGGTTTCCTCATCTGCAAAATAGGAATTGCGGTCGATACTGAGGGCTGTTGCGTAGATGGGAGATGGTGAAGTAAAAAGCGACTCTGCTGTCATCATCCATGTTTCTGGGGTGACACCCAGAGTTTCGAGCCAGGACTGGGGGATTGGGCTGGTGCAGACAGAGTATCTGCTGAACCCCCACATTTGAAGTTTGGGGGAGGGGTGACGGGATAGAGTCAGATAGACCCGGAATCTATTGCTTACTTGCTGTGTGACCTTAGGTAAGCTACTCCCTCGCTGCGCCTCCTCTGTTCCACCTGTCCAAAAGGGGATCTTGAAAGCAGCTGTTCTATAGAGTTCTTGCGAGAGTAAATGGGATTGTGCATGAAGAGCTTGGGGCCTGGCATGTTATACGTGTTCAGGAAAGGGGAGCTATCCTCACCAAGGGAAGGGGCCCTGGTCCCCCCTTCTGAGACGCCGGGGCTTCCCTTGGAAGTGACCCACTGCACTGTGTCTCTGCTGACACGTGGGTGGGTCTCAGAAGGTGCTTGTTTCCAGGAGAAAACCCAGGGAAACCATTTGGCTTAACCTCTTAAGTTCCATGGGGCCGGGGCTTGAGTGATCGTAACTGGGGGCTATTCAGTAGGGGGAAGGAACACGGACTTCAGATTTAAATCCCAGTAGATGTTAATGAACGCTGGGGCTGGTCCAAAAATCCAGTCTATAAAACTCCTGCCTGCAGCTTCTGGTGCGTTGCTAATGGGAGTTTATGTGAAGGACACAGTGGGATAAGGGCCCATTGTTCTGAGCGGGGACGGTTTTATGACTCTTAGAAAGCGTCTTTCATCTGGGAGACCAGGGAACTGATGGGACCTCCCAGCCCTGGGCGGGGGAACTGGAGGACGCTGGAGGTTTCTGGGGCTGGTGCCAGGCGGCGGCCACGGCCAGGCCCTCTCCCTACAGCCAGGGTAGCTGGCGGGGGCTGCACAGCAGGGCCTCCCTTTCCCCAGGCCCGGGACCTTCCCTCCTGGAGATCCTCTGTCCAGCCCGGCCAGGTCTGCTTGGCAAAAGGCCGGAGGCTCACTGTGTCCCCCGGGGTTCCCTCCCTGCTCCCCCTTCCTCGGCAGCCAGTGCTGTATCTTTTTCATCCTTATGGATGAAGATCCTTCCAGAACAGGCCTTGGGCCCTGCGTTCACTGTCAGCTGACTAGCAACTTCAGGCCTGGAGGCCTTGCCTGGCACTCGAGCCTTGGGTAAGGGCAGTAACCTGATGCCAGGAAGCTGAGACCTTGTCTCCTTGTCCTTTCTGGCTCCTTGGCCAGGCCCCAGACGGAGAAATCCAACCTCCCCTTGGCTCGGCAGGCAGGGCCAAGCTTTCTGTCTGTTTATCCCGGGTAGGGGCTGCAGGAGTGGGTGAGGCTAGCGTCCTACCGTAGGCAGGGCCCGTGGGGAGGAGACCTGGGTGCGGTCACACCTGCTGTGGATGCCCCTGGCCGTTCAGCCCAGACTGTGACTCCCCCTCCCCGCTCACCTTTTCTACTTTGGGAGGTACAAGAAGGCCAGAGCAGCATGTCGGGGATCCCTTGTGCCCTAACTGGCCCCAGAATCCCTTCACCCTGCGGCGAGACAGCAGCCATGGGCAGCGGGCGCTGCCTGGTTAGCAATCCCTCCGAGGCTTCTGGGCTTTCAAGGAATAAAAAAATCTGTTCGGGCACGTGCACGTGAGGGGGATCTGGAGGAACCCAACAGGCCGCTCCGACGGACATTCCAGGCTAGCACAGAACGTCTTCGTGCCTCAGTTTCCTCCTCCTGAAAACGGGAGGGAAAGTACCTGCTTTGTAAGGTTGCTGGAAGGATCGGTTGGAACGTGGCCGGGTGTGTGGCGGCGTGAAGGCTGGCTTGGGGTCCACGGTCACTTGACTCGGTCTCTCACCTCCCGGGGTCCAAATTCCTGGGAGAAACGAGCTGATTGGCCAGTTTGCCGTCAGATGTTCACCCTCTCCCCCAATCAGCTGCGCTGGCGAGGAGCGGGCTGCCCCGCCCACGGGCGGGAGGGTGTAGGGAGGCACATCCCGGCATGTCAACCCCAGCCTGTTCAGAGGCTCTATCAGACGGGGAAAGTACTGCCCACAGTGGCTTGGCGCTTTTTTTTCTGCCAACCCCCAGGGGGCGTTCCCAGGGGTGCTTCCAAGTGATCAGGACAAGCTTTCAGAACTGCGGCTGCCTGCCGACGCTTGGAGCCTCTCTGGCTCGTTGTCAGTTTTAAAAATCGGGGGATTTCATAGAGAACTCTGGACTTCTGGCTTCTCTTGGGGGAAAAGAAAGAAAGCGCTGGGGATATCGAGCGTAGACGCATAGCATCTGCTCCAACGGGGGGGCCGTGTGCTTTCCAGGCCCTGAGGGACGCCCCCCCCGACCTTTCCCCGTGGTGTCCCCACTCTTGGAACTTGGTCATCGTTGTCCGGGCGCACCCAGCCTGCTTCTTCCACTGTCACCCCCTACCTCGCCACCTCACTCTACAGCCTGGAAATGGGAATTGCGCAAAGAAGAATTGGCTACCTATTCAACATTTTGGAATATGTGTATGAACCCAGTTTTGTGCCAAATATCCACAACTATGATCTCATTTATTTCTCTAAACAACCGTGAGGTAGGAATCATCACTTCCACCCCTACGACACAGACAGCTCGAAGAATTACATGATGTGCTAGAGATTAGCACAGGCCATCCGACTTTAGACACAACTTTATTTTTTTAATTAAAAATTTTTTTTTTTTTTAGAGAGAGAAGGGGGCAGAGGCAGAGAGAGAGAGAGAGAGAGAGAGAGAGAGAGAATCCCAAGCAGGCTCCACGCTCCGGGCAGAGCCTGACACGGGTCTCAACTCCATGACCCTGGCATGGTGACCCGAGCTGAAATCAAGAGTCGGATGCTCAACCGACGGAGCCACCCAGGCGCCCCTAGAAACGTCTTTAAACTGACGGCAAAGCTGCGAGTCCACAGCATTTCCCTCTGGGGCATTTCGAGAGGAAACCGTGAAACCGTTGACTCGATCCTTTTCTCTGGATGTTTAGTATGTGTTTGCGGGAAACACGGACCCGTTCCTTTGCCATCATAGTACAGCCATCAAAAGCCGGAAATGCACGTGATGCATTCCCACCATCTCAGCCGTCGCCCCTCTTCAGTCTTACCAGATGTCCCAGTAGTGGCCTTTGTATGGAAAGGGATCAAGTGAGGATCACACGTGGCATTTAGTTGTCCAGTCTCTGGTTTCCTTCAATCTGAAAAAGTTCCCCGGTCTCTCTTTGACTTTTGTGACCTTGGCGTTTTGGAAGACTCTCAGTTCAGGTTTGTGTGATGTCTGCTCAGGATCATGGGAGCTGTGCATCTTTGGCGGGAACATGGTGAGGTATGGCCGGGACCTTCTCCGAGCATCCCATCGGGACCCTTGGGGTGTCCAAATGTCCCCCTGCTGGTCACGTCCCCGGTTTGACCACTTGGGTGGAGAGCTGTCTGTGAAGTTGCTCTCTTCCCCTTTCTGGTTAAGAAGTATTTTGTGGGGCGGTGCTTTGAGACTGTGTAAACAGTCATTTCCTGGCCTTCAATGTACTCATTTGCTTATTTACTTATCAGAACGGACTCTTGGTTTCTTATTGTATTCAGTGGGATATAAATCCAATCATGATTTATTCTGATGTCAGATTGCCCTCAGTTTGATTAGTGGGAGCCTCTGTGAGCTGGTTTCTATGTCCTTTTGCTATGACACAGAGCAACTTTATCACTTCTTGAGCAGTTTATCAGTTTGTGGCCCAGCACTATATTATAGGCTCAAATTGTCCTTCCTCTGGAATCAGCCGTTTCTCCAGGGACCTCTGGATCCCTTGAGTAGAGAAGGGTATTGGGGAACCACGATCCGGCTGCTAAGTGTGCTCACTGCTATTGGGTGTCCCTGTTCCCAGGCCCTCGCGATGGACAGAGCTAGGAGCTCACACCATTGCTTTTGATTCCAGCCCAACACCCCGGGAGATCATTCTACTTTTCTTCCTTTCCGTATCTGTAATTCCCTTCTCCAACAGGGAGAATCCCAAGAGTTCAAGCTGTTGACCACTGCTATACTAGGTTGCCTCTCACTAATAACAGTTAGAATATTTATAATAATACAGCACCAAGTAGCATATCGATCTAATTTTGTCAGTGGGAAGTGGGGAAATCTCTGTTAGGCTACATTAACTTGATCCTGCGACCTTCTGTGAAGAGAGAAGAGGGTAACAGGAGTATTGTTCCCACTTGACAGGCAGTGAGACAGAGTAAAAGAGGTTGAGGGCTGTTTTCAGGGTGCTACAGAGATTGTGGGGTAGCAGAGCCCTGTGTCGTGTCCTTGTCCCACTGGACATGAGTGTCCACCCCCTCCCTCCTTGTGGGTGTTTTGGGTGAACTTTGAGACCACATCCCCAAGACAAGGAAGGAGCTGCTCGGACTGGTCTGTCCCTGACACCCAGGCCCATAAAGTGATAGCTCAGAGAAGTCAAGTTTCCTTCTTCACCTGAGCTCCCAGGACCCCCTCTGCCTGTGGCTGTGCCCTTGAGCTCAGCTTGCTTCCCCACAAATGCAGGTCTTGGGTTGGGGGGGCATCTGGAAGGCTTGAAGCAGGGGTGGTTGCTCAGAGTATCGCAGCCCCCCTCAAAATGCCTGTCCTACGAAACAGAGGCAGGAGTGTTATGGGAAGAGAGTGTCATATCGTCTTCTTTCGTAATCAAAATGCAATCCAGCCTCTCTTAGGTAATAAATAGCCTGGTCACGGTTGGTTTAATGGTATAGTAAATTTCAGGGCCTGACTGCTTCCTGCTTGCTCTCCGTTCACACTGCCCGTGTGAGCGTGGTATCTGGGCCACAGGGTCCACTTTCCCAGCCACCCACTTCCTTTTTGACCCACTATGTGGTTCGGCCAGCGGAAGGGAGACTGGGCTGGAAGGCAGAGGCAGGAGCCCTGGGTTCCCATCCTGACTTTGCCGCCAGCTTGCTAGGCAACATGGGCAAGTCACTTCGCCTCACTGGCCAGTGGGAAAATGCCACCCCTGTCCTCCCTGCCTCCCTCTTCTCCAGGTCAGCGGTGGAGACCAGGGAGAACAGAACCCTTTTCCCATCCAGATGTACCCTTGATGGTTATGCATCCACAGTAAACCCTGCACTCACCAGCGTGTTCAGTGGGTGGAAAATTCTGGTTAATTGAATGTTCTGGGACATGGAAACATCCCCAGAAATCCTTTGTGTTCCTTTTGTGGTCATTGAAAACCATTCATTCATCTATTTAGCAAATATTTGTCTCGTGCCTGTGCTCTACCGGGCTCCGTCCCAGGTGGCGGGGAGGCGCTGTGAATGAGACAGCGGAGGCCCAGCCCGCAAGGGCTCACAGCCCGGGAGGAGACGTGAGCAAACGCAGGGGGCCCTTGAACACCGCAGGGGCTAGGGGCACCAACCCCTTATGCAGTACAGCTTTTGACTCCCCCAAAATGTAATTGCTGATAGTCTACTGTTGACCACGAAGAAGCCTTTACCAATAACGTAAACAGTCAATTAATGTCTTCTGTATATCATATGTATTATATAATGTATTCTTATAATTGCATAAGCTCGAGAAAAGAAAATAGTATTAAGAAAATCGTAAGGAAGAGAAAATACATTTTTATTGAAAAAAATCCACGTAGAAACCTGCCCAATTCAAACCTGTTTTTTTTTTTTAATTTTTTAATATTTATTTTTGAGAGAAAGGGAGAGAGAGAGACAGAGTGCAGACAGGGGAGGGGCAGAGAGAAAGACACACACACAGAATCCGAAGCAGGCTCCAGGCTCTGAGCTGTCAGCACAGAGCCCGACGCGGGGCTCGAACCCACGAACCATGAGGTCATGACCTTTGCCGAAGTTGGACGCTCAACCGACTGAGCCACCCGGGCGCCCCTAAACCTATGTTTTTTAAGGGTCAATGTACACCACACAACTCGGTAGGATGGATGGCCTGAGGGGACCATAGGACACTGTGGGAGGCCCAGAGTCCAGTGTGGGGGCCCTGGAGAAGGGATCCTTGACCTTGAGAAGGTGTTCTCTGTTGAGAGCCTCAGGAGGCATTAGCCGACGTGCCTGGGCAGGAGGATGGAGTGGTAATGGCGTTCCAGGCAGAAGGAGCAGTAATGAATGGGCAAAGGCCAATAAAGCGCCTTTGACATTGAATTGTGCTGTGGAGCTTAGAATGTGACCCAGGGGAGGCCAGAGGCGAAGGGTTTGTGTGTGTCGTCAGGATGCAAGATGGTGGAGAGAGCAACAATGTAGGAGGATGTGTGGTCCCTGGGGTGGGGGTGGAGGGGAGAGGAGGGCCCGGCATTACCAGATCTTCAGGTTTGCTGAGAAGCCAACAGTCTGTTTTTTTACTGCAAAATCTCCCGAGTGTTAAATGTTGGTGACCCATGAGCCACCACTGGGGGCCAAACGCAATGGTTCTGTAGACTCCACTGGTTCTATGAGCTGGTGGCTTGTCACCTGGGACCCCGAGGGTCTATGTGATGAATGTTTGAGGGTGTCCACTCAGAATCTGTTATGATCGTCTGATGTTGAGTGCACCCCTACCCTGTGCTGGGCTCTGGGGGTCTGATAAGGGCCCTGGGGTATGGCCCCTGCCCTCAAGCCTGGATCAATCACAGCGTCCATCAAGCTGAAGACAGTGCTAATTAGTATACGTGTCCAGAGCTAACAAAACCAACAAAGGCTCTAACAAGAGGAACCAGCCAAAGCCCAAAGTGCCGTAGAGCTCAGAGGAGGGGTGGTCAGGGAATAGGGGCCACGTGGGGAGGTTTCCCAGGCATTCTGGGCCTTCTGATGGTTCTGGGAGGGAAGGTAAACCTTAGTGCAGCCAAAGATGGGGCAGACATTCCAGACTGGAGGACTCTGGGGGGCTGAGGCCCAGGAAGGAAATAAAATAGCCAAGGAGGGAGGTTGGAACAGATCTGAAAAGCTATAAATGCAGGTCCAGGAACTTGTACTTGCCTCTGCATATGCCAGCAGGACCCAAGCATCTACATTCTGGCCCAAGGCTTCATGTTATGTCACTCACCGGACATCTGAAGACGTTCTAGCCGCTTTGCTGGTGCAGGGAAGGAGACATTCTTCTGCTGTGTTTCCTCCTGGACTAAGAATTAAATTTACATGAGACAGATTAACAGGAGGAAAACACCCAAAGTTAAAAAAAAATTTTTTTTTAAGTGGTCTTTCTGCTCAACACGGGGCTCGAACTTCTGGCCCCGACATCAAGGGTCACCAGCCAGGTGCCCCAAACCTTAAGTTTTCTTACGTGCACACAGAGGCTCAATAATGAAATTGAGACCTAAAAAATGTCTAATGCAGGCACTTTTTACACTTCTCAGGTAAAGAGACAAACAAAACAAAAACAAACAAAGACCGTGAGGAATTGACAGGACAGAGAAAAGTTAAGTTGGTGGTGGGGTGCCTGGGTGGCTCAGTGGGTTAAGCGTCCGACCTTGGCTCAGGTCATGATCTCCCGGTCCGTGAGTTCGAGCCCCGCGTTGGGCTCTGTGCTGACAGCTCGGAGCCTGGAGCCTGTTTCAGATCTGTGTCTCCCTCTCTCTCTGCCCCTCCCCTGCTCATGCTCTGTCTCTCTCTCTCTCAAAAATAAATACACGTTAAAAAAAATTTTAAAAAGGACCAATGTGCCTAAGTGGGGCTCTATGAACGACTCTTAGGACAGACTCTATGGAGCGTACGTCCTTGTGTGGAGACAGACAATAAACAAGCAAGCAAATCAACGAATAAGATGATTTCAGAGAGCGGGGCCTGAGTGTGGTTTGTCTCACGGCACTGTAGAGGCCTGTCTATTTGTGTCTCCTCCTAGCCTGCGAGAGCCAAGGGGGCAGGGCTGGGGTCTCTCTGGCTCCTCGTTTCATTCCCAGCCCCTAAGGCTGGTGCCTGGCAGAGAGGGAGTAGTTCAGAAAAACATTTTCTCTGGCTGTGTTGCATGAACCAACACAGGCTGACAAAGATGCCCGTATACATACACCTGTGCCCTTTGGAGGCTGCAGAACTCATTATTATCAACCCAGGAGTAATTGCTGATAAGCCGAGTGTGAGTTGCGTTGCAAATAGAGAGGTTGCAGGGCACTGTTTAATGACAACAGGGATAATCTTAATTAATGACCTGATAACTATAATTAATTGCATCACATCCGGAGGCCCTCTCTGGGATTCTGGGAGGGAGCAACTAGTGTTTGGCAGCTTGGGGGGCTGGAAGGGAGGGGAGGGCTGGGATCTCCGTGCGGCCACTTCCTTGCTCGGCGAGCTTTGGTGGGTTGCGGGTCTGAGCCTCAGTGGTCTCATCAGGAAGGTGGGGCTCCAGGGCGGGCGGCTAGTAGTCAGTTGGCGGGGGGGATGGTCTCAAATTCCCCCCCTCCCCCGCCTCCCATCCCCGCCCCAAGCTGCTGGGGTCACCAGAGCCCAGGAGGCCAGGTCACCGAGGGGCGCCGGCTGGGACTGGGCGGGGACCTCACCCCCCACCCCCAGCCCCCCCCTGCTCCCCAGGGAAGCCCTGGTAAACTCCTGGAAGCGAGAGAGGAGAAGCCAGCGGCCAGCGTGCGCGCGCGACCTTTCGGAGGGAGACCCCGGGGAAGCGGGACGGCGAGGGGCGGCCTCGGGCGGGACCCGGCGAGGCGGGAGCGGCCGCCGCGGGCGGAAGGGGCGCGCGGCGAGGCCCCGCCCCCCGCGGGCCTCGGTTTCCCCACCTGCGCCGCGGGCGGCCCGGGCGGGCGGGGCCGCCCCGCGCCGGGCCCGGCCGCCAGGGGTTAAGCGGTGACTTCAGCCGCGGCGAGCGGGGACCGGGCGGGCGGGGGCGGCGCCGCGTCGCGCCGTGCGCGGCGGCGGGACCAGGCCGCTCGGAGGCGGCGGGCGCACTCCCGGCCGGGCCGCGACCTCGCGGGCGGCGCGCGCGGCGGCGGCGGCGGCGGCGGCGGCTGGGGCGCGGGGCTGGGGCCGCCCGGCCCTGGGCGCCCGCGGCCCCCGGGGCAGCTGACGCGCGGAGCGGCCGCCGGCGCTTTGTGAGCGGCGCGGACAACAAAGGCGCGGCCGGGCGGCCGGAGCCGGTGAGTGCGGCCCGCGGGGCGGGGGTGGTCGGGCGGACGGGGGACCGGGCGGGGGTCGCGGGCCGCGCACTGCGCGAGGCGGGCCGGCCGTGTGGCCCCGAGCGGGCGTCGCCGCGGGGCCGAGTTGGGGGGGGGGGGAGGGGGGTCGGTCCCCGCCGCCCGCGATGGCCGGGCCCGTCCGCGCGTCCCCGCTGGCCGGCGGGGGTCTCTGGGGGCCCCGGCGGCTACGGGGTCCCGGGCGTGGCTGCGAGTGCGTCCCGCTGTGCCTCGGGGTGTGCGAGCCCGGAGCCTGGGCCTTCCCCGTGGCCCTGGTGGGAGTGGGTGTCCCCCGCTCCAGGAGCGGCGTCTTCTCTGTCCGTTCGTCCCGGAGCCTGCGTGGCGCGGCCGTGTCCCTGGGTGTGTGAGAGGCCCTGGAGCCTGGGTCTTCTCTCCGTGTGTGGGTCTCTCCTTGTGTCATTTGAGTGTGTGTGTGTACGTCTTGCCTGTGACTGTGTGTACTCCCTACCCCCCCACCCCACCTTCCCAGCCTCTGTGTCCCTTGGGTGTCCCATCCCTCTGCATGACTCCTGACTGCTCTTTGTGCATCAGTGAGAGAGAGAGAGAGCGAGAGAGCGAGAGAGAGAGAGCCTGTGCCTCATTTTCCGGGGGATTCCCAGGGCCTTCAGCTCCTGCTGCCGCTGGGTTCCACTTCTCCCTGTGCTGCTCTTGGGGGGTCCTGGGGTGGCGGGGAGTCAGGGAATGCTCCTGTCACCTCGGTTGCGGGCTGGCCTCTCCCACCCTGGACCCCTGCCCAGAGGCGGAACAGGGGCAGCCTCACAAAGGAGGGAGTGTGTGTGGGAGGAGAGGATGCCCTGGTCGGCCGGAAGGCCATGGCCGAGGGGGAACCTGCTCAGGCCTGGACGCTCCTGGAGGCCGGGGAGTGTGGCCGGGGTGCGCCCTCTGAGGGTGAAGGCTAGCCAGGGGTGGTCTCCTAGGGGGAGCCCAGGCCTGATGTGGGAGAGTATGGGGTCAGTTCTTCCTCTCTCTACTAGGGTGCCTGGGGGAGGGGGGGAGTGGTCCTGGGGTGGGGGTCAGGAATCTTCTTTTAGCTTCAGTAGTCTGACGACCCTGTCTCCAGCCACAGCAGGGAGGGGGTGGGGGGGGGTGGGCTGTACTCTTCCACTGGCTCTGGAGCTGAGACATCACCTCAAAGTCCTTGGCCTTCCCGAGGGATTCAGCCGGGGAAAGACATGCCCTGCCTGCCTGGAGCCCCATCTGTTCCCCCACAGATGCTGGGGGCGGGGGGCGGGGGGAGAAGACAGGCTGTGTGCTCCCTCATTAAAATGTTCAGTCCTTTCCCTGCGGCCCTGCCCGAATGGCCATCAGGTGCAGCCTCCATCCGTCCTTCCGCCCGGCGCGGCCCCCCCACGGTGTCCAGGCCTCAGGCACGTGGCACAGTCTGGAGATCTCGGGGCTCCCTGTCACTGTGGGTTGGGGGCTCTCCTCCTTCGTCGAGGTCTCAGGGTGAAGCTCAGAGCCCTCCTCGTGGCTTGTGAGGGCCCCGCTTTGTGCCCCTGTTTGGTGCTCACTCTGCCCCATCACACTTACCCTCCTGACATCCCCTGTCCCCCCTCCTTTTCTGCCAGAGAGCCTTCCACTCACTCTTCTCTCTCTCCCTGCTAAGTTGGCCCCCATCCTTCACTTCTTTATTCCTCGTTCAGGAATCTCTTCTTTGGTCAGCCAGGTTGGCTGAAGAATTCTCATTCATGGGGTGGGGCAGGATCTCCGGGTCATGAGTTCAAGCCCTATGTTGGGCGTGGAGCCTGCTTTAAAAATAAAAGAGAGAATTCTGGTCCTTGATGCTCTTAGGGCCCTCATTCTGGTGGGGACGGCTTGTTTCTACTCCCCCCGAGGACAGCAAGCCTTTGAGAGCAGGGACCATGTCCGTCCTTGATCAGCCAGCCTAGAACGGTGCCTGACACACAGTAGGTAGTCTCTAAATCGTTGTCACTTGAGTGGGTCCGGTAACTGATGGTTCGGAAGTTCTGCTGTTTCAAGTTTTCACTTTGGAGGAGTCTGGGGAGGAGGGAAAGCCAGTGAACTCCTCAGGGCCCGGGTACCAGGTTAGTGTAAGGGGGACGCCTGTTGTTAATTAGATAAACTATGGATTAATTAGCATATTTGTATCTGGTAAGTGCCAGATAGATGTTGGGCTAGTTCTTCGCCAATGTGATCTCTTAAACCGTGGAAAAGAGCGGAGTGGAAAGAATACAATCTTCTTGGACCAACTTTGAAAAAATAAAGTAGGTGAGGTTACATAAATGTATAATATAAGTGTCTCGTATATAAATATATATGCATATTGCATATAATTGTGATAATAGTGTATTGTTCTTTCGCATCCACTATCTCTTTGTTTCTAGACAGCCCTGATAATTAGGCAGGGAGGACGGGTTCACGCCCATTTTACAGATGAAGAGGTGAAGCGTAGCATTTAAGCGACTGCCTAAGGTCATAGTCAGTGAAGGACTCAAGCCTCAGTCTCCTTGACGGCCCAGTCCTTGCTTTCTTCTGTGAGCTTGTCGTTGGTGCCTTTGAATTCTTGTCACCTGGCTTGACAGTGGTGAAGGAGCCACTGTCCTTACCCTCAAGGGGTCTGAAGTCCAGACACAAGAATCAGAGTTATAAACAGGGGAGCGGGGTGGGCCCGTGTTCTCTTTCCATCCCGCTGTGCCTCCTGGGTCCCAGCTTAGCTTCTTGGCCTTGCTGCACGGCCTCAAAGCCACCTTCCTTTGGGGTCCTGCTTCCCAGCACACGGGTGTGCTCCAGCACTCCCCTTCCCAACTCTCTGTTCGGCGATGTCACCCTAGCTTGAAATTGGCCACAGGGAGAAATCAGCGTACTGTGAATCAGAGGTCCCCCCTCCCCAAGAGCTAGTTGTCAGACATTTACCAGCATACCACGGGGATCTGGCAGTGAACACCTTGGGCTCTGCCCCTCCCTGAGGCTTGCACTCTCGTGTGACACTTCCCTAGGGCTGGCTTAGAGTCCTCATGGATTCAAAGTGAGAGGGGCAGGCGCTGGGCTGGGCCCACTGCCGCGTTAGGGGTCATAAGTCGCCCTCACACGAGCTCTCCGGTCCAGAAAGGAGTTGTTCTATCCCAGTGGGTTGAGGGAGGGGGAAATGGGATGAGAAGGTGCAATTAATCGAGGGCCCGCTTTGCCGTTGATTGAATAACCACTCACGGTGGCCCAGGCATTTGGGAGGCAAAGTGGCGGTGGGGCCTGAGGACTGTGGACAAGTCAGACAGCTCGGGGCTGGTGAAGATGTGACATCCAAGACACGGGTGGCTAGAGCTGTCTGGGTCTGGCTTAGACAACGGCGGGCGTGACCCATCCCTAGGGGTTCGGGGACAGCATGAGAGACAGAGTCAGACTATTGAGTGGACAGGCTGCATGTGGCCCCTGGATAATCTGAGAGCCCCAGGCGGGAAATGGACACGCTCACGCTTAACCTGCAGGGGAGTGCAGCAGAATGGGGTGGGGAGAGGAAAAGGGTCCGGATAGAAGGAATAGCAGCTGCAAAGGCTCAGAGGCGCGGGCTGTTGGGGGATCAGGTGTCAGGTGAACCAGAAGTCTGCAGGGCTTGTGGCAGAGCGCGGCAAGTGCCGAGGTCTCAAGGCGGAAGGCTCTGCGTCATCTGGGAACCAGCTCAGATGACGGGCGCTGTGATCTGTGGGTCACCCCCTCCCCTGCAGAGCTTTAAGGTTTCTGGCACCTTCTTGTCATCCCCTCACCCTGCTGCTGCTCCAGCCCGGTTATCTGTGTGGCCGGTGGAGTCTTTAGAAAGATTTTCAGGGGCGCCTGGGTGGCTCCGTCGGTTGAGCGTCCGACTTCGGCCCAGGTCATGATCTCGCAGTCCGTGAGTTCGAGCCCCGCGTCAGACTCCGTGCTGACAGCTGGGAGCCTGGAGCCTGCTTCAGTTTCTGTGACTCCCTCTCTCTCTGCTCCTCCCTTGCTCGCACTGTGTCTCTCTCAAAGCTAAATAAACATTAAAAAAAAAAATCAAAAGGAAAAGAAAGATTTTCATTTTAATATCAGGCCAAACAAAACAGAACGGAGAAGGTGAGCCTGCGGGGCTCTCCCCACCCCTCGCTAATACCAGAAAAGCCAAAGATAAAAGTAACTGATATTTAAGTGACCCAGTATTTTTGGTTGCCTCTGCTATACCTACCCTTTAGATAGGCAGCCGGTTGAGAGCTTATGTGTTTAAAGACAAGCCGTGTTTACTTTACGTCGAAACCTGCCCGACACTTTTCTTGCATGTTTGTTCAATTCCCATCCTGACCCTGCAGGTAGGTATTACCATCCCACCTTACAGACGAGGAAACGGAGTCTTAGAGAGGTTGTGCGGCTTTCCCAAGGACGCTGTGTCTGTAAGTGGCAGCACTCGAGCCAGGGAGGCCCTGAGATCCTTCTCCACTCGATTTCCTCCTCTCTTCTGTTTTCTGCTTCCCTTTGAGGAGGGGAGGGAGAGAACTCACCACGGGTCGGCAATCTCAACACACTCTACTAGTCTTTGTTTGAAGTTACTTGTGTGTTTTTTTAACCCACGTAGCTGGGTTCCTCACTTTGTGGCTTGGGGTCAAGGCTGAGAACAGAACCACATGCCCCGATGGGCCCCCTGGGCCTGGTCTCGGGGAGGGGCTAATGATAATGGCTTATGTTTATGGAGAGAGCTGGTACCGATAACTCTCGCATCTATGGAGTGGCAGGATGTGGCTCACCGGAGCTCGTTCGGTCCCCGGCCATCCCGCGAGGTAGCTTGTGTCGTCCTGTCCCTTTTGCTCCCAGTGATGTGGAGGCCCAGGGCCCCGCCTCCCTGAGGGTCAGCACTAGTTAACCTCATTCTGCTTGTCCCGGAGCCCCAGCTCTCCACCCCAGCGTCCGGGCCTGGCCCGGCCGTGCCTTTGATGTCCCCTGGATGTGGTACCCACACGCTGCGGGGAAATAGGGGAGCGGAGCTGACCACTTGGCCGGAAGGGCGGGTTGTGCCCGCCTCTTTGTTAGAGCCTGGTGCTGAGCTCCCGCTGCCGCCAGGGGATTTATCTCCCCACCGACCTTTCTGTCGAGAGGGTGGTCTTGACCTAGCCCCCTCCCCCCACTTGTTTGCAGGTGCACCCCCAGTCCAGGGCAGGGCGGGTGGTGGGGGTGGCCCCTACCGGTGACTGTGTGTGGGACCCTAGGCGAGGCGACATTTCTGGCTCTGGCCGCCTCCTTCTCCTGGAGAGCCTGGCCTCTGGGGAGAACCCCCCTTCCAGCGGCTGCCTGATTGGTATGCGTCCCTGAACTCCGGCCATTAGCACACAAGGCGGGAACCAGCTCCCATTCCTTCCCTGTCTTCATTGTTTGAAGTGGGCAGACTTGGAAGGAGCTTTAAAAATGCGGCCTTTTTATTCAATTTCCCTAGAAAAACAATGGTCTAAATGAAATGGAAGAATGAAAGTCTCTGGATATTGAAGAAAAATAGTCCTGAGCCCAGACATGGCCCAGAACCTTTGAGTTTCTCTTGAAGCACGGGTTTATTTTACTTTAAATTATGCCCATATTGCATGACCATTGGAGAAAACTTGGAAAACACAGAGGGAAGGAAATGAAAATCCCCCTTTATTCCATCACCCGAAGACGGCCTCTCTCCACATCGTGGGGCACATGGGCCATTTATCCGGGGACTGGTTTGCTCGTTCGGCGGGCCCCTGTTTCTGAAGGGTCAGGCCCGTGTTGAGCGCGGCAGGGGTGTGTGCGTGGGGGGGGGGAGTAGACGGATTTGCTCCTCCTGCCGCCCCTCTTTCTATGCCAGACGTTGGGCGACCCGCTGGGTCCCTTTTTATTTCAACTTCCTCATCTGTAAAATGGGGCTGGGGACAGCGCCCGGTCCCTGAGGAGCTTAGCCGTGCTGGTGGCTGTCACGCTCGAGACCGGCGCAGTAGCTTTGCCCTTGAGGGCCTTTCGTGATGGGGAAGAGACGAATCCCAAACACATCAAACAAATTGATGAAGTAACTGCGTGTCATGTGATAAGTCCTGTGAAAGGAACCACCGGATCTGATGTGATGGGGGTGAGTGGGGGGTCAGGTTGGTAGTTGGGGGGGGGCGGTGTATGTCCCGGGGGGGGGGGTGATGCAGAGTTTGTTAGCTGGAGGTGGTCCAGGGGGGGCCTCTCTGAAGAGAGACATTTATTTTTTTTTTTTTTTTTTTTTTTTTTTAAATTTTTTTTTAACATTTATTTATTTTTGAGACAGAGAGAGACAGAGCATGAACGGGGGAGGGGCAGAGAGAGAGGGAGACACAGAATCGGAAACAGGCTCCAGGCTCTGAGCCATCAGCCCAGAGCCTGACGCGGGGCTCGAACTCACGGACCGCGAGATCGTGACCTGAGCTGAGGTCGGACGCTCAACCGACTGAGCCACCCAGGCGCCCCAGAAGAGAGACATTTAAACGGAGACCTAAATGACAGGAAAGAGCGCCACACTCTGCCCCCCCCCCCCAAAAAAAAAACCAAACTGAGGGGAAAGTATTCTAGGCAGGGGTATAGCAAATGCAAAGGCCCTGAGGCCAGAATGATCTTGGCCTGTTTAAGCAGCAGACGGTCTAGAGCCTGCAGCGGGCAAGGGGAAGAGGGCAGTACAGGAAGCGGCTGTGGACAACAAAACAGATCGAGGCGGGCAGTTAGGACGCTTAATCTAGCTGCAGCTGGAAGCCCTTGGAAGTTTGTTCCGTTCATTTCACATACATACCTTCATCAGTGAAGTACAACCCCAAGATTCCAGCTGTCAATAGCTCTGTTAGGAAATTTACCTTCCCCCAGAGAATTTATTCAAAAATGATTTACTGAGTGCCTGTTACCTGGCGGTACTCGAGTAGGCGCTGTGGGCCGAGGGACAGTCACAAAGACCCGGAAGGTGAGGCCTCGCCTGCCGGTGGCCCACGGGGCCTGCGTTCCAGCTCTCCGACCCACCGCATCCCACGGGAGCCTTGTAGACTCCGCTTTGGGCAGGATGCTCTGGCTGTGCGAGGGTGGCGGGGGGGAGGACCGGACGCACCGGCAGGGGCGGGCTGGGCCCGGAGAAAGGGTGTGGGTGGTACGCATTTGAATTTTTTTAACGTTTATTTTTGAGACCGAGAGAGACAGAGCATGAATGGGGGGAGGGGCAGAGAGAGAGGGAGACCTAGAATCCGAAGCAGGCTCCAGGCTCTGAGCTGTCAGCACAGAGCCCGACGCGGGGCTCGAACTCACGGACTGTGAGATCACGACCTGAGCCGAAGTCGGACGCTTCACCGGCTGAGGGTACGCGTTTGAATTGTGGCAGCGCAGTTGGACAGCTGGATTTGGGTTATCTGTCAGAGAGACAGCGGCTGGAATCGCTGGTGGGTGGTTCACAGCGGGTGAGGGAAAGAAGAGGAATCCGACGTGTCCTGGAATCTTCTTATGAGTATGTGGGCGGTGTCATGAAGCAAGGTGGTGAAGGGAGGGCGGGAAGCATGGATTTTCGAGAATCAAGAGTCCGGTCCAGGTCACGTTTCTGTGAAGAGGCTGCTCAGAAGTCCTAGTGGGGAGCCCCCGGGCTGAGGTTCGGACTGGGGTGCCATTAGCGCGTCATCGGGGGCAGGTGGGACCTTGCGGATGGCGGGGAGCCAGGAGGGGGGCTGAGAAGGGTAGCTGGGAGGAGGAGGGAGAGTGGGGCGGCTGGGAAGCCAGCGCAGGGGACCGTTTCGGAAAAGAGCTCGTGGTCAACGGGGCTGCAGGCCACCGACGGTCCACGTGAGATGGCACAGAAAGGGGCCGCTGGCTTTGGCAACACACAGGCAGCTGGGACCTTCTGTAAGAGCAGCTTTGGGGGAGTGATGGGGCTGGGGTCCCAAGTGGCATTGGCAGACGAGATGCCAGCACGTGTGGCTGGCTTTTGAGATGCTCGGTAGGTGAGGGGGTAGGTGACCGGGAAAGGCATCTCAGTTGGAGGGAAGAGGGGACCCGGGAGGAGGAGCTCATTGAGTCCCCCAGCGAGGGCGACACAGGTTCCCGCGTTGCCCTCCCGTCACAGAAGGAGAGAGAGAGACGCCTGCCCGCAAGCCCGGGTCCACACCCAGGCCACCCGCGGCTCCCCCTACAACATTCCTGTTCCGCAGAGGAGGCCGCCAAAACGGATCAGTGAATGTGTTTTCACTGGTCTGTCCTTGGCGTTTCTGACTTCCTGTCCCACGTTTATGGAGCACCTGCCGGGAGCCGGGCACTGGGCTCGTGGGATGAAGTATGGTTCATCCTCTTTCTGGTGGGGAAGGTGGACAGGTAGCCGATGGGATGATGGGAGAGCGCCCAACCCAGGCGTGGGGGCTCCCAGGGGTTTCCCAGGGCAGAGTCTGAGCCAAGCAGCCAAGAGGCGGTTCGGGGAGGGGAAAAGGCTTCCGGGTGTGTGCCAAGGCTGGGGATGAGCACATAGTAGGGCCTGTCCCGCCAGGGAGGGAGCTCTGGCCGATGCCCCTAAGTTGCTCTGTACGTCTCACTAGGCGCTCGCCCTTTATCTTGAGCACTGGAGGGAGCCATTCAAGTGTTTGGGGCGAGGGAGGGCCATGACCAGAACATTTTGTTCTGGGTGGAGACTGCGTTGGAAGGGACAGGAGACACCAGGGAGACCTTTGGAAGAGATTACAGGCTCTCTGATTCCTAGATCATTCTGTGAACCCTGCTGCTGCCTTTTTTTCTTTTCCCAAAGATTTTGTTTGTAAGTAACTTCGCCCTACGTGGGGCTCGAACTCACGACCCCAAGATCGAGTGTCACATGCACGGCCGACTGAGCCAGCCGGGTGCCCCGACCCTGCTGCTTCTTTAGTGCTTCCCAAACTCAGCTCATCTCCCTTTCCTAAAAAGGTTCCTGAGGCTCAGAGAGTTTGAGCAACTTGCCTGCGGTCACCCAGCATAACAGGGCATCCAGGCTGGGGGACTGGTGCCTTGAGGGAAACAATCAGAGCCTCAAGGGTAGAAGCCGGTGGTGAGTAACGCCTGGGAGGGGCCCACTGGAGGCTTTAGTTGAATGTTGTCATCCCCTAGTGTCCCTAGTGCCTCTGGATGTTGCCCTTTTGCAACATCCCCTCACCCCTCACCCGGGGCTCTCTTGCAGAGAATGGGCGGTGCCTGTGGGAGGGAGGAGCTGGGCTCTTGCCGGGAACCGGGAGTTGGCCTTGGGAGCCAGAGCCCCACGGGCTGTATTAGCAGTTTCCTGGGCACTGGCTTCCTCCCCAGTGAGTGAGTGGAAAACCCTCTGGGGCTAGGCTAGGTCACGCGTGGCCGGCGAGGGAGGGCGTCCCTGCTGGGGAGGGCCTCTGTATTTCACATGCGCGGGGTAGAGGCCTCATCCTCGGGTGGGGGGGAGGGTCGGGAGAGATGGGGAGCAGAGCCCTGCCCCTTGTGGGCCCTAACACTCTGGGCGGGTAGGTGTCTTGCCTCCCTGGAGTCTTGGTGACCTCATCTGTGAAGCAGGGATAGTATGAAATGTGATTGCAAAGGACTGAAAAAATAACCAGTGTTTGCTGGGGGCCCAGAGGGCGCCAGGCACTATGTATTCATCTTTCTGTTCTTGGTGGCAGTTTTGCGAGGCGTACGTAGTGATTATCTCCATGTTCTAGACGGAGCAGCTGAGGAACAGAGAGGGTAAGCAGTTTGCCCCAAACCACACAGCTGGCGAATGGCAGAACTGGACCCCTGATCCGCCTGACTCTGGAGCCCTCCTTTGCAACCCCTCCGGTCCCCGTCAGACTGTTCAGCCGGGCCCTTCCCTGGCACATCACCTGATAGAATCTTGTGGGGACCCCAGCGTTCTGTCCACCCCACTTTGGGGCTCCCGATCTAGTCCAACTCATCCCGTCCCCGACTCTGCTCGGAGCCTTGATGTCCTCTTCTGCAAAATGGGCAGGTTGAGAACCTGGGGTCTCTACCAGTCCTGGTAACCCACGAATCTAAGATCCAGGTTCCTAGGAATCCATGAGTCAGACATTTGCCACTTTCCCTGCTTCCCGGCCTTCGTCCCCTGGGGAGCCAGGGGATACTACAGTGAAGAAACAACTGTGAGAGCCCGACGGAGAGCAGCCGATGATAGAGCGTGGGTTGTGCGCCACCGTGCGCCCAGCAGAGAGCCGGGTGTCGTTGGCTGTGCTGTGGATGTGCGGAGTGAGGTGCAGAGAGACTGGCGAACTTTCCCGAGGGTCCAGTGACAGTTCCCTGTGTGCGAGACGCTTCCTCCGCCACGTCCCCTCCCACGGAGCTCTCTACAAAACCTTCTCTTTGGGGCCCCAGGTGGGAAAATCCACCCCAAGCTTGAGAAATGGCCATGAGGGGCCCGTGGGGAAAGTTCTGTGAGTCACCATGAAGCCCAGCGAAACGACAGCGGCAGGGAGAGCAAAGACAGGGCTGCGTCCACCACTGGGCAGAGCTCAGCCCCGCCTGGCAGCTCGGCCGGAGAGTGGTCTTGGCTGTTTACAGAGAAGGGGACTTGGGACCAGGGAGAGGAATGGGAAACAGGAGTGAAGGTGCGATGATGGGAGTCAGAGACTCGTTTAGAACTGGAAGGCCCTTCTGGGATCACGTAGTCCGGGCTCCTGACTTTATGCACGGAGATGTCTTAGTCTGGAGACGGGCTGTGACTTGCCTCAGGTTGCACAGCCAGTGAGGGCAGACCCCGGAACGGAAGGAGATTCGGGAAGCTGGATCACCAGCCTCAACTCCTGGCTGCTTTTCGTGGGCGTGACTTCCTGCCAGGTCCTGCCCACCCCCTCTCCTTCCCATTGGAATAAACACAGACACTATAGTAATCAACAAAGGGGATCATGTCACTGAATGCTCAGCGAATGGTCGCTGGAAAGGACTCGGGGCTGGCTGTCTTGCTCAAGTCCCACTGCCCCCATCTCCGGGCCCTGTGACTTTGGGCAAGGCACGTTGCTCCTCATCACTGACAACTTGCTTCGTTGTGTACCATGATTTAAGCAGATTCTGAAATCGCAGGACTTTTCAGTGCCTTTAACATGTTGAGTATTGTTGATGTCCAGGGGGGAGAGTCCTACTCTGGTTCTTCCGTAGTTTTGGGCCACTGAACACCTCTTTCTTCCGTGAGTCCCCATTAGCATATTTCCAGATGATATCAGTGTACCCTTGAATATGCAGCCTGAGAAACCCTGATGTTGGTGGCTCCTCAGGACTGTTTTTTTTTTAAAGTTTATTTATTTAGAGAGAGAGAGTGCACGAGTGAGCGAGCGGCAGAGGGGCAGAGAGGGAGAGGTGGGGAGAGAGAATCCCCAAGCAGGCTCCACACTGTCAGCGCGAAGCCCAACACAGGGCTCAAACTCGCGAACTGGGGGATCATGACCTGAGCCGAAATCGAGAGTCTGACGCTGAACCGACTGAACTACCCGGGTGCCCCTACTCGGGACCGTTTTAAACGTTTAAACTCAAGAAGCTGGCATGTCTTCCTGGGGCAGTGAGACGGGCCGAGATGCCCAGGGCTGGCCGCCCGGGTGCTCGGCTGAAGGTGCTTCCCAGGATGCCTGGCTCACCTGAGAGCAGATGTCAGGGAGGAGCAGAGCCTCCTCCGCCGGCCAGGGCAGCCTGGGACCATGGAGTGAGCCTGGGACCCCGCCACCTGCCTTCTATCCTGGCTCTGGCCCTCACTCTTGTCTGACCTGGGGCAAGTCGCAGCCCTCTCTGGGCCTCAGTTTCCTCATCTGTAAGATGAGAGGCCTGGCTCGGTGATCTGTTGGTTCCTTGCAAGGCTGATGTTCTGAGGAATGGGCACATTTGGTACCTCTGACCTCTTCCTGTCGTTTGTGGGGTTTCTTGGTGTCACTGAAGTTGTCACCCAGTGCCCCGGGGACCCCACGAGCCAGGAATTCTTGTACATCTGTGTATTGTAGGTCCGCCCAGACTAAGAATGCAGATTCTTGGGCCTCACCCCAGGAGGCTCTTAAGTTTGTGGATTGGGGTTGGACCTTAGAATCGACCTTTTTTTTTTGTATTTTTTTTATTTTTTTTTTTAATTTTTTTTTTTCAACGTTTATTTATTTTTGGGACAGAGAGAGACAGAGCATGAACGGGGGAGGGGCAGAGAGAGAGGGAGACACAGAATCGGAAACAGGCTCCAGGCTCCGAGCCATCAGCCCAGAGCCCGGAGAATCGACCTTTTTTAATAAGCCTCCTCACTCAGGGCACCTGGGTGGCTGTCGGTTAAGTGTCTGACTCTTGATCTCGGCTCAGGTCTTGATCTCACGGTTGTGAGTCTGAGCCCTGTGTTGGGCTCCTCGCTGGATGTGAAGCCTACTTAAAAAATAAAAAAAAACCCTCCTCTCGCAAGTGGTTCTGAAGTCAGTAGCTCAAGGGCCACACTTTGAAAAAGGCTGTGAGACTCTCTTTGAATGAAAACATGCTTCAGAGAATGATCTGCTGGGATTGGTGGTGCCTCTGTCTGGCTCTGTTCAGAGATGGCCTCATCCATGGTCACAGCCTTCAGTCGCCGGTGACCTCTCTTCCCCATCAGCTAGTGTTCCCCAAGCCTGGCTGCTTACTGGAATTGCCAGGAAGCCTTTGAGCAAAATACGAATTCTTGAGTCTCACCCTTGGAGATTCTACACAAGTTAGATCTCAGCTGAGACCCAGAGATCTCTATGTTTAGAAAGCTCCCTAGGTCTTTTGTTCATTTGTTTGTCATTCATTCAACAAATATCTGTCAAGGCTTGCAGTGGCCTGGCCCAAGGGAGGGCATCGAGGACGTGATTGTTAAGCCAGACACAGTCTTGGACGTTATGTTACTTATGCTGCAGCCTGGTGAAGGAGCTAGACTGCGATGACGTAGGAGTGCTCGGCCAGGAGAGGGGAACATGTGTCTAGAAAATGGTTGGGTTGGACTAAATACCTGGGGCAAAGCTGGGATCCCTGGGTAGCTGAACTCCAGTAAATTCCAGATTGAAGTAGAAGCCCTAAGCCCAGTGGCCTCTGGTCACTACCTATGGACTCCTGTCATTTGCTCATCACTTACTCATTTTATTTATTTACCCATCTGCCCATCCATCCTTTCATCCATCCATCCATCCATCCATCCATCCATCCATCCATCCTTCCATCTACCCATCCATCCACCCACCCATCCGTCATCCACTGTCCACTCATTAACTCACCCATTAACCCATCTACCCATTAACCCTCCCTTCTACCCACTCATCCACCCAGCCATTCACTCATTCACTTACCCACCCACCCACCCATCCATCCAACATCTCTTGAATCTCTTACCATATGCTGAATGCTATGCTGGGTACTGGAGGGACACAAATGAAAAGCATTGTTTCTGCCCTCAAAGAACTCACACTCTGGTGGGGGAGTCAGAAAACAAAGCAAATGGTTCTAGCCCAGCCTTAGGTGTCCAGCTCTCCCAGTGGGCGCCATGGAAGATTTCCCTGAAGTCGGTTTGTGTTAAGGCTCAAAATGAAGGTGAGAGTGTCCCAGGCAGATGAGGTGACATGGCTTCCGGGCCAAGGAAGGGTCTTACCCTTGGGAAGGCAGGTCACTGTGGCTGGGGCAGCTGCGGGGGGAGCCTCTGCTCCTGGAGCTCAGGCTGTCTTTTGTTTTCCCTGTTTGTTTCCCCACGAGGCTGGGTCCACAGTAGGTGCTCAGCAAACATTGGTCTTTGGTGAATGCGGCGCGCTGAGGAGCTTGTGGCTCTGGGGCTCTGGACAGAGTGCAGGCAGGGGAGTGACACCCTCACGCGGGCTCCCTCTGCTGGGCAGGGGAGAATGGGGAGGGGGGATGGAGGGGCCTCCCCAGCTCCCACCCTTCCTTGGCCTCAGCCTTCAGCTGTCTCCTCGTGCAAGTCAGAGCCATGGTGCTCCTGAAATCTTGGCGAGCCCATGACTGCTTTCCAACAGTGGGGTCTCTGCCGTAGGTCAAGGGCTCTGCTTCTGTTGGGGGTAGTGGTGAGAAGACAGCAAAATGTTGAGGGGGGGTGGGGACGTAAGTAGATGCGATGGCAGCTAGGAGCTTGGCTTTTGGTTTTGATCCCCACTGCTGCCTCTTAGTCTCTGTGTGTCCTGTGTCTCCCTGCAGTTCAGTTGTTTCCCAACCTGGTCCTTGGGCCGATTCAGAGAATTGTCCCATGTCAAGCGCTCAGGACAGTGCCTGGCACACTAATGAATGTTAGCTGAAAGGTGGAGCTTTGCAGACAGTTGTGCTGGGTGGCTGCGTATGGATTCTTCTAGGAGCCAGAAGATCTGGTTCGAATCCCGCCTCTACCTCCCGACTACCTGCAGAGATCCTGGCCAAGTTGACTCAGGCTCTGAGCTTGGATTTTTCTCATCTGTGAACTAGGGATTGATGCCCCGTGGGGCTGCTGGCAGGAGCCTGGAGTCCAACGGCCCGTTTCCTGCGTGGGGCCTATTGCTGTGGTCAGAAAACCTATCTAGGCAGATAGAAGAGAAGGCTCCACCTGGTGAGGGTGGTGTGGACAAGTGGCCTCCCCAGCCCACAGGCTCTGGGGGGTCAGTCTTGGCTCTACTGTGCCACCTCTCGGCCGTGGCCTTCCTCTTGGTATGCCCTCTGTGGTTTCCGGGATCCTGTGGAAATGGATCATTCCATGACTGGGGCTCTGGGTGTTCAGAGGAGGGTGACACGGGGCAGCGGGTTGGACGTGGTCCGCAGGGGCGCTGGGGGCAGGGACTGTCTTCCCCCAGCCAGGCTAGATCTGGGTGCCCTGGAGAGACCAGGGTGGTTTCTTTTCTTTTTTTCTTTTTAATGTTTCATTTCTTTTCGAGAGAGAGAGAGGGCAGGGGGAGTACATGAGCAGGGGAGAGGCAGAGAGAGAGGGAGACAGAGGATTCCAAGTAGGCTCCATGCTGACAGCAGAGAGCCAGATGCGGGGCTTGAACCGACTAACCTCGAACTTTGTGAGCCGAAGTCGGATGCTTAATCGACCGGGCCCCCCCCAGGCACCCTGGAGACCAGGGTTTCTGATCCCTGTCAGGGGCTCAGCACCCCTGCTCTCCCACCTCCCGTTCTAGCTGGATTTGAATTCCCAGGGCCCAGCGACTCGGTCGGTCATGCTGGGGCCCCGGAAGATCTGGGTCTCAAGCAGGTAAATCTAGATCTGAATGTGAACCCGTTTGGGCTGGCTGCCTGGGGGGGCTACCAGGGTCTGAGTCCCCCGCCCCAGCTGATGGCCGGGATAAGTGGGCACCCCTGGGGGAAGAAAAGGCACCTGCCCTAAGCGAGGTAGCTGCCTTCAATTGCCATTACCGTCCAGTGGTCAGGGGCTGCCATGTCTGCTTTATAGTGAGGGGGAAACTGAGGCTACTTTACACAGCCAATGGGGTGGGCCTGGTGTGGGAGCTGGGGAGGGGTCTGCCTGCAAAGCCCGTGCTTCCCCCCGGCCCCCGGTTTTCCCCTCCTTGCTGCCGTTAGGACCACGCACGCTAGGATGCTGGTGTCTCGTAGGTTTGCTCTCTGGCTTCTCTGAACCCAGGCCTCAGACTCCCCCTTTGCAAAGTGGGGACAGGCTGTTTGCGGTCCCCGGCAGGCAGGACCAAGCCCAGGACAGCCGAGGGCCGTGGTGCTGCGGGCAGGAGCACAGGGCGGTCTCTCCGCTCACGGCATGCGAAGCTCTCCTGGGGCCTGGGCTGGGGCTTGGGAGTCGTAACCTCACTACCAACCAAATAAGCCTTCTCTTGAAGACGATGCACGAGGCACTGCGGGGACAGCCAGGGCCCAGCCACCGTTTCTGCCCTCCTGGAGTTGTCACACCAGTAAGGGTGAGGACACAGATCGGAGACTTCAGGACCTGGATCAAGATCCTGTGTCTGATTAGCTGTGTGATCTCGGGCAGGGCCTCTGTCAGTGGCTCCCTCGGGAAGATGGGAATTCCAGCTCCTGCTTCCTCGGGCCATCGTGAGGATGAAGCGATACGGTATTTGCAGAGCCCCTGGCACATAGTAGGTGCTCAGGAAGGTCCTCACGTGCTAGTCGTCTAAGGCTGGCAGTGACCAGCAGGTCTTCAGGGTGAGTGGAGGCTGCCTCCCCCACGACGCCAGCAGCCGGGAACAGCATGAGTGGTTCTGTGGGCAGCTGGCGACAGGGCAGAACGGGGCATCAGCTCCGCCACGGGGTGGGCGGGATGTGGGGCTGAGCTCGGCTGGGGAGAGAGGGACGCGTTGGCTTTCACGTCCTACCTCCCCCTCCCTGCCCCCAGCCCTGTAGGCAGAGGCAGCCCTAGCGTGGCCTTTGGCTGTTTTCACAGTCAGGGAGAATCCGAACCCCGGGAGGGGAAGTGACGTGCCCAGCGTTGGCGGGAGCTGGTGACAGAGCCGGGCTGACCCTCAGCCCGAGGCCCACCCGATCCTGATGCTGTGTTTTCAGCGGGCTGGGGTAGGTCCCGCGGGGCTGTGGGGCTCCCTGACCTCCCTGGCCTGCCCCGGGGCCAGCTATGAACAGAATATTCTGTGTCCCACGATTCACAAGACTGGCCTTTCCTCTGCCAAGAGACTTTTCGCTTTCCTTTCTTTTACTTTTCCCTAATAAGGTCTCATGTGGCTGTCTCAGCTCTCTTGAGGCCTGGAGAGGCTGTGGCTTTGCCTGGGGAAGGCTGTCCCAGCACAGCTCCGGCCACAGCTGCCGGGCTGCAAAGGCCCAAATGTGGGAAAGTTCAAGGGGAGGCCAGATAGAGGCTTTGGAGCCGCGCAGACCTGGCTGGCCTGCTCTCCAGCTGTGTGATCTTGAGCAAGTCCCTTTGCCTCTCTGAGCGTGTTTCCTTCATTCAATCCAACCAGCGTTCGTTCAGGCCTGTTAGATGCCAGGTATGACGCTGGACGTTTCAGGCAGAGCCGTGAACAGACTCTGGGTCTTGAGGCCTCCGCATTGAGTGGGAGACTTGCCTGGGGGCCTGGCTCTGTACCGGGACGCTTGGGGGATCTCCTCAAGTCACATGTGAACCACCACGCAGGGCTCCGTTTTTTTGAATGGAAACTATGCCAGGATGGTGAGAGCGGTCCGGCTGGGACTTCAGGTGAATGACTGCCGTGGGATTTCACGCTTCCTAGCCGCCAGGCGGGGAGGCTGCTTCTCGAGACACGGTGTTGATTTTCTATGTCCGCTGCTGACGTGAGCCAGTGTGCCCGGCTGTTAGCCCAGGCTGCCGCGTTCCCATGTGTGCCCCGACCTTTGCAAGGAGGAAACGCAACCCGGGTGGCGTCCGAGGGCGGTCCACCCCCCCACCTGCCCCCGACACGTGGCGGGCACCCGAGAGGTGTTGGTTCAACTAACAAGTGGGGCGGTGGCATCGGGAGCACATCCTAGTGGGCGGTGTGGTTGATGTGGGGAGGGAGGGACAGCTGGCACAGGAGGGTGTCCTAGGTAGGAGGGAGGAGCCTTTTTCTGAGCCACTCCAGAGGGCAGACTGAGTGCAGGTTTTAGACCCTTCCAGGGTGGGGCGAGGGAGGACCCAAATAGGGGAGTGTGATGTGGGACAATGACTCAGGCTGAGGGTAGGCACAGGTGCTTATGGAATACCCACTCCATGCCAGGCACAGGGCTAGGCTCTGTGAGCCCCATCAGGGCGAGACCGGGCGGGGGGGGGGGGGGCTTTTCCTTTTTTGTCTACTGATGTATCCCAAACACCTGGGACAATACTTGGCTCACGGAGGTGCCTTAGAAATACGGGTTGAGTGAATGAACGCGTGTATTATTTAGCTGGGTCCCAGCAGTGTCATTAGACCCAGTTTGCAGATGAATAAGCTGAGGTGTAGAGAGGTCAAGTCATACAGCTGCTGTAACTGCTCACGTTGGGTCGGGGTTTGGAGTCTGGGCTGCCTGATTCTTTTCTTATTTATTTAATTTAAATTATTTATTAATTTTATTTATTTATTTATTTATTTATTTAATTTAAATGTTTATTTTCAGAGAGAGAGAGAGAGAGAGAGAGAGCGCGCGCCTGAGTAGGGGTGGGGCAAAGAGAGAGAATCCCAAGCAGTCTTCACGCTGTCAGCGCAGAGCCCTCCTTGGGGCTGCATCTCATGAATGTGACATCAGGACCTGAGCTGAAACCGAGAGTCGGAGGCTCAACCGGCCGAGCCACCCATGCGCCCTTGGGCTGCCCGATTGCAGAGCTCGTGCTGAGTCTTTAGAGCAGGGTCCTCAGGAGAGAATTCTTGTGCATTTCACCCTCCCAAAGACCCCTCTTCTGACAGTGCGGAGGGTGGGAAAATACAGAATGCTCGATGGAGGAACAATAGTGGGTTTGTGCCGTCGGTCCCTGTGGGTAACCCCTGCTTGGACCAGTGGGCGCTCTTTTAAGGACCCAGATTAGGAGGGCAGTCGATGCCGCCAGTTCTCGGGGTCCTTCTAGGTGTGGTCTGACATCACGGGCGTCCTCAGCCACAGTGCAGGGCCGGGGGGCACGTAGCCGTGCCCATACCGGTCGGCACAGGCTGTCCCCGTCCCGGTGTCTTTGGGTGAATCCCGGCTGTTCACCGGAACATGTCCCTGCCCTCAGCCCCCAGGTGGTTCCAGACCAGAATGCCCAGTGAGACTTAACGCCTTCACATCCAGCTGCTCCGGGGACCCGGGGCTGGCACCCGGAGAGAGGGGGCGCAGGGCAGCTAGAACCGTCTCCAGGGGCCCTGGGTCAGAGCATGGTCTGCTAGTCCCCCAGGACCTCCGGATATGCTGCCCTACAGGAGCCCTCTGCCACCCACTCCCCCGGGTCCTTGTGGCCCCATCTGCTCACCAGGGTGTCTAACCAAGCAGCTCGGGAGGGCCCCCTGCTGGCCGGTGGCTGGCTGTCCCAGCCCCATTGCCAGATGGTCTGGGTTCGAATCCCACCCCTCCCATCTAGCAAGTAACCTCGAGCAGTTTTCTTGCCATTTCGGTGCGTCTGTTTCCTTATCTGTAAACGAGGATGATACTGGTCCCTCTCTCAGAGGGTTGTTGTGAAGATTAAGTAATTATATGAGTAAAGGGCCTGGAATCAGCCTGGGCGCTTAGCAACCAATGAATAAGTGTGAGGTGTTACGACCCTGATGTGGGCACGCCTCGGTGGCGGGGGGCAACCCAAGGAGCCGTTGCCTCTTGTCTGTGCCCGGTGTCGGGGCGCAGTCCTGCTTGTCCTGAGTGAATGAGTGCCTGGGCCTGGTCGTCGGGGAGAGAGAAGCGATGCCCTTGACTCCCATTGGACGCCCCCTTCTTACCTTCTTCCCTCCCTCTCTCTTGCTCTCCTGTGCCCGTTGCTATGTGCCCCGTGCTTGTGCTCATTGTTTAAGGGGCATCAACTGATGGATAGGGCCCCCCCACCCCCATCTAGGTTCAGGCCCCTCTTCAGGAGCTCCTACAGCCCCCCAGACCTCCCCCACAGAAACACTGTCGGTGTTTATTCGTGGTACCTGTTCCGTTCTCCTCCTGCCAGACTGTGAGCTCCAAGGAGCAGGGACCGATGAGTAGATGGGTCCTAGTGTTGAGCCATGCGCTAGGCTAGGCCTGGGGACACATCCCCAGTGGGGCATAACCCCTGGCCTCAGAGAGCTCACAGTCTGCTTGTTTATTCCTCAACCTAAGACGGCTGCTCGGGGCCGGAATGGTGCTGAGAGAGGCACGAGGTGTGGCCTGTGCCCCAAGAGGTCACAGTCTGCCCCCTCCCTGCCTCCCGCCTTCTGTGTTCCAGAGGCCGGACCAGGTGGTGGGGACGCACAGAGAAGCACAGCCTGGTGTGGGAGAGCCACAGAGGCGGGTGAACACAGCGAAATGCGATTTCTTTTAGGCTCGTAGCCTGGCATTATCTACCATGGAGACCGGTGGCAACAACTCTGGTCTTTGTGTCCCTGTGAGTAATGACTGGCACGTTGACAGGCCAGTATCTGTTCTAGATCCTCAGAGGACTCGACCAGATGCCCTGGGACTTCCACCTTAGCACTGTTGACACCTGGGCCGGGTCATTCTCTCGTAGGGGCCGTCCTGGGCCGTCCTTGGGTGTGTTCAGCAGGGTCCCGGCCTCTACCCACTAGATGTCAGTAGCAGCCCCCTCCCCCGCCAAGTTGTGACAGCCAAAATGTCTCCGGACATTGCCCAAACTCCCTGGGTGGGGGGCGGGGGGACAAAACCACCCCCAGTTGGGAGCCATTGCCTTAGATGGATCGGTGCAACTAATTGCCTAATTCAAGGTGGGATGGGAATTTTGAGATCCATTACTGCCTCCCCCACACGTTAAAAGAAAAAAAAAAGCGAAAGAGGGAAAAAAGAGCCCACAACATCCTGTATTCCTTGGATGCCTAAGCCATCCGGTTTGGCACAAAGCGCAAACATCCATTGGGAGGTGGGAAGGCTCTCGGTGGCCGGACAGCTGTGTGCCTTGGCCCAGGCCACCCGGAGGCGGAGCCCCCGGCAGAGGTGACCCGGCCGTTGCCAGGTTTTTGTGTGCCCTGCTCTGTGTGGTCATGATGTAGGGCAGGCCATCGAATGACCCCATGGGGTACACGGGACGGGCGTCGGTCCTGGGAGAGCCAGAGTGGGTGGCCGTCCACTGATCCTTCTCCCGGCCCTCATGGCGCGTACCGTGGTTCGTAGGGATGTACGCATTTGTGTGCCGTAAGTACACATCTCCCTGCGGGACCACGGCCTTCGGGAGGGCAGGCATCAAGGCTGCCTTGCTCATCGGCAAATCTCCGGAACTTTCCATGGTCCCTGGTATACAGAGTGCACAGTAAATGTCTGTAGGATGATTCAGGGGTGTGTTTGGATGGCCGGGGGATCCAGAGAGATGAAGCCTGGCTTTCCTGTCTTGATCTGTCTGGTCTCCCGGAGGGAGGGAATAGGCCCCGGAGAGCTCGGTTCTCACACAGATGGGATACGCGTAGGTGTGTGAACTCCATCACTCGCTTCTTGGTTTGTAGCCGGATCTGGAAGGAGGTGGGGTCCTTGTCCTCTGCCCAACACCCTGGCCGCAGCACAGACCTTGGATGAGCCTGGTCAAAGGCTCGGTCTTGGCAAGGAGTGGCCAGGTGTCTGGGCATGCGTCCTCTGACCAGCAGGGAGCACCTGCTTGGAGTTCCGGCTGCGAGCAGGGAACGGAGCCCCGGACTCCATCCTTCCAGTCCGTAGGTCACTTGAGGATACTCCTGCTGCTGTGTCCAGTGAGAGCCCTGGGCACGCCGGGGGTCACTGTAACTTTGTGGCCTGGAGGGGGGACTTCCGTCCCCGAGTTCAGCAGAGTATATTTGAGATCGAGCAACTCGCAGCTCTTCCCAGAGCCGATTCTCCAGCCTGGGTGCTTTACGGAGAGGGGTCCACATCTGCAGCCGGCTCCCCAGCCCTGCCTCTGCCTGACTGCGCGAATTCAGGGAATCGCAATGTCTCCCTGACGCCACGGGCTGAGCTTCGGTCGTTTCTGTGTT
The DNA here is from genome assembly GCF_022837055.1 of Prionailurus viverrinus. Taxonomy (NCBI): domain Eukaryota; kingdom Metazoa; phylum Chordata; class Mammalia; order Carnivora; family Felidae; genus Prionailurus; species Prionailurus viverrinus. The sequence continues at coordinate 202,062,161 of NC_062568.1, read as the reverse complement.
TTGCACCAACTAAGGGAACTTAGCGTTGCTGTCTGGCTTTGGGATCCTCCCCTTTCCTGACCGTGACCCCCTTTCCTGGAACCTTCACTTTGAAAGCGGCACGAGATGGGTGGAGGCTTTGGGGAGCTTGTATAGCCGAGGGTCAGCCTCAGGGTCAGGCAAGCTGCTGGCGGTCCCCGGAGCACGGCACTGGGCACCCAGTGGGGGTGTGGCATGGTCAGACACCGCAGGAGAGGCCGCCCCCCCCCCCCCCCCCCCCCGTAGCCGCGGGACCTGGGACACTGCCGGTCCACGTTGAAGGAGGCACTTAGTTGTTCATTAATTCATTCAACAAACACGTTTTAAAAAACGTGGTACTCATTTATTTTGAGAGAGAAATGGAGAGCGCACAGGGGAGGAACAGAGAGAGAGGGTGGGAGAGAGAGGATCCTGAGCAGGCCCCGTGCTGTCCGCGCAGAGCCCGTCGCGGGGCTCGATCTCACAGAGATCACGAGCTGAGCCGAAATCAGGAGTCGGACGCTTGACCGACTGAGCCACCCGGGCACCCAGCAAACATTTCTTGAGCTCCTATTGTGTTCCAGGCTCTCAGTGAGGCACTCTATGTGCTATTATCTCATTTAATCCTTAAAATAACCTACGGGGAAGGGATTCTTGTGGTTCTCCTCCAGAAGAGGAGCCCAGGGACAGAGCAGTAGAATAAACGTTACTGTCACAGAGGGTAAACCCAGCCAGGTTTGGCCACAGAGGTTACTCTCCTCAGAACAACACCTGGGGTATGATGGTGGCAAAAAGGGGCACCTGAGGACCCCTGGCCACCACCACGGGGCCAGAGACCGCTTTAGAACAGGTGCAGCCCTGAGCGCAGCAGGCCCCCCATTTTCCACGGGCCAAGTGGCCACCACTCTGGGAGCGGGATGGGGGCAGGGGTGAACTCTCAGCTCAGGGCGCCCCGTGTGTTTTCAGTGCCAAGGGCAGAAGCAGTGAGGGGAGGGAGTTGGGGACTTCTCTGTAGGGCCTGGGTGTGGGCCGCATCAGTTACCTGTTCCCGAGAGCCCCATTACTGGGTTGGTGAGCACCAGTTAGGACCTTGTTAAACTTGGCCATGAAGGAGGACGGGTGATTGGAAGCAGCTCCCTGTGTGGGTCAGTGTCCTGGGTCTGGGGTTCAGGGCAAAGCCATTTTGTGGTTGACATCACCCCTCAGTCTCCCTGTCACCACCCCCCCCCCTTCCAGCCCAGCCTCTCTGTTCCCCTTCTCCCAGGCCCAGGCAGTGCCTTCTCCGAAATGTGAAGTTAATTGCGAGGGGGTGGGATGGACCCCCTGGCCCAATGAGGGAGAGGCAGCCTGCCCCAGGGGAAAGATCCGGACACACCTCAGTCTAATCCTGGAGTTTCTGGACCTTGGACAAATCTCTCTCCCTCTCTTCAGCCTCAGTTTCCTCGTCTGGAAAATGGGGCCGATCCCACCGACTCGTGGGATGGTCTGCCCCCTTGTGGGGCTGGTAGGAAGACCTGAATTTCTGTCCCACCCTCCCAGGTGGGGAGAACAGAGAGCCGCTGGGAAATGCGCATCCTGCTTGGGGAAGGTGGCAAGTTGTCACGGGGGTGGTTTGGATCTAAGCGCTGGCTGCTTTGAGAGCTCAGCCAGAGCTATCCTGGGCCATGTCACCGAGGCCTCTGGATCCCTTGGGACTCGTGTAGGGCTTGTGTTTCAGGAGGCTTCAGATGCTGCCGGCCAGCTCGCCCTGCCTTGGTTGGGTGGACCGAGTATTTTTAGCTCTGAGTTTGCAAAGGTTTTTTTTTTTTTTTTCCTGCCCAGAGTTCTCTTGTGGGACAAAACAGACAGCCCGCTCCCCGAGAGAGGCAGAGCTTGGGCCTGGAGGGAAAGGGCTGGAGCCAGAGCGGACTCTAGTGGGCTTTGAAAGGGAGGCCTCCCCCACTGTCCACGGCCCGCCAGCCTATGCCGCAGCTCTGGGCTGTGCCCCTGCAGCCGCGCTGGAAGCTGCCTGCCCCTTCCTTGGAAAGCCACATACGTTCCAGGGTCTCCCACCTGCCTGCCGGCGTGGCTGAGGGGAGGGGGGGGCGGCCCTTGGCGCCCTGGGGTCCTGTCCCCTCTCCTGGTCACATGCCTCTGACTCATCAGAACAGGAACGTGGTCTTTTTGGGAGCGAGTTTTTAAAAATAGTCCAAGTCCTCCCTCCTGCCCTGCCCTACCCCTCTTGTGATCACACCCTGGCGTTGGCCCCAGACCTCTTTCCACACTGGTTTTGGGGAACCGCCTCTTGCACAGCTTGGCAGCGGGTTCGATTGGGAAGCTCTCCTGGGAGGGGCTGTCCCGGCCACGTGCTGACTTCAGAGAGGGAGGCACAGTCCTAGGAGCAGGTGTCCCTTGGGCCTTGGCCCCCGTCTCCCCTCCCCTGATGGTGACGGTGGGCCTGACCCCGGGGCCGGCGTGGGACCAGGGATCCCTTCATTGACTTAGCAGGTGTGTGTTGAGGCGTGCTGGGGGCCAGGCACTGCCCTGGGGCTGTGGATGGAGCAGTGAACAAAATGCTAATTCTCCTGCCTCTGTCGAGTGCACGGCCCGGTAGGAGGAAACTGATAGAAGCAACCGAAACGTGCAGATGTCCAGAGGTGTTAAATGCTGTGAAGGCAGGGCAGCGGCGTGAGGGGGATGTGTGTGTACTATTTTAAAGAGGACGGATGGGGAGGGCCTCTCTTTGAGCAGAGCCCTGGAGCAGGTGACAGAGCCATCCATGTGTATGTCTGGGGGAAGAGCGTTCCAGGCAGAGGAAACAGCAAGCGCAAAGGTCCTGAGGTAGGAACGTGCTTGAGGCGTCTGAGGAACTGCACGACGGTCCTTGTGAGGAGCTGCAGTTTGGGGTCGGGGGCACACCAGGTAGGGCCTTGTGGGCACCCTGGCTTCCATCCTGAACGAGGTAGGAAGGCACTGGAGGGTTCGAGCAGCGGTGTGCCTGGGCTGCCGTGTCGTGAACAAAGTGCGTGGGGCAGGGGGGTGAAAGTGGAAACAGGAGACCGGTCTGGGGCTGTTTTAATGGTCCAGGTGAGAGGCGGTGACAGTTTGGCCCAGCGTGGCGGCAGAGGAGATGGCGAGAAGTCATCGGAGTCTGGATGCATTTAGGAGGCAGAGCCAACAGGGTTTGCTGAGGGGTTGGGATGTGGCAAGGCGAGGCGGAGGCTTGAGCTCCAGTCCCCTGCAAGCTGGCGCCGCCATCGGGTGAGATGGGCGGCCGAGGAGGAGTCGGGTGGCCGTCCGGAGCTGGGACGGATGTTAACTTCAGGGTGCGCCGCTGTCCGCGGAGCAGGCCGGTGGGGAGAAGGTCAGGCTGGAGGTGTCACCGCAGAAACGGTCTCCAAAACCGAGAAACAGGCGCGGTCGCCCAGGGAGGCATCTTCGAGTCAGGCCCGAGTCATGAGCCTGGCGGTAGCCCAGTGGTCCCGTGGGAGGAAAGGGGGCTGGGAGAGGAGCCCCGGAGAGGGAGGAGAGCAGAGAGAGGGTTGCAAGAAGGGAGAGATGGGCTCCACTGGCTTGGGCACCTCGCAGCAGTGGGGACAGATACCCCTCCTCCCACCCACGTGGTTCCGCAGAGAAAGGGAGCGGGTCCCGGACAGGGGTTGCAGGTAATGCTTGCACAAGGGGAGCAGGGGAAGCTGGTGGTGGGTGGAGGAGATCAGGGAGGTTTGTTTTATTTTATTTATTTATTTATTTATTTATTTAGAGAGCAAACGAGCGAGGGAGGCGCAGACAGGGAGTGCGCGGGAGAATTCTAAGCAGGTTCCGCACGGACGGCACAGAGGCCGATGCGGGGCTTGAACTCAGCAAACCCGTGAGATCATGACCTGGGCATAATCCAGAGGTGGACATTTAATGGACAGAGCCACCCGGGCGCCCCTCTTAGTGCCTGTTTGTTTATTTAGAGGGTGAGGGGCAGGGGAGGAGGAATCCCAAGCAGGCCCCTCCCTGTAAGCACGGAGCCCGACGTGGGGTTCAGACCCACAAACTGTGAGATCATGACCTGAGCCGAGATCAAGGGTCGGACGCTTAACCGACTGAGCCACCCAGGCGCCCCCGTGTTTTAATTTTTAAGAAGGGCGGTCACTCAGCATCTTTATGGTGGCGGGGCGTGACCCGGGAGAGAGGAGCTGAGGTTCTCCTGGCTGTGTCATCTTCTCCCCAGAAGGACCACCTCCCTCCTCACAAACCCTCCCTCCCCCCCTCCCTCCCCCAGCCCCCAAGTTCCTCCCCTTCTGACATCAGCTCAGGGTCCAGGGTCTTGTTGTCTAAGCGGGGTCGACATGAGGAGGGTGCCGGGGTTCCCCCATCGGGAGGCCCGTGGGTCTGTGAGCACCCGGGGTGGGACAGGCCAGGGGAAGGGCCACTGCCCTCCTCGCGGAACGGCGGGAAGCAGGAGGCACACGGCTGGTCTGGAGCCCTGCTGGAATCCAGCCGTGTGAAACCATCTCCCTAACCGAACCCTGACTTCCCTGCTTGGGGAAGTCAGTCCCCTGCATCCCGGGAGAGGGGGGCGGCATGCCGGGCACCAGAGGGGGGATGCCCGCCGGGTACAGGTCAGGAACCAGGACGCTGCCCTCAACTCCAGCCCCTCGGGCTGGGAGGTCGGGGCTGCCGGTGTGGAGGGGGCCGGAGCCGTGGGCCGGCTCCCATCTGTGGTGTTTGGGGAGCCGGGCGCTGAGTCTCCTGGGGGCTCTGTCGTGTGGTAACGAGTCGCACCTTCTGGCGAGTTCCTGTGCGCGCCACGCCACGTTGCAACGTTCGTTACCTTGTTCGTGGCTCATCTTAACCCGAGATGTCCCCCTCCCTGCAGTGCATACGCAGCTAAGCAAGTTCTGGCAAATACTGGAGCCAGGATTGCAATCAGTCTGACCCCAGAACCCCTGCCCCAGGCTCTGATCTGGAATGAAACGTGGGCCCGGAATCCGCCGGGCTTCTGTGGGATCACTGCCTGGCGGGGAAATGCGGGCTCGGCACCCCCTTTCCGTGCTCAGGGAGCCTCCTGCCCTGCAGGTGCAGGTACAGACCTCCTGTGGTTTGCTGCCTGAGGACGGGAACTTGGGCCTCTCCTTTGTTCCTTTGTCCCCAGGCCCCAGCTGCACCCCCCTTCCCTGGCAGGCAGTAGGTGACCAGTGAAATGTTTGTTGAGTGGGGGATGGGCGAACACCGGCACTGTCACTGGGAAAGTTGCTGGAGGTGAGCCTGACCCCGCCCCCCGCCCCCGCTTTCACCGGCGGGCTCACCCCATTTCCCATGGAGGGGCCCTTCCCTGGAAGCCCCAGCTCCCCCAGCCTGTCTGGAGGCCTGGGCTATTTCTGCAGCCCGGACAGTCCATCCTTCCCCTACGTCAGCTTTGTCAACTTGGGTGGAGTCAGGCACACCTTCCTTTCCTGGTCCCGCCTCGTGCTCCCCGCTGACGTCAGGCAAAGGCTTTGCCGATCTGAGCCTCAGTTTCCCGTCTCTCAAAGAGAGGGAAAGAAGCCCACCTCTCAGGTTTGGTGCTGGCATGGAAATGCCCCGCCTCTAGACTGAGCGACTGAAGCCATGCCGGCACTAACATTACCTGGCGGGGGGGTGGGGGTGGGGTGGTGTTTCCGGGGAAACTGAGGCTCAGAAGGGTGAAGGGGAGGCAAAAAGTCAACGCTACCCTGTTCTGCCTCCAGACTGTGGGCCGTGGGGCCCCATCACACAGCCCACCCAGGACGTGGCCAAGGGCCTGGACCCTCCAGGGATGAGGACAGGAGATGAGGGCAGGAAGGTTCAGCCCATAGTAGGAGGCTTTTCCCCGGGTCCTTCAGCCTGGAGCCTCTTGCCTGGGCTGGATTCCTGCAGACAGAGGAGTTAATGCGCTAGGGGCTGAGAGAGGAGGGGGGCACCGGGGACCAGCCTGGGGCAGCCCTGTTTATATACACGATCCACTAGCTGCTCCCCGCTGGTTTGGCTCTCATTTCCCAGGCGGCAGCTCCCAGGGATTCCCACCCCTCCCAACCCCTGCCCCGAGGGGTGCTGAGTGGATGGGCTCTTCTGCCCAGGGGCCTCCTCCTGGGGGCTCCTCTCCACCTGTCCTGCCTGGGGATCATTGACCAGGGACATGCCTAGGAAGTCCCCGGGGGAGGAAGGCTGGGGGCTGGGGGTGCCTACTCTGGGCAGGGACAGAGCCTCCATTGTATGAGGCTTCAGCCATTGACCAAGCCTCGCTCCTGCCCGCAGCCTGGAGGGAGCTCCTCTCAGAGCCTTCCTCCCCCATTCCTCGAGGGAAGCCCATTGAGTGGCCTGGCACCTAGTGGGTGAGAGAGCCGGCCTCCTTGTCGCTCTGGCATTTGGAGGCTTGTGAGGGGCAGGGAAGCGCACCCCCCCCCCCCCCCACAGTGCCCTCACTTGTTACCGGCCTCCTGCTTCTTGCTGGGGATTTTGCTTAGAACCAGCCTGAGGGGCCTGCCCTGGCTCTCCCCGCTCACAGCCCGGGGACTCCCTGCTCAGGATTGCGTGGCCTGGGACACATCCCTCAGCCTCATCGGCCTCGTCTGTCAGGGGAATGAGATTAACTCAAGTGTCCAACGTGCAGCTTGGTGCATAGCCGTGTCAGCTGTCATTTTGTGATCTCGAGAGTGATGAGGGTCACAAAGGACAGGGTCAGGGACGCCTGGGTGGTGCAGTTGTTAAACGACTGACCTCGGCTCAGGTCATGGTCTCACTGCTCGTGAGTTCGCGCCCCGCGTCGGGCTCTGTGCTGACAGCTCCGAGCCTGGAGCCCGCTTCAGAGTCCGTGTCTCCTTCTCTTTGCCCCTCCCCTGCTCCTCCTCTGTCTCTCTCTGTCTCTCAAAAATAAATACACATTAAAAAAGAATTTAAGAATAAAAAAGGACGGGGCCAGGAGTCTGGTGGGCAGTCGGTCTGGGCTTCGTTGAGCAGTCTGCAGAGTGGGATGGCTGTCTGTCCTTGGGACGGCTGTCCATCCCCAGAGAGCAGCGGGGACTCCAGGCAGGGAACTAGCACGCGTTACGAACCCACCGGCGTGATCAACCTGTGTCTGAGAGTCAAGGGCAGGAGGCACCAGAGGATTAACCTCCTGAGGTCTGGCGGCCGGAGAGGAGCAGCTTTAGCACCTGAGTCCTTCCTTCCCGTAGGTCTCTTTCCGGGGCTCTGAGTTCTGGACGTGTGCCCCTTGCTGTGGCTCCTCCGGCGTCTTCTTGGACGAGGCGCCGTGTCTCTCCAGGCTTTCTGGGAGATGAGGTCTCCCTCCAGAGCCCCCAGCAGGTGGCTGCTTGCTCTGAGGGCAGAGCTGTGGGCGCCCTGCTTCCCCGCACACAGTAGCTGCGGGTCCCCCCCACGGCCCAGCTGTCATCCCCACCTCTCCCTCCCGGCTCCGGTCTTTCCGGACAGGGCTGAGGATACCCGAGGGGTCTGAGGTCCCCCCCCTGGGTCATGCCCTTCTTTCCATCCAGCAGGAAGCCCAACACCCACAGCTGCCCCAGGCCCAGGGACACGCCGGCCGTACGGGGTCCACAGTGAGTAGATCCCAGGCAGGTAAAGGTTCTCAGGCTCTCGGGTTCGCAGCCCCTGGGCTTAATTCAGTGCAGTTGAGTGGCTGTTGTCTAGCATGCTGTCTAGTGTTCCAGACACTGAGATGACAAGAAGTCACAGTCCACTGAGGGAGACAGTTATAACAGGGTGTGTGTGTGTGTGTGTGTCCCAGAATCACTTGTGCCCTTTGAAAATAGACTAGACTTTCCTTGGCTGCATCCCTGAGCTGTCAGAATCATGGACTTGGGACACATGTATTTTTTTTTTAAGTTTCACAACCAGCCTTGGGAACCGTGTCATGAAATCAGTGGGTTTTGAAGGTTAAGTAGGAGTTTGCTTGCTGGCTGTGAGAGGGCGTTCTAGCTGGAGGGCGTAAACAGCCCGAGCAAAAGGCCCAGAAATATAAACCAGGTTGGCAGGGGCAGGGGCCTGACGACCCTTATGAGGGCTGAGCATGGGAGCTGCTGAGGCCCGAGAGAGGTCAATGGAGAAGGGCGAGGGGCGGGTCCCTGAGGGCCTCGATTGGGTCCTGGACTTCATTCTGGAGGCGAAAGGAAGAGCCTGAGGGTATGTGTTGTGGAATTGGTCACTGTGGCAGCCGAGGGTCGGGGGCAGGTCAGCCAAGTGTATATCTGACAAAAGGCCAAAAGTCACAGAAACCTCTGGAAGGGTGCAGTTGCGTGGAGAAGCCCTGGTCCTGCCCGGCCCAAACTCCTGGCCTTGCTGGCCTGTCCCACACGTTTCTCCTGGCTTCCAGGAGACAGACACAGGTGCCTCCAAGACCAGGTTTGAGATGGCTGGGGGGGCTAGAACCTTTTTCTTGTTTCCCTCCAAGCAAAACTGGGTGGCGGGCCCCCGTCGTGGAGCAAGGCCGCCGGACTCGGCTATGCCAGCATCTGCTGCTTCCCCAGCTTCTGGGACTGACTTCCTGCCTGTCTGGACCCCCTGCCCACTCTCCCCTCCCCTGTCCTCTGGCCTCTCTCCCCAGAGGCCAGCCTCCCCTGTCCTCAAACGCCTGGCCCAGCCTGTGCAGCCTCCCTGACTTTGCGGAGCCCCTCCAGGGGTCTTCTCCAGGCCTCCTGTAGGAAAGAGGGATGGGGCCGCTCAGGGATTGGGGGTGGGAGGTGGCTCCGACTGGGGTGAGCCTCACGAGCTAATGAGGGGGAGGCAGGTGCAGGCTGGAGGACGGTCTCCTACCGGGCCTCAGGGCTGGATGGACCTTGAACTCTAGAGGGAAGGAGGAAGTGATAAGCTCTTTGATTAAATGAGAACCGGAAGGTACCTGCTCTGGTGAGCAGGGCGGCTGCCGGTGGAGGGAGGTGCTCATGCTGGCTGCTCTTGGGTGGTCCCCGTCATGGGCTCACCCTGCCGGGGTCCCCCTGCCACCCAGGAGCTGGGGCTTCCTCCTCGGCCCTTCTCTCTGTCGCATTCTGCACCCTGTAGCGGGAAACGACACTGTTGAGGGGGCCTGCCCGCCTGTCCAGTCTTGACAGGTGTTTCCAAAGAGATGACCCCCCCGCCCCCGAAGAGGAAGAAGTCTAGGACCCACCTGCCGAGCTCAGCACAGTGAACGCGACAGGGACAGCAGCGACCAGTGTTTCTAGAGAGCTTGCTCTGCGCGTCTCGTCTCACTGATGCAGGACCCGTACGTGGCAGGTCCTCGTGAGGAAGGCGTCAGCTGCGCTGCGGGGAAGCAGCAGAGCCGGGGGACTGGAACTCAGAGCTGACACCGGATCTCACCCTTTTAACCGTGGCCCTTGTGTCTCTGTCCCTGCGGCACAGGAGTGCGGCCGCACAGGGCCCCTTCCCTCCGTGACGCGGTTTCCACATCTGAAAAGCCAGAGCAAGGTCATGGTCAGTGTCCGTGCTTTCTGGTTCTGGTTCTGACCTGCTAGGATATTTTTTTTGCCTTGATCTTCTTCTTCTTCTTCTTCTTTTTTTTTTTTTTTTAGAAACGGGAGTGTTCATTTTTGTTTTTCCTTATTTTAACGCTCACCCGAACCAAAAACATCCTAACTACCTGCCTGGGTTTCCTCGTGGGCCTTTTCCTCCGTGCACTTTTCAGGCACAGTCCTCTACTCCGCTGGGCCGCTTGCGGTTCCCCGCCGGCTCTCTTCCACCAGCTGGACTGCCCCTTTTGCCAGAGACTGTCATGGCAAGAAGGTTCTGGAGCCCTTTTCAGAGAGAGACTCGTGTCGGGGTCATCACGACATATTTCTTCTGGCTCAGGCTCCCCCCGCCTTGAGAGCTCCCAGACCAGGCATAGCTCAAGGAAGACTTAAAATAAAAAAAAAGAAGAAGAAAAGGAAATAGCCAAGCCACTCGACCTGTTTGCTTAGCAAGTTCATTCCCACAGCCTGGCTCCTTGCTCGTAGGAGCCCGGGAGATAGTCTGGATAGGGGCGGTCTTGCCCACTTTATAGAAGGGCAGCCCAAGGCTCCGAGAGGCTGAGGAGGGACCCGAGCCCAGCCCGCAGGTGGATCCAGTTGCCCCAGACTCCCCTAGTGCGAAGTCCTTCTGTGGGCCTCCCCCAGGGGCCCTGACACTCTGGGGGTATAGAATCCAGACACAGGGCCCCGTTGGCTGTCTCCCTTTTTGGTGGTGACAGCTTCAAGGACGGGCATCTTGGTGTCGACTGAGCCTCCCAGGGTTTTGTGGTTGACCTCGTGTATGCTGCTGGGAGTCCCGTGGGGCAGGCAGTGGGACCCCATTTTACAGATAAGGATACTGAGGCTCAGCTCACCTGCCAGTGGAGATGAGACTCTGGCCTGGGTCCCCAGCTCCCAAGGTAGAGCTGTGCTCACCACAGCCTGTTACGTGTGTTCATGAGAGCCATCTACCAGTGTCCCCGGGGGACCCTTCCAAGAGCTTTACATGAAGTTACTCTTTCTTTTTTAAAGTTGATTTATTTATTTTGAAAGAGAGAGAGCGAGAGCTCAAGCAGGTAAGCAGGTGAGGGGCAGAGAGAAGGAGAGACAGAATCCCGGGCAGGCTCTACGCCATCAACGCAGAGCCCAATGTGGGACTTGAACTCACGAGCCCTGAGATCATGACCTGAGCCGAGATCAAGAGTCGGACACTTAACCCACTGAGCCACCCACGTGCCCTCGAATTTACTCTTAATTGTCTTTTAATAACCTGGTGAGCTGGCTATTTTTTAGTCCCCATTTTGCAGGTGAGTAAATGAGGCCCTGAGATGGGGGCTAAGGAACTCGTCCAACGTGTCATGGCTACTGAGAGGCAGGACCCAGTCAGGTAGCCTGAACTTCTTCCTAACTGTTGCTCCATGAGGGTCTCTAGTGGTGGCAATGGCTGCTCCTTCACATGCACCCTTCTGAGACGAGGGGCGCATGTGTGCCAACGGCCACAGGCTATGGGTGTGCATGGGGCCGCGGGTCCGGGTCCTTGCCTGTAGCAGGTGCCCACCCCCAGATTAGCCTGTAGCAGACGCCCCCCCCCCAGATTATCCTGTACCAGATTACTAATCTGTAGCCCCCAGATTAATTTATAGCAAGTGCCCCCCAGATTATCCTGTAGCAGGTGCCCCCCCCAGATTAGCCTGTAGCAGATGCCCCCCCCAGGTTATCCTCTAGCAGGTGCCCCACAGATTAGTTTATAGCAAGTGCCCCCCCAGATTATCCTGTAGCAGGTGCCCCAGATTAGTTTATAGCAAGTGCCCCCCCAGATTAGCCTGTAGCAGATGCCCCCCCCATATTAGCCTGTAGCAGGTGCCCCCCCCAGATTAGCCTGTAGCAGATGCCCCCCCCCAGGTTATCCTCTAGCAGGTGCCCCACAGATTAGTTTATAGCAAGTGCCCCCCCAGATTATCCTGTAGCAGGTGCCCCAGATTAGTTTATAGCAAGTGCCCCCCCAGATTAGCCTGTAGCAGGTGCCCCCAGATTAGTTTATAGCAAGTGATCCCCCCAGATTAGCCTGTAGCAGGTGCCCCCCCCAGATTAGCCTGTAGCAGGTGCCCCCCAGATTAGCCTGTAGCAGATGCCCCCCCCCCAGATTAGCCTGTAGCAGGTGCCCTCCAAATTAGACTATAGCAGGCGCTCCCCCAGATTAGCCTATAGCAGGCACCACCCCCGTCAGATTAACCTATAGCAGACACCCCCTCAGATTCCAGGCTCGAAGTCCAGGGAGGGGTTGTGGTTCGAGGAGGGAGAGGACGGCTAGGGGCCAAGGCCCCCATTGAACCCTAGTGTTGTCACCCGTTCCCTTGCCTCTGTGACCTCAGGCAGATCCCCACTTCTCTGTGCCTTGGTTTCCTCATCTGTAAACACAATCATGCAGATGAAGCTTCAGGCTCCACAAATGCTGGTGTCTCCCTCCCTTCCTGGGGAAAGCCTTGGGCTCAGGGAGGAGGGCAGGGTGTGAATCAACCCTGAGGGTGAGGGGAAAGGGAGGACAGTGGGCTTTCTGGCCTGGAGGGAAATGACCCTGGGTTTCTGTGACATCAAAAAATCATATTTAAGCAGCAGTTTGCACGAGAGCCTGGGTTAGAGCCTCCCTTTGTCCTCCTGTGAAATGGGCGTCAGTCTCCCTGCTCCGGAAGGACGGACCTGCATGAGGAGGGTTCTCTGGCTGTTGTTTGATCTCTTGACTCCCAAGGGAGTTTGCAGACATATGAGGTCCTTTCCCCAAACCCTTTGCTGAAGATAAAATTTTAGTCCGGACAGTCTTGAGCGCGTGGTTAGAAGGCACAGCTACCCACTTTGTGGAGAGCAGTTTGCGTTCAACCGGGATGGAAACTGCTGTTCTTCTCCTCGACCTGGCAGCTGCCCTGTGGGTTCACGTCCATTTCCACAAGCCCCTACATATGGAGGCTGTGTTGTTCATAATGCCCAAACCCCGGGAACACCTCAGTGTCCAACGATAGAGATCCCATCAATTACGATCTATCCAAAAAAAAAAAAAAAAAATCCCCAAACTCTGTGGCCATTAAGCAGAGGGAGACTGATGTCTGTACCGTTCTGAAATGGTTGCCAAGCTTCTTAAGCTTTTTTATATTTATTTTTACTTATTAAAAACAAATTTTTTTAATGTTTATTTATTTTTGAGAGAGAGAGAGAGAGAGAGAGACAGAGCACGAGCAGGGGAGGGGCAGAGAGAGAGGGAGACACAGAATCCGAAGCAGGCTCCAGTCTCCGAGCTGTCCGCACAGAGCCCGACGCGGGGCTCGAACCCACGGACCGTGAGATCATGACCTGAGCTGAAGTCGGACACTTAACCGACTGAGCCACCCAGGTGCCCCCAAGCTTCTTAAGCTTTAAAAAAAGGCGGGTACAGCACAGTGGGTGCGGCGTGCTCCCTCCCGCGTGAAACAAGATGTGTATACAGGACAGGTATAAGCTGGCACACACATGGGACATTTAGAGGGACTCCTAAGGACTAGTGACAGCGGTCACTTTGGGGGGGGCGGGGTGGCTGGGGGAAGGGAGACTTACTTTTTGCTGTGCAGCCTTTATACTGCTTGGGTTTCGAGAGGCACTAGAGTGTGGTGGCTACTTAATGAGTGTGGACCGGGTTGGGGGTGGGGGGGTCTATGGCCTGGGTTCAAACCCGGCTCCGGCGCTTAGTACCTGTGTGATGCTGGGCAACTTACTTAACCACTCTGGGCTTTGTTTTCTCATAGTTTGGGTTAACAGATGTTAATATTTGTAAAGTGCTTAGAATAGCATCTGAGACGTAGCAGGCACCATGGGAATGTTTGCTGTTATCAATTAATTGCTATTTACATGTGTCCTATATTTATTTAGGAAGCCAGTTAATGAAAATAAAGGCTTTAGGACTGGAGAGGAAAAAAACAGGCACACAGCCAGTTTGTGGCAGGGGCTGATTGGGTTGGAGGGCTCGTGCTTTCCCTCCAGGACTGATTCTGGCCTCTACAGAAAGGTCTAGAAGGACAGCCCTTAGCTCGGAATCGGGGGAGTGCCAGTGGGGAGTGGGGAAAGCTCTCTCTCTCACCGCGGGACTTCTGGCAAGGTTGGCTGCAGGGCCCGGGAAGCCCAGCAGAGCCCCCACTTTGAGGTTGCGCTCCCGGCTCCAAGCATTTGGGATTCTACCCCTGTCTCTGGCCGTCTGCCTCTCTGCAGCCTTTTACTTCCCTTATGCCCATGTGCCAAGGCCAGTGGCCCCTCGCCAGCTGGCCAACCCTGTGGGGCAGGACGGGGAGAGACAAAGAAAGAGTGAACGGCCTTCAGTGGGGCTGCAGGCGGGGCTGGTGCGAGGGGCCGGCCTCCAGGGAGCTGTGGTCAGTGGGCAGCGGGAGGAGGAAGTGTCCAGTCACATCTATGACCGTGCAGGCATGATCCAGCTTCTGGAACACAGGGGCCTGAGTGTGATCCTGGCCTCTGGGGCTGGAGTTTGCCTGCAAGCCAGAAGGGATGAGAGGGGTTGTCTAGCCGGACCCACTGGGCTGCCCCGGGTCTCTGGTCTGGGGTGGCCAGGGTTTTCTGGGAAGATGGGGTTATGGCTCTGCAGCTGCTGGTGTTCTGGGTTAATGATTTATGGTGGGTGGGGGCTGGGCCCTTTCTGGGGCTGTCCTGTGCTCCCGGAGCCGCTGGGAAAGGAGCCGGAGAGCTGGCGGGCTGGAGCACCCGGCCGTGAGCCAGTGACCCCTTTCTGTTGATGAAACTTTGCCCTTAAACGCCAGCTAATTAGATTTCTGGCCTTTTTTTTTCCCCCACAGGCGAGCGGCTGGGACGGTGCTGGTTTGAGCTGGACCTTGTCTGATGGCTTCCTCCAACCCTCCTCCACAGGCTGCCATAGGTAAGGTACCCCAGGCTTCCCGCCCGACCCCGCTCTGAACGGGCCCTGGGGCTGGCCGAGGGCCACCGGCCCTGGGCGTGAAGCCTGCCCTGCTGGTGGTTGGCTGTGAGCTCTTGGGCAAGTGACTTCACCCCTGTGCCTCAGTTTCCTCACCTGCAACAGGGAAATCATAATTTCCTTGTCACACAGAGTAGGCTCCAGACGAGGCTTGAGTCTTTATCTAAGATGCCCCGGAGACTTTAAACTTTGAAGGCCACAACCCTTAGACGTGACCGCAGCCGTGTCGTGTGCTTGGGGGGGGGGGGGTGGAGGGGAGTGAGGCTTATGAGTTGAGGGCAGCGACCCCAGGTTGGAGGGGAAGGCATTGGGGCCGCCCGCCTCCATCTGCCAAGGTCCCGAGGTCAGGTCGTCTAGCAGCGGCAGGGTCACCAGAGGTATCGAAAAGAAGAAGAAGAAAAATCCATGCTTATGCTAACAAATTATTTGTTGTTAATCTGAGATTCAGTTCGATGTCCTGTGGTTTATCTGGCAAAGCCTGGCAGTGGGGCCTCGGACACCGTAGGCAGAATCCAGAATCCAGAATCCTGGAGGAGCTGGACACCCTTCTCCCACTGGGCCCAGATTCCTGTCCATTTATCCTCCTTTGGGGGACGCAGATAGCAGAGAGGTCCCGCCTGAGGGCTTTTTTCACCAGCCCAGCCCTGCCACTGACACCGTGGGCTTGGCTGAACGACTTGGTGACTCCGTGGCTGTTTCATCAGCCGGAAACATGGGGTTGGTAATGACACCCTCTCCTGTGCTGTTGCAAGGTTTAAATATATGTAAAGCCCGGGTGTGTGGTGATCAATCGCTCAATGAATAGAAGCTATTATCACCATGGGGTGTTGCGGGACAAGGCCAAGTGTGCCGGGCTCTGAACCCCGGGCCGAGACCAAGGAGAGGTCCCTTCCTCCCTGAGCCCTCGTGTTCTTCTCCGAAGGGTGGGGACCAGCACGGTGAACCCACCTTCACGGTGCAGGGTGGCTGCTCACGCGTCCTGCCTCCCCCGGCCTTGCCGGGGTTGGCTCTCCCGAGGACGGGAGTGCGTCCAGGAACATCAAAGGCATATGTGGCTGGTTCTGGTCCTGCCACCTGTCAGGACGGGTGGGAAGGGCTCAGTTCAGCTCTCATTATCCAGGGAGGGGCCTTCTGATTTTCCCTTCTGATAAGGAGCCACGTCTGGTTGCCTTGGGTCTCAGGAGCATGGGAACAGGGCTGTGGGGACCAGGGCATCTTCTGATGCCCCACTGTGGCTTTGATCCCAGGATGCCCCCTTCCCTGCCTCCTGTTGCCGTGGGCATTTTGCACCCTTTCTCCTGCCCAGCAACAATGAGGAACACAATGATTTTGCGATTAAACCCATTCGGTCCCATTCAGCAAACATTTGACAGGCATTTCCTTGTTCTGGCTGCATCTGAAACTGGGGCCAGTGCCACCTGGTGGAGACAGGCTCTTTGCCACTTGCGGATTCTCTGAGAACTTCCTGTTGTTTTACTAAATGAAACTCAAATCCCCCGAAACACCTCTGCAGTGTCCCGTCGCTGCCCTCCTCCTCGCTCACGTCTGCGCCCCCACTGGCTCACGGGCCGTTCGTTCCCCGCTCCGGCCGTGGCCGCAGCCTCTGGAGCACCAGCTCGATACGAGCCTGTCGGACCTTCACTCGTCCTGCAAGGCCCTGTGAAGGGGCAGCCCCGGCCAGGCTGAGCCCCCCTCTGCTGTCGCTGGGTACTGGCTCAGTCCCTTGTGTGCTATGGCCATCTCTTGCCATATTTGCCGCCCGCCTCACCTGCAGTGAGCTCCTTGACATGAGGGGTCCCGTCTTACTGGCCCAGGGGCTGCTGGGAACAGTCCTCGGGATGCAGGCATGACTGTATTGACGGATGTCCCTGCACACAGCGTGTGGGCCGGTGGCTCAGCGGGCCAGGCCTGTGATTGGGAAGGCCTGCCCATCTCCCCGAGGGCCTGGGGCTGAGCTCTGACTGAATAATAATAATAATAATAACAACGAAGATAATGGTAAGGATGCAATGACACAGGACAATGAGTGGGACCATTATTATCAGAATAGCTAATGTCAGTGAGCACGTACCTCACACCGGGTGCTTTATAAGCATCAGTTCATTCCGCCCTCCCGTCCTCACCCCGCCCCCTCTGCTCGCCTGTGAGGTACTCACTGTCACTGTCCTCCTTATGGGTCAGGAAGCCGCCGCCTGTGGGGATAAAATGACCTGATGCTCAGGCAGCATCTAGGAGAGCTGGGGTTGGAGCCCAGTGGTCTGGCTGTGGCACCCTAGTCACCCTGTGACACTGGTCATGCACACAGTATCCCTGCCGCCTCTCAGGCAGATTCGAGTGGGCAGGGGCCAAGGGCACCAAGAGGGAGAGAGAGAGAGAGAGAGAGAGAGAGAGACAGAGAGAGAGAGAGAGAGAGAGAGAGAGAGAGAGAGAGAGAGTAAGCCAGGGAGGGGCAGAGAGAGAGGGAGACACAGAATCTGAAACAGGCTCCAGGCTCTGAGCTGTCCGCCCAGAGCCCGACGCGGGGCTCGAACCCACGAACTGCGAGATCATGACCTGAGCCGAAGTCGGACGCTCAACCGACTGAGCCACCCAGGCGCCCTGTGGTGTTTTTAAACTTTTAATACCACGACCCATAGACATGGCAACAGGAGTGTGTGTGTGCACGTATGTGTGTGCGTGTGTGTTCAACAGATGCTTGTTGTGCACCTACTGTATGCTGGCACTGTACCAGATGCTGGGGATATATGTGACAGTGGACAAAACAGACCAGAATTCCTCATGAGCTCACGTACGTTCTAGTGAGGACCCAGTAAAATAAAAGCGTCAAACCTCGTTGCTGACGAGGGCCGTAGGGCAAAGTAAAGCAGGCGAGTCAAATGGGGAGTCCCAGGGTGTCTCTGTGGGCAGTTTCGCTCACGGCAGCCTCACCTGCAGGTGACCTGTAGTAAACACCTGAAGGAGGTGAGAGCAGGAGAAGATGCCTGGGGAAGAACATTCCGGACCCCAGGACTGAAAGTGCAAAGGTCCTGAGGCAGGAGCACATCTGGCACGTTCACGGTGTAGCAAGGAGACCAGTGTGGCTGTGTGGGGCAAGCGAGGGGAGAGCAGTAGAAGGTTCTAGACCACCTGTATGCGCGCGCGCGCGTGTGTGTGTGTATGTATACCCTGGAACAGAACTATCAAAAGCAATATCGAGAGTAATCCCAAGTGTGACTTTATAAACCTAAAATATTTAAAAATATCTCAAATAAGCATTTCAAAAATGAAACAAAAGGCTGCCCGGGGAATCCCCTAATTGATTTTGTGACTCACCAGTGGGTTGAGAGCCAGAACATGAAAGCTACTAACCTGGCTTCTGACTCAGCCCCGGGATTTCTCATGTCAGTTCATCATCTCAGGGCCCACCCAGCATCCAAGGGGGCAGCAGGGCTCAGTGGAGCATGTAGGATGGGAACTAACACAGAACGGGCATTTTCGGGCTCGCCACCAGGGTTTGGTTCCCTGACCTGGGGGAGTGGCTTGTGCCCCTGGCCACACACACATGGCCTGGAAGGGTCCATCCTGCTGACTTTGGCCCAAGGGGCCCCCTAAGCTCCCAGGAGGAGAGGTGGGCCCCCACCTCAGTGGTCTCCGGCTGGGGGTGGGGGAGGGAGGATGAACTGGAGTGCAGCTGACGAGGGGACTTCTTGGATTTGGTACATTTGCACCTGGAATGTTCTGCTCTGCAAACTCCCAGGTCGTGGGGGGAAGGATTGGAGTTTTCTAGTCCGACAGACTGCTGGAACTGGATATGCCCATCAGTCTGTCTGCTGTTCCATCCAGCTGTCTCTCTGCTCCATGCACCTCGCTGCCTTCTTACTCATCCCTCCCCGCCCCGAGCACCTGTTGGGGCCGAGTCCACAGACCAGGCGATCCTGTCTTCAAGGATCTCAGGCTGGGAGGGGCCGTACCTACAACAGGTGCCCTGGTGCTCCACCTACCCTGTCTGTTCTCAACCTGGGGTGATTTTGTTCCCCAGGGGACGTTGGGCAATGTCTGCAGACGTTTCTGGCTGTCACAGCCGGAGGGCAGTACTTGCTTCTAATTGGTGGAGGCCGGGGCTGCGGCCATACGTCCTCCTCCAGCGCCCCCACCACAAGGACCCCGCGACCCCAAAGTCAGTAGCAGTGAGGCTGACAGACCCGGACCTGCTTCTCAGTTCACGTTCTCGGCCTCATGGGGTGTTTTTATTCCCCAGTTTACAGAGGGAGGCGTCAGGGCTCCGAGAGGTGAGGTGGCTTGCTCGGAAGCACACAGCACGTCGGGGTCCCAGGCAGGACCGAAGGTCATGCTCTAAATCATACGGTGTGAGCTGCATACAGCGGGACTGCTTAGGGCGGCCGGAGGAGGGGTGGTCAGCTTTGCAGACTTTTAACACCAGGCCATGCTGCCCTTCGGTTTTGGAGCGGGTTTGCAAGAGGCCGGAGGGGAGGGCCAAGTGAAAGCCTGAGGCGCTGTCCAGCCCCAGGTTCTAAGGAGGGAGCCCTCGGAGGAAGACTGAGAACCTCAGCTCGGTGATGTAGGTGGAGAGGTGAGCGCCTGGTCAGCTCTTTGGGAGAGACGATCCGTTCCTTTTCTTGTTTAACAGAAGTTTCTGGGTTTCTACCCCAGGCCAGGCCAGGACCTGTCCCCTTCAAGGGGACCATAAAAGGGGCTCTCAGGGATCTGAGGTCCGTCTGGGAATACAAACGAGCACAAGTCACATCACTGCAGGTCATACAGGAATGGAGAAAACAGGGCTGAGTCGAGGGCGGGGTGTGGTGGGGGCAGGGCTTGGCTTCGGTGGAGCTTTGATGGATGGCAGGGGGCATGGCTCCAAACACTTGCAGGCGGCCGGCCGTGTTTTATGCCGCTGCGGTGTGCAGGCCAAGCGCGTGTGTGCTCACTCACACGTATGAAAAGCACATGGGTACACACGTGGAGATACGTACGAAGGTGCGTACCCAGCCGCACGCGAGCAGATGCATTTAAAAGGCCCCCTTGCTTACAAAATGGGGAAATAGGGAACAAGGGCACAAAGACGTGCGTCCGAGTGTGGATGTGCTCGCGTTCTCCGTGAAGGCTTTCTCCCTCCCCTCTGTCCGCTGCCCACCTGCTTCGAGCCCTCACCGAACCACAGGTCACTTCTGGAGCACAGGAGGGCCGGCTGGCCCCGGGCAGGGATTTACTCTAGTCTCTGGGAACTGCCCTCACTCAGACCCCAGCTGCTCACCCGCTGCAGATACCCCCCTTGCCCAAACCCCAGGCCCTGTGGCCGCTGACTCCTCCTCCCTTCCAGGAGATCAGCTGGTTCCTGGAGGCCCTGGCCCCTCCCCTGAGGCGGAGGACGACCCTGGAGAGGCTTTCGAGTTTGACGACAGTGATGATGACGAGGACACCAGCACTGGCCTGGCCGTCCCGGGCATTGCTCCCGAGAAGGACATCGATGCCCCACTGATCCACTGGGACTCCGCCCCCATCGCTGGTAAGGTGTTTTGGGGGAGCCTTGGGGCCTCCCATTTCCAGTCCACTCGGGCTACAGAGAGCCAGTGGAAGATCCAGGCTCCCAGTGATGCCTCCCAGGCCCCACCACGGTCCCCAGAAGCAGGAAGGGAAAAACCATTGAGAAGAAGTTGCATTCCACCGCTTCCCTTGGGGACTGGACATTCCAGGCATTCCTGCAGCATCTGGTGCACTTTGACACATCATAATGAAAGTGGTTTTGGCCCCGGGGTTGTGCTTTGGACACCGCGGGGGCCCAGGGCTGTGTCTCCCGAGCCCCTCTTCCTCAGCAGCTGCTCCCAGGGAATCACACCAACCAGAGAAGGAGGCTCCCAGAAGTCCCGGAGGGTGGCTCTAGGGGTGGGAGTGCCCTGATAAGCCTGATGTTAAATGGCAGCTTCTGGGCTCTCGTATTGTGTCATCTGGGAGAGACTGGGGACCGGACTAGCAGGAACCTCCTGCAGGCTTGGGGACAAGAGGCTCCTTGAGGAGCTGGGGGTGGGGGGGGTGGGGGGGGGCGGGCAGGCCCAGTGCAGGTAGGGCGGCTGGTTCTGGTCGGAGTTGGGATGTGGGCCATGGGGGTGGGAGTGGGGGTGGTGCAGGTAGGACAGGTTGGGGAGCTTAATGACAGCCGGTGCAGTGGCTGGGGGAGGGGAGGCAGGAGCCCAGCAGGCACCCGGGAAAGGGGGCGGGGATGGGCCCAGTCGGTAGAGACCAGCCTCGGGCCTGACGGGCTCTCCTCTGCTCTCTTCCCCCAGACCCAGACCCAGACCCAGACCCAGACCCAGACCCAGACCCAGACCCAGACCCAGAAGCCTCACCACCCCAGACACAGTAAGTGAGCCTTGTTCCTTTCCTTTGGCGGTTGGAGGAAGAGACACCAGGCAGGAGGTGTGAGAGAGGGTGGCGCTGTGCCCAGGAGGGCTTGGATGGGTCTTTGGCTAAGGAGGGACGCATTCAAGATCCGTCAGCCATCCCCTCTGTGGCCTCCCCAGCCAACTCTGGGGCGGGCTTCACATTTGGGGCTTGGGAGTCTTACAAGCAGCGGGTTCTCAGGGTTTGGCTCACTGCTGCTTGCTGCCTGGCTTCGGGGACCTTAGAGAACACTCCTCTAAAGGAATTCTGAGTGGTGGATTGAGGGCCTGGGGCCGGGGCTTTAGATCCTGGCCACCCTGGTTGGGGGCAGGGGTATTTGAGTCTCCTTTTGTCTTCCTGGTGCGGGGAGCCAGGGGGACTGAGGCTCAGGCAGGTGTCTCCAGGCTGGCTGTCTCAGAGATGCATTTTGCCGCCTTGGGCCCCCAGGAGCCAAGGCAGCCCTGGATTCAAGTGCAAATGTCCCTGCATTTGCCATCTGGAGTGGGTGGGCCCTGGGAGGGTTTCTGCTGGGCCAGAGGTATGGGCCGGCCTCTCCTCCCTGGTGGGGGATCTGAACTGAATCAGCAGCCCTGCACCCACGCGCGGGGAGCTCTGCTCTCCCAGGGGTTAGAGCCCTCCAGGGTGGGCCAGGAAGGAAGCTGGCCAGAAAGGCAGTCTAGTCGGGGATGCAGACACAGGAGAGCGGCCCAGAGAAGGATGCACAGGGAACTGGGGACACCGATGGGAGGGGGCCCAGGAGGAGAGCTCAGGGAGAGGGGAGGGGAGGGGAAGAGAGTTTACTGGAGGAAGCTACTGGCCCAGGCAGGGGGGGTGGGAAGGGGAGCCGGCCATGAGCTAGTGCAACACTACCCTCAAGGTCTGGTGCTCTTGCTTCCCTCAGACCACCCTCCAGGAGAACCCCGTTGCCCACTCGGGACTGTCCCTGCCCGCCTTCTCTCTGTGGGTCCTGGAGGCCGGATTGGATGTCTGGCCAGTGCTGGCGCCGTGCCGAGGCGGGGACCCAGTGGCCTGAGAGCTGCTGCCATTAATTACCATGTTGTTTCCATCAGCCCCACTGGGCAGGTAGCTCAGAGAGTGTTTCAGGCACAGGGGCCCAGCCTCGGCCTTGACCCGCCGCCCGCCCCTCTGCAGCACCCTTACCTGTCCTGGGACTCGCCCTGGAGCAGCCCTAGCCCCCTTGAACACCATCTCCTGGTGGCGCCAGGGCGTGAGCTCTCGAAGGTTCAAATCCCCACTCAGCTCTTCTCCAAATGGGTGGTTTGGGGCGCCCGTGAACCTCTCTGAGCCCCACTTTCCCCATCTGTAAGGCGGAAGTAATAGCCATCTAGGAGCATCGTGGAATAGGAGAGGCTGGTGGAAGGACGCACTAAATATGCACCTTGTGTTTGCTTCTACTC
This sequence comes from Prionailurus viverrinus, assembly GCF_022837055.1. NCBI lineage: Eukaryota > Metazoa > Chordata > Mammalia > Carnivora > Felidae > Prionailurus > Prionailurus viverrinus. The sequence goes on along the minus strand of NC_062568.1, from coordinate 202,039,980 downwards.
CGCCTCCTGTCTGGGTGTTCCCAGTGATGGGGCCCGAGGGACGGAGACTGTGCGCTCAGTGCCTCAGCCTCTTGGGCTGGGCCTGGGTTGCCCGGTGAGTCTTGCCAACACTTGGCTTGAATAAATGTCACTTTTGAGTTCCCTGACTGGGCAAAGCCCTCTGCAGAGCCTCGGTCCTGGCCGGAGTCCTCAGGGGCCTCTCTTCCTGCCCTTAGTTTCCCGGATGGAGAGATTGGGGGGCAGGACTTGTCCAAGGTCATGCGGTGAGACTCCGGCAGCCTCGGACTCCTCGTCCAGTGCTCTCTGCCTGCTCCCAGTGGCACCCCTCCCTTCCGGGTCTCTGTTTACTTCACTTCCAGCTCCCTGCCTGGGGGGTGATTTTCTACTTTGGAGTCCTCTGGGAGAAGAATCCGTTCAGATCAAAGTTTTGCTGTCCTTTTTTTTTGTTTTTAGACTTTCCTAACGGTAGTCTCTCAGCAGAGGCTGCTTTGAAAGAGCAGATGGCCGAACGGAGGACATTTTCACCCTTTCACTGGTGAAAGGGACCTCCACGGCCCCTGCCTGCGGGTCTGGAAATGGTCCCTCTGCCTACCTGGCCTCGGGAGGCTCCTGACAACGGGAGGCTCCTGACAACAGAGTTGGGGTCACCGCCCAGGTCCTGAAGTTGCTGCAGCCTCAGAGCCACCGCACTCCCATCCGGGCCCTCGTCCCCAGCGGGGGAGGGAAGCGGGCCAGTCCTCGTCCCCGCCGGCCAGCTGCCAGGCAGGAGCGAGGTGGGTAAAGTGAGGGCTGGCGTCCGGGGCCCGAATCACCCCGCAGCCTGGGCCCTGAGCCACGCGGAGCTGGCCTCGAGTCCTGCTCTGCGCTTAGCTGTGCGTCATTGTGCAACTGGCTTCCTGTCCCGAGCCTCACTTCCCAGGGGTAATACGGGGATCATAAATCTACTCTCTTGCAGGACTTGCACGAGGCGCATGTAACCTTGAATCCCGTGCTCAGTCGGGCTGGCATGCGCCGGCCGCCCCGGATGTGTTTGCTGTTGTTATTCTGGGTCCTGGTTGAGATTTGGTTGTCGAGGGAGCCGGCTGGGCTCCGTACCCTGGGAGTCAGACCGACCTGGGTTTGACTGGGCTCTCAGCAACCAGCTACCCCAGCTCTCCCAGTCTGCGCGGGGAGGGGAATCGTACTTGCGGGGTGGGCGGTGGCGAGGCTGGCTGAGGCTGACTGGCAGTCCGGGTACCCTGGCGGGAGCACTGGGTCCGTGTCTGACTTTGAGGCCTGTGGACTTCCTGGTCCCTTCACCGGCTTGGCCAGGGGGGGCAGCCAGGCGTCTACGGGGTAAACAGAGCTGCTGGTGTTTCTGGGTGCACGGTGCCGAGGCCCCTGGGGTGATTTGAGGGTCAGGCCACCCTGCCCAACAGTCCCAAGGAGTGAGAACAACCGGGGTCTCGTCCGTCCTTGCTGCTGGTCAAGAGCCACCTTCGAAGTGCTCGGCGTTGGTGACGCTTCTGCTCGTGGCACGAGACATATCTATTGCTGGAAAACAACCACAATAACAGCGGCAAAGTTAATGGCAGTGATAATGATCGTGTTTACTGTGTGCCAGGCACACTGAGCTAAGTGCCCACTCCCGCTGATGCCTCCCATCTGCAGGAAGTAGACCCTGTCCTTACCTATGGCACAGGTGGGGAAACTGAGGCTCAGGGAAGTTAGGCGGCCAGGGTCACACGGAGATGGTACGTGTTCATTCAGCCCGGAGACTAGGACCTTGGGCCTCTCCAACCAGAGGCTGGGCATTGGCCCCAGGCTGTCCTCCAGGGATGCGCTGGGGACTCCAGGTGCAGACCCAGAACCTCAGGCTTCGGGTCACGGTGGGGGTTGTGGCCAGTTCCATGTGGATGAGCCGATTGTGCGTGTGTGAGGTGTGAGGGGTGAGGATTTTGCCTGCTAGGGGATTTAACTTTGCCTCTGAGTTCTTAGAGAGCAGTTTGCGAGTGGTCGGCTCTTGGGGGGCCAAGCAGGGTGGCCTCGGCACTGCCTGTACGTGATTCTGGCTGAGGTCCCTTCCTGTAAAGGGGAGCAGAGTACCAGCGGCCCCCTCCCCTCTGGCAGAAGGGTGTGGAGGCATGTCTTCCCGCCTGCACGTTGGCTCCCTTGGGCGCTGGTGGTTTGGGCGGGGGAGGGACGCATTGCATTTGCTGTCGGGTCCTCTTGGCTTAGCACACTGCCCGGCCTAGGGGAGTCCTGAAGGCATCGTGTGGAGTGAATGGTGGGCGCGGGCGGACAGAAGGACCAGTGGGGTCTGAAAGGCAACCTTCCGTGTCTCCATGAAGACGAGAATGGGAATTTGGAGCCCAGGCTTCGACTCTGGCACTGACGGAGGCCGGTGGGAGACAGGCTCTCCGTGGCTGGGTGGCTGGTCCCACTGATGCTGGTGGTGGTGGTGGTGAGCTAACACCGCGAGCTAACATCATCTTGCAAGTGATCTCTCCCAGCACCGCAGCCGAGGGAGATGGGATGATTGATCTTGCCCACTTTTTAGATGAGGAGCGGAGGCTAGAGTTGAAGCGGCTTAGCTGTCCGTTGTTGGAGCCTGTGGGATTGGCCTTTCCTGGTGGACTTTGAGGCCCATGCACTCAAGCACCCCGAGCTCTCGCCGGGGGAGTCCGGCTGACGAAGCAGCCCGGAGCACCAGTGCCTGCTAGAAACAAGGGTGTGTGGGTCGCTGGCTTCCTGTGTTTTCCCTGGACTCAGGCCCGGGCCTCTTACCTCTGAGGGCACCGGCCCCCTCTGGGGTTGTTTGCTTTTCCTGCCCGGTTTTGCTGCCATCCCAACAGGGCCCCCTGCAGCCTTAGTATTTCCTGCTGGGTCAGGCTTTTGGCTCCTGTCCGGGCTGCAGGGATGCTTACTGGCTCCCTGGACGCACCTGTCCTGCCCCTTCCTGGGTATCCAGACGAGATGGACTGGTCAGAGGCTCTCACCTGGGCCTGGACGCCAGGGAAGCAGTTGGGCAGCTGGATTCCCGGAGGTGCCAGGGAGCCCCGTCCTCCCTGGACACCTCCGGTGCTGGGAGGATCCGGCCGGGCACAGGGAAGCGGCATTTGAACAGAATGGATGGAACCAGGGCACTGGAGGGCCTGGCGGCGGCCTGTGGCTTCTGAAGCTCATGGATGTGGGGAGTACGGGGGTCTTGGGAGGGACGGCTGGACAAAGCTGGAGTGCCCCCAGCCCCGGAGGAGTTTCTCCCTGGCGGAAGTCAGTCACCGGCTTATCACTCAAGGCTTTATAGACTGGCTGCAGCCCTAGTCTGGGGTTGTTTATGCTCCCGGGCTTGCCCTCAAACTCACTGTTTCTACAAATCTGGGGCATTCTCAGCCTCCCGCGTCCTCTTCCGAGGGCTCTGTGTGAAATCTGAGCCCTGGCAGAGGTCACTGCCCCTCAGAGGAAGATGTCCTCGTGACAGGGTTATGGGGACCAGGCCCCTTTTCCATTAGAGACCTCTCTCTGGCTCCTTGCCAGTCCCGAAGTGGAAAAGCTGTATTGTTTTTGTTTTTGTTTCTCCTCCTCCCCACCTCTGGTTACGAGGGGTTTCCACATCCGGAGCCATAGCCTTTGGATCCCGGCACAAAAGTACCCAGCATAAGAGCCACACGGTCTCTCCTGAAGAAAGGTCCCCATGTACCCGCATTCATTGCACTGAGTACCCCTTTCGGGAATCTGGTGAAGCCCATCCCTGGATCCCTGCAGCCACAGGACGCTGTCTTCTTCCTCTCTCATCCCTGGTGCCTGGCGTAGAGAAGGTGCAACCCCAATAGTTTCCGCGTGCACGGACTTTATGTGGTCCGTTCCACGCATCTCCTAGCTGTGGCGGGCAGAATAATGCCCCCCCCACCCCCCACGAAGAGTGCCATGTCCTAATCCCCAGCACCCGTGAGCATGTTACTGTCTATGACAGAGGGACTTGGCAGGTGTAAGTTAAGGATCTGAGAGGGGGCAGATCCTCCTGGATTATCCAGGTGGGCCCTGTGGAGCCACAAGGGTCCTTTTGAGACGGGCAGGAGGGACCCCAGTCAGAGACTGAAAGATGCCATGTTGGGGGCGCCCGGGTGGCTCAGTCGGTTAAGTGTCCAACTTCGGCTCAGGTCATGATCTCGTGGCTCATGAGTTCAAGCCCCGCGTCGGGCCCTGTGCTGACGGCTCGGAGCCTGGAGCCTACTTCGGATTCTGTGTCTCCCTGTCTCTCTGCCCGTCCCCTGCTCATGCTCTGTCTTCCTCTCTCAAAAATAAATAAACATTAAAAAATTTTTTTAAAGAAAATATGCCACGCTGTTGGCGTGGAACATGGAGGAGGGGCCTCGGGCCAAGGGATACAGACTGTGCTTCCAGAGGCCTGGAAAAGCCGAGGGAACGGATCCCCCCCCCCCCCCCCCCCCCCCCGGGGCCTCCAGGAGGGCACAGTCCTGCTAACACCTTGCTTTTTATCTTTAGTGAGGCTCATGTTAGAGGTTTGACCTACAACTGTAAGATAATGCGTCTGTTGTTTTAAGTTGACCAGGTTTGTGATCATTTGTCCCGCAGCAATAAGGAGACTAACACACCTGGAAAAAGGGAATCATTATGGATCCCACTTCCTGGCCCCGGGGTGGTGCTGGCCCCTGAGCTCCAAGCCGGAGGGCAGGGCTCTGTTTGCTTCCCCCCCTCCCCCCTGCAGCCCTCCCCGCCTGCGCAGGACAGTGCTGGGGTGCAGGTCGCCGGTATTCTGCTGGCTGGCTGGCTGGCTGGGCGCCCCCTGCCCCTCACCCCCATGCCTCCAGCTCGCACGTCTTTGTGGCATGCCTGTGATGTGCCCGGCGCTGCAGTGACCCAGGCCGACAGTCCCTGCCCTCGGGGGGGAGGGGGCGCTGACATTCTGTGCCAGGCTGTATTATTTTCACATGCCAGGCTCTGTTTTAAGAGTTTTACCTGCCTTATCTCATTAATCCTCATGACCCCCTCGGAGGCGGGCACTGTTATAATCCCCATCTTACGGATGTGGAACCAGATGCCGAGGGGACATGGCGTCAGCCTAATGTCAGCCCAGAGCTGAGATGAGGCAGAGCCGGGGCTGAGGCCAGTCAGCTTCCAGAACCGGGGTTTAACCTGCCGAGGTCTCCCACCCGGATCCGGTTTGGATCCTGCCCGCCCTACGCATGAGCTCCGTGACCCGGGACCCGTGGGTTGCCTTATCTGCTTAAGCCTCCGCTTCCTGTCTGTAAAGTGGGAAGATAGACTGGCTGCTGGAGCCGTGTGTGTGTGTGTGTGTGTGTGTGTGTGTGTGTGTGTGTGTGTGGTGGGGGCGGGGATGAAATGAGATGCAGGGATCGGATGCTCAGCCAGGCCAGCAAGCCGGCTCTTTGTCACTGTCCCCACAGGGTGATGGTCTGTCTGGGGCTGACCCCAGGGCATGAGGGACCCGTGCTGGCCAGCGGGCTGCTTAACATTTCCAGAGATGCGTCTCCTTCCTCTTTGGCTTTCTTATAATAGGCATACATGTTTACTGTAGAAAAATTAGAAAGTACAGAAAATGACAGACTAAAGCGAGCTTTAATTCCACCACCGTGTGTTTCTGTCCAGCTTCTTTGCTACGCAGATATGCAAGTATTCATAATATTTTTTTTTTTATAGAACTGTGGTTTTATTGCACATGCTGTTTCATGGCTCATTCTTTGTCCTAATTGCATATTGTGAGCGTTTTCCTGTGAGAGCCTGTATTCTTGTTCAGCACCCCACATGGCTCTTGATAAGTTATTGCTGGGGGGTACAGTGCCTGCCGTGATCTGACCCCCGAGCCCAGGGCCCTCCAGATGTCAGAGGGGTGCGTGCGGCACGGAACGTAAGGGGGGGGCCGTGTCAGCATCCGTGGCTGTGGAGGGTGTCCCCGGGGGCCTTGGCACTCTGTCCCCAGCGAGAGCTGTGCTATGGGTAGCAAGTCAGGGGTTCTCTTTCCCCCCAGACTTCCCCCTGGCGTCTTCTCACCTCTCAGGGGGTGGCAGAGGACAGACAGACTGGCTCCCCGATCCCTTCTGTAGGAGAGGGACGGCCCGGCTGTGGCTGCAAAGAGGCACGTGCCTGCAGGTTGGAGGCATTGCTCTGGGACGCACAGCCCAGGACCCTGTAACTGGAGGAGGGACGGAGGGGAACGTGGGGAAGGGAGGTGGCACACTGGCAGGATTTATCAAGCGCCAGCCCCCCTGCTAAGTGTTTTAAGTGCTCGCTTTGTGAACCCTGCCGGGGAGGTATCCTGGCCCCATCTCGCAGATAGGTTGTCTCGTTAATCCTTGCTACAGGAGGCAGAAACCGTTATTCGGCCCATTCCACAGTAGCTGTGGGACATGGCGACTGTCCTGGCCGCCCAGGACACGCCGAGAAGCCCGTGAGCCCGGTTCCCGACCCTGGCTGCCCAGGGGAAGCAGCGGGCAGTTTAGAAACGCCGATGCCTGGCCTCCTCCGGACCACCAGCTCAGGACTGCTGGGCCGGGGCCCTGGCCGGTACCTGCTGGGGGCTTCCCGGGCAACTGTGAGGGCCACTGCTGTGAGTCATCTGACCAGATGATCTTTAAGGCCCTTCGAGCTTTAATGTGTTATATAAACTGGAAAGTGGCCAGCGCTGAAGAGAAATCTGGTAGCAGGGTTAATCTGGGCTTAATGTTTTTGTCATTCTTTTGTGTCTCTTGGATGTAGGGATGGAGGCGTGATGCCCTGAGTAGGACCGTCCCGGGCAAGCCCTCTTGTCAAGGCCCGATAAGGCAGTCGGTATTCCGGTCCTTTCTATTCCCCAAGGGGGGATTCTTTCCTCCTTTGCGTTTTTCACACTTTGCCCTGGAAAAGGCCCTGGAATGCCGCGTGTGTGCACGTGGGGTATATGTGTGTGTGCACAGGGCGCAAACCCAGCCTGCGGGAATCCTCGGGCTGTTAGGGTTTGGGTGGTGTTCCACACCGCGTAGCCCCTGGGGAAGGGACCCTGTGGAATCAGCTGTGCCTGGAGATTCACTGAGAAGCGGGGGGCTAGACCAGCAGCTGCAGGGGTGAGGCCACTGCCATCGTCTGGAGTGGAGCTTTGATCGAAAACAGGCCGGGGAGGGCACCCGTCAGCATCGATCGTGCCCCCTGTGTGCTGGGGCTGACGGAACGGGGCGGCCAGGACAGAGCAGGTCCCTGCTGTCCCGGGGCACTCACTTCCCTCTCCTCTCTGGCTTTTCCCTGGAGAGCGAGGAGATGGGCACAGAGGCTGCTTGGAGCTGCGTGGTGGCCTAAGTCCGGTGGAGAGTGCACACCGGCGTTGGGGGACCAAGGAGGCGTCCTTTCTTCTGTCTCCTGCCCCCTCGTTTCCATCGAGCTCCTTGTTCTCCGCTCCTGTCCGCGAACCGGGCTCCTTCCCCCTGCATCCTGGTGGCAGTGGGCTCACCTCGTGAGACTGGAGTCCTGTTAGCGGCCGGCCTGTTTCTCAGGTGCAAGCTGAGAGGCGTCGAAAGTGCCGGAAGCTCAGATAAGCGTGAGATAGTTGGCCTCTCGTTGACTTTTATGGCTCTTTGGTTATCTTGAAGCGTTGGGGAGGCCCCCAAGGGAGGGTTTGCTCCCACGGAGAATTGTGGCCGGGCAGAAGCTGGGAGAGGCTGTCCTCTGGGTGACTGCAGAGCGGGTACCCTCAGCCTCATTTCCTGCCACGTCCTCCGCTTCCCTTGCCCGGGAGGTACTTTCTCCTGCGAGGCTTCGCAGGCAGATTGCAGCTCAGCCTTGCTGACCAGGTGGCTTGGGGGGAGGTTCATCCTGAACCTCAGTTTCCTCATCTATAAAACGGTCGTGATGAGACATACACTTGTGCTCAAGGGGTCTCAAGCGTTCAACACAGCATGGGGTACAGCATAGGCACCAGCCAAGTGCAGGGCAGGGGGTGGGTGATTATCTCCAGCCCAGCCTAGGAAGACCTGTACACCCAAAGGCACTGGCCTTTTCCCTCCCTTGGGGCTCCCAGTCGCTCTGCTTGCCTGAGCCGGGGCGGCAGCAGGGGTGGGCACGAAGGTGATTTCTCTCTGCTGGAAGATCCCCACTCCCAAGCCCAGGGGCACAGACTAGCTTCTCCGATAGTGGAGGTGGCTTAGACCTGCACTGTCCTGTACAGTGGCCATTAGCCACGTGTGGCTGTTTAGAATGAAATGACGTAGAATGAAATAAAATGAAAACTTAAGTTCGCCGTGTTTCGGTGATGCTTAGCCCGGAGGCTCGTATTTCAGCCACTCCCGGCTTTTAGTATGTCATGTATTATTTCCAGAGCCCTCCTAAAGCTGCCTGACCTCACCCAAAAATACCCACTGCCTTTTGATGTCACCTTCAGAGTTCACCCAGGGCCTCCTCGGGTGTTCTCTGGCTGAATCGCAATGCAGCCTTGGGGCTAGCTGTTAGGATTTCTCTTGGACAGAGACTGGAACTTGCATAGGCCCAGTGCTCTTTCTCTCCTTCCTTTAAACATTTTTTTTAATGTTTTTATTTATTTTTGAGACAGAGAGAGACAGAGCATGAGCAGGGGAGGAGCAGAGAGAGAGAGGGAGACACAGAATCCGAAGCGGGCTCCGGGCTCCGAGCTGTCAGCACGGAGCCTGACGCAGGGCTCGAACCCGTGGACCGTGAGATCGTGACCTGAGCCGAAGTCGGACGCTCCACCGACTGAGCCACCCAGGCACCCCGCTCTCCTTCCTTTTAAAAAGTCTGCACACTCAAGCCAGGCTCAGTGGCGTTATGACACAGCAAATATGTGATGTAGTTGAATATCTAAATGCCGCTTGTCTACTTCCAAGTGGTCTGGTTGAAAGAAGATAAAACTTCGTAGGCAGACGGGCTTGTAGATCCCAGCTCCAGCGGATGCACTGAGCGACTTTGGGCGAGTGAAATGGAGTCTTTGCGAGTCTGCGTCTCCATGTGCAGAATGAGGATCACAGAGCCTGCCTCGCCTGCGTTCTTGCGAAGTGAAATCGGAAAATACAAAGCAAACCGGGAAGCGTGCAACAGGTGCTTTGTAATGGTCACCGCCTGCCGTGGTCAACGTATCGAAGCAGAGAGAGTCTGTGGTTGGGCCACTTTTGAGCCAAATCGCCAAGCTGGCGTGGACGGGGGCTGGAACGGGTTTGGTGCCGTCCAAGCACCTGCAAGATGTCTCTGGGTTGAGGAGGTGGGGGGCGCAGGGAAGGGAAGGTGTCAGGGAAGGGAAGGTGGCTCCCGTCAGCCCAGCACCCCGTCCTGGTCTAGCCCAGCCCTGTCCCTCGCTGGCCCGTGGAAAGTGCTACCCTGGACTGAAGTATGCCATCTTCCTCACCCCAGGGTGACACTGCTGACTTCTGGCCGTAAAACGTGAGCCAAGATTTGCTTCTCCAGGGCTGCCCGTCACCTAGACCTGCACTGTCCTGTACGCGGCCACCAGCCACGGGTGGCTGTTTAAAATTAAATTACTTGCCGTGGAACAGAACTAAAAGTGAAGTCCTTTAGTCCCCTTAGCTCCAGTAATGAAGTTCCACTCATCACATTCCAAGCACCCGGCAGCGTGGCTCGCCGGACGGCACGGACAGAACATTAACAGCATCACAGCCGTCCATGCTCTTGTACCTGAGCCGCAGGTGTAGGAGCCCACGCGGGGCCAGGCAAGCTGGCTCCACATCTGGCTCTGCCACTCGAGCAGTGTGACTGTGGCCAGGTTCCCCCGTGGGCCCAGTGCCCACAGGTGGATGCAGGATTCACCTCTTGGCTGCTCCTGGGAGGTGCTCCCTCCCCCTCTTCCTTCTCGTCCCCCCCACCCCTTCTGCTGCCTCCTCCCTCCCCTCCTCCTGCACTCTCCTGATGTGTGCCCCCCCTCCTCCTCCCAGGGCTCTTGTGCGGGGACATTCCAGTCAATTCTTGGCAACCGTGGCTACTGTCTTGGACCGTTTCAGGTCCCTCTGGATCGGCAGGTGTGGCCTTTAGTTTTTTGAGGCTGGACTTAAAAAATAAATAAATAAAAAAAACCCCAACATTCTTCCTGGAATAGTTTTAGATTTGTAGAAAAGTTGCAAGGGTAGCATACAGAGTTGGGTATACCCAACAGCCCGTTTTCCCTGTGGTTAACATCTTACACGACCACGGAACGTTTTCTTTTCTTTTCTTTTCTTTTCTTTTCTTTTCTTTTCTTTTCTTTTCCCTTCCCTTCCCTTCCCTTCCCTTCCCTTCCCTTCCCTTCCCTTCCCTTTTCTTAACATTTGTTTATTTTTGAGAGAGAGACACACACACAGGGTGTGAGTGGGGGAGGGTCAGAAAAAAGAGGGAGACACAGAATCCGAAGCAGGCTCCAGGCTCGGAGCTGTCAGCACAGAGCCCGACGCGGGGTTCGAACTGATGAACCCTGAGATCATGACCTGAGCCGAAGTCAGACGCTTAACCGACTGAGCCACCCAGCCTCCCCGACCACGGAACATTTCTTGAAAGTGAGAAGGCAGTGCGGGCACACGACCATTCACTGAACTCCAGGCTTTATCTGAGTCTCGCCAGGTTTTCTTCTCACACCCTTTTCTGTTCCGGGATGCCGTCCAGGCTCCCACGTTGTGCACATACTTGTTGTATGTTTAGCCCGGTCTGTGACAGTTTCGTAGTCTTTCTTCCCTTGCTTTTCACGATCTTGGGAGTGTTGGGGAGTCATGGCCAGGGGTTTGTAGAATGCCTGGGTTTGTCTGGCGCTCTTCCTGCGATCAGACTGGGGCTACGGGCGTGGGGTTACAGTGCTGCAGAGGACAGACGGCTTCTCGTCGCATCCCGCCGGGGTACACGGCGTCACGCGTCATGTCGCGGGAGATGTTCACTCAGCCTCTTGGTTGAGCTGGCATTCGCTGCCTGGCTAGTTGTCCCTCTGAGTCTGTGCAGCCGGGAAGCTGGCCTCCGGGTCCGGCCCATCCTCACGTCGTGGGGGATGAAGTTCTGCGTCCCGTGCCTGGTTTTGTGAAGCTTTCCAAGACCTCGTTTCCCACAGAGGCAGGGGTCCCCCGACCCCAGCCCCCATCCTGCCCAGAGGAGAATGGGCGATGGCCAGCCCACTGAGTCTGCCCCGGAAGAGAGACGGGTGCCCTTGCATCCAGGCACCTGACCCTCAGCACTGGGGTCTTAGGGTGCTTTCCAAAGATGGGGGAACTGAGAGGGGGAGGGGCTTGTTCAAGGCCAGCCCAGCGGCGGCCTCCCCCGCTCTCCTGACTGACGGCTTTGGGGGCCAGGGGCTCCTGGGCTTCAGCCCCCCGCCCCCACACCTCATGCACCCTGCCGTCCTGGTGAGGGGCTACCAGAGGCTTCGAGAAGCCCGTCCCTCCCTGCTCAGCGGCACCGTCCCTGTCCCCGCTGGCTCCCTGACTCTGTTTCTTGGCCCGCAGGGTGCCACCGGTGGTGAGCAACGGGGATGCTGTGGGTGCTGCTCTCTCCGGGGTCCGGCGCTCCAGCTGGAAGCGGAAGAGCTCCCGCCGGAGTAAGTGCCCCCATACCGCCCCCCCCCCCCAAACCTCATCTTAGCTCAGGAAGGTGGTTCCGTGATAACCTCAGAGCCCCTTCCTCAGGCCCAGAGGGCTGATGTGGGCTCCCCCGTGCCACAGGGGCGTCCTCACTGGGTGGGCTGCCGCAGGCTTGGTGGCAGCTCTGAGGGGGACCGGCTGCTGCCCATGCCTGGGAGTTGCCCCCGTCTCCTGCCCGATGGGAGCCATGGTCCAGGAGTAGATCGTGTGTTTGACCGCTTATCTGTTCCCCCAAATACCCAGAAGCTCCTACAGCAGGGCGGATGGGCTGGCAGTGGGGTGCCCTGCTGCCCAAGATGAGGTCCCTCCCGGGAGCAGAAGCCACCAGGTAGGCAGGAGGTCACCTTGCAGAGGGCAAGGTGCCAGGAGGGGGAGGCGGGAGTGAGGAGAACCTGAGAGTCCTGAAGGCAGAGGGGCGGGAGCAGGGCTCAGGGAGAGAGCATCCAGGCAGGGTCCACCTGTGCAGGAGCCCCAGTCCCCCCCAGCCCCAGGGTGGAGGGGGGACATCTGGCACCCTGGGAAACAACGGCCTTGGTGTGACGGAGGGTAGCATCCAAGGGGTGATTGGGGCGAGGTGAGGCTGCATGTCCCCAGCTCCTGGGGCCGTCCAACTCTGCTTTTCTGAAGGCAACAGGGAACCACGAGAGGGGAGCCGGAGATGCTGTGGGGTGGGGGCAAAGCCATAAGACAGGGTGGGGAGCCTGCAGCCCAGTGGGGAGGCTGATGGCCAGAACTAGGGACCTGAAGAGAGGTGAGCAGGTCTCAGAGCCATGTGGGAAACAGAGTCCATATGGGGGTGGAGGAGGGGGTTGAGGGTGAGGCTTGACCAGGCTCTGGGGGCCCTGGGGGCCCCGGGACAGCCAGAAGCACTGAAGTTAGGATCGTGGGGATTTCAGAGCCCATCTGGTCCTGTGTCTTCTGTGAAGGGCGATGGGGCGAAGACAGGCTCCCATCAGGGTGGGGACTGGTTTTCCAAACCCTGGCTCTGTGGAGGGGGGCACAACCCTAAAGAGGGCAGAGGTTGGGCCCACAGTTTTGAGGGAAGACCTCCTTTTTTTTAATGTTTATTTTTGAGAGACAGAGAGAGACACAGTGCGAGCAGGGGAGGGGCAGAGAGAGAGGGAGACACAGAATCTGAAGCAGGCTCCGGGCTCTGAGCTGCCAGCACAGAGCGCCAGGCGGGGCTCTTGACCTGAGCTGAAGTCAGGGGCTTAACCTTAACAGACTGAGCCGCCCAGGCGCCCTGAGGGGAGACTTCCTTAATGTGTCCATCCGGGTAGCTGCTAACAGGGGCAGAGTGCGCGCCTGCCCTGCCCCCTTCCAGCCCAGCAAAATACTGGCAGAGGGATGTGTTTGTTTGCTGAATTCTTCAGCAGTCAGGATCCTGCTGGCTGAGTTTTGGGGGGGGCCTCTCCTTCACCCCACTCTCCAAATCCATCTCCCCTCCCCCATTCCCTGTCCTCAGTAGGGCCGCTTTGCCCGGCCACCTCTGGGTGGGAGGTAGTTCCTTTTGGGTAAGTCCCGTGAGGGCTTCTAAGCCCCTGAAGATGTCCCCCGGGCCCCAGGGCACAGGCGCAGGGTCGGCTTCATGCTCCCTGCAGGTGCCGCGAGCAGCTGCGGCGTCAGCCAGATGGGCAGGCCTGTGGGTGGCAGGGAGGCAAGTGGGGGTCTGCCGCTCGCCAGGAGGGTGCCTTGGGGCGGAGGGCGGGGAGAAGCAGCAGAAGCGTGTCCTCCGAGAGGAGAGCAGCCGGCAGGGGCTCCCCAGGGGCCGGGCCGCGGGCTGCTGGCCGGGCCCAGCCGTAGGGCTGCAGGGTGGCGGGAGGGAGCCGCCGGCTGGCGCAGTCCCGCTGGCAGCCCGGCAGCTGCCTCCGCCCCTAGCGCTCTTGTCCTCTCCCTTCGCTCCCAGTCGACCGATTCACTTTCCCCGCCCTGGAAGAAGATGTGATTTACGACGACGTGCCCTGCGAGAACCTGGATGCCCATCAACCCGGTATGCCTCTTCCGCGCTTCTGTGCCACCTTAGGGGACGGGCCGGGGGGCGGGGCCTGGGGAGGGTCAGTCTTCTATTTGGCTCCCCACCCCACCCGGCCCTGGCCGCTGCCTCCAGCTTTCACCATCCTCCGGTAGTCCTGGGAGAGGATGGTGCCGGCTGGGGGCGTGGCCAGGCCGGGGCTGGGCGGGGTTGGGCTTCGGGGGCAGGGACCCCGGGCTGGCTGCTGGGACCCCCTGGCGGCGAGGGCGGACCTGGCATTTCACCTCCCCAAGCCTGCCTCGGGAGAACGGGGTGGTATAGTCCGGGCTTCCCAGGGCTGCTGGGGAGAAGGGCAGCTCGTTAAACCTGACCGCTGAGGCAGAGAGGGCTCCAGAAAGCCTGTGCCTTGCTTGCTCTGGGCCCAGGGAGGCCGGGGGGGGGGGGGGGGGGGATTGTGGCTGTAGAGAGGAAGCAGGGTGGGGTGGGGGTAAGTCTGCCCCAGCTGCCCCCCCCCCAACCGCCCCCCAGCATAGAGTCAGTCACCCAGCAGGAGAGAGCATCACTCAGATCCAGGGAGGAGGAATGGTTAGTAACTTCACGGTCAGAGCCGTCTTTGCCCAAACACATCGGGGTAGTGACTCTTTGTGTTTGATTTCCTGGAATCTGCTTAGAAACTTTGATTTGGGGTATCGTGGCCTCAGTGTACAGACGAGGAAACTACAGGCAGAGCTGGGATTTGAACCTGGTTATTCTGCCTCCAAGTCCGCTGCTCTGTCCCCTGCCCTGGGAGGATTTGGGTGGCATCTTATGACCGCTGACGCACATCTGCTCCCACCGATCTGTCAACCCCTTGAGGTCAGCAAGGCAGGCCCAGTGGCTCCCGGGGACAGTTGCATCTGAGAGCTTAAGACACCGTCTCCAGATCACACAGCCCGTGTTTGAGGGGCTTCTGGTCTGATAGGGGTGGCCAGCACCATCTTGGGCTGTGCGTAGTCCAATGGGGGAGACACGCGGATAGCACTACAAGGCCCCAGGGCGCCCACAGCCATGCTCCCGACTCCTGTTCCAGGGGCAGGGACAGGTGGGCTGATGGTATGCACATCCCTTTAGCAAGTCCCGGAGGTGCTTGGAACATCCGTGCTGCTTGCTCCTTGGAATCCAGGGAGAGGAGGGGGAAGGGCACGCTGTATTGGGCGGCAGTGGGGTCTTGCCGAAGGTCCTGAGTGGCTGCAGTCCATTGTTTAGCCCTGTTGGGCTGTCCTCCGCCTGAATCAAATCAAGCAGCACATTACTTGGCCCCAATCTTCACTGAACAGGGATCACTGATATGCCATCCTGCACTTGACCCCGAGGTGGTTACAAGCAGGCAGCCTGGGAGTCAGCTCCTGAGCCTTCAAGTGGGGGACCGTGACACCCATCCGAGGGCCCCCACCCTCACGGCTTCGGGAGGGTGAGTCCCAGGAGGCTGTGGCTGGCCCTCAGTGGGTGGTCAGCTCAGGGCTGGCCCTCAGTAGGTGCACTGCACAAACGATGGTGCTGTCGTTACCACGTCTGCCAGGGCCCAGCACTGACCTTCACGGACCGATGTGGGCTCAGTGGGCATGGGAGAGGAGGCTGTCAGCTGAGCAGCAGGCCGCACATGCAGCCCTTGGTTCAAATCCCAGCTCTGCCGCTGATTAGGGCACAGAGCTCCATGCCTTCGGGCCTTGGCTTCTTCATATGACATCAGAATATCATCCTGACCTCATGGACTGTCATTCTGAAGCTCTGGGGAGTGTCACATCAGAGAACCGCTTCCTATCTCTGGACCTCAGTTGATGCATCTGTAAATTTGGGACAGTCACAGCTGCATCCTGGGCTTGTGAGTTTGCCGTGAGGTAATTGACACAGAGCACTGAGCCGGTAGTGGTCCGTGCTTTGCAGGGGGAAGCCGTTCGTGAAGCCCGAGGCCCCGGGAAGCTGAGGGTGGGAACCAGGATCCCTGTGAGGCCCCTGAAGGCTGAGGCTTTGGCCCAGGCTCAGGACTCTGGTGGCACTGTCTCCACTGGAGAGAATATTTCTAAATGAGCCCAGGAGGTGGTCAGGTTAGCCGGCCTCATAGAAGGCAGCGTGGTGAGTGGAGGGAGCCTGAGTCTGCAGCTCCTTCTCTCTGCCCTGTCTGACCTTGGACAAGCCACCTGTCTTCTCCAGGCCCCTGTTTTCTTGTGTTTCTAATGAGGCGGTGATTATTTGTACCCCACCGACCTTAGGGCTGCGGGAGAATCCAGCAAGAGAGGTGGCTGTCACTGAGGACGTAGGCGGGTGGGAGGCCGGGGCTCATGGAAGCGTGGGGAGGTGGGCATTCGAGATGCTGCCTGGGTTCTTCCTCAGAGGGAGCCCCAAGAATTGGGCTCTGCCCCTTTACTCCCCGGTCATCGGGCCTCCGCTGCGGTAATAAGACAGTCGACCCAGTCTTGTAAAGGTCATAGCCTGGTTACCAGCTGCTCCTGTCCCTGGAGACGTTAGTCACTATTATCTTTTGCTTAAAAAATAACCTCATGCTCCCTCCTCATCCTGAGACCTGAGCCCCCAGCTAAGCCTCAGTGTGTCTGTTCTTAGGGTGACAGTCTCCCAGACCCCACACTCCCCAGCTTTCCGGTAGGGGCTCTGGGGTCAGTGGGATGATTCCCGGGCCCACGCAGACACTCCCCCCCCCCCCCCCCCCACCTCAAAGCAAGGATCAGCTGCTCTTTACTGAGCACCTGCCATGTGCTACACTCTTTGCTAGAGCTTTTGGTTCATATTTTATTTACTCGACCTTTTCTGGCTTATTGTTGTCGCCGTTTTTGCAGAGAGGTCTCCGATAACCAAAGCTCCCTGTTCTGAGCAGATTTTTTAAAAGAACCCTTCCCAGTGCTGTATTTCTTGTGCGTTGACAAAGGCATTTTCATATTGGTGCGCTTTTTGGGGGTCTGGCCTCGGTGAGGCCTGCAGTTTGGTTCTCCCTCAGGTGACAGTCCAGGAAGTGCAGCCCAGAGGGGTGGGAGCGAAGGCCAAGGTCTCGGGATGGGAGAGCTGGGGTTACCTGGACAGCAGCTCTCCCACCTCAGCCTCAAAGCTGAGCATCTCACTCCGGATTTGACAGGGACCCTGGGAGTACCCAGGCCCCTGAGGGGACCTGTTTCTCCTGGCCAGTGGACTCTCAGCTCTTTGTCCCCCACTTCTCCAGTGGGGCTCTGGAAGACAAGGGAACACTCCTGGACGCTGGGCCTGGCGCGCCCCCTACTGGGCCATTCTGGACCTGCATGGGAAACTCAGATTTGGGAAACTCCAATTTAATGCTCCCAACAATTTCCATTTTGATCCCCCCGAGGATGCTGGGGCTGGAGCCGAGGGCCCGATTCAGGACTTGGTTCTAGGTCTTGTCTTTCCCACTGAAACATGCCCCGAGGTCCAGGATGAGCACTCAGATCCCAGAAGAGCAATACTGAGGCGTGGGGGGAGGGGGCTAAGGAGCCTGTTGCGTTCCCGACTCGTTTCTTGTGCCTCTCCGGTCTTTCTCGTGTCCTCCTCGCTTACCAGGTGGATGTTGTGTGGTCCTCACCCCTGCTCTGTGGACCGGGAAGTGGGGACGGAGCCCCACCTGCCTGCCTGGGTCAGGAATCAGGTCTGGTAGCCTTGGTGCCAGGGCCTCCCCTCACCAGCCCTGTTCCCTGGCGTGCAGGGGCGGAGAGGAGCCTGCTTTATGAGGATGTGCATCGGGATGGAGCGCCCAGGGAGCCCGAGGACCTAGGCTGGAGCTCCAGTGAGTTTGAGAGCTACAGTGAGGACTCGGGGGAGGAGGCCAAGCCAGAGGCCGAGCCTGCCAAGCACCGAGTGTCCTTCCAGCCGAAGGTAAGGGGTGGGCACCTCCCACCCCGGCCAGGGCTCCGGGACCCCCTGGGGAGGGGGTGAGGAGGGTGGGAAGGGTTGGCCTCAGACTCGTATCCTGTTAGGGACCCCCCCCCCCGCCCCCAGGAATGTACAGTGAGAGGGGCGGTGGCCCGGGTACCCCAAGCATAGGAAGCGACCCCCCGGCATTGCTGTTTGTGCCCCAGTGTGGAGTCCCACGCAGGGCTCAGTCCCCCGACCGTGAGATCATGACCAGACACTCAACCTACTGAGCCCCTCCGAGGTCTTTTGAGATGCCATCCGTGCGTTGGTTTCTGCCTGGAACAGGGTTCATTCTGCTGGCTTCGTGGAAGGAGCCGGAAGCCGAGAGGAGGACGGACTGCTTCCTCCTGAGACAGACTGCTCCTCCCGTTTGTTCTACAGAAGCCAGCAGAAAGCAGATTCTACCCATGCTGAGATTTGGGGTTTAATGGGAACCACTCCTTACAGGCAGGCCCTGCCCGACCAGAGGTGACTGGGTCCCTCTCAGCCTCTTTGTGAAAAGACGCACATGACAGATACCCAAAGGTGGTGCAGGGAGAAGGCAGGGGCCCCAGGACTAGGCTGGGGTTATGGCACCCCATGTCTTTCCTAGTGCATCCTGCTCCTTTCGGAATTTGAGGATCCCCTCTGGGGGAAGGCTGCTGGCCAGAGCGGCACCCACGCCTACGAGTCCTCGAGGAGCCTGGGGGCGGAGCAGGTCTCTCTCGAATGTGGTCCTGTGGCCGGGCCTCCGTGGGCCGGGCCACGGAAAATGGCCTTGGTATCTCGCTAAGATGAAGTTAAGCATCTATGATACCTACCCTGTGCCCAGTCGTTTCTCAGGGTGCGGGCAGGGGGAGCTCGAGGCCTGGGCCAGCCCTTGTTCTCAGCCTCTGGCTGTCCCTCCTGATCCCCCTGGGCCGCTTTCCCAGGCCCCTGCCACACATTTCTCAGAGGGCAGGAGGTGTGGAGATGCTGAGTTTGGGCTTCCCAGTGCTGGTGCTCAGTCTTATATAAGCATCAGGACCACGAGGGGAGCTGATTGAAATCGCAGATGCCAGGGCCTCGCTCCCAGGGACTCCGGCTCATGGTTTGGGGGTGGGGGGTGGGAGCCTGGCAATTTACCTTTTTTTTTTTTTCAAGTTTATTTATTTATTATTTTTTTAAATTTTTAAAAAATGTTTATTTACTTTTTGAGAGAGAGAGAGAGAGAGAAAGAGAGAGAGACAGTGCAAGCAGGGGAGGGGCAGAGAGAGAGAGCGAGACACAGAATCCGAAGCAGGCTCCAGGCTCCGAGCTGTCAGCACAGAGCCCCACGTGGGACTCGAACCCACAAACTGTGAGATCGTGACCTGAGCCGAAGTCTTGCGCTCAGCTGACCGAGCCACCCAGGCGCCCCCTCCCCGGGCTGGCCCTCACCATGGCCGGGCCCCAGGGGAGGAGTCTCTGGCGGCCGACCATTAGCGTTTGTCCCTCAGACCCTCAGGCGAGGGGCTTTGGACCCTTCCTCAGCAGACAAACAGTGTGACAGAGTTCTTGGAATTTCTAACCAGGAGGACTTTTTGTCTGGCTGAGGGCCACGGCCTGCCTGTTCACCAGACAGCAGGCCCCCAGGGAGGTGAGGGTTGTGGAGGGACCTTTCCTTTGGCACCTTGCCTGCTGCGCTCTGCCCTCCTGGGCCGCTTGGGGCCCACCTGCTTCCGTGCCTGGCACCACCGTGGCTGAACGTTCTGGGGCCACCGCTGCTTGGCCGTGTCTTGTGTGTGCTGTGGGGCATGGGGCTGCAGAGATCTGGTGGTGTTTTGCCCTGTCCTTGGAGTCTCACGGGGGCCTAGCTTCCTGTCCAGCTGCAAGCTGTCCCTGCTTCAGGTGTCTTAGAAGGCCAGCCCTCAGTGGGTGGATTTTTGCCAAAGAAAGTGACCGAGGGGTCTGCAGAGGGACCCCCTCAGAAGCACCTGACCCATATGTAAGCAGGGGCCTGATCCCATTATGTTAACAAGTACCTGCTGATGGCCACCCATGGTCCTTGGGATTTTTTTTTTTTTTCTAACCAGTTGTGGATTGGGCTGCATTGGATTTTTCCTTTTCCTGACTGTGACCTCTTCATAATTAAGGTTACCATGATCCAGCTGGCCAGGGCACTGGGCAGAAACGCCAGCTCTGACCTCTGACCTCAGCCTTGCTCACTCCCCTGCTCAGATCGGACCAGTCTGCGATTGATCTCTGATGCGGGTTCTTCTAATCCTGAGAGAGGCAGAGGGGAAGTGCAAAACCAGGGGCTTTATGATTTTATTGTGTCAATTTACAGGTGAACCAGGGCTCAGGACAAACCCCAGCCTCTCTCCAGTTGTGGGGAGTCTGAATAAGTCTCAGAAGGATCCCTGTCCTGCGATTTCTTTCTTTTTGTTCTTTAAATTTTTTTAAACATTTATTTATTTTTGAGAGACAGAGAGAGACAGAGCACGAGCAGGGAAGGGGCAGAGAAAGAGGGAGACACAGAATCTGAAGCAGGCTCTAGGCTCTGAGCTGTCAGCACAGAGCCCGACGCGGGGCTCGAACTCACGGACCGTGAGATCATGACCTGAGCCGAGTCGATCGCTTAACCGACTGAGCCACCCAGGTGCCCCCTGTCCTGCGATTTCTTTGCATTGACAATAGAGAGCCTCTGCGTAGTGTGGTAGAGTTTACAAAGTGGTTTCCTGTGATTTTCCTGATACCCTAAAGTGGTTGGTGTTATTTGGATTAAGAGTCTCATGGTATTGATCAGAGACCCTAACACAGAAGTGTAGAGAGGCTAAATGATATGGTTAGGGTCATTCAGCCAGTAAGTGGTATACAACTCAACATCACACAAGATTTGCAAGAACATACATCGTTCTTCTGTCCATGCATCCATGCACCCATCTATTCATCCATCCAAGCATCCTTCCTTCTATCCTCCCTCCTTCCCTCCCTCCCTCCCTCCCTTCCATCCATCCATCCATCCATCCATCCATCCCTGCATTTCTCCATCCATCTATCCATCCATCCATCCATCCATCCATCCATCCATCCATCCATCCGTCCGTCCATCCATCCATCCTACCAACTATCCACCCATTCAACAAATATTGAGCACTTATAATCTGAAAGATAGTGTAATACTATCTTCCATGTTTTGAGCGCTTGCTAAGTCTTGGGGTCTACACGTATTTCCCATTCCATCTTCTCAGTAACTCTGTGAAGTGGTTATCATTCGGGCCGCTTTCCCAGTGAGGAAGGTGTCCCTCTGAGAGGTGAAGACACTATTCCAGGTAGTGAGCGGGGGGTGGCGACTTGAACCCAGGCCCGCCTGCCTCCAGCGCTCCTGCTCGTGGTCCCCTTCCTGGTCTACTCCGGAAGTAGTACCTTCTTGGGGTTCTGAATGCTTCACCAGATGTCAGTGTTGCTCACGCGTTTGAATGTCTGTGTTTGTCTCTCCATCCATCCGTCTTCCCAGGTGGCGTGTAAGCTAGTCAGCCACCCCTCCTTCCATCCAGACGCCCACCTGCCCTCCATCCGTCCGTCCGTCCGTCCGTCCGTCCGTCCGTCCGTCCCTTGCTCTGTTTGCCCACTCCTTCCTGCAGCGGCGTGCCAGAGTCCGCTCTTCCTAGCTCACGAGAACTAGGAACCAATTGCACGCTCTTTCTGACTCTGCATTCAGCGACGTCACACTAGTGGCTTGAAATTTGCCACGGTGGCGTAGTGACATCATGGAAAGCCAACAAAGCAGGGGTCTATTTCCTGGAGAAGCGCGTGTTAAATATTTACCGGCACGGCACTGCTTCCATCCATCCCCTGGTCCCCCCGGGTTTTTATCCATCTTCTTGTTCATCTGTCCGTCCATTTACCCAGATCTGCAGTCCTCCAGCCAAGTTTATCCATTTGCTCATCCAGCCATTTTTCTGTCTGTCCATCCAACCACTCATCCCTCTGTTTATAGTCCATCCGTCTGTCCAACCAGCTCTCTGTCCATTCACCCGTCTTCCTGTGCATTGGCCCACGCACCTGCCCGTCCATCCATCTCCCAAACTTGCCAAGGACCTCCTGTGTCACCAGCCCCTCGCTGGCCCCTGGTACATGGGGGGATGCCTGAGACACAGTCCTTGTCCTCTAGGCACTGTTCCCCTTCTCTGAGCGGGGCCGGCTGGTCCCCTGCCCCTGGTCCCCCAGCAGCCAGGACTCCCAGCCCCCGCTGCCTGCGCGTTGGGGTGGGACGCTGCTGGAGCCGATCCCCGGCGGGAGCCATCCCCAGGCCCCACGTCCCACCTCACCTGGTCTCCTTTCTCCTCTGTTGTCCTGTCTGTGTCCTCCCGTCCCGCCTGCTCCTCGCACCTGCTCTCCTTCTGCCTGGCTGCTTGGGGGCTCCAGCTTTCTCCAGACCTGACTAGGCTAAAGGAGAGATACGCCAGGACTAAGAGAGACATCTTGGCTTTAAGAGCCGGGGGGAGAGACGTGCAGGCGCTGAAGCACAAGTACGACTGTAAGGTACTGTCTGTCTGTCCCCCGGCGGCCTGGCAGGGGCCCGCCCCGACGCCGGAGCCTGGCCACCTCTCGCACCTGTGCCGGGACCGGTGGTGCCGGCACCTGCTCCTTTCCACGTTCTCGCCTCTCTCTCCGAGTGAAACTGTCACTGTGGGGGGTGGGCTGGGCTGGGCTGGGGCGGTCTGCAAACTCTGGGGTCCTCAGAATCACCTGGGTGCTTTGGAGAATGCAGATTCCTGGGCTGCACCCCCAGAGATGCTGATTCTGTAGGTCTGGACCGAGGCCCAGGAATCCGCAAATTTGGTAACTGTGGCGGTGGGTTTGGGTGACGCCTGGAGAGATGTGAGCCTTAGTGAGTGATGCTGAGCGTTCCTCCCACCCTGAGCCGTTCAGAGAGATCCAGGGTAAGGAAGTCTGTAGGAGAAATCACAACACTTTGGTCTTAGATGAGACCCAGACTTCTGGATAATGATGACACCGACAGCAGGAACTTCTCTTAGTTGAGCACCTACTATGTGCTGTGGAGGCCTGCAGGCCTGGCTCCGAATCCCCGTCCCACCACTTCCTCTCTTTGTGATCCCGGGCAGGTCTCTTGACCTCTCTGAGCCTCGGTTTCCTCACCTGTGAAATGGGAGCATTAACAGTACCAGCCCCCTGATAGATGTAAAGATTAGGTGAGCTCAGATCTATAAGGTGCTCAGTGCTGTGCTTGGTGTGACCTAAGAGCTCAGTGGGTGGTGGCCACTATTACTTACACACCTGACTGTTTTGTCCCCAGGGCATCCGGGTAGGCAGCTGTCTTACTGCTGTCATTTAGCATCAGTGAGGCTGGAGAGAAGTAACTGGCTGATGGTCACAGCGCTGGTCAGTGGCAGAGCCGGGATTCAAACCGGGGTCTGCTGTCCATCCTGTGCCACGTCCTGTTTCATCAGAACCCGAGGCCTCCCCGGAGGGGGAGGGGGAGGAGGAGGAGGAGGCGGCGGGGGAGGGGAGGCACTTTATAGTTCCTATACACACGCCTTGGGGGGCCTGTGACCTGAGGGGGGCAGGTTTATCTTCTCAGAAGGCGAAGGCCCCGAGAGGAGAGGGAGCCTTGAAGGGAAGATTCTATGACCACTGTTCTTGCCCTGGCTGTGACCCTGGAATCAGACGCCTGGTCCAGCCTCTGCACCGTGGTTGATGGTGGGGACACCTTCCGGGGTGTTCATTTGCTGCTCTTCTTTGCCCAGGAAAACGGCAAGAGAAGACCGCTTTGGGAGTTTGTAGGATAGCCGCCTGCCCCAGCTTTCTTCCGGGAAGGAACTGGGCTCAGAGCAGAGGTTTCCAATCTGGGGCTTGTGACCCCTCCCAACCCCCAGAGGAGGACGAGCATCTCTGTGTAGTTTCTGGGGTCGGACATCCGTGCTTCTCCTTAGATTATCACAGGTGTTTCTGACCCCCGAGCCCCACTCCTAGAAGCCAAGAATCACCACTGAAGGAAGAATTTTACCATTTCCATGCAGGGAGGCCCTAGGGGACTTCCCTTTCCTCCTGCGGGGTGTGGGGGGGGGGGGCGAGGGGTGTTTCCAGAAGTCAGCATTGTTCCTGAAAAGCCACCACCACCCCGTGCCCCAGGCCTCACGCCCAATGGGTTTTTGGCAAGGCCGGCTACTCGGGGCCCTTCCACTGGGGACCAGGGGGTTTGCTTGGAGGAAGGTGATAGCAGGGACCAGAGCCCCCCAGGGGAGTGCTCTCTGCCTTCAGCAGAGAGTTTCAGGAAGGAAAGAGTGTTCTAGAACTGCGCTGCTCATTATGATAGTCATGTGGTTCTTTACGTTTAAATCAGTTACAATTAAATATAACCGGGACTTCAGGTCCTTAGTGATGAGAGCCGCTTTTCAGGTGGCCCAGGAGTAACTGGTGGCTGGTGGACCCCCTGTGGGCACACCGAGAGTCCGCATTTCCATCACTGAGAAAAGTTCTGTGGGATAGGGCTGACTGTGTGTCGGGGAAGATGCCAGGGCTGGGGGCTGGAGGGGCAGTGCAGGGATAACTTCTGGGACAGCGGCTCCGTTTGCGGGCCCCGGGCTCCCCCAGTGCTCAGCTCGCGGCTTTCCCCTCCTGGGCGCGGGTCTTCTCCCGCCTCACATCCTGCTTTGCCTGCCGTGAGGTGTGGTGGCCGCGGTCCATCCCCACGCCGGGGAAGCTGTGCTCGGCTCCGTGGCAGCTCCGGCCTTCCCTCCCCTTCCCGGGCCTCGGCGCAGTCAGAAACTTGGCTGCTTTGGGGGGCAAGGGACGGGGGCCTCACTTGGGTTTGGCAGATGGGGTGGGGGTGTGAACTCCCTTCCTTCCGCTTGCCCCCAAAGTAACCGCTGCCGTTTGCGCGGATCACCTTACTGTCCAGCGTGCTTCCCTGGCCCCCGTTAGTCCTCATAGACCCTGGCACATCTCAGTGAGGAAACTGAGGCTCAGTGAGGCTAAGTGACTTGTCCCGAGAGGCGCGGCTGGGATTTGAACCCAGGCCTGGCGCTCCAGGCCTCGGGTCTTTCCCCTGTGTCATGCCACTGCCTTCATTTGACGCCTACCCGTGCACTTTGTCCCGAAGGGAGACATCGGGTTAAGACCTCCTTTTGCCAGTAAACAGGGTTCCTCCGGGGTGATCTCCAGGGCACAAATGCCCCTTCTCACCCCTTCCTGGGATGCATTGGGCGGCGTTGCCTGGCTGTCCCCCTTGGCCTCTGCCGCCCCGTCCCTGGGAGTGAACGGGCCCTGGGGTCATGATGTGCGCGGCCCCGGCTGGGAGGCCTGCGTGGGGCGGCGTGGCCCTTGGTGGCAGGCGTCCCGGGCTCTCCTTCGGCTTCTCTGATGAGCCCCTCTGCCTTTGCTCAGATGACCCAGCTCATGAAGGCTGCGAAGAGTGGGACCAGGGACGGGCTGGAGAAGACGAGGATGGCCGTCATGCGCAAAGTGTCCTTTCTGCACAGGAAGGACGTCCTCGGTGAGGCGCCATGGGCCTGGCTGGCGGGAGGGTCAGGACTCGGCTCTGTGACAGCGGGGACGGTGGGCGAAGTCACTCGGGCTCTGGGCTCCTTCGGTGGTCGGGGTCCTCTCTGGCTGGTCCCAGTTAGTTTCCCACCCTCTGGCAGGCATGGTCTACCTCGTTTTGGGGGCCCTGGGGCCTCTCCCTTGGTCTGGGGCCCAGCGGCCCTGCCCTTGGTCTCTGTCCTGGCCGTCTGGGCCCCCCGCCTCTTATGCTGTGCAGCTTACCCGGCCTCATCTTTGGACGCTCCCACCCTTTCCTTTATCCGTCACCCATCGGCCCGGCAGCCGATACTTACTGAACACCCACTGAGAGCCGCACCCCTAGCCGGGTGCAGGGCCACCAAGATGAACGAAGCAGCACTTCTTCCAGGAATATAAACAGGAAGTGACGGTCAGAGGCGGACAAGCAGTGGTGGGGAAACATGGCAGGAGCAGGGAGGAGTGCAGTGTGAATGAGCGGTCAGGGAAGGGCTGGGAGCAGGAGGACGCGGGTCAGTTAGGTAGCAGGGGGGGGGGGGGGGGGTGAGGCAGGGAACAGGAGCCAGCGTGTGCAAAGGCCCGGGAGTGGGGAAGTAGGAGACATTCGAGAAATGATTGTCGTGATCGTCCACATGTATCGGGGACTTACTGTGCGCGAGGCAGTCTCTTACGGTCTTTGTGGTTCCTTGCTCAATCCTCATCAACACCGGACGGTACGCAGGGCTGTCCTGTGTCCATCTGGAGACGAGCGAACAGGCACAGAGTGGCTCAGTGACTTGCCTGGGGACACACAGGGACAGAAAGGATAAAGCAGAGGCTTCATGTGGCTGGAGTGAGGGTCCGGGAGACCAGTGAGAGACGGGGGCCAGGTCAGCACAGGCGTTCAGGCCAGGGAGGCCTTCAAGACTCTGTGCCCTCTTGAAAAGTTGTGTGCTTTACCTTCTCTGTGCCTCAGTTTCCTCATCTGTGCAACGGGGCTGCTGCGGCATCTGCCTCAGGGGCCGGGGTGAGAGTGAGCGAGGCAGTGCATGGAAAGAGCCCGGCACGGCTCCTGGCTCCTGTGTGGCAGGTGTAATTCTCAGTGGGCAGTCACTCAGTGGAGTTGTGTGCAGCTCTCTGGTCTGGCTTCAGATCCCAGCTTCCCGGCCCCCTGGCTGCAAGACCTCGCGTAGGCTTCTGCCCCTCTCAGAGCGGCAGGTTCCTCATCTGTGAAATAGGCTTATTACTCCAGCACTGCGTGAACTTGGCACAACCCTGAACCTTTGGGAGAACCCCGGTCCCCGACCGGGGAGCGGATGGGCGGAGGGGTCCTCTCAGACTCGGTGGGGTGGCCTGGAGGGTGGACAGGGTGACAGGCCGGTTGGCCGCGAGCGGTCCCTGGTCACCCTCCCCACCCCCAGACTGGCCAGGCTGCCAGCGGGCTCTCCCTCAGCCCTCCCCCGCCCCGCCCGCCGGCCCAGAGCCTTCCCCAAAGTGACCCTCCCACCCGGGTGTTATTAATAGCCACGACAGGGCTCGGATCACTGGCCAAGAATGTTGCCCGGTGGCGCATGGGGGAAGAGGAAGCCGCGGGGCCGGCGGCTGGGGTGGGTGCGGAGTGATGCCCGGGGTACCATGTGGGCCAGGCAGGAGGGCCTTCACCACCCCCACCCCCACACTGTCGTCCGCTGTCCCTCCTCCTCCTCCTCTTCTGTCTCCTGTTCAGGTAAGGGCCCGCCCGGGTGTCCCTGCTCCCTCGGCCCCCTGCTCAGGGGTCGCTGCCCCTTCTTTCTGCTCAGCTTCCCCACGGCCACCCCCACTGGGTGTCAGAGTCCTGAGCAGCTAGGGTCCCATCTCCCTGTGCCTGTGTCTCTCTTGTGGGGGCAGAACCGTCCAAGGCCAGGTCCCTGCACTCTGCCTGACCTCTCTCTCTCTCTCTCTCTCTCTCTGCCTGATCCTTGGCCTGTCTCCTGCTCTCTGTCCGAGAGCTGCCTCCACTCGGGTCTGCATCGCCCAGTTGAACTTTTTCCCTTTGGGTCTGTCTGCATTAGTTGTGATGAAAACTTGAAAATGCACAGCCAAAGAGCCCCATTCTTCTTGGGGCTTACTTTCTTCCCCCTTTTGGGCATCCAGAAGAAAACTATTTTTAGTGCATAGTGATGGAGACACGGGCGGCCTGGCTTACTCCGTGCCAGGAGTGGGCGGGTCTGAGCAGGGACAGGGACTCTGGCAGAGCTGATCGGGCGAGCTGGAGGCCCCGGACGCGCTGCTCTGTGGCCCCTTGCTCGTTCCCATTAATTTACGGACCGACCGATCTAGCAGAGCGCAGCAGTGAGTGCAGCTTGTGGGCTCTGACCCTGTGTGGCCCCAGGACCCTGGCCCAGGGTGGTTCCCAACTCCTGGGGGGCTGAACAGTCTAGGTCATCCTCGCTTGCATGTGTCACCAGCCCATCTGACTTTGCAGGTGACTCGGAGGAGGAGGACATGGGACTCCTGGAGGTCAGTGTTACAGACATCAAGCCCCCGGCCCCGGAACTGGGCCCCATGCCAGATGGCCTGAGCCCTCAGCAGGTCTGTGGGTAGAGTGGGGTGCCGGGGGTCTTTGGGGGCAAAAGGGGTGGTTGGGGACCCCGCGGGTCTGGGTCTTGAAGGGGAAGGGGTGAGCGGGGCCTCCTGGCCGAGCCTCAGCTCGTTCTCTCCTCACCTGCTGCGCAGACTTCCAGATTGGGCCCGATAGGTCCCATGCCGTTGTCCCGGGGTGGGGACGGGGGGGGGGGGCAGCATTCAGAGCCTTTTCTTCCCACCCCCAGGGCGAGAGCAGCTCCTGCTTAATCATTTCACACGGGAGATGTCGTTTGCAGGGAAGACCACAGTGACAGAGGGTTGGAAAGCATTGAGCTATTCCAACTTGGGAGACTATGGAGGGGCCAGCCCACCCTCCATCTCCCGGCTTCTCCCAGGCGCCGGGGGTCTTTGGGCGATACCTCCCCTCCCCCGAAGTGTCACACGGGACCAGGACCCGGGGGCTTTGCTCCGGGCCTCAGGCACAGGCTTCTTGCCATGAGGCATGAAACGGCGGGGGAGACCCCTGCCTTCCCCCGGTTGTGGGGACACTGAGTGAGTCGTGTTGGGGCAGCAGGTGCGAAAAAGGATTTGCCCCTCTTTTGGCTGGCAGAGGAGATGCTTGGCCTCTTTTGAAAACCAGGGAGAGGAGATGTGGTGGCCACACCTCACGTCTCAGGACGTGAGTCCGTCCGCCTGCTTCCTTCTTTTCTGTTACCTGCCTGGACCCCCCTGCCCCCAGCACTGAGGTGGTGACCCCTGCCCGTGCGCGGCGAGTCCCCGTCAGAGCCAGGCGCGAGCCCAGGCTTCCGGCTCACAGTCCCGCCTGCTCCTGCTGGCATTGGCCGCGTCTCTCTCCTCCGGAGCCTCTTGTGTTTCCCGGTCAGGCAATATGAGTTACTTTGGGCCAGTGGCTCTCAGCCGAGGTGATTTTACTCTCCAGGGGCATTTGGCCGTGTCTGGTGATGTTTGTGGTTGTCGCAACTGGAGGTCCTCCTGGAATCTAGTGGGTGGGGGCCAGGGATGCTGCTGAATATCCTACAGTGCACAGGACAGTCCCCGACACACAAGAGTCACCCGGCCCCCAGTGTCTATGTGCTGTGGTCGAGAACTCTGCTCTGGGAACGGCTTGGGCACCTGGGGATCGGTGACCGTGACAGTGCATCTGGCTGTGGGGCGGCCTGAAGGACAGTGGGCCTGGCCCATCCTGCGGCCCTGGGGCTGTGCGGGCCGTAGTCAGGCCTGGGTCCCAGGCAGGGCTGTGGGAATTGCTGACAGAGGTGTGCTAGGCGGGAAGGAGGTGTCCAGAGGGGCAGGGGGAGATGGTAGTGGCTGGATCGATGCCCAGGACGGCCGTGGGGGCACAGTGGAATCACCTGGGATGCTCTCACCACTGATGTGGGCCGAGGAGAGAAGGGGCCAGCGAGAGGGGGGCTGGGAGGGACTGGGCTGTTTGGCCTGTGGTGGAGCTCACCTGGTGGGGTGGAGAGTACCCTGAGGGATCCCATCTGAGGGAGGGGGGTTGGTTAAGGGGTTGGAGCTACGAGGGGTGGGAGCTGAGATCTCTGTTCCGTCCAAGAAAGAATTTTCTCCCCCATTTGTCCCAGGATGTGGGAGGCCACCTGACCCCTTGGAGGAGGGGTGGTGACTCCCTATGCCTGGATGTATGCGAGGAATGGCCTGGTGGGGGCCTCGAGCCCAGCACCCCACACCCCCCATCTGTAGGCGGGGCTCTGGAGGGCAATGCTGGCCTGCGGGCCGCGGTGGTCCCAGGAGCGGGCTCTGGGAGGGACGAGTCCCTTCCGTCCTGCAGCCCCTCAGCTCTTCCGGCACCAGGACTCCTTATCCGCCACCCGGGGCCTCTGCACACATCGGGTGCTCCCTCTGTGCTATGGTGGGTGCGGCCACTGACTGTGTTTTCTGGCCCCGGGCAGGTGGTCCGGAGGCACATCCTGGGCTCCATCGTGCAGAGTGAAGGCAGCTACGTGGAGTCTTTGAAGCGGGTACTCCAGGTACAACTCCGGGGGCCTCTGGGGAGACAGCAGGGAGGACCCCAGAGGGACACTCTGTAAGGAGGGTTCGTAGGGAGGTTATGGGCAGTTTTAGGGGGAAGGGGCCACAGGCCAGCGCTTTTATGGGGACAGCAAGCGTTCCTGATGCCTGGGAGTTGTTGGCAGGAAGACTGCATTTCTGAACCAGAGTCGCGGTCTGTGAAGTGAGGTGTGCCCTCTAGAGTAGAGGGCGTGCGGACCCTTCTGGGCCTGGAAGGGACCGTGCTTTCCTCACCAGTCCGGGAGCCCCGGGCCAGGGGCCACGTCTCCCATCATCCGGGATCATCCTGGGCCCCCCCACCCCCGAGGCTGGAGTGGATGCACCCCCTCGTGCTCTGTGAGTGCTCATGTGACTGGAGTAACCCTGCCGCCCCGGTCTGTCGTCTGCACTCCCGAAGGGGTGACTCCTCTGGGGGTGCTGTGACTCCGAGACAGGCCAGCGGGGAAGGGAATTGTTGGGGGTCGTGGGGTGTCGATGACACCGTCCTCTTGCCCCTTCTGAGTTTGGAGCCACACAAGGGCAGCCCGGGCGGCAGGCAGGGAGAGATGACAATATCACCGTGTTCCTGATGGCTGGGGGTGTGGCTCTAGGGCTGGGGGCCAGGGGACTTGCCAGAGGGGCATCGCCACCACCATTCCATTTGACACGCGGGCTCAGTCACGGGCAGAGCTGCCCAGGGCCGGCCTGGGCCTCGGGGCCTGCCTCCACGGGGCTGTTTGCAGGCGGCCTCTTCCCCCAGCCCAGCTTGACACCTAAGTCACGGGGGTGGGTTGTGGGTGGGCAAAGAGGGGCCAGGAGTGTTACCTTCATGGAAACCCTTCCCAAAGGACAGTGAGGAGTGAGGGATAAGTGCCCTCCCACCTCCTGCCTCCGGGAAGGTCCACACATGGCCTGCTGAGTTCTGATTGGCGGGGCACCTGGGTGGGAGGGGCTGTGGCCTGGCCCTGGGGTGCTCACCCCGCTGCCCGCCCCCCCCCTGCCCCGCAGGATTACCGCAACCCCCTGATGGAGATGGAACCCAAGGTGCTGAGCGCCCGTAAGTGCCAGGTGGTGTTCTTCCGCGTGAAGGAGATCCTACACTGCCACTCCATGTTCCAGATAGCCCTGTCCTCCCGGGTGGCCGAGTGGGACTCCACCGAGAAGATTGGGGACCTCTTCGTGGCTTCAGTAGGTATCCCAGACTCTCTTTCCCCGGCCCCACCAAGGTGAACACCGCAGCCCTGACCCGGATGTCATCCGGGCCAGCCTCCTGCCTCCACCTGGTCACCTGTCCAAGCCGACAGGGTCAGGGGGAAGCAGGGCCTGAGTCTGCCTGACCCAAGCTGGGGTGCACATGACAGCTTCTAGTGGGTCCTTGGAGATGTCTGCGGGCAGGGTGCTGGGGAAGCCAGTTCACCGTTCTGGCCCTGCTGGGGCGGCTGGTCTGAACCCACAGGGTGCTCACCCAGCTGGTCCGAGTACCCGCAGGGTGCTCACCGGGCTGGTCTGAGTACCCGCAGGTTGCTCACCATATGAGATGCTTTCGCATCCCATGGCCTTGGCCCCCAGAGGACTCTGTGCTACAGGGCAAGGGGCAGGTGCACTGGCTTGCTCTCCAGGAGGCCCGGCTGGGTCCCAGCTCAGTTTTGTAATCTTGGGCAACTCCAAGGCTCTCTCGGGGCTCAGGCCCCCATCTGAGGGGGGACTCTTGGTTTTTCAAACTGCAGTCTGTGAACCCCAAAGAGATTTGTGGGGGGTGGGCGCATCAAGTCAGTGGATCTGTTTTAGATCACTGGGTTCTGCTAAAAGGAAAAAATATATATGGTTTTGCAAACCCCAGCATTCAATAGATCTGATATCCCGGTCGGTGTGGACAAGGACCTGGGGTCAGGAGTGCTGTCCAGAGGGCTGGAGGCCCAGGGCATTTTACTTCCTGGGGGTGGTGAGGAAATGCAAAAAGGGGCATCGTGGCTGCCCCCACCTCTGTCCCTTCTCCCCTCGCCTTCCCGGGTCACCCTGCTGGGAGAGGAGGAGGGTCCCTGGTCTCTCCTTAGCACTGCCCCTCCCTCCCTGGACCGTGGGCATCTCTCCACCCCTCGGAGCCTGGGTTCGTCCCCTCAGCGGGGCGACAGGTCTCCTGACCACAGGGCTGGTTGCGAGCCTCCGGGTACCTGGCACCGAGGGCAGGGGTGCCGCCCGCCCTTCCCCTCACATCACGGTGACCCTCCCTCCCTGCCCCCGTGCCCATCCCAGTTCTCCAAGTCCATGGTGCTAGACGTCTACAGCGACTATGTGAACAACTTCACCAATGCCATGTCCATCATCAAGAAGGCCTGTCTCACCAAGCCTGCCTTCCTCGAGTTCCTCAAGGTGGGCCCCTCTCACGGGTTTCTCAGGAGGGAGAGGGCCCTGCGGCCCAGCTTCGGGTGTCACATCATCGCTGTGGCCTGGATGCCACCCCCCCTTTCCTTTGGGACATCCCCCGTCCTGGGGGGAGAGGATCAGTCCCTCTTGCCCCCCAAGAGGAGGGTGATGACAAGGTGGACAGATCTGTAAGCAGCCTGGGAATCTGGAGCTTTGTCAGGTGGAACAGGAGGCCAGCGGCCTCTCTCGGATGGGCGAGGTGACGGGCGGGTCCGTTGGGGGGGGACCTGGCCCTCTTGGGGCTGTGCTCCTCCGTCGGGCTTGGCTCGGGTGGGGCTTCAGGTTGTGGCTGGGCCCTTGCCGCGGGAGGTCAGCGGACAGCTCCGCCCCTTCTCCAACAGCGTAGGCAGGTGTGCAGCCCCGACCGCGTCACGCTCTACGGGCTGATGGTGAAGCCCATCCAGAGGTTCCCGCAGTTCATCCTCCTGCTTCAGGTACCGTGCGGGGTTCGGGCTGCCACGGACCTGCAGGGTGCGGGGGCAGGAGCCCAGGCGACCGGAAGGGAGTGAGAGCCTGTGGCCTCCCGGGGCCTGAGGGGTCCCGGCAGTGGGGAGTTGCTCAGTCAGCTGGCTTTGGCCACGTCAGGCTTCCAGAGGGAGCGCTGGTCCCCACGCAGGGCTCCCGGAGCTCGGAACCCCATCGCCCAGGGCCCTTAGTTGGGGTGAGCCGTCACCGCTGGGCTTGGCGGGGGGTGGGGGTCACCAGGCCGAGGGCCGCCCCAGCACTTTCTTCTCTGTCCTCAGAGCTTCCAGCTGAAGGAGGGAGCTCTCATCTCAGGAAACTGCTGATCAGTAAATTAGGGATGGATCCAGAGATTTATTTTTTTTTTCCATTCATTAGCTATTTCTGGAGTCCTTACTCCACGTTCGATACCATCTGTCCTGGCCGAAAGCTGGGCACCTTCAGATCGGGTCTCTGCAGGAGGTGGGAGGGTGAGGCCTTGACCCCAGGCCAGGGGAGGAGGGTCTGCCGGCGTGCGGTTCTCATTCCCGGTTCTCTCGGGGTCCTGGCAGGACATGCTGAAGAACACCCCCAGGGGCCACCCGGACAGGCTGTCCCTGCAGCTCGCCCTCACGGAGCTGGAGACGCTGGCCGAGAAGCTCAACGAGCAGAAGCGGCTGGCTGACCAGGTGGCCGAGATCCAACAGCTGACCAAGAGCGTCAGTGACCGCAGCAGCCTCAACAAGGTGAGTGCCAGGGTCCCCCCTCTGCCCCCCCCCCCCCCCCCCACCTGCACGCCTTTACCTGCTCTGCAGCCTTTATCACCTGTCACTCTGCCTCCTCCTCTCGGCCACCCACTAGATGGCAGTGTTCTCCGAGGGAGGGATTCCTGGCTCCCCTCTGAGCCCCGCAGACCTAACCCCGAGGATTGGGGTCTTGACCGCTCCTCCCCATTCATTACCATTCACGTTATTTTAGGATAAAAGCCGATTTTGTCCACCAGTGTCATTGCCAGGAAAGACACCAGAAATGAGAGTGTAGCATCGTGCTTGACACAAGTAGGCTCTGGAGTCAAGAGTCTGGTTTTGAATCCAGACTTTGCCAGTGGTGCTCACTGTGTGGCCTCAGGGGAATCACCCAACCTCTCTGAACCTCACTTGCTCCCTCTGAAACGAGGAGAACTCAGTGGGGCCTGACCCCAGGGCTGCCGTGAGGCAAACGGAGGCGTCGGCAAAGCAGCAGACCCAGAGTTCTTTTTTTTTTTTTTTTTTTTTTGAGTAAGTGTTACAACTCTGTTTATTTTTTTTAGATCCAGAGTTCTTAATACAAGGTGGCTGTTGTCATTATTAGTGTTTTATTTATTTATTTATTTATATGTTTATTTATTTAATTTGAGAGAGGGGGAGGAGGGGCAGAGAGTGAGAGAGAGAGAGAGAGAGGGGGGGAAAGAAAAAGAATCCCAAACAGGGACATCAGGCTTGTTCCTATAACCCTGGAATAGTGAGCTGAGCCGAAATCAAGAGTTGGACACTTAGCCAATTGAGCCAGCCAGGCGCTCCTAGTGTTATTATTAAAAAAAAAAAAATTTTTTTTTAATGTTCATTTATTTTTGAGAGAGAGAGAGAGAGACAGAGTGCGA
This sequence comes from Prionailurus viverrinus, assembly GCF_022837055.1. Classification (NCBI taxonomy): domain Eukaryota; kingdom Metazoa; phylum Chordata; class Mammalia; order Carnivora; family Felidae; genus Prionailurus; species Prionailurus viverrinus. Next base: position 202,005,992 of record NC_062568.1, on the reverse strand, counting down.
GCAGGAGAGGGGCAGAGAGAGAGGGAGACACAGAATCGGAAGCAGGCTCCAGGCTCCGAGCTGTCAGCACAGAGCCTGACCAGTGCTCGAACCCACGTATCGTGAGATCATGACCTGAGCCAAAGTGGGACACTCAACTGACTGAGCCACCCAGGCGCTCCGCCCCTGGTGTTATTTTTAAAGAAGAAAGATGAGAAATTCAGGCCATGGTTTGGGACTGTAAACTCAGGAACATTCTAGTAAAAACAACAAAACAAAAAATCCCCCAAAACCTTGGAAAACTTTCAAATGAGTCTGTAGAGAACCTTGTTTTCAACATAAAAAGCCAGCACAAAAAACTGGAGTCCCCTAGAGTCACCTGTTGGTGCGCGTGACATGGGCGGCTCAAAGCCGCACCTAGATCTGGGAGGCCCTGCCCCCTGGGCCCCACCTTCTTTCTCCCACTGGAGGGCAGAGGTTGGTGGGGATGGCTCAGAGTGGGGTGACCCCCATGTCAGGGGACATAGGCAAGGACAGTGGCTGTTCTTTGGGGCAGAGACATTGTATAAGGTCATCATAGGAGGTGTTCAGATCTTTTGGGGCAAGACTGGGAGCCTCCTGGCTCTGTGGGCCCCGAAAGCAGAAGTAAGGCTAGTGACTAAGGCCAGTGAGATTTCAGCCACATGGGGTGGAACTTTCTGAGAGCACGGGAATTCTTGCCAGATGGCCAACAGCCCTTTCCAGGCGGACTGCCCTTTACGGTATATGATACTAACTTACACTGTCGTCTTTGATCTTCACCATGAGCCTGGAAACCCGGGCGAGGTAGCCTGTGGGGTTCCTTGCAGTTCTAGGCATCAGAGGTCCCACCTCTTAAGACTCTCCCTCCTCAGGCCAAATTCAGGCCGTACACATGCTTTTAGGCCCACATAGTATTTTCAAGAAGGTGGAATCGGTTGCCATCATTCAAAAATGGAAAGGATGTCCCAGAAAGTCCAGACTTGTAGGTCTGCTTGAGGGGCTGGAAGAGCTGGCACATTGGCCCGCCTTCCTGCCAGGAAGGTCACCTGAGTAGTGGCTGCCCCCGCAGTCCCCAGTCTATCCCCGCCTCCAGGCAGGCCTCCCTAACCTGCCCCACACCAGCTTTCTGTTTCAGGATGTCTCTTGAAAAACAGGCTTCAGGCCAGCCGTGGCACCTGCTCTGCACTTGGGAGGGGTCTTCTCCTGTCCCCTCCTTTGGCCCCCTTGTCTGTAACCAAGGGCTTTCTCTTGCTCGCACACCTGTGCACCTGTCAGGGGTGGGGGGTGCGAGGAGACCTGGCTGGGCAGGAGGAAATCCCTCTCTTCAGCATCACTGTTCTCTTCAGCTCTGTCCCCGATGGGACCCAGGCAGTAAGGGGCCAGGGTCACTGGCTGGAGGTCGGGAAGACCTGTTTGGTGTTGGACAAGGAGCAGAAGGCTCTGAGCCTCAGTTTCTGTACCTGTCAAGTGGGGGCATTTTTGAGACGTGTGGGACGTGGTGGCGGTGTGGTGGCCACGCACTGCGCCTGCCTCGAGCTAGGGCCCCCCCCCCCCCCCCCCGCCCCACCTTGGACAATCTCCGGTGATTTTCCTCTTGCCGTCCATCCCCTGGGGAAAAGCAGAATTGAAACTGGGCGCGCCCCAAACGGAACCCTGCCGGCTGTTTCAAAATGTGCCTGCTCAGGACCCTCCACAGGGGGGTTTGTGCAACATCCGCTCTTCTTTTCTTTTCATCTGCCTTAGGGGCAGGGGCGTGGTTTCCAGAAGCCCAGGGGACTTTCCTTCCAAGGTTCGGGTCGTGGCGCTCTTGGCAACCTTCTGGGGGGCCTGCTGTCCTCGGGCTTCCAGTCTTGTTTCCATGTGCTGGCGGCAGCTTGATGGAGGAGGTAGTGACACAGGGGAGCCCAGCCTTAGCCGTTACGCGGGGACTCCCGAGGGACCCCTGAGTCCCTTTTGTGTCGCTGCCCAGGCTGGGGATGGCTTCCTCCTTTGGGGACGGGGATGGCCTCAGGGGCTGCGGAGCCCGCGAAACGGGAAGTGGGAGACTTAGGGCCACGTGCAGTGCCCAACATGCAAAGGGCATTGGTGCCGTTCAGGCTTTGGCGTTGATCGGAAAACATGGTTCTGTGGAGAATGACAGGCTGTTCTCTCCGGGGGGGCGGGGAGGCTTTGGGTGATCTGCCCTTTCCCAGCAGGGGTGAGGAGGGAGGGGAGGATGACTCTTGTCATCGGAGTCATGGGTTTTGGGAATGAATTTTGCTGAATACTCTCCTTCTCTCTGGGGAAAAAAAAAAAAATCCTTGTCAGTAAAAAGATGTTTTCCCGGTGGGTCCCTGGGCAGGACGGTGGTCCCGGTGCGGGCAGGGGGTTCTTGGTGCCCAGCCTGAGATTGGCAAAGGCCTGCTGAGGTGCTTGAGGCTCGAAGGTCTCCGGCCTCCTCGGAGGGTCGCCTCATTGGACGACAGATCTGTGCCAACCCCCTCGTGAGGCAAGGCTGGCCCAGGCCGTTCGGTTCAGGGTGCAGGGCTGAGACCTCTTCCAGGCTGGGAGTCTTCCCTGAGGGAGGCCACACCTCCTCAAGGTGGGGGGGGGGAGGGAGGAGGAGACTGTCACACAGCACGGTCGCGGGGATGGCAGTGCCCCAGTCTGTGGAGTGCCCTCGTGCAGGGCCAGCCTCTCGGGCGCGTGACCGGTGACAGGGCCCCACGCTTAGCCTGATGTTCTGCTGTCACTGTCATGAAATTCTTAGTAACATCTGAGTGGGGACTGCGTGATCACCTCGCACGGGGCTCTGCAAATTTACATAGCTGCCCCCCGCCCCCCGTCACGCGTCACCTTGGTGATCTGAGCGGTAGATCAGCGCCCCACTTGACGGCTGAGGAAGCCGGGGTGTGGGGAGGTGAAGCGACCTGCCAGAGGGCTTTGTAGCTGGGGAGCGGGGAGCCAGGGCGGGAGTGCAAGTCTGCGCCTCTGGAGCCTGTGTCGCTGCTGGTGGCCGCCGCGGGGGGGGGGGGGGTGGGGGGGAGGCTGCCAGGACCGGTCACCCCCGAGAAGGGGTGCTGGCTGTGGGCAAGGTGGGCGGTCAGAGAACCCAGCGTGTGGTCCCCTGGCCTCCTCCCCGGTGCCCCCCGCGCCGGTCCCCTTCGTGCACAGCGAGGGGACCCTGGCCCGCTGGTGCATTGGCGTCCCTGTCGCAGCCGGTGTGTGTTGTGGGTGTTGACTTTGCTCTGTCCCCCTCCCGCAGCTACTGACCTCGGGTCAGCGGCAGCTGCTCCTATGTGAGACGCTGACAGAGACCGTGTACGGTGACCGTGGGCAGCTGATCAAGTCCAAGGAGCGTAGGGTGTTCCTACTCAATGACATGCTGGTCTGTGCCAACATCAACTTCAAGTAAGTGGGTCTGGGCCGTGGCCACTCTCTAGGGACCCCCTCCTGCTGTGTCCCAGTTCCCAGACCGGCCTCTCTGTGATGGGGTGCCCTCTGGGCTCGGCTTAGGTCTCAGACATTCCAGCTTCCTCTCCCAGCCCTCTCGGCCTGCTCTTTCCCCGGTCCCCGGAGCTGGGGAGCGTATGGAAGGGTCATCTGGGCCAACCCCCGGCCTTTGGGCCAACAGCTGTCCATTTGTACGTACTGGTCTGTTCTGGAACTCTGCTGTTGGTAACTGAACAGCCTCCTGAGTTTCAGCCACGTTGCAATTCAAGAAATTCCCCCCACTCCGCTGCCCAGGGCATTGTCTCCCCTACAGAGCCTGGCTGCCTCCTTCTGAGTCAGAGGTGGTGGAAATGCCCAGAGCGGGGCTTCCAGACTGTGCCGGAAAGAATCAGAGCCTGGACAGGGTGAGGGCGATTGTGCCCCGTGGGTTGCGTTAGACCTCCAGAAATTTCTTATTAGGCTCGCACCGGGAGTTCGCACAAGGACCGAGACATTTGACTTCTCTGGAAAAGTTGAGGCTCCAGCATTCTGGGCCTACACTGCCTGGGCCACTGGGGCCTGGAGCTGGGCCACGTGGCCCCCTTCCTGGGGAGGAGTCTCCACCTGGCCCACTTTACTCACTTGTGTCCCCTGCCTGGCCCTGTACGTGTCAGGGATTGTGACGGAGTGAGCTCCAGCTGTGTGACCCGTCCAGCTGTGACTCTTATCCACTCAAGCAGAGGAGGCTCTTTGCTCTCAGTATTTTATAACACTTTGACCAACATCAGGGCAACACCAGCATGGCAACGATCACTGAGGTCCAGAGGGAAATCGCCTGTACTCCAATGTGAATCCCTGCCCGACTCTCTTACTGCCCGCCCGGTGGAGCGCACGTGGGGTGGGGGACGCCTGAGGGGACTCACGTAGGCTCTGTACCTGGTGCAGGCACAGCCACGGAGCGGATTTGGGGACGGTCCCCATGCTTGGGGCTCACGCGCCCTGGAACGGGAGCAAGTGGGGCTGTCCTGGGACTCCCATCACCCTCCAGCCACCCATCCATCCATCCGTTAATCCATCAGATACTTCCTGGGTCCTTGCTTTATGCCAGTTCACGGGTCTGGAGGAGAGCCGGTACTGGAGGAGAGCGGACTTGGACAGAGAAGCTTCTGTTCTAGATCAGTGTGGGTGGTGCTTACGGCTGCCTCATCCATTCCCTCCCTCCCGCTCTCCCTCACTCACTCAAGCCCTGTGATTTTGAAGGCACCATAGCCGATGAACACCTGCTCTGCCCTCCTGTGGCTCAGGGACTAGCCTGGTATGAGCTGTGACGGGGATGCTGGTGGCCCACTGTGGCAGGGAGCGTGTGGGGGGGATTCGGCATGAGTCACATGACCTCTCTGAGCGTCAGTGTCCTTGTCTGGAATAATACGAGCTTCCAGCAGGGCCACTGTGGCAATCACGGGTGACTAGAGGCTGGTGCCCAGCTCAGGGAGAAGGCCCCCCTGTGATCCCCGATGCCCACACCCGGCCCCGCTGTCTCAGTCCCCTAGAAGTCACTCACTAACGGTAATGACCTTCCCTTCTGTCTTGTCTTTTTTCTCAGGCCTGCCAACCACAGGTAGGGGTTTGGGCGCTCGGGGCCTTGGGGCATGTGATTCTGGATCTGGGCTGGGGCCTGGGCACCCCGGTGCTTTGGCCTCATCGGCGGGTCCCTGCTCTGCCTCGCTTGGTTCTGGCCTGAGGTCTTACGCTTGTCGCGAGGTGCCTGGCTGAGCTGGTGTGCCCTGGGCTGGCCCTGGGCCTGGGGTGCCGCGGGCCCTGCAGGGCTTCCTCTGTGTCCTGGCAGGGGCCAGCTGGAGATCAGCAGCCTGGTGCCCCTGGGGCCCAAGTACGTGGTCAAGTGGAACACAGCACTGCCCCAGGTGCAGGTGGTGGAGGTGGGCCAGGATGGCAGCTCCTACGACAAGGACAACGTGCTCATCCAGCATGCAGGCACCAAGAAGGCCTCTGCCGCAGGCCAGGCCCAGAGTGAGTACCCGCCCCGCTGCCGCCCAGGCCTGGGGGCCCTGTCTGGGGACCCCAGAATGACGGGCCACTCGGCCAAGAGGCCCTTGCTGGTTTGCACGCTGCATACCCACGACCCACCTGAGCACGCGCGTCCTGCAGGCACGTCCTGCTGCGCGAGGGATGGCTGCTGGTCCCCGCCCCCGCCCACCCCGCCCCTACCCCCTCCAGCACGTCTGTGCCCATTCGAGCACTCGTGTGTCGTGCCCGGCGGGACTTGCACCACTACCTGGCCACTGCCTGCCTCCTCCGGGACCTCGGCGGCTGTCCCTTCTCTTTGTGCCTCAGTTTGCCACTCCGTGCGGGGAAGGGCCCAGGTGACACTCACTGAGGCCCCTACATCCTCAGGGACAGGCTCGGGGCCCAAGGAGATCGAGAACGCAGAGTGTGGCCGGCAGCCTCCCAGCCCCGCGCCCCCAGCCGTCTCCATGGTGGCTTCCGTCCCTCCCTGCACCTCTGTGCCCTTCCTGTCCGTCCTCCACCCACCCCCGGAGCTGGCTCTTGCGATGCAGATCCGATCTGTGTGTGTCCCCCTCTGCTCCCAACCCACCCATGGCTTGTCATTGCTCTCAGGGTAAAGTCCCAGGTCCTCGCGGGCTCCGTGCACCCCTCCTTTGGGCGCCTGTCCACCCCGCCCTCCCTGGGCCAGCCACACCGGGCCTCTGGGTTCCTGAGGGGCAGAGACCCCTCCGGCCACAGGGCCTTCTCCCAGGCTCTGCCTGCAGAATCTTCTGCCGTTGTATTTTGGCCTAGTCTGCCCTTCCTCCTCTTAGCTCAGATAGCACCTCTGCAGAGAAGCCTTTTCTGATTCCCTTGGATGGGCAGGTCCCCTTGTCCCCTGCTCCCAGGGCCTGTTAATTTTTTTTTTTAAATTTTTTAAAATGTTTATTTGTTTTTGAGAGAGAGAGAGAGAGCGAGTGGGGAGGAACAGAGAGAGAGGGAGACAGAGTCCGAAGCGGGCTCCAGGCTCCGAGCTGTCAGCACAGAGCCTGACGCGGGGCTCAAACTCACAAACTGTGAGATGATGACCAGAGCCGACTGAGCCGCCCAGGCGCCCCTCTCGGGGCCCGGTTTTATGGTCACCATCACTAGTGACGGTTCTGCTGCAGCCCTCGCCCCAGAGCCTGGTGTGCGATGGGGGTTAAGGCATGTTTGTCGAATGAGTGAAGGGGGCCTCGCTGCAGGGCTGGCAGAGAGGAGCTGTGCCTGAGGCACCTTCCACAGGCAGGAGGCTGCTCGGCCCGACTCTGTCCCGTGCCTGACCCCGGAGGTGGCCTCACTGGACTGCCAGCAATTCTGGAAACTTTGAGGGAGCGATTGCATCATGCGCTCTTGCCCTAGGAGGGCTGGGCTGCAGAGTCGCGCCTGCTCCCAGATTTGTGCCTCTTCCCCTGGGTTTTGTGAGCAGGAAGGCTGTTTTGCGGTTCACAGAAGCCCCCGGCGAGGGGCTCATCGGCCCCATTTGTCTTCCTCTGAGGTGCCTTTACCCCAGCTCGACTCCACCTTACCGCTACTACTCTGGGGCCCCCCCTTCGTGACTTGTCCGTGGCCACATTTCTCAAACTAGAGTCATCCACGGCCAGACTCCCTGAAAGAGGGGGAAAAAAAAAGAATTCTTGCTGAAGCCTCATCGGCCTCGACTGATTTTTTTTTATTACGTTGCTATTCAAATAGGTGCACATATAAGGCTAGCTCTAATAAGCTCCTTATGCTCATATGTCCCTTGAACAACCATAAAGCCAAAACGAAATCACAAATGGAATAAAAATGAAGCCTCAAAACAATGAAATTCAAATTAACAGCGTGAACGTGATGGATGATGTTGTTTTGCTGGAACCAAATCGCTCACGCCGTGGGCGTGGCCCTCTTCTGGGCCAGGTTCTTTTGGGTTTGTCCACACCTGCACGCACCCCAGGGCACGTAGACGGTGACCCGCACTCCCCACCGGCTCACCCGCCCAGGCCGCTGGCGAGTCTGTTCTTGCCTCTCTTTTGGCGTGAGTGCGTTACCTCCCTCCCCTGCACACCTCGCTTCTGCTCCGTCCCTGCCTGACCACTCACTACCAGAGTCCACAGGAGCCCTGACCCCACGCAGCAAAATGCGTTTTGAAAGTCACGGTATCCGAGTGACTCAGGATGTGCATCTGGTCTTTTTTTTTTTTTAAATTTTTAAAAAATGTGTTTATTTATTGATTTTGAGAGAGAGTGGGAGAGAGAGAGCGAGCGAGCAGGCCCCATGCTGTCAGCGCAGAGCCTGATGCGGGGCTCGAACCCGCGAACCGTGAGATCGTGACCTGGGCCGAAAGCAAGAGCCGGGCGCTTAACCGACTGAGCCACCCAGGCGCCCCATGGATGTGCATCTGTTTTCTTTCTTTCTTTTTTTTTTTTTAAATTTTTTTAACGTTTATTTATTTTTGAGACAGAGAGAGACAGAGCATGAACGGGGAGGGTCAGAGAGAGGGAGACACAGAATCTGAAACAGGCTCCAGGCTCTGAGCTGTCTGCACAGAGCCCGACGCGGGGCTCGAACTCACAGACCGTGAGATCATGACCTGAGCCGAAGTCGGCCGCTTAACCGACTGAGCCACCCAGGCGCCCCATGGATGTGCGTCTGTTTTCTAGATAGTCATCTAAACCCCCAGATAAGCCCTCCCCTGGGATTCCATAAGACCTCAGCTTGAGGAACCATGGCCTAGAGGCTACAGCCCACATTCCCTGTCTCCGCATTCAAGGATTTCCCCACGTGGCCCCAGTACTTACCACGTGTGTGTGATCACCAGAGGTCTGGACACCTTCACCGTCCCAGCACCCTGATGTCTTTCTCCCTAGTGCCTTCCATCATTGTTCTTAATTGCTGTTAATTGGCTGCTGCCCCTGTCCCCCGTCACTTGGTTCATAAGCTCCACGAGAGCAGGGACCCTATCTGTCTGCTTTGCAGCTACGTCACCGACACCTGCAAGAGAATCTGGGACCCAGTAGGTCCCCGGCACATCTTTGAACAACTTGCCCTTTCTGGGTTTCCTCCAGCCACAGTGCCTTTGTACGTGCCGTTCTCCTTTCTGGCCGTGCCCATTACATCCCCAGCCCCGTGAAGGTTCCTCACCGCTTGCAGGCACAATTGGGTCTTGATCTTCTGGCCTCCTGTGACCCTTTGAGTGTGGCCCGGACCCTAGGTGCTAAACCACCTGTGATGACATCTGTCCCCCTAGTAGACTAGGGACTCCACCGGGGCAAGAGCCTGGTAATGCTTCCTTCTGTGTCTCTAGCGCCATATCTCCGGGGTGACAGGTCTTCTCCTGTGCGGTGAGTGGACGCTTGGGTCCTTGTTGGCACCTTCTCCACCCCTGAAGTTGAGTTGGGTCTCTTCTCCGTCCAGATAAGGTGTATTTCGGCCCCCCGCGCCTCTTCCAGGAGCTGCAGGATCTGCAGAAGGACCTGGCTGTCGTAGAGCAGATAACCTTCCTCATCAGCACGCTGCACGGCACCTACCAGGTACACAGCACTGGCCCGGCTTCGTTGGGCTCCGGGCAGCGCCCAGACTCAGCAGGCAAAGTGGGAGAGGGCTCCTGTCTTAGCCCAGGCCCCAGGCATGCTCCTGGCTTCTGAATTCCCACAGGCAGCACGAGCGGCCAAAGCTCCCCGTGGCTCCCTGGAGGTCTGGTGTGCAGCCTCTGGTTTGGGCGGAGGTTCTGATTCGGATTGAGTGGGGGCTGGCTGCGTGGTGACGTTTTTCTTCTCTGCACGATGACTAGTCCATCTTGCAGCCCCTTCCTGGACCTCAGCCCGGGCTGGAGAAGAAGCCGGCTGGGGGGTTGTGTCCCTCTCAAAGGAGGGGTGCCAGGTGGGGTCTGAGCCCCGGGCTGGGGGAGCTTACTCGGGGTCTGCAGCGGGGAGCCGGTCACCCGCTATGGCTGAGCGGGTGGCCCCTGTCGAGCTCTCGGACCTCCCGGCTCCTGTCCCTCTGGGCACCCTGAATGCTGAGGGTCCTGTGTGGCTTTTGGGGAGCCGGCCGGCTGTGTGGTGACCTCACTGGCCTCCTCAACCCTAGAACCTGAACATGACCGTGGCTCAAGACTGGTGCCTGGCCCTGCAGAGGCTAATGCGGGTGAAGGAGGAGGAGATCCACTCGGCCAACAAGTGCCGTCTCAGGCTCCTGCTTCCTGGAAAACCTGACAAGTGAGATGGGGAGTGGACAGCGCGGAAAGGGGGGTGCTCCCGAGAGGCGGCACCTGGAGCCGATCTGCTCATCAGGGTGGTGACGGGTGACGGGTGTGTGCACAATGTGGGCCCTGCCCAGCACGGCACTTGGCGCGGAGCGGGTGCTCCTTGTGGAATGAATGCATGAACGAACGAATGAATGACGGATTCATACTTGGGCCCGTCCTCTGCTAGGAGACTGAGGACTCAGACCCTCTGCTGTCGGTTGGCTCTGTTTGTGCGGTGACCTTGTCACTCACTTCAGACTGTGCAGAGCCCCGGGACCGGGCCCTGGGTCTCCTCTTGGACCGAGGCTGGGTCTCCGGCCTCCCCCCGGATGCCCACACAGGCGCTGGGGCTCCCTAGACCCTCCGCTGATGTTTGTGGAATTGATGACAGATCTAGCAGAGGTGAGGAAAGGTATCTGAGCCCCATTTTGCAGATGAGGGTGGCGAGGCCCAAAGAGCTGTCGGATCGCCCCATGGCCACAGAGTAGGCGGTTGAGCCAGGCTCTGATGGGCTCTGGCTCTGAAGCCTGGGCTGGCACAATGAGGGGTCCACGGCCTGCGTTTGACCTCGAGGATGAGGGGACGGTGGGGGACAGAGGGTTCCAAGCACACTGGCTGCATGGAGAGGGAGCACTGTCGTTCGAGGGAGGGCCACCAGCCCAGGAGCCCAGGAGACGAGGCTCCAGGCTAGGGTCTCAGGGGCAGAGAGGCAGGGCCCTGAGCCGTAATCCCAATCTGCCACGCCCCTGCTGAGTGGCCTCTCGCAGCCCCTTCCTGCCCCCGCACCCCTTTCTCTGTGCGGAGTTGGTGACACTAGCCTTGCCTGCCTCCCGGGATGGCTCCTGGCGGAGAGCCTGCCCCAGAGGACTCTGAGGGCGCTGCTCCAAGGTGAGGGGACAGTGTTGTGACAACAGCGGCCCCTAGCTGCCCAAGCCTGGGCACAACCTCATTCATTCCCGGCTTCATTCACTCGTGCGTCCATTCCACAGATGTCTGCTGGATACCCACACTGTGCCCGGTCCGGGGAGTCCGAGAGGGCCCTTTCCTGCCTGCACGGGCTCCCGGTCGGACGTGCTCGTGTGTCTGACAGGGCCGTGGAGAGCTGACCGGGGAGCCCGGGCAGGGCAGGTGCTGGAGGCTGGGCTGCGGAACGCGGCCTGATCGCTTTGGGGAGGGACCTCCCTTCTGGGGCCACGGTGGGCGGAGGGACCCCTCCCCCAGGAGACCTCGGCTTTGCCGGCCGCCAGCCTTTCTGGCCACCCTTTGGTGCTCCGAGCAGAGTCAGTGCCACTGTGAGTGCGCGTGGTCGAGGGAAGAGCTGGGTGCTCGCTGTGGACACTCGCTCACGCTCGTCACCCTCTTGCCGCAGATCTGGCCGCCCCATCAGCTTCATGGTGGTCTTCATCACCCCCAACCCCCTGAGCAAGATCTCCTGGGTCAACAGGTTGCACCTGGCCAAGATTGGACTCCGTGAGTAAAGGCCCGGGGAGAGGGCCCAGGAGACAGGAATGCGGAGCCGGGAGGCCTGGGTGTGTGTGTGTGTGTGTGTGTGTGTGTGTGTGTGTGTGTGTGCGCGCGCGCGCGCGCACGCGTGCACGTGGGGGCGGGGGGCTTCTGAGTTGGAGGGAGGTCGTGCGGTGGAGAAATACCGGAGCCAGTTCTGAGCGCTGAGGCTTTGCCTCGTAACCCTGGACAAGCCACTGCTCCTCTCTGAGCCTCAGTTTCCCCATCTATCAAGTGATGGCAGTTCACCACATAAATGACCTGGGGGAGGGCGGTTGGAGCGTGGCTGCTGAGGGGGTTTCTTTTGGTGGAGGGGGGGTGACGAAAGTGTTCTAGAAGTAGGTAGTGGTGATGGTCGCTCCACTCTGAACGTGCTAGAAACCAGTGACGTCAACGCGAGAGAAGGGCGGTTTCGTGGTCACCCCCTTCTGTCTCAGTAAAGCTGCTACCAAAAGAAAAACGCCACACGGTGCGGGTGAGGTTAAACTGATTCTTAAGCGGGACCTCCTTGTGATCTAACCACGTAGGTAAATACCAGACATGTGTGGACAGCGTTTCCTCTGGGGCATTTTTCTGCGCATTTTACACACATCTCTTTCATTTCACACTGACGATGACCCTAGGAGGCAGGTCTGTCGTGATCCCCCTTTTAGTGGAGAGGGTTCTGAGGCCCAGAGAGGGCCAGTGACTTGCCCGAGCTCACCTAGAAGGAGGGGGCCGAGCTGGGGTTCAGACCCTGGGCCCTCGGCCCCCAGAGCCCAGTCTGGACCGTTGTCTCTCTGCCTTCCCACGTTGGAGAGTTTCTGTCTGCAAAACACATCTGTTAAGTTGTCATTACTTTCTTTGTCCTCGTTTTGAATTGACAAAAGGCCTGGGTCCTTGTCATTCAGCACTGCCATATCCTGTGACGCACTAGCATTCCTATTTGCTGCCTCCGGCCGGTAGCAGGCACATTTTTGTTGTTGTTGTTTGCTTTTTCATTGTTGGTTGTCGTTTCTAGTGATCTTTTTCTAGGCTTTGAAACATTTCTGGGAAGAGGTTAGGACCTTTGTCACTGGCTTTCATCAATTCAAAGATATTGAGTGAGGCTTTACTGTGAGTTTAGGCCTGGGGGGAAAGAGTGGTGATGAAAACTGAAAGATCTCTGCTGTCAAGGAAACTGTAATTTATGAGGGGCAGACAGATATTACACGAGGAGCAAATCAACAGGGGGAGGCGGTGCTGTTTAGGGGACACAGCTGGGCAGCATGACGGTCACCAAGCCTGGGGGCCAGGGCTGCCGTCAGGGAGGGCCTCTGAGGAGGTGGCATCCGAAGCTGAAGCAGTCTAGGCTTCAGAAGAGCAAGTGCAAAGGTCCTGTGGTGACCAGAGCTGATGAGTGATTGGGAGAGAAGCAGGCAGGTGGAAGAACGGGCCGCATTTCCGGAACACCAGGGCCAGGTGCGTGGAACTTAAACTCTGGATGGGACGGGCGGCTGTTCCTCGTGGCAGTGAGAGCTGGACAGCCCCCTGAACTGGGTTCCACTTGAGTGGATCACTCTGCCTGCTGGGCCCAGAGGGCATGTGGAGGCGGGAGGGAATGGGGAGGAGATGGTTGCTCTGGGGGAGCCAGTCCCTTCTTGGATCTGTTGCTGATGCGGCACAGGCCTCCGCTGGATGTTTCTGGGTAACCAGGAGGGCTGCGGAGGGAGGAGAGAGGATTTCAAGCAGAGCCAGCCCCGCTGTGGGAACGCTCGCCCCAGGAAGGCTGACGTGACTCCCCCGCAGGCCCGCGGAGCACTTTGGGAGCACTTTGGTCTCGGGCGCGCCTGAGCCGATTTTACACCTGCTCTAAAGGCGGGTCAGTCTCCTGCTGCTTTGCTGAGTGGGGCTTGGGCTTTGGCGTTGGAGGGAGACGGGCTGAACGGGGTGAGCCTCTCCTTTCTCGGCTGCCTGTGACGCTCGGCCGCTTTATCTCCACGCGGTTTCACTGCAGCAAAAGTTTTAATGGAAGGAGAGTCATTTGAAATCTTATTTGAAAGCCTGGGTTCCCCTGGGGCTTGAATAATTTGTTCCTTTTATTTTGCCAGTTTTTTTTTTTTTTTTTAATCTGCAGTGCCTGGTTGGGTGGGGTGGGGGATAATACGAGCCTGTTAGTAATAGAATATGTTAAAAACATTTATTCACAAAGGATGTGATTCCTTTAATTTTTCCCCCCTGTCTTCCTCTTTTCCTGACTACCACGTTGAGAAAGGAGAGGACCGGAATGGGGGTGCCTGGGATTCAGCGTGGGTGGGGGGGGGTCAGTTCTGCCCCTTGGGAGGAAAGGCCAGGGTGCCCGGGGCATCTGGGGACCCGTTTCACATCCCAGTGGGGCCCCCACTGTGCCGTGCGCTCTGGGGAAAGGCAGGCTCCCTCCTGGTAACTTGGACTAGAGCTCCCGTGGTCCTGTCCCCGCTTACATTTTGGGATCTTCAGTCCTTGTGAAATGGATCCGGGCTGCCTGGCTTTCATTTCCCAGTTCTGTCCCTTTACCAGCTCTGCGATCCTGGGCTGATGATTGAGCCTTCAGAGGCCTGTCTCCACCAGAAAGGGGGGATAAAGCCAGTGCCCTCACGGGGCTCTTGTGCATATTCAGGGAGGCCAGCACCTGGCACGTGGAAGAAACTCTGAGGACGGGGGGCACCTGCGTCGCCTAGACGGGGAAGTGACCGGGCTGAGGTCGCATACGATTCAGCACAGAACGGGGGTGGGACACCTTCCCACCCTCTGCCAATTAGTTTCCTATTCATGAAGGCTCCAGAAAAGAGCTGGGACCTCTTTCCCCCAGAGGAGGGAGAGGCGTGGCTGAGGGCTTCTGGTTCCACCTTCCCATGTCCCCTCACCTGAAGCCCTCCAAGTGCTGTATTCCTGGCTTTTCCACCCCACGGACCCCTGGGGCCTCTCCTACCACAGTCCTTATTCTCCCCTTCCCAGAGGACCCGGGCTGGGCAGGCTGCCGGCTGCCGCCAGGTTCTCAGGGTACATCCTCGAAGGCACGGCCTGGGCCCCCACTCCTCGCTGCGTCTGACTTGGTTAATTTTCCAGCCCTCGTCCTCACGGATAGAACCTATAATTTATGAGGGGCAGACAGATATTACACGAGGGGCAAATCAACAGGGGGAGACGGTGCTGCTTAGGGGACACAGCTGGGCGGCATGACGGTCACCGAGCCTGGGGGCCAGGGCTGCCGTCAGGGAGGGCCTCTGAGGAGGTGACATCCAAAGCCGAAGCAGTCTAGGCTTCAGAAGAGCAAGTGCAAAGGTCCTGTGGTGACCAGAGCTGATGAGTGATTGGGAGAGAAGCAGGCAGGTGGAAGAACGGGCCGCATTTCCGGAACACCAGGGCCAGGTGCGTGGAACTTAAACTCTGGATGGAACGGGCGGCTGTTCCTCGTGGCAGTGAGAGCTGGACAGCATCCCGATCTGGTTTCTACCCGGCCTCTGTTCCACCTGACTGCGAGCCAGTGAAGGATCCTGAGCATGGCCCAGGCCGCGTGCTGAACTCTCATCTCCACTAACCCTCAACCAGTGCAGAGGCGGGCGCCGGGACCTGCCCCAGCCCTCGGGTCTGCCCTCTGGAGGGGTATTAGCCCAGCTGGCTGACCACGGCCATTCACCTGGCCTCTCGGGGCACCAGTGTCTCTCCGTCTCCACGATGGGGGGTATTGGGAAAAGAGGGGTGCCGAGGTCCCACCGGCCCCCCACGTCCGTGACTGCAGCCAGCGGCATCTCCGTGGCACCGGGGGCATGAGAGGGCCTCGAGGGCAGCCTCGGATTTGGAAAGTAGAGAAGGGTGGTCCGGCCTGTCCCCCTGGGGCTAGTGGTGGCAGGATAGGCACAGCGCTGGGAGTGAGCGCAGGAAGGCTTTGGGGGCAGGTTGGGGTAGAGAAGCAGGGCGGGGCCGGGGGCTCAGCATGGTGGAGGCGGGGTGGCCGCCCTCGAGCATACCTACCCGTAGACTCCTCCCTCGGGGACAGTGATCTCCGTGCGCTTCATTTCCTGCGGGCCTGGCACATGCCAGGCATCAAATCCTTTCTTCCCAGCGCTCACGATGACACTGAATGGCTGGAGGCATTTCCCCCGTCCTCCAGATGAGGCCACAGACTCAGAGAGGTTAAGTGTCTGCTCTGTGTCGCACAGCGAGCTGGAGGCGGCTGGGGGATCTGCCAGGGGCTTCCTGGCAGAGTCGGCCTCCGGCCGCGGGTGGGGTTGTGAGGTGGGGGGAGTGGAAAGGGACGTGGCCTCCAGCCCCGGAGCTCCCCCCCCCCCCCCGCTGCGCCCTGGGGTGCTCTCGTGTTCGGTGGGTGCCGACAAACAGAGCTGGGCTCTAAATAAGCCCCCACTTAATGTCAGTTGGAACTCGAGGCCTTGCCGATGCCGCCAGTTCTTAATGTCACTTATCCCGAGCGGGCTCTCAATTTTCGACCGCAACAGCCTTCTAATTTGGTCTCAGCCGCTCTGGTTTTGTGACAGGAACAATGGCAGTGGCAGATGGGGAGCAACGCGATCGCAGGCAGGGAAGGCACCATCTGGAAGGAGAAGGTCAGATCATTAAAAAAATATATAATAATAAATTGCCGGGACTCGGTGGGCCGTGGGCGTGGGGGGAAGGGTTGATGTTCACAGGCTGGGCTCCCGGAAGGAGCTGGAGCTCCGGGGGGGTGGGGGGCGGTCGGTTTGAGCGGCCTGCAGGGCTCTCGTGGGGCCTGGGCGGGGGGCTGCGTGACCGTAAGCTCCCTGAGAGCAGGGCGGACTCGAGTCCCATCTATCTTCGTTTGTCGCCGGCCGGGGGCTTGTCCAGGACGCCGTGTGGTGATGTCCCCTGCCGAGGCGGAGGCGGCTGCCCCGCAGGGCGGGCCGTCTGGGCTGTCACACCCCGTGCTGCGGGCCCAGGCAGGGTGCCCCCGCCGGTCGGTCCCCTGCCTCCTGGGCCCCGCGTTGGGCTTCTCCTCCTGGCCTCCGGTCCCCTCTGGGGTAGGAGGGGGACGCAATCACCGACCAGTCCCGGCGGCCCCAAGGACGAAACGAAGCCTCACGCGGGGCAGAGCCTTGTAAACCGTGCCGTGTGGTGCACGTTGGCACTGTTGTGAGGGTGCCTGGGCCGTGCCGTAGTTGGCCTTTCTGTGGTGGCCTCGTCTCTTCAGTGACGGGATCCGGCTTCGTTGGACTCTGCCTCCAGGAGCCAGTGGGGCGGAGGGCTGGCGCCTCTGGCGAAGCAGGTTGTGCACGTGGTGATGCCCGACATTTACGGATGTCTTGGACGAGCATCGTCACCTGCCACCTCGTCCCAGCTGCTCTCGCCGTGACCCACACGGAGACGCCACCTTTCTGTGGTGGCGGTGGCATTTTTAAAAGCCACTTTATTGAGGTACGACTGACATACCTCACACAGAACACAGGCGTAGTTGGGGAGCCCGTGGGCACACATGCGCACAAACACGCATACACTCATGCACGCACACCCACTCACACACACTTATGTAGGTACACACCCACGCACACACGTGCATGCACACGTGCACGCACACCCACACCTACACTTACGCAGGTACACACGCATGCACACAGACTTGTGCACACACTCGTGCACACACACTCCCACACACACTCATGCACATGCTCCCGCACACACACTCCCACGCACACACACTCATGCACACACACACTCCTATACACACTTCCGCACACACACTTATGTAGGTACACTCACACATGCATGCACACCCACACCTACGGAGGTATACACGCATGCACACAGACTTGTGCACACACTCATGCACACACATGCATGCACACACACACTCCCACACACACTCCCGCGCACACACTTATGTAGGTACACACGCATGCACACACGCACACCCCCCCACACTTATGGAGGTACACACACATGCACACAGACTTGTGCACACACGCATGCACACACACACGTGCACGCACGCATGCACACACATTTATGCACACAGAGGAAAAAAGAGGCAAGTTAGTAAAAGCGCCAGAAACTGTGTTAAGGGCCACGACAGACCAAGGGCTGAGATGGCAGGTGATGGAGGGGCAGGGGACGGTGATGGTCACTTAGGGCTGCTCCCAGAAGGTGATAGGAGGGGAGGAGCCAGGCCTGGAGGGCAGAGGACAGCTTTCCAGGTGGAGGGAACATCCTGGGCCTAAGTTGCTGAGGAGAGCCTAGGGCAGTGGAGCCTGTGACCGAGGGAGGAGGCTGGGAGGGAAGGAGTGTCCTCACAGTTCTGGAAGGGCTGGATTTTACTCCCAAGTGGATGGGACTCGATGGATGCGGGAATGGCAAGGTCCAGTGGAAGTTCAGTGGGATGGCTCTGGCTGTCGTGGGGGGGAACGACTGTAGGGGACAGTAGTGAGCACGGGATGCCCGTCTGGCTGGTGGGCCCTGTGGGGCTGAGCTGACCCTTGCTTGGCCGGTCTAGGGTGGGCCCGGGTTCCAGCTTCCTCCTTGCCACTGAGTGGACTCGTGGGTGGGGATGGCCGCCGTCACAACCCTTCTGCGGAAGACCTCTCCTCCCAGGCCCGAAGCTCAGCCTGCTGGCATTGCATTCAGTGGCCCCTGTCCCCTGGGGCACCCTGTCCTGTGCCTCTGGCTCTCCCTCTCCAGGGCAGAGGTACCTGCTGGCTGTCCAGGGTCGGTGATACCCACGGGCCTCAGCGGGGGGCTGGTTGCTGGGAGATGGCATTTGTGTCGGACAGACCCAGGTCCCCACCTGGACTCTGCCACCAGGCCATGCACGTGACCTAGCCCGTTACCTAATCCCCAAGGGTCGGTCTCAGCGTCGTTGCCCTTAAAGCGAACATCGTGATCCTGATTGTGCTCGATTGTTGTGAAAGCGAGGCCTGGGAACGTGTCTGTAGCACCGTGCCCCTGCTGTCCCCACGTGGGGTGCAAAGAAGGCTGGGCTCCTGTGCAGGGAGAGTTCCACCTGCTTGCTCACGCCCCCCCCCCCACCACCCCCGCTTTTCATTCACCCCATCCGTCCGTGCTCGCGGAGTATTCCAGCACGCTGGGTGCCAGGGAGACCGTGGCAAACAAGACAGACCAGGTCTTGCTGCCTCGAGGTCACATTCCAGAGACCTAAGGAGACAGACCATAAACCAGGAAACAGACAAAATGATTTTAGATTGAGGTGAGGCGATGCGGGAAATAAGATGTGGTCTTTAGAACCGGTTTCCGAGAGAGGGGCCCATCGTAGGCAGGGTGGTCAGGGAGGACTTATTGGAGGTGGTGCCGTGTGAGGGAGCCCTGACCCATGGGGAGGAGACGTGGCAGGGTGTAGTTTGGCAGATGTGAGTGCAGTGGTGTCCGGATGTGAGTCCAGGGTCGGGGCCTCAGTGTCCAGCTGGCCTGGGGACTTGGAGGCAGATGACCACCCGGGACTCAGGGTAGGTCTCAAAGGAAGCAGGAGGGAGTCATCCTCTTGACTGTCATCCTCAGAGTCAGGTGGAGAGCGGCATGGCTGCATCATCTTTCAGCCTGTTTGGGGGGCCATCTCCCACCTCTAGAAGCATGTCCGGAAGCTCTCAGTGAAGGCAGCAGGGCCTGGGGACTGTGCTCAGTGTCACATGCTTTTTGAAACTCTTTCTCGTCTCCAGGACCCAAGCCTTAGGTTCCCCGACTCGCTGCTCGGGACCCACAGCCATGACCATGGAGTGAGGTCACCTTTCCTCTTGGCTGGGCCGGCGTGGGGCTGGGGGCGGCCCCCTGGGCTTTGCGGGGCTCTGACCGGCTTGACCCACCTCCTTCCTCTTGCTGTAGGGGAGGAGAACCAGCCGGGCTGGCTGTGTCCGGATGAGGACAAGAAAAGCAGAGCCCCGTTCTGGTGCCCCATCCTGGCCTGCTGCATTCCTGCCTTCTCCCCCCGGGGCCTCAGCCTGCAGGTGAGTGTGGAACGGATCTCGCCGAGCCCACCACGAAGGTGGCTCCTGGGGGAACCAGAGTTTCCAGGATGTGCCCACCGCTGGAGAGGGCCCGGCTGCAGTCCCGGCTTCCCCACCTCTCGCTGACGGAGTCGGTCAAGACCTTTTGTTGCTCTAGGAGCCCGCTTTCCCACCAAAGAGGATAGACGCCTTCTGTGGGTCAAGTGAATGGAAAAATTCCATGGTTTTGAGCTAACGAATAGCAGTGATCTCATCAGTTGATGGTGCGACTCCAGCTAGGAAGATAGGCCGGAATATGCCCAAGGGGCTCTGCCAGACCGTGGGTTGGACCCTTTATGAGGCCGCCAGCCGGGAGCTGGTCTCTGGCTGCAGCCGCCACGCCTCCATTTGTCAAGCACCTACTGTATTCCGCCCCCCGCCCCCGCTTTGCCTCCACTCTCTTGTTTTAATAAGATCCCCATGCATAGATGTTTCTAGATTAGTTTCACGGGTTAGGAAACTAAGGCACAGATAGGCGGCGTGAGTTTCTAAAAACACAGCCAGTAGTGATGGGTCCAGGAATTGGAACCTCGCTTCGCCTGATTCCAGCCCCCGTGTTCTTAACCACCGGGACGCTTGCTCCACTGGCTTCCGTCCCCGATGTCCTGGCCATCTGGAGTGATCCCTGCCCGTCCTCTTCCCTGGGTGAGGGGGTCATGTGAGCTTTGGGGAGCGGGAGCAGGCTTGGGACCTCGGCCCAGATACATAAGCCCCAAGAGACAAGCTCATTGGGGTGTAGACTGGGGCACGAAGCATACATGCCCTTGAGATGTCCGTTCATTCATTCACTCATTCACTCATTCTTTTGTCTGTTCTGTACATAATTTTTGAGCACCTGCTGTGTGCCAGGCCCTTTGCTGGACGCTGGGTATATGGTGGTGACCAACACATACAAGGGCCCCACCCTCCTGTGGCTTTTAACCTGGAGACAGACAGCGGCTCCCCGGCTAACACAGGGAAACGCAGAAGAGTGATGTGTGTTATAGAGGAAATAAGTCAGCTGTGATGGATACAGAGGTGGGGCCCCATGACGAGGGGGCAGGGAGGGTCTCATGGAGGAGGTGGCTTTTAAACTGAGACCTGAACGGCAAGCAGGCTGCAGTCCCTTGAGGGCCCAGGGGAAGGATATGCCAAACAGACAGGGCAGCCCAGAGGAACAGTCTGGGCAGCTGCAGCTCGGGGAGCCGGGCAGAGAGGCTGGCGATGAAGTCTTATGTGGGCACAGTGGGCCAGCCAGCTTCCCTGGCTCGTCAGGTTTGGTTTTCGTTCTCAGGACAGTGAAACCCCAAGGATGGCTCCACACAGGGGAGCGGCACGATCTGATGTACATTTTGGAAAGATCGTCTGGTTCCTCTGGCTGTTGTGAACTGTGGCTCCTGAAGGGGGCAAGAGACAGACCGATATGGACCTTGGCAGCCGGGGCGGGGGGGGGGGGGGGTGTCCCGCCAAGCTGTGGCAGGACATGGTACAGGTGGAGGTAGGGCCGGACTAGGGCAAGGGGAGTGAGAACTCACCTTATCCTAATTCTCAAGGTAATACTTACAAAGTCAAATCAGCAAATTGTGACCTTGGCTTGGCTGCATTTATTGGGTGAGTGACAGGCGGGGATTAGGGTGAGGCACAGTCGTGCCAGGGCAGAGACCGTTGCTGTCTTTATTTCAGGCTCACTGATTGTTCACCGTGGGTTTTTTGGCATTAATTTTTATTACCCCAAACTGTGTTATATATAATATTCCCTTCGACGTGGGAGTGTGTCGGCCCCACTCTCCCCTGTCTTGTCCTGGTCCCAGAGGGGGCAGTGGGCAGGGGACACGGGGACACATTTGGGGAGTGTGCCGGCATAGGGCTGGCTGATCTGATGAGGGTTTAGAGGG
The DNA here is from genome assembly GCF_022837055.1 of Prionailurus viverrinus. Taxonomy (NCBI): domain Eukaryota; kingdom Metazoa; phylum Chordata; class Mammalia; order Carnivora; family Felidae; genus Prionailurus; species Prionailurus viverrinus. The sequence continues at coordinate 201,984,975 of NC_062568.1, read as the reverse complement.
CGGCCGCGGGGGCAGGAGGGACGTGACGGGTCTTGGGCTTGTGTACCCGCAAGTGGTGTCGGGAGATGGGGGTGTGTTCCCCGTGCCACAGCCTGATTTAGGGGCGCAGTGAGAGAGACGGGTGAGCTTCCCAGTGCTGCTGGGGGGGCAGCGGCCGGGGCAGCGGCAGCGACAATATGGTGGCAAGCCCTTTCGCGAGGCATCTGTGCCCGGCTCTGTTCGAGGCACTTCTCCACGGCTAACTCTGGTCCCCCCAGCTGCCCTCAGAGGCAGGGCTTGCCCACGCCCACCGGGGAAGGCGAGTTCTCTTGACTCGTGCCCCATCCTGCTTTTCTTGCCTCTCACGGCCTTGGCTGATGTTCTCCCTGGCGTCGGTCCCCCCACCAAACATTTCTGGCGGGGGGCGGGGGGGGAAGGACAGACGCTGTTCATTTCTATACGGCTTGGGGAAGTCGGCCTTTGTAGGCCTTTATTGATTGATTGATTATTTATTGATTCATGGGGAGGCCCTGCTGAGTCTTGTGAGCTCTTTCCTAGCATGGCGGGCGTTCTCACGTACCTTTCGGGCCAGGCAGGGGTGGGGCAGGGTCCACCCTGCCCGTGGCTCATCTGGTCCTAGGACTCCGGAGAAGGCTGATCTGGGGTGACTTCCAACCCCCCTTCCCCTTTCCCCAACTGCCAGGGCTCAGGCTATTCATGGGTAGTAAAGTCTGAGACAAGCTGCAGCTCCCAGGGCCCCCCTGAAAGAAACCCCCACCTGTCTGGGGAGCCATCATCCGCCTCATACTCCTTATGTGGAGCCCTCAGGGCCTGGGGGTGTGTAGGCCGGGGAGCATCCTTAGCCCCCTCCAAGCCCCCCACCTGCCACCTCCCGAAGAGCCCCCTGCGGGAGCGAAGAGAACCCCCAGTGAATCTCCGGGGGCGGCGAGCCTGTGGAGCTCCTGAGGGACATACCAGAATCTGCGTGTGCCCATCTGCTGGGTCCCGAGACACCACTCCCGCTCCGCCTGCACCTGCCTCCCACCCCGGACCGGGCAGATGCGCCCCATCAGCTCTGTGCAGGCGGCCAGATGAAATAGGGGCCCGGAGCGCCAGGGCCTTGTCCAACCCGCGTGGCAACAGATGTGAGCCTATTGGCCGCTGTCTGGGCCTCCTGGCCCGCCGCCTCTCTCCAGGATTCGGGCTCTGTGGCTGGCCTCCTGGGAGCCCAGGACTCAGTCTGCCTTCCGGGAAAATGCTCGCTGGCCCCAGCCCCCTCCCAGCGTGGACGAGGTCCGTGCTATGTCCTGCCAGCTGGATGAGGGCGTGCGTGGGGTTCTCCCCGTCAAAGGAGCAGGGACATGGGGGCTGAAGGAAGGAGCGTTTCTCCTCTCAGTGCCGACGGGTGGCTGGGGCCCAGGCTGGGCCACACCAAGACCTCCCTCGAGGGGACATCATTGGGGCACAGCCGTCCCTGGGCCTGAGCTCCAGCCGAGTGATGCTGGGAATGCCACCTTGGCCGGCAGCGTGCTTCACGCCGAGCACTGGCAGGCCTGTCACGGGGAGTGTGTGCAGAGTTCAAGAGATGGAAGCAAAGATCCAAGGACATTTAGGGCCCCACGGGTGTCCGTTCTGGAGGGTTTCCGAAGGCGTCACGGCCGCGGGGTCACCCCGGTGGCACCCATCCAGGCTGGGGGCCTGTCCCTGGAGGGTTCAGTGCAAAGGTGTCCCCACCGTTAGCTGCAGCCTTACCTGGGGGCAGGGGCTTGGGGAGAGGGGTGGGGGTGCCCCCCTGCACTGAGGTGCTCTAGGATGTAGCCTCTCAGGGGGGCCGGGGCTGCGGCCCCGACCTGCAGAGGGTCTGTTCCAGGCTCGCTTAGGCCTCAGCGTGCTGGCCGAGAGCCTCTGTCCTGGCCATCGTTAGCCAGGACTCCCCTGCCTCCCAGCCCTGCCCCAGCCCTCCCCTCCTGGCCTGGGCCTGCCTGTGAGGTAAGGTGATGCACAGGAGGTTGTTGGTAAGCAGCAGCGGCCGCTGCTTTTTTGTCTGCCTCTCCAGTCCCCACGACCATCCTGATGAGATGTCAGGGCCTCCGTGAGCGTGACGAACTGGCCTGTGGGGTCACCAGCTGGTAGCGGCTGAGCTGGGACCAGAGCCCAGGCTGGCTGCCTCCACGGCCCGTCTCCTTCCCCAGCCCCGAGCCGCTCTCCACTGTGCTGCGCGGGGCACCGTGGTTTGGGAGAGCTGGCTTCTTGGCACAGGTGGGACTTCTGGGTCCGGGGCCTTGCCCGTCCAACGAGCCGTTTGAGTTTTTGCCACCACTTTGGACCTGGACTCTATTTGGCTGACTTCCGGGCCCCCTGGAGTTGCCATGGAAACGTCTGAGCCTGGGCTGTGGTTGCCCCGTGCCCGTCTGTGAGGACGGGAGCAGCAGCCTGGCAGGGGGGTGCTGGGCGGCCTCAGCTGGGTGTGGCCTACCAGGAAGCAAAACGACTGGGGAGCAGGGGCCTGAGGGGGCCCGGGGCCCCGGGGGCCGGGGCAAGGGAAATCTCTAGAGCTCCCAGCTGTGCAGAGGTGGGAGCTGGCGACTGCCCAGGCCTCCAGTAGGGCGGCCTGGCCTCTGGGTAGAATTAACCAGAGCGGGAAGGGCATTGGGCAGGGAGCTGGAACTCTGAATTCCAGCCCTGACTCTGCTGCTAACGTGCTATGTGACCTTGAGCCAGTCATGTGCCTCCCATGCCCACCCCCTGAGCTTCAGTGTGCTGACTTCTGAATGAGGGGACTGGATGAGGCGACCTCTTTGGGCTTCCTCACCTTTAACCGTGGGACATCTTGTTCGAACATCCCAACAGGGCCGGGGCGGGCCGGGGCCTTCACCACCAGCAGAGGGCAGCACTTGCCCAGCAAAGGTCCCGTGGTGGCCGCGTTGCAGGT